>NC_137007.1:26978346-27708346 GCF_032717465.1 Coenobita brevimanus | reverse complement strand
CTTCAGCAGAAATTAGTGCTTGTGAATGTACATTATCAGTACTATATCATATTTTATGCTTGATTTTAATTTTTTACCCATGAGAAAGGTTTCGGATATGGGATTGAGATAGTAAAGCAGTATCCTACTTGATGCCAAATGTTGAGCTGATGGGGGGTACAATGCAATATCTGGCATTTCACTTTATTCAGCATAGGGTGTGGCTGAATTACAATGGATGATTGAGGGTTCACTGTATTTGGTTTAGCTTCAAGCCTATAAAAAGCATCATCTGTACCATGGCTAGCCTTAGGGAGGAGATTCTTTTAGAGGAAGTGTTACATCATTTTATTCGACTTTATTTATTTATTTATTTGTTTATTTATTTATTTATTTTATTTTTTTTTTTTTTTGATACAATGACCTTGGTGTTTGACTGTCAAGATCAGTTATTTTGATTAATGAATCAGTAGACCTGATAGAATAATCAAAATTCCACATTAATTAACCCCTACACCGCGTGGATGTTTTTGCGCTCCTTGCGTGTTCCGTGAGGATATTCACGCTCCGACTGACTTTTTAAAAATATTTGCCAAAAATCAGCTATTAGTCCTAGAATATTAAAATTATATATGCATATGGCACATACCTTCAGCTTTCCCCTGGGATGTTTGTTGAGCCTTCGTCGTCTACTGTAGGACTTGTGGAGACTTCTGAAGTTGGGTAACGAAGTCTTCACTTTACACTTCCCGATACCCCGTAATATGGTTACCACTGCCTGATATTATAACTACAAACACTATTCTATGAATTTCAAGTAGCTTGGTCCTTATTCCAAAAAAAAAACAGTGACAGCAATGTAACTTACGAGCGCATACGAGCTTTCCTCCCGTGCTAGTTCCCTCATGGTATTCTGAGGCGGAGCTGTCATTTATTATTTATAAACACACTCACACGTTATATCCCTAGTACTGTATTACAGTTATTTATATATAAAATATTTATCTATAAGTTTCTTTCAGTACTAGTAGCTTATTTTCACTCCAGGCATTCACTTTCTCGTTCTGTATACTAGCGTAGAGAGCGAAGCTGTCACTTTCACTTTCATTACTCCCAGTATTCATACATGCTAGAGCGAAACTTTCACTTTCACTTTCATTACTCCTAGTATATTTACTCGTATTCTTATATTACTACTTACAGTATTTACATTTCTTTTTACATTCTCTATTTTATTTACATTATTTACATTTCTATTTTATTTACACTATGTTATGCACTGTCACTTGCAGTAACTTATAAAACTATTTTCCACTGTTCAGTTATATTTACATTCATTGATTTCACATGCTGTTTACACATTATTTACATTTCCACTTGCACTCTTTTAAAGTCACCAGAAAGATCATAGTTGCTGTCCATCATTATCATTGATAAATTAACCAGTTCACGTTCCACAGCAGAGTCACTTAGCCCTTTACCCCTTTCCACACGAGGTTTAGTAGGGGTAGGGGTCACAGGGCCCTTTGCATGGGGCTAAAAAGCGCGGAATTGGACAGGCGCGAATCCGAGTTGGTTTCACCTTGAAAGATGACAGTAAACTGAATGCTGTGGCATAGGGGCAGTGAAGGACTGCCATTGTCAGCGTGGTGACAGCTGCTAACATATACGCTATGAAATGATTGACAGGAAATTTAGACAATACATAATAAATTAGGTAGTTCCAGGTGAATGTAAATATCAATTAAGGCTTCTCCCTTCCTTTCTTATATATATATTTTTATTATGAGAACAGGTCATACGGCATATTTCAATGGGAAATAAACAGGGAAAATTAGCGAACGAGTGCACGTGAGGTGGTGCCAGGTGATAATTAGCCCATTCCAGATGTATGACAGTATCAATTACCTTTTCTCTTTCTTTTATATATTATTTTGTATAAGAATAAGGCAACGGGCACATTTCAATGGATAAAATGAGTGGAAAAATCCGTCCAGCATTTGTGTAGCGCAGTGCAGCTGGTCAGGCGGGAGAAGTGGGTAATGGAGGGGAGGTAAGGAGGGGGAGAGTCAAGGACAGGAGAAAAATGGCTAAATTGTCAACAGTGGATGGGAGTACATGTGACATTAGCAGAACTGAGTATTGCTGGACACTGGTAGTACTGATAGATGATACAAGCCACCACTTGAATGCCCAGGTGAATTCAAAATAACACAGAATCACAAAAGTGATGCCCCGCGATATGATCCCTTGCTCCCGAGCCTCATGAAAGTGACTCCCCGCGGTTAAGGGGTTAAAAGCTGAGGAGCCAGTAAGGGAACCTCTTCAGTATTGCAAAAGTTAAGAAGGCTGGTGCTTTCACCCAAATATCCCATGGAGGTAGGAGGTAACATCTAAGCCAGCTGTTGTACTTACGCAGGTGTCCTAGTGCTCCACCAGTGTAAAGAAATTCACGATACTGCCCTCACACTTTATAAGAGGGAAAGAGAGAGATAGATTGAGTGATTTTAGGCATAAGTATTGTAGTCCATTCCCTGAGGTCCAGCAGTCCTTCATGTTACCACTTTGATGCTAATACCCATTGTCCATAGTGATTACAGTAAATGTTATAGCTGTCAGATTCAGGACTTGCATACTAGCATGGGGGTAGGGGGACTTAGTAATGTATATTTTAGTGAAATCAAATAACCGTTCATGCATCATCCTGGGATTAAACATTAATCATTTTGGATAGCAGAGCAATTTTGTCACTAGTTGATCACCACCACCCAATGGAGTATACAGCAAATGCTTTGATAACTTGAAGAACATGAAAGGTGTTTAAACAATATATCAGCAACCTCTTTTTTTTTTTTTTTACAAAGTAGAAATGTCCCAGTTTGTGGATTAAAGAGATGCTAATTGATCTGTATTTGTTATACCTTACTCAGGTACTCATCACAGGCCCTGAAGACGATGCCACTTGCCTCAGTAGTAGCATCTCCTGTCATCCCAGACACTTTAGGATCTGATGGTGCTAGCTCTGAGTCAGAGGAAGAGGGAACAGAGTGAGTATTTTTACTCTGTATGCACATATTGAATCTTACTTTCTTATTAGTCTTTACCCTTGACTCTGACTTAAAGATAGCTGTAGCCAGAGCTTCACACTGAACAAAGACTTTTTTATGGTAGTTTGAAGGATTTTCGGATAGCAAAAGTAACATCTTCATCAGATTCTTCTGCAGTGTGAAAAGCTTTGCACAACAACCTTAACATTGAACAGCAGGTCTGAATTTGGTGTGAATTCCTGGCAGTGACAGCCTAAGGTAAGATTAGAGGGTGAGCAGAAACCATGCCTTATGGCTTTACGTAGTTTATAGAGGTGCCAAAGGTGGACTGCAAGAAACTGGTTACTTCACTCATGCACTACCAGAGATTTTTTGAAGTTGTATTGAAAGACTGATTGTGTATTTAAAGTGAAATGCATAAGATTAGTATTTTGCAGTGTGATGGATGGCATTATGGTGAGGGCATAGTGGATTGTCAGTATGTTTTATTTTGTGTGAGTATTGAAGCAGGAAAGACTCGTGGTCACATCGTAAACTGGTACGTGCACTCATGTTTTTGGGACGGACAATTTCTTTTTGATATTCTTTCCTCTTCCTTCTGCCTGTGGGTGACTCTACACTGAGTGACAAGCCAAATGGTTTCCTGTACACCAGGAAAGTATTTGGTGTACTAGATGGTAACCATTTAACCAAATTTTGGCACCTGGTGGTTTAGTGGGTAATTACGGCGCTCCAATCGGATTGAGCCAGTGAAGGTTTATACCCAAGGGGTGTTGGGGTTTATTGCTCATGTAATGCCACTCAGGGATGAGTGAGGTTGGTCAGTCTCATCTTAACTGTCAGGACCAACTGGCCTAGTCCTGAGCTCCTGCACTCCTCATAAGGCAATGTAAGATTAGATGATGGATGGATGAATGAATGTTCATTTTGGGGGCTCCCACCGTTCACTCACTCAGAGTAGTGCTGCTTTGGGTGTCTGCCCTTTCCCCTCTTCCTTCATTCCTCTTCTGTGTTTCTTTCCTACATTCTTTCTTCTTCCTTCTGCCTGTGGGTGACATGACACTCCCTCTTCAGTCTGTCTTTCCTTCATTCATTCCCCTCCCTTCTACCTATGGGTGACCCTACACTTAGTGACAAGCCAAATGGTTTCCTGTACACCAGAAAACCATGTACTATGCTGGATGGTAACCATATAACCAGATTATGGCACTTGGTGGTTTATTGGGTAAGTAAGGCACTTCAATCAGATTGAGCCAGTGCAGGTTTGTATCCAAGGGGTGGTTGGGGTTTATTGCTCATGTAATGCACTCAGAGATGAGTGAGGCTGGTCATTTTCATCTTAAATGTCAGGACCAACTTGCCTAATCCATAAGGACTTTCCATAATTGTATTAAGAGACTGATCAAACACAAACATGCCAATTGGAAATATTGTGTGAAAGCTGTACATCACAAAATCCATCCATCAATCCATCATCCAATCCTATGTTGCCCCATGAGGAGTGTAGGAGCCAGGGGCTTTGTTGGGATTGACTGATTCTCTCTCTCTCTCTCTCTCTCTCTCTCTCTCTCTCTCTCTCTCTCTCTCTCTCTCTCTCTCTCTCATCATTGTTGTTGAATGGTGATTGATAGAATAGTTTTTAATATTTTTGCCATCTAACCTACTGTAATACAGCATGGTACTTACAATATGTGTGAAATAAAGTCGGGAGGCCAAAAGGATGTTCCAGCAGAATTACTGTATATTGATACTTCTCAGCCAAGTTATCATAGTATCAGGCTATTTTATCAGTTTGTTTATTTCTTGTTTTATTAATTCTTCATATTTGTTGACAGTTTTTAGTACTGGGGGCACCTACATAGAGAATCTAATGTGTTGTGGTACTGGTATGTGTGTGCTAATTCACATTTTTGCAGTTTCTTTATTCTTGTTGCAGGAGATCAGTTGAAGAGACAAATGAACCAAAGGAGGAAAAGCCAGCAGAGGTGGGCCCTCGTTGCAAGGTCTGTAATGGATCCAAGAACCGCAACAAAAGTGGCAAACCTGAACCCCTTATTATCTGTGGCACATGTAGATCTGCAAGTATGTTGTAACTATACATTTTAATTATAAACCATGATGATAATGACAACTGCTCTACCATCATTCTTCTCCTAGATCTATCAACAGTGGTGTTCCTCAGGGCTCTGTCCTATCACCAACTCTCTGCCTTTTGTTCATCAATGACCTTCTAAGCTGTACATCTAACCCTATCCACTCTTCCACTGATGACTCCACCCTTCACCTTTTCATTCAGTTCTCGCAGTGTCCATCTCAGCAGTTACTTCAACAAACAAGGGATGAGGCTATAGCACACCTAATGTTTGACTTGGCTCGTATCTCTGACTGGGGTAAAAATAATCTTGTTGTTTTTAATGCATCAAAGACTCAGTTCTTACACCTGTCAACCCGACAAAATCTTCCACAGGTGTACCCACTAATGTTTAATAATATTCAACTTAATCCTGCATTATCATGGAACATGCTTGGGGTTTCATTCACTCGGGACTTATCTTGGAAAGATCATATTACATCGCTTGTAAAATCTACTTCCAAGAGATTGGGTGTGCTAAGCCGACTCCGTTCCTTCTGTACCCCTGCACAATTGTTGACTCTATACAGTGGTTTTATCCGCCTCTGTATGGAGTACAACTCTCATGTGTGGGGAGGCTCCCCACATACAGCTCTTCTCAATAGAGTGGAGTCAGAGGCTTTTTGTCTCATTAACTCTCCTCCTCTTACTGGCTCCCTTCAACCTCTGTCTCTTCGCCGCAATCTTGCATCTTTATCTCTTTTCTTTTGCTACTTCAATGGTCACTGCTCCTCTGAACTGTCTGCTTGCTTTCCTCCATCTCTATGATGGGTGCGTAACATCCGTCTAGCAGCAAACTCTCATCCCTTTTCTGTCCAACTCTCTAATGCAAGAGTTAACCATTACTTTTAGTCTTTCATTTACAACAGGTCAGCTCTGGAACTATCTCCCTCTGTCTTTATTTCCTGGTAGCTATGATCTCCAGTCTTTCAAACGCAGTGTGTCCAGGCATCTCGAAATGATCGTATCTTGAATTTGGCAGTCTCTTGTATTTTGTTTTTCTCTTGGAAGGAACAGTTATTGTGGGCTCGTGGCCTTTGGCTCCTTCTTCCTGGCATTAAAAAAAAAAAATAAAAAAAAAAAAATACTTCCCCCCCCCCCCCAGTGAGTACAGTATGTTTAGGGAAAAGAAAGTTATAAGTAGTTCATATATGAAAGGACAAAGCATGTGATGTGGTGGGTGTGTGGGATGAAGAGAAGATGGAGGGGGTGCAAGGAACAGCGTCATGGAATGAAGAGGTGAGATAGGCTGTGGCACAAAAGAAGAAAGCATACAATGAATGGATGAAAAATAGGGGCGTGGAAGAAGTTGAGAGGCGGAAGAGAGAGTTATATGTAGAAAGAAAGAGAGAAGTGAAAAGATTAGTAAGAGAGTAAGAAGAGAGTGGATGAGGAATTTGGGAGGAATTTGAGTGTAAAGTGGAGGGACTGTAAGAAAATGTTCTGGAAAGAGGTGAAGAGAGTAAGACAGGGTGGAAGTGAAGTTAGCAGGGGAGTGAAAGATAAAAAGGGTAGATTAGTAATGGAGAAGGGAGAAAAAGTGAGCAGATGGAGAGAACACTTTAAGGAATTGTTGAACATAGAGGATGGAAGTAATGCAAGTATAAGTGGCTGGGGAATGGGTGGGAGAAGGAGGGAGGTGAGAAGACAGGAAGAAATCAGTAGAATAGAAGTTGTGGAAGCAATGAAGAAAGTTAAATTGGGGAAAGCCCCAGGAATTGATGGAGTGTGTGATGAAATGCTGAAGCATGGGGGAGAGAGTAGTAGAATGGATGTGGATGATGTGCAGATTGGCCTGGGAGGAAGGTAGAGTCCCGGAGGATTGGAAGTCAGGTATAATTATTCCCTTGTACAAAAGAAAAGGGGGAAAAAGAAGTGTGTGGTAATCATAGGGGCATTTGTCTTCTTAGTATAATAGGAAAAGTGTATGGTAGGATACTTTTTGATAGAGTTAGAGAAAGAACAGAGGAATTAGTTGGAGAAGAACAGGGAGGCTTTAGGAAGGGAAGAGGTTGTGTAGATCAGATATTCATTCGTAGATCTTTAGTGGAAAAGTTTCTAGAGAAGGGAGAGAAGTTGTATGCAGCTTTCATGGACTTGGAGAAAGCATATGACAGGGTGGAATAGACAAGGATTGTGGAAAGTATTAAGAATATTTGGAGTAAATGGGAAGTTGCTGAATGCTGTGAAGAGTATGTATGATGGTGCTAAGGCTGCAGTGTGTGTGGATGGTGAACTGAGTGAATTTTTCTCATTGAAGGTTGGGTTGAAACAGGGATGTGTCATGTCTCCGTGGTTGTTCAATCTGTACATGGATAGGGTAATAAAAGAGGTACAAGGTAGGGTAGTAGATGTTGGAGTGGCCCTGGTGAGAGAGGGTAGTGTTTGGACTCTTCCTGTACTGTTGTTTGCAGATGATACTGTGTTGTTGAGCGAAGACAAAGGGGAGCTGCAAGGCTTGGTGAATGAGTTTGGGAGAGTGTGTAAGAAACGGAATCTGAAGGTGAATGTAGGGAAGAGTAAAGTGATGGTCTTTGAGAGAGGTGAAGTCAGTGAATGTACAGCGTGGTTGGATGGTGAGGAATTGGAAAGTGTGAGTACGTTTAAGTACTTGGGTAGTGTGATGAGTAAGGATGGAGGTTTGGAGGGTGAAGTGCTTGAAAGGGTACAGCAGGGAAGAAAGGTTGCTGGTTCCTTGAAAGCAGTGATAAGAAACAGGGAAGTGAGCATGGAAGTGAAAAAGTCACAACATGACAGCATTGTGATACCAACTTTAACATATGGAAGTGAAGCTTGGACGTTGCTGGAAGGACACAAGTCAAGAGTGAGAGCAGTGGAAATGAGTTATTTAAGGGGGGCCTGTGGAGTCACATGGAGAGAGAGGCTGAAAAATGAGGATATAAAGGAGCGTTGTGGTGTGGATGTGGATGTGATAGGAAGCGTTAGGAGGAATACACTGTGATGGTTTGGCCATGTGGAGAGGATGGAGGGCGAAAGACTGACGAAGAGAGTGTATGTGAGTGAGATGGAGAGGGGAGAGGGAGGGGGAGGCTGAGGATGAGATGGAGGGATGGGGTGGAGAGGTATATGAGAGAGGGGGCTGTGAGTTGGGAGCAGGGCAGTAAAATGGCGCAGAACAGGGCAACGTGGCGGCGATTCGTTTGTGGCCACCCTAAATGGGATTGAGGTGTCTAGCAATAGATAGATAGATAGATAGACAAAGAATTATAAATGGTATAGAGAATCTGGAGAAGCTGCTGGAAGGAACCTGATTGAGTATGCTTATTGGGAGAAGGATGCTTGTGAATGCAGCTAACAAGAGCAGTGAGGGACTGGTGTGGAGGTTTCTGTCTATGTGGTGGTGGCATGTTAGGTGAACTAGAGAGGAGAATGGAGGGTAATAGCTGAGAGGAATAATAAATAACAAGTGACTATTAACAAAGGAACAACTATGAGGGAAGTGAAGTAGTTATGGTGGATGGAAGAAAAGAATCCCAGTGAAAGAAAGAGCAAAGTATTCTGTATAGAGTAAGGAATGTGATGTGGTTAGTATAAAAGATAAAAAGAAAGTGAATTTGGTTGGGGAATTGCTGGGAATCTGGTAGATGGGGGCACTAACCATCCACTCACTCAGTGTACTGTAGTATTGCTCTCGGATGTCTGCCCTTCCCTCTCCTCCATCCTTCTGTCCCTCCATCCACTTCTGTCTTTCCTTCACGCTTTCCTCATCCTTCTGCTTACGGGTGACTTTACACTCCCTCTTCCGTCTTTGTTTCCTTCATTCTCTCCTTTTCCTTCTGCCTGTGGGTGACTTTACACTGAGTTACAGGCCAGATGTTTTCCCGTACAGCAGGAAACCATTTACCATGCTGGATGGTAACCATATAACCAAATTTTGGGCCCTGGTGGTTTTAGTGTAATTATTACGCTTCAGACGGATTGAGCCAGTGAAGGTTTATATGCAGGGGGTAGGTGGGATTTATTGTTCACATAATGCCACTCAGGGATTAGTGAGGCTGGTTACTTTCATCTTAAATGTCAGGGCCAACATGCCTAGCCCCGGGCTCTTACGCTCATCATGAGGCAATGCAGGATTGGATGATGGATGAATGGAATAGCTAGGAAAATTAGAGAGGTGAGAAAGGAAGAAAGAATCAGCGTGATTGAAATGTGAGGCATTGAAGAAAGTCAGAATGGGCAAAGCTTCAGGAACTGATGGAATCTGTGCTGAAATGTTGAAGTTCAAGTAAGAAATAGTGATTGATTTGATATTGAAGATATGCAGATTGACCTGGGAAGAGGGTAAAGTTCCAGAGAACAGGAAGCCGGGTATACCGTATTTGCCATTGTATAAGATGACTCTTGAACCTCAAAAAAATGCCTAAAATTGGGGGTTGTCCTAAACATTGGGTATCAAATCCTAACCTCTACTTCCTGTGGTTATGGGATCCATAGACGTGATGGGGACCATCGCCAAACACTCACTCACCTTGACTCTTGTTTCGCTGAATATAGTGCACATACAGTACAGGTGAGTTCCGATCTTACGAACTAATTGGGAGCAAGGATTTTGCTTGTTAGCCGAATTCTCGTTAAACGAAGTGAAGAACTTATGGGAAAAATAGGGTTTGGGAGCAAGGCCTCTGAGCAACCTCCCCCCAAACCACCAAAACTAATTTTGTTATCATTTTAAGCTGGAATAAGGGGTTAATACAAGAGGATAGTATACATTCATTCATTCATCGTCCAATCCTACGTTGCCCCGTGAGAAGCGTAGGAGCCCAGGCCTAAGCAAGTTGGTCCTGACATTTAAGATGACAGTGACCAGCCTCACTTATCCCTGAGTGGCATTACATGAGCAATAAATCCCAACCACCCCTTACATATAAACCTTCACCAGCACAATCCGATTGGAGCGCTGTAATAGACGAGTTATAATAAAATTCGGTCAAAAAACTATGCTTAATTTAACTATTGATAGAATATTATGAGTCAGAACGAAAATGTGCTAAGGTTAGCGGGTATTTCTAGATCACCAACATGCCTTGACAGACTTCTGTTTTGCACAGATACTGATTTAAAGTGCAGATAAGTGCATTTGAATGTTAAATTAATATTTATACGAAGCAGAAGTCTGCCAAGGCAAGCTGTTGAGCTAAAAGGAAACACTTCAGCTAATTTTAGCGCATTTTCGCTGTGAATCCGGATTTTTAAAAGGTAAAATTAAATACAAAAATTTGACCAGATTTCGGATAATTAGGTGAGTATGAACCTCTATAGTGATAAAATCAATAACACTTACCAATTTAAAGTGCCAATTCGGTGTTGATTCAGTATATGACCGCCGATTTAGTATTTCGTCACACTCCCCTGAAGGTACTTTACAATCAAGTTCGGAGTCACTGAAACTGTTTTTTTTTTCAGAAAACTAATAATGAAGAGGTGAAATATTAATTATGCATGAACATAATACCATTATAAACTCATACACCTACACCTGATACTGTACGGCGTACATTTAACACTTTCCACCTCATGAGGTATGAGCCCCACTCAGGAATGGTGTAGCTGTAGGTTACTTCTGGTCGATTTCACATAATTTACCTACCTAACTGGTACTATCCATTTACACCATGGAAAGTATTCCTTCACAACATACCTGAAGGGGTTAGTTTGGATCTACGGTGCCATGTCGGTACAACTATTATCTCTGTTACTGGTAAGTATCGTGTGATGGATTGGAGCGTCGTCTGCAGTATGAATGCTGACGTCCATGCCAACTTGGCGGCTGCTTCCCTCCAGCCTCAAAGAATTAAAGTTATCACATCTTGATCAGTGCAAATGATTAATTAAATTAAAAGATACATATACCGTAAGTTTTTAAGTACATGGCAGAGTGCACTGGCCATGTTTACCTAGAACTGGCAATACGTCTGTTATAGGTAAAATAGGGATGGGATGAACAACCAGCCAAGTAACCTCCACCGACCACCAACACTTGTGAAAGACAATTTTAAGTAGAAATAAAGGGCTAATATATATGAAATACAAATACCCTCGTCTCGATTCTCATAGGTTGGGATTTGGGGGGGTTACCTGCTTGTTAACCCGTTAACTGTGCATGATGGTTTGTTGGAGGTGTCCGTGGTGTGTAGACATAGGGGTAAAAATGAAATTTCCCAAAGGCCAAATTTTGTCTTAGGAATTGAGAGAACACATGCCAAAGTATGTAGTAATGAAGTATTAGTTCAATATTTACCTTGGTAAAGCCATGGATGAACATCGAAGTGTCTGATTTCCTGTTGGAATGTACAGTTTGGTTTTCGGTTTCGGTTTCGGTTTTGAAGGCTCAAACATGCTTGCATGGGTCGACCTTGGTCACCGTGGCACTATACTCGAAGTTCACCTGCACAGCCAGGGCTGTATTGAGTAGTCGCACTCGGAACAGCCCAGGCTGTATAGAGCAGTTAACGAGTTAAACAGGTGGTGGTGCAAATTCCAAGACCGCGTATTAGCGAATTCTCGTTAAGCGATTGTTCATTAACCATGACTTGCCTGTACTTAAAAAAAAAAAAGTTGAAATTACAGTAAAACCTCGATTTAAAGGGCTTCAGTAGACCGGAATTTGCTGTTATCGGCCTCAAGGAGCTACCGGACTAAATTCCCACATATCGGGAAAAGTTCTATAAAGCCAGAAGCAGTCCAGACTGCCTGACCACTTCAGATATGTTCACCAAAATAAGGTAAATGAAAGACATGTTTATCAGTGTATGGTACAGTATTATTATATGTAATATACCATTTGATTAATGTAGTGAAGTTATAACACAGTACAGTAGCGCAGTGGTAATCAAAACAGTTTAAAAACCATTCATGCGATCCTGACTAATCTCTGATATATCGGAAAAAATCCAGGTTAGCAGGGGAAAGTCCAGATGTTGCTTTTATCGGAGTTTTGCATTTTTCAGAATGGTTTGGGGCCCCATTTAGTCCATTATAGTGATGTCTTACTGTACTAACATCATCATCAAACACAACTTGTTTTCTATATGAAGGCAAATTTTTATAAAAATATCTCCATGGATACAGCCATGAGGACATAAGAAAGGTGAGTAACCTGTTGAGCCCATGCCACTAACACCGGCATGTATCTCAGTCTGAGAGCTTCTGGCTGGGTAATGGGTTGTAACTTGTTTGCCGCCGAGCACAGGGTTACCAGCTCTGAGGCTGGGCCCACTGATAAACAGTAGTGACATTGCTGTTATTCCTGGTGGATTAACCACTACAACCACTTGATGTCTGTCTGAATAAACCATTCAAAGACTGCATCTGTGAGCAATGGAATGAGTGGATGATTAATGGTAAAACGTCATATACAGGAGGTGGGAATATGAATGCTCCAGGTCTGGATGTTCTGTGTGATTTCATTATCAAGGCATTTAATGATATTTCTATGGAAACAGTCATCAACTTTTTCAAGAAATATGGAATATCCAATTTAGTGGATGGCAAAGAAGATGACATTTTGTGGGCGGATGAGGAAGAGGAAGCCGATGCTGAACCTACATTTTAGATTCAGAGCTCGATCCTTATGACAAGGAACTGCAAACTTTAACCCAGGATGAAGTTGATGAACTGATGATGTCAGATGTCGATGATACTGATTTTGAAAGTTTTTAATCACTGACAGTTGATATGACGACTTTAATAAAATGTAACACTCTTTTAACCTATTGTATGAAATTGATGGTAGCGTGATTTGAAGTTTTTAATACAGTATGAGTTAATACTGGAATATTATATGTATAACCCATTTAGATATCAGAGATGGCACATGCAGAGTAGATAGCCTGTAAAACCCATAGAAGAAGATGGTTTAAGGTAAAACCTAACCAAAGGCTGTGTTGCTTAGCAAGGTGTTTATAGTATCACTTTGCTGGTCAGTTGGAAGAGTGATAAAGGGCTGGGATTGCTGGGGGCAGCAAGCTCCCAGTGTCTAAAGAGTTGGGGCTCATCTAATGCACAGAGTATACCTCTAAACCCACATTTTGTATGGAAATATTGGGAGTAGCCTTAGACACAGGTCAGTCTTATACACCGGCAAATACAGTAGTAGTCCCCCTGTGCAAAAGAAAAGGCGAAAGAGAAGAGTGTGTCATTCGCAGGGTATTCGTCTCCTTATGTTTGTAGGAAAGATTTATGGAAAGAGGGGTGGTAATATAGAAGTGACAGCAGAATTAATGTGAAAGTGTGAAGGATGTAAGTAGAAGATTACAGTTGAGCCACGATTTAAGACAAAAAGAAGCAACAGTCTTACAATAACACGGGCATTTAATTTCTCCCATAATTACGTAATAGCACGGTAAATTCACTCAATTGCATGAGAGAAACTGTGGGAAGTGGGTGCGTTTAGGTACAGTATTGGATTTCCAGATGACTGCGTTTGTTTACAACTCTTGTTTTATGCTTTTGTTGGTCGTTGATTGGCTTTTTCGATGTGACCCGACCCACTTGACCTATGTCCCAAGCCACCTGCTACAGCCTGCCTCATTGTTGTGTGGATCGTCGCTGTGATGAGAAGCGTTTACTTGCTTGTTTCCTTGCTCCTCATTTCCTTTCAGAACTCTGAGCTCGTGTATCCAGACTAATTTTAGTTATGCCTAAGCACCCTGAAAGTGCCATGAACACAAGAAAAGCATTTATTCCAGTGGAAAATTTAAAATTGTTGGACGAAGTGGCATCTGATGTAGAAACTTAAATGCAAACGATCAGATAGATACAATTAGTCGGGTGTGTTTACGATGTGGATAGTTTCCTTGTTGGAAAAAAATTAATTAATGATGAAGGAGTAGTAAAATTCATGTTTTCGCCTTTGGTGCAACATGTGAAAAAAATAAATAAATAAATAAAAAATGCTTTGTGCCTGACCTTTGTTAAGAACTGGCGATCTTTGGTCGAGAAAATTCGGCTCTTATGGTGTGTGAAGACACAACGTGTTGATGTAAACAGGTAGGTAAGATAATGATGTGGGTTCAGTTCTTGTGAATCACTGTATACTGTCATCCAAATTATACTGCATGGCTGACTTGTTTATTATTCATGATTACTGCATTTAAGTGTATCTGAGATGTGAGAAGTATGCAATCACTCCTTGCTGACAACTTCAGTATAGTTTTTTTTTTCCTTTATTGTTGATGACTAATGACTTTCAAAAACAGTTTCTATCTATCTATCTATTGCCAGACGCCTCAATCCTGTTTGGGGTAGCCACAAACAAATCACCTCCAAGTCGCCCTGTCCCCCGCCATTTCACTGCCCTGCTCCCAGCTCACACCCTCCTCTCTCATATACCTCTTCACCCCATCCCTCCATCTCATCCTCGGCCTCCCCCTGCCTCTTCCCCCCTCCACCTCACTCACATACACTCTCTTCGTCAGTCTTTCACCCTCCATCCTCTCCACATGGCCAAACCACCTCAGTGTGTTCCTTATAACGCTTCCTATCACATCCACATCCACACCACAATGCTTCTTTATATCCTCATTTGTCAGCCTGTCTCTCCATGTGACTCCACAGGCTCCTCTTAAATAACTCATTTCCACTGCTCTCGCTCTTGACTTGTGTCCTTCCAACAACGTCCAAGCTTCACTTCCATACGTTAGAGTTGGTATCACAATACTGTCATGTAGTAACTTTTTCACTTCCATGCTCACTTCCCTGTTTCTTATCACTGCTTTCAAAGAACCAGCAACCTTTCTTCCCTGCTGTACCCTTTCAAGCACTTCACCCTCCAAACCTCCATCCTTACTCATCACAGTACCCAGGTACTTAAACGTACTCACATTTTCCAATTCCTCACCATCCAACCTCGCTGTACATTCACTGACTTCACCTCTCTCAAACACCATCACTTTACTCTTCCCTATATTCACCTTTAGATTCCGTTTCTTACACACTCTCCCAAACTCATCCACCAAGCCTTGCAGCTCCCATTAGTCTTCACTCAACAACACAGTATCATCTGCAAACAACAGTACAGGGAGTTTCCAAACACTATCCTCTCTCACCAGGGCCACTCCAAAATCCACTACCCTACCTTGTACCTCTTTTATTACCTCATCCATGTACAGATTGAACAACCATGGAGACATGACACATCCCTGTTTCAACTCAACTTTCAAAGAGAAAAATTCACTTGGTTCACCATCCACATGCACTGCAGCCTTAGCACCATCGTACATACTCTTCACAGCATTCAACAACTTCCCATCTACTCCATATATTCTTAACACTTTCCACAATCCTTGTCTATCCACCCTGTCATATGCTTTCTCCAAATCCATGGAAGCCACATACAACTTCTTTCCCTTCTCTAGAAACTTTTCCACTAAAGATCTACGAATGAATATCTGATCTACACAACCTCCTCCCTTCCTAAAACCTCCCTGTTCTTCTCCAACTAATTTCTCTATTCTTTCTCTAACTCTGTCAATAAGTATCCTATCATACACTTTTCGTATTATACTGAGAAGACAAATGCCCCTATGATTACCACACACTTCTTTTTCCCCTTTTCCTTTGTACAAGGGAATAATTATACCTGACTTCCAATCCTCCGGGACTCTACCTTCCTCCCAGGCCAATCTGCACATCTTCCACATCCATTCTACTACTATCTCTCCCCCATGCTTCAGCATTTCACCACACACTCCATCAATTCCTGGGGCTTTCCCCGATTTAACTTTCTTCATTGCTTCCACAACTTCTATCCTACTGATTTCTTCCTGTCTTCTCACCTCCCTCCTTCTCCCATCCATTCCCCAGCCACTTATACTCGCACTACTTCCATCCTGTATGTTCAACAATTCCTTAAAGTGTTCTCTCCATCTGCTCACTTTTTCTCCCTTCTCCACTAGTAATCTACCATTTTTATCTTTCACTCCCCTGCTAACTTCACTTCCACCCTGTCTTACTCTTTTCACCTCTTTCCAGAACATTTTCTTACAGTCCCTCCACTTTACATTCAAATTCCTTCCAAATTCCTCATCCACTCTCTTCTTACTCTCTCTTACTAATCTTTTCACCTCTCTCTTTCTTTCTACATATAACTCTCTCTTCCGCCTCTCAACTTCTTCCACGCCCCTATTTCTCATCCATTCATTGTATGCTTTCTTCTTTTGTGCCACAGCCTATCTCACCTCTTCAGTCCACCACGCTGTTCCTTGCACCCCCCTCCGTCTTCTCTTCCTTCCACACACCACATCACATGCTGCATTTTTTTTTTTTTTTTTTTTTTACCGCGGATGTCATTCCAGAATGACATTGACAAAACTGGACCAAACCGCGGGTGTCATTCTGGAATGATCGTGAATATTTTGAACACCGCGCGTTTTTCCTGTGCGCAAATTGTCTCACGCAAGAGTAGCTGTCGAGTTCTTTTCATGCCAGCCATCCCACACCTCCCTCCTCCAACCCCGAGGGGGCCCCCCCCACCCCTGCTCTGACCCGCATCAGTCAGTATCTGTCCAGCTCTGTGCGTGAGAATGGCGCTCTGTCCCGACTCATCGTCGCTCGCTTCCTCCTCGAAAGTGATCAGTGTTAGTGTGCCTTCTACCTCTACACCGGTGAAGGAACTGCCGACGGCGAGGCAGAAGGGGTTGAGCACTCCAGAAATTAGAACAGAGCTGGACAAAACTGTAAGTACTACTCTGGATTGTGGCAGTGAAAGTGATACACTTACAGCAAGTAGTGACGATTTTGCAGTGATTGGTGGTGAACCCTTTACCATTGACAGTGACAGTGATGAAAGTGATCGTGTTGTTTCCCCCCCACCACCCCCAACTTACTCTGGGAAAGGGAAGGCGCCTATGGGGAAAATTGGTATTGCACGTGGGAAGGGAGTGAAGCACAGACTTACGTCTCCTACACCAGGCCCTAGTAAGCATTTCCCATCACTTTCCCGTTCCCCTAGCCCTATTGCCCTCACATCATCTTCATCTTCTGCCGTGCCCTCTCCTGTCTACATCATCTGAGGAATACAAATTCCCAGAGCCTGCAAAGCGAGGGAAGGCAGGCCGTGCAGGCAGGGCAGGCCAGCCTAGAACAAAGGGGATGCGTGGCAGTTGGAGGGCAAAGCTGGGCGATAAGCGGGGAAGAAAGGGTCAAGTTTCACCACGCACCAGGTCAGTAACCCCCGCACTCACCCCCCTCCCACTCGCCTCCTGCCTCACCTCCTGCCTCACCCATTGCCTCACCCATTGCCTCCACCTCAGCTCCTTCTCACGGGGAAACGAGTGCAATGCGACCTGCCACTTCTGCTGAACCACGCACAGGGAAGGTTGATGCATTTGTTTGGTCTGATGGTGCAGATTTTCAGCCACACAATCCGCCGTTTGATATGACAAATGCTGGAATACAGCCTGCCTTTCCATGCAACGCAGGAGATGATTTTGTGGACTACTTCCTGGCCTTCATGGATGACGAAATCGTGCAGCATGTCAGCGATGAGACCAATAGGTATGCAGCTCAGTGTGCAGCAGAAGGGCTGGGACCTATTGGCTCACCAAAGCAAGTGTCGTGGTTGCCTGTCGGGATCAGAGAGCTGTATGTGTTCTTTGCACTAATGTTTTTGATGCCCCATATCAAGAGACATGAGTTGGAGGAGTACTGGCTCGTGGATGACATTACTTCTATCCCAATATTCGGGAAGTATATGTCACGGGATTGGTTCCGACAGCTGCTAGGATACCTGCACTTCGCTGACAATGGAAACCCGTCCCAAACTGACCCTTTGTGGAAAGTGAGGGATTTTCTCAACAGGATTAGGGATCGATTTATGCGATTTTTCCGTCCTATGCAGAAAGTCGTCATAGACGAATCCCTGGTAATGTTCAGAGGACGTCTCAAATTCATGCAGTACATCCCCAGCAAACGCCACCGCTTTGAGATAAAGTTCTTTTGTGCTGTGTGACTGTGAGACGGGGTATATCCTGGATTTTGTCATCTACTCTGCTAGCACAATGGACGTGAACAGGAAAGACCCCCTTGGCTTCTCTGGCTCCGTTGTAAAAGTGCTGATGGAGAGGTATTTTGGTGGTAATCATGTGCTGTACACAGACAATTACTACACAGCACTGAAACTCTCCAAATACCTGGCTGAACACGGCATTGTTACTGTTGGCACTGTATGGAGCTATAGGAAAGAGTGGCCAAGTTTCCCAGAAGCATCATCCTCATCCAAGGGAGATGTGCACCTGAAGAAGTCAGACAAGCTTCTGGCGATCAGGTGGCATGACAAGAAGGTCGTGAATATGATCAGCACCATCCACAAGGGGGAATTGCAGAGAACTGGGAAGGTCAGCTACAGGACGGGAGAGCCAATCACGAAGCCTGATGCCGTCATTGATTACAATGTCAACATGAGACTTGTTGATAAGTCTGATATGATGATTGGCAAAATCGACTGTCTCAGGAGAAACACCCGATGGTACAGGAAGGCTTGCCTGCACATGCTCGATATGTGCATGCTCAACGCCTTCATCCTCTACAAGACACAAGTCGGGGGCATAAGGCAACCATCCCTGAGACAGTTCTCCAAGACTGTCGTGCAGCAGCTGCTTGCACGATTTGGTCAGGTGACGGCAATGATCCCTAGGCGACACTCTGACACAACCTGACCGTCTTGAGTGCCACAGTTACGTGAGCCGGCACCAGCTTGTGAAATTGCCTCTTACAGCAGGCGGCAGGTTGTCACAGGGCCGCTGCAGAGTATGTCATAACACCACACGGAGGCCTCGGACGAGAAAAATGAGCACACACCAGTGCCTGGAATGCCAAGTCGCTCTCTGCGTGACTCCGTGCTTTGCCGAGTACCACTCTCTGAGTAAATACTGAAAGTGACAGTGATATACAGTGATGCGACAGTGACGTGCTTTACCAATAATTGTATAGTGGATAATGTAGTAATAAGGGATATTTTGCCTAGAAAAAAATGTAAATATTGGCCAGTATAATAAGTGATATTGTAATAAGAGAATCTGCAGCACTTGTGTAATTCTGTGATGCGACAGTGATGCAATATAGTAATAAGTGCAGTGTAAATATAATGTATATTGCCCAGATTATATGTAAAATAATATTAGAAGTTAGAAATAATGAAAAGATCGCCTGAAACGTCAGTGAGCGGGTGACGCCGCAGTGAAGTGAGGCGCAGCCGCAGTGAAGTGCGGGCGCAGCTGCAGTGAAGTGCCTTTTACCTACCTCAGTGAACACAGAGTGGGTGTTTATCGTATGTACAGTGTTCATATATGTTTATATTACTATTATGAGAGAGTGGTTGGCATTTGGTACTGGTGTGTGGGGCTTAAAATAGTGATTTTACACCCCTCACTTCTGACAGCTCTGCCCGTCCTGTGAAAGTCAACAAAGTCATGAAACCTACATCAATGGAAAGCTGAAGGTTAGTACTTTCTAATGGTACCTTATTTTTTTCTCTAGCTTTATTCTGTGCAGAGTTATTAAGGTTTAAAGGTTTGTTTACATTTGGCTGAAACCCCCGCGGGAGAGGACAGTCAGACCAAAACAATACCCGCGGTTAAGGGGTTAATGAGGTTGCCCAAAGTGATTCTTGGCAAAATATGCTTGATGCTAGGAGGCCATTATTCACATGTTGATTAGGTTAGAAGTTTTTACATGATTGGTGATGAGGAATTTCAAGAGGCTTTGTGGCAATCCTTGGTGGTTAAAATTTTTATGGGGAGTACTGGGGGCAAAACTAGTCGGTTAGGTTAGAATACACTGATGGGTCAAGTCGACGGGATCGTACGTAAACACGCGTTTTGGGTGTCTTACGGCAGACATATTTGTAATAACCTATCTTTAAATATATTTTTAATGAAAAATATGTGGCTCCTAGAAACTACCCCCCTATTTTACATGTAAATATGTCATGTTGTAGTGCAAAATTGATTTTGCGCAAGGTTCTGCATAACCTATCTCATGTTGTATGAAGACTGTACTGTGTTAACCCATGAGGTTGAAGTAAGAACCAGATGAAAACAACATTTTGAAAACCTGGTGAATGGGAATAGAGAGAGCAGAGACACTGTAAACATGATTGGTTTTGGGGTGTGTGCAGAGAAGGAATGCAGTGCCAGGAAACGTGACACTTGCACAAGTGAAGAACACTGTGAAGCGGCTGAAAAATGGGAAAGCAGCTGGGGTTGATGAAGTGTATGCAGAAATGATTAAGTGCAGTGGAGAGAGTGGATGAAGTGTTTGTTGGAGATATGTAAGAAGGCATGAATGAATGAAACTGCCAGCAGAGTGGAAAAAAGCATAATTGTACCCCTGTAAACAAATAAAGGTGAGCATAGTGAGTGCAGGAATTATCATGGCATAAGTTTATTCAGTGTTGTAGGGAAGTTATAATGAAGAATTATTGTAGAGAAAGTATGAGAGATATCAGAAGTCCTAGTGAGTGATGAGCAGGGTGGCTTTGGGAGTGGCAGAGGATGTGTGGATCAAATATTTGCAGTAAGACAGACAGTGGAGAAGGCTTGTGAGAAGGACTGTAAGGTGTTTATGGTATTTATGGGTCTAAAAAAGCATACGACAAAGTAGAGAGAGAAGGATTGTGGAAGTTTTTGCGCATGTAAGGTGTAGATGGTAAGCTGCTAGGTGCTGTCAAGAATTTTTATGATGGCAGTGAGGCATTTGTAAGGGTAAATGGGTATTTAAGTGAATGGTTCACAATCAGTGTGGGCATTCGACAAGGTTGTGTGGTGTCCCCATGGTTGTTCAATATATATGTGGATGGGGTGATGAGAGAAGTAAAAACAATAAGCATGGAGAGAGGGATGGCCTTGGTAATGAATGGTGCGAGACCGGAATTGGTGAGAGAGTTCAAATACCTGGGCACAGTGATAGAAAAGAGAGGAAAATGTGTAAAAGAAGTGGAAAGTAGAGTGACACAAGGAAGGAAAATAGCTGGTGCTATGAAGGCCATGATAAGAAACAGAGGCTTTAGTGTTGCAGCTGCACTAGGCTTACATGAAGGAGTGTTAGTGCCAACTTTAACATATGGATGTGAGACTATGGTATGGCATGAAAGTGAAAAGTCAAGAGTGAGAGCAGTGGAGATGGGACTGTTGAGGAATGTATGTGGAGTACAGAGAGTGGACAGGATACAAAATAATGTGATTCGTGAAAGATGGGGAGTGAGGAAGTCTGTGGACACCAGAGTCGAAGAGAGTGTACTGAAAAGGTATGGTCATGTGGAAAGAATGGATAACAATAGAGTGGTGAAAAAGGTGTATTTAAGCAAATTTGAAGGAGGGAGGAGGTGAAGTAGGCCAAGGACAAGGTGAAGGGATATCATGGATGACTGTATGAGGAAGAGGTGTATGGAAGTCGGTGAGGTTAGGGGACTGACTTGAGATCTAGCTGCGTGGATGAGTGTTGTGAGAAGTGCATGATCAGGGATTTGACACCCAGTTTTAACATGACAGTGTCCGGATTGACTCTGTTGGATATGTTTATGTGAAGCTACAGATTGTGGTGAATGTTTTTGGCATTTCAGATAGAGCCAGGATTCCAGGGGCTTGAATGATGAGTGAATGGAAGTGTGGCCCATTGGATTGGACAAACTTGGGCTGTCTGGACATTGCTACTCGTCATCCTGCCCTAGGGTGGGAAAGGATGTCTGGATGATGATGATAATGATTTATGGTAGAATGTTTTTTGATAGGGTTAAGGAGAAAACTGAAGAATTAGGCAGACAAGGGAGTTTTAGGAATGAGAGGGTGAATGTAGACCAGCTGTTTTGTTCATTCATTTGTATAGGCTCCAACATGCTTTGCATGTGTCAGCCTTGGTACCTAATGGGAACTCTCCACATTGCTTGAACTTTGACAGCTTCCCTGTTTAGTCCATTATCTCTGAGGTCACACTCTGTGGCCTCATCCCAGGTGTTTTTCAGTTTGTCTCTCGTAACCCTGTCCTCATTGTTCACACATCTCACCCTCCACATTCACTTGTAAGCTTCCATCCTCTCAACATCCTCATGCCATTGCAATGTGCTTGCACTCCTTATCACAGTGCTGATATCTTTGAGTCTCATCCATCTTTTTTGCTCAACGTTCATGGTCCTACCACCCCTCCAGGCCTCTCATTCAAGGATGCACGACTCATTCATCTGATCGTTATCATTTCTGTACCCTTTTCCATTACTGCCCATATCTCACATCCATACAGCATTACACTCCTATCATTCTGCCTACTAGTACCCCATAGCATGGAGGGAGAGCCCTCCTAATATCAAGAGAGGCGACATGTCTCTGATTTTCTTCCAACCACTCCCTATCCTAACCACAGAGCTAGCCCCAGCCCCACCTCCAGCACCTAACATATCCACCAAATAAGAAAACTCCTCCACAAACTCAAGATACTCCAGCAGGGTCAATCCTTTCCCACTTCACAGTCTCTGCATGCTGTCGCTGACATACTGCACATGGAAAATGAGCATTGTTTCACACCCTACCTTTAACCCCTAACCACCGTCTGACATGTATAGCCGTCACAGTTTTGGGTGTGGAGCAACACTGGTTGAAGTGTAAAGCTGCAAGCATCTTCCTGCCACCCTTTGAATTTTAACTTATCCTTACTCATTGATGGGACCACCTGTAGACGTGGAGATACTTTTATTTGAAAGAGGAAGAGTTGGTGAGTCATATGTATCTTTAATTTTTTCTCAAGCCATTATAGTTTGACAGATAGTAGGGTTTGAAGTAAGGGTATTTTTTTCTGTCATGGATATCCCCCGTAGGGAGGAGCGTGAAACATCGGAAAACTCCCGGCTTGTAGGGGTTAATACCTCCACATCTCATATGCATCCACTTATCACAAATGCTGCACAAGATGGAGCTACTCTGCACACCCTTGTGGCAAATTGCATGTGGCCACACTCCTCTGTTTTGACAATACGGTGGGCTCGCACAGTACGTGAGTGGATGACTGGTCCACGACTTTGCACACTATGATTTTGCTTACTGTGAATACCTAGTCTTATGGGAAAAACAACATGTGGGCGGGACCCTCTCAAACCTTGATATTTTTAAACTTTAGAGATATAATAAAGGAAAAAATTTTAAGATATATACTACAAATATAGCTAAAATAGCAAAAATATGGTCAGTGACCTTTAAAATAGTAGACAACAGGCCTGATGGATTTCAATAGCAGGGGTTCCAATGCGCGGCAACACACTTAGAGGGCCCCCGCCTCACCGGCCACACCACGCATGTTTAACGGTTGTCAATGTTGTAATATTCTAGGCTTTGGCAAAGAAACGCAGCATCAGTCATTATGGTGGGGGTTGCAGGTATGCCAGGTGGAGCAGGTGAGTCAGGTGAGGCTGTGGAGGTTGAGGGGAAGGTGGCTGTTGAGTAAGGTGGGGCAGTGAAGGTGGAGGGGATGGCAGCGGGCGAGTCAAGGGAAGTGGTGAGAGGAGGATCCTTTTCCTAGCTACTGCTCACATTTTCAGCAATTTCCTTCACCTCTTTTTGTTTGAGGTGGTGTGTGGATTGAAGGGAAGATGAAAAGGGGTGTAGGGAACAGCATGGTGAAATGAAGAGGTGAGAGAGGCTGTGGCACAAAAGAAGAAGGCATATAGGGAGTGGATGAGAAATAGGGGCATGGAAGAAGTTGAGAGATGGAAGAGAGAGTAATATGTAGAAAGGAAGAGAGAGGTGAAAAGATTAGTAAGAGAGTAAGAAGAGAGTGGATGAGGAATTTGGTAGGAATTTGAGTGTAAAGTGGAGGAAATGTAAGAAAATGTTCTAGAAAGAGGTAAAGAGAGTTAGACAGGGTGCCAAAGAAGTTAGTCGGGGAGTGAAAGATAAAAATGGTAGTTTACTAGTGGAGAAGGGAGAAAAAGTGAGCAGATGGAAGGAACACTTTAAAGAATTGTTGAGCATAGAGAATGAATGTAATGCAAGTGTAAGTGGCTGGGAAATGACAGGGAGATGGAGGGGTGTGAGATGAGAGGAAGAAATCAGTAGGATGGAAGTTGTGGAAACAATGAAGAAAGTTAAAATGGGGAAAGCCACAGGAATTGATGGAGTGTGTGGTGAAATGCTGAAGCATGGAGGAGAGATAGTAGTCGAATGGATGTGGAAGATGTGCAGATTGGCCTGGGAGGATGGTAGAGTCTCAGAGGATTGGAAGTCAGGTATAATTATTCCCTTGTACAAAGGAAGAGAGGAAAAAGAAGTATGTGGTAATCATTGGGGCATTTGTCTTCTTAATGTAAAAGGAAAAGTATATGGTAGGATACTTATTGACAGAGTTAGGGAAAGAACAGAGGAATTAGTTGGAGAAGGACAGGGAGGTTTTAGGAAGGGAAGAGGTTGTGTAGATCAGATATTCATTCGTAGATCTTTAGTGGAAAAGTTTCTCTAGAAGGGAAAGAATTTGTATGCAGCCTTCATGGATTTGGAGAAAGCATATGACAGGGTGGATAGACAAGGATTTTGGAAAGTGTTAAGAATGTATGGAGTAGATGGGAAGTTGTTGAATGCTGTGAAGAGTATGTATGAGGGTGCTAATGCTGCAGTGTGTGTGGATAGTGAACTGAGTGAATTCTTTTATTTGAAGGTTGGATTGAAGCAAGGATGTGTCATGTCTCCATGGTTGTTCAGTCTGTATATATGGATGGGGTTATAAAAGAGATACAATGTAGAGCAGTGAATGTTGGAGCTGCCCTAGTGAGAAGGGGTATTGTTTGGAAACTCCCTGTACTGTTGTTTGCAGATGATACTGTGTTGTTAAGTGAAGACGAAGGGGAGCTGCAAGGCATGGTGGATGAGTCTGGGAGAGTATGTAAGACACAAAATCTAAAAGTTAATGTAGGGAAGAGTAAAATTATGGTCTTCGAGAAAAGTAAAGTCAGTGAATGTACAGTGAGGTTGGATGAGGAGGAAATGGAAAATGTGAGTGCATTTAAGTACTTAGGTAGTGTGATGAGTAAGTGCATTTAACCCCTACACCGCGGGCATGTTTACCAATGTTTTGCATGTGCCGCGGGGTTATTTGGGCTCCGACACATTCTCAAAAAATATTTACCAAAAATAACGGCCATACCACGTTGAGTACACCGCTTCCCGTCCGATCAGCGAAGTTAAGCAACGTTGGGTCTGGTTAGTACTTGGATGGGTGACCGCCTGGGAACACCAGATGCTGTTGGCATCCCTACGTGTCAAGTGGGGTTGGTGGAGGATTAGTGCCCCTCCCTGTAAAACAATTAACTCTAAGCCCTTGGCCACCCCGTGTGGGATACATGGCGTCTGGCAATGAATGAATGAATGAATGAGTTATTAGTCCTAGAATATTAAAATTACATATGCTTATGGCACATACCTTCAGCTTTCTCCTGGAATGTTTGTTGAGCCTTCGTCGGTTACCGTAGGACTTGTGGAGACCTTTGAAGTTGGGTAACGAAGTCTCCACTTTTCACTTCCCGACAACCCCTAATATGATTACCACAACCAGATATTAACACTATAAACACTACTCTATGATTTTCAAGTAGTTTGGGATCCATACTCCAAAAAAAAAACAACTGTGAAAGCAATGAAAATTACAAGCGCGTCTGACTGTCGCACTTGCGCTAGTTCGCTCTTGGTACTCTGTCATTTATTATTCATAAAACCCTTCACACTTTATATTTCTATTACTATATAACACTTATATACATCTACAGTCTTTATCCATAAGTTTCCTTCAGTAGTATTAGTTTATTGTCACTGTAGGGATTCAATTTCTTTCAGTAAAATACGTAGCATTCACTTTCTCGTCCTGTATACTAGCATTGAGAGTGAATGTCACTTTCAATTTCCCTCTCATAACTCATAGTATTCAGACATGCTAGAGTGAAACTTTCACTTTCATTACTCCTAGGGTATATACTCGTATTCTTATAATACTACTCATTTACATTTCTATTTACGTTCTCTATTTTATTTACGTTATTTACATTTCTATTTTATTTACACTGTGTTATGCACTGTCACTTGAAGTAACTTATGAAACTATTTTCCACTGTTCACATATATTTACATTCATTGCTTTCTTGCTGTTTACACATTATTTACACATTATTTACAATTCCACTTGCACTGTTTTACTCAATAGAAAGATCATAGTTACTCTTTTATCAATTGTCAGCCCTTTACCTCTTTCTACACGAGGTTTAGTAGGGGGTAAAGGTCACAGTGCCCTTTGCATGGGGGTGAAAAGGCCCTGAAGCTAGCAAGAGCGAACAGACGTACCCCCACACTGGAAGATGAGAGTGAACTGATAAGGGTGGGCCGGGGTGGAGGCCTACCTAGGGAAATCAGTACTGCCAACGTTTAGCCTCTTGACACAGCTATTTATAGCACTGAAATGATTGGCAGGAAATCTAGACAATACATAATAAATTAGGTAGTTCCAGGTGAATGTAAATATCACTTAGGCTTCTCCCTTCGCTCCTTATATGTATATTTATTACGAAAATAGATTATACGGCATATTTCAAAAGGAAATAAACAGCGAAAATTAGCGAACGAGTGCACATGAAGTGTTGTCAGGTGATAATTAGCCAATTCCAGGTGTATGGCACTCTCACTTACCTTATTTCTTTTTTGTTTATATTATTTGGTATAAGAATAGGGCATAGGGCTTATTTCAATGGATGAAGTCAGTGAAAAATTCCAGGGAAGATTTACTTAGCGTAGCACGGCCAGGCAGGCGAGAGGATAGGGTAATGGAGGGGGGGTAGGGAGGGGAGTCAAGAACGGGGAGAAATGGCTAAATTGTCAACAATGGATGGGAGTACAGATGAGATTAGGAGTGCTGACTAGTGTTGGACATTGGCAGTACTGATAGATGATACAGGCCCCCACTTGGAAGCCTGGGTGAATTCAAAATAACACAGAATCACAAAAGCGACACCCCGCGGTATGATCCCTTGCTCCCAAGCGTCACGAAAGTGACGCCCCGCAGTTAAGGGGTTAAGTACTTGGGTAGTGTGATGAGTAAGGATGGAAGTTTTGAGGGTGAAGTGCTTGAAAGGGTACGACAAGGAAGAAAGGTTGTTGGTTCCTTGAAAGCAGTGATAAGAAATAGGGAAGTGAGCATGGAAGTGAAAAAGTTACTACTTGACAGTATTGTAATTCCAACTCTGATGTATGGAAGTGAAGCTTGGACCTTGCTGGAGGGACACAAGTCAAGAGTGAGAGCAGTGGAAATGAGCTGAGAGGAGCATGTGGAGTCACATGGAGAGACAGACTGACAAATGAGGAAGTGAAGGAGCATTGTGGTGTGGACGTGGATATGATAAGCAGCGTTAGCAGAAACACACTGAGGTGGTTTGGTCATGTGGAGAGGATGGAGAGTGAGAGACTGACAAGGAGAGTGTATGTGAGTGAGGTGGAGGGGGGGAGAGGGAGGGGGAGGCCAAGGATGAGATGGAGGGATGGAGTGGAGAGATATATGAGAGAGGGGGGTGTGAGCTGGGAGCATAGCAGTGAAATGACGGGGGATAGGGTGACATGGAAGCGATTTGTTTGTGACCACCCCTTACGAGATTAAGGCATCTGGCATTAGATAGCTAGATAAATCTTCTTATTTGTCTGTTTCATTCCTCATCTTGTTATGGATGTATTTGCAGTGCAGTATAACAACTTGGTATTCGCAAAATAACCATTATTCAAGTGAATCCAAATGTTATCATAGAAATTGGGTTTCTGTTCTAACTTACTGTTATGCCAAAAACATTATTGTCAAAGTCGTTATTGGCGAGATCTTACTGTTGACTCCTCTTGAGCACCTTCTCCACGAGACTTACTTCACAATGGGCGCGTTGTGCGGGGGGTGGGGGTCTACTACAGCAGCAGTTTTGGGCCACTCCTTGCCACTGCCTCGTGTATTGTGGGCAAAACTTGCACATTCAAAGTTTGATGGTTATGATTTTTGGTCACTTGTTTACTATGCAATTTGTGCACTGTGGTCACGCTTACTTTGCGAGCTCACTGTATATATTTTTACATGTTCTAGTGTTTTATGTTTGTGTAATAGTAGTGTGACCAAAAGTTTTAAGTATGAAGTCAGCTTGAGATGTAACTGCTAGTTAAGGATGACAGGTGGGGTGGTACGGGTATGCAGGATGGTTGGGAGCTGAGGTAGAGGCAGGTGGGGCTTGTTTCGTCCACTCCCCTCCCCTCCTCCATGGGTATACAGGGGTAGGATGGGGACATCCCTGAGCAACAATTAGTGTTTGTGAGTGTACATATAGTGCAGTAATACAGTACTTATTATAATCATTATCATACCTACTGTTGGCACTGCCACAAAAGCCACAATCTCAGCTGTCATGCAGAACTAGGGTACATTTCACTGCACTACAGCAGCGAGCAAGGCACAGGGGGAAGGGCGATGGTTGGCTTGCCATGTTGGGTGGGCTGCTTTCCAATGCATTGTGATTGGCTGGTGTGTGTTGCTGTACTGCAGGGTTTGTCTGCAGGCAGATTGAGTCCCTTGTCTGAACCAGATACGCTTTACCACCAAAAAATTCATAGTATCGCTGATTGCTTCCTGTTTCAGCACCAGATATTGCCAAATTATGCCAGATATTGCTTTAATAGAGCCGGGCATTCAGCGCCCAATATTGTCTATCTATCTGTCTATTGCCAGACGCCTCAATCCCGTTTGGGGTGGCCACAAACAAATCGCCTCCAAGTTGCCCTGTCCCCTGCCATCTCACTGCCCTGTTCCCAGCTCACACCCCCCTCTCTCATATACCTCTCCACCCCATCTCTCCATCTCATCCTCAGCCTCCCCCTCCCTCTTCCCCCATCCACCTCACTCACATACACTCTCTTCGTCAGTCTTTCACTCTCCATCCTCTCCACATGGCCAAACCACCTCAGTGTGTTCTCATAACGCTTCCCATCACATCCACATCAACACCACAACGCTCCTTTATATCCTTATTCGTCAGCCTGTCTCTCCATGTGACTCCACAAGCTCCTCTTAAATAACTCACTTCCACTGCTCTCACTCTTGACCTGTGTCCTTCCAGCAACGTCCAAGCTCCACTTCCGTACCTTAGGGTTGGTATCACAATACTGTCATGCAGCAACTTTTTCACTTCCATTCTCACTTCCCTGTTTTTTGTCACTGCATTCAAGGAACCAGCAACCTTTCTTCCCTGCTGTACCCTTTCAAGCACTTCACCCTCCAAACCTCCATCCTTACTCATCACACCACCCAAGTACTTAAACGTACTCACATTTTCCAACTCCTCACCACCCAACCTCGCTGTACATTCACTGACCTCACCTCTCTCAAACACCATCACTTTACTCTTCCCTACATTCACCTCTAGATTCCGTTTCGTACACACTCTCCCAAACTCATCCACCAAGCCTTGCAGCTCCCCTTCGCCTCCACCCAGCAACACAGCATCATCTGCAAAAAACAGTACAGGGAGCTTCCAAACACCATCCCCTCTCACCAGGGCCACTCCAACATCCACCACCCCACCCTGCACCTCCCCCACCACCCCATCCATGAACAGATTGAACAACCATGGAGACACGACACATCCCCGCTTCAACCCAACCCCCAAAGAGAAAAACTCACCCAGCTCACCATCCACACGCACTGCAGCCCCCGCACCATCGTACACACTCCCCACAGCACCCAACAACCCCCCACCCACTCCACACATTCCCAACACCTTCCACAATCCTTGTCTATCCACCCAGTCATATGCTTTCTCCAAATCCATGAAAGCCGCATACAACTTCTTTCCCTTCTCTAGAAACTTTTCCACTAAAGATCTAAGAATGAATATCTGATCTACACAACCTCTTCCCTTCCTAAAGCCTCCCTGTTCTTCTCCAACTAATTTCTCTGTTCTTTCTCTAACTCTGTCAATAAGTATCCTACCATACACTTTTCCTATTATACTAAGAAGACAAATGCCCCTATGATTACCACACACTTCTTTTTCCCCTTTTCCTTTGTACACGGGAATAATTATACCTGACTTCCAATCCTCCGGGACTCTACCTTCCTCCCAGGCCAATCTTTTTTTTTTTTTTTTTAATGAGAGGAAGAAGGAACCAAAGGCCATGAGTCCGCAGTAACAGTTCCCTCCAAGAGAAAAACGAAATACAATAGAGAGCCAAATTCAAGATCCGATCATTTTGAGATGCCTGGACACACTACGTTTGAAAGACTGGAGATCATAGGCAGCAGGAAATACAGACAGAGGGAGACAGTTCCAGAGCTGACCTGTTGCATAAATGAAAGACTGGGAGTAACGGTTAACTCTTGCATTAGAGAGTTGGACAGAAAAGGGATGAGAGGTTACTGCCAGACGGGTGCTACGCGCCCGTCGTAGAGGTCGAGGAATGCAAGCAGACAGTTCAGAGGAGCAGTGACCATTAAAGTAGCGATAGAAAAGAGATAAAGATGCAACAGTGCGGCGAAGACACAGAGGTTGAAGGGAGTCAGTAAGAGGAGGAGCGTTAATGAGACGAAAAGCCTTTGACTCCACCCAATTGAGAAGAGCTGTATGTGGGGAGCCTCCCCACATATGAGAGTTGTACTCCACACAGGGGTGGATAAAACCCCTGTATAGAGTCAACAATTGTGCAGGGGTAAAGAAAGAGTGGAGTCGGCTTAGCACACCCAATCTCTTGGAAGCAGATTTTACAAGAGATGTAATATGATCTTTCCAAGATAAGTCCCGAGTAAATGAAACCCCAAGCATGTTCAAGGATGATGCAGGATTAAGCTGAATATTATTAAACATTAGTGGGTATACCTGTGGAAGATTTTGTCGGGTTGATAGGTGTAAGAACTGAGTCTTAGATGCATTAAAGACAACCATATTATTTTTACCCCAGTCAGAGATATGAGCCAAGTCAGACATTAGGTGTGCCATAGCCTCATCCCTTGTTTCTTGAAGTAACTGTTGAGATGGGCGTTGCGGGAACCGAATGGAAAGGTGAAGGGTGGAGTCATCAGCGTATGAGTGGATAGGATTAGATGTACAGCTTAGAAGATCATTGATGAATAAAAGGAAGAGAGTTGGTGATAGGACAGAGCCCTGAGGAACACCACTGTTGATAGATCTAGGAGAAGAACGATGGCCGTCTACAACAGCGGCTATAGAACGACCAGAAAGGATGCTAGCGATGAAGGCAGAGATAGAAGGATAGAAACCGTAGGAGGGCAGTTTGGAAATTAAAGATTTATGCCAGACTCGATCGAAAGCCTTTGAGATGTCAAGTGCAATGGCAAAGCTTTCGCCAAAGTCCTGAAAGGAGGATGACCAGGAGTCTGAAAGGTTGGTGAGAAGATCGCCAGTGGAGCGTCCCTGACGGAACCCATACTGACGATCGGAAAGAAGGTTGTGATAGGAAAGATGCCTTAAAATTTTTCTATTAAGAATTGACTCGAAAACTTTTGAAATACAGGACGTTAAAGCAATTGGACGATAATTGGAGGGTTGGGAGTGGTCACCCTTCTTTGGGACTGGCTGAATGAGAGCAAACTTCCAGCAAGAAGGAAAGGTACAAGTTGACAGACAAAGGCGAAATAGTTTGCCTAGGCAGGGTGTAAGCACAGAAGCACAGTTCTTGAGAACAACAGGAGGGACCCCATCAGGCCCATATGCCTTGTTAGTACTGAGGCCAGTGATGGCAGAAAATACATCAACTGAAGAAATTTTAATGTCAGCCATGAGGAAGTCAGAGGGGGGAAGTGATGGAGGAACAGCACCAGAATCGTCTAAGGTGGAATTGGAGGAGAAAGTCTGTGCGAAGAGATCTGCTTTATCAGTAGCAGAAATAGCTACAGAACCATCAGAGTAGAAAAGAGGAGGGAAGGATGATGAGGTAAAGTTGTTAGAAAGATTTTTGGCAAGGTGCCAGAAGGAGCGGGAAGAATTCGAGTTGGAGAGTTGAGAGCATTTAGTATGGATGAAATTATTTTTAGCAGAGCGAAGAACAGACTTAGCACGATTCCGGGCAGAAACGTAAAGATTATGTGATTCAGGGGTGGGTTGGCTCCGGTACCTTTTGTAGGCCTTCTTGTTGCGGACAGCATTAGAACAAGCGTGATTAAACCAAGGCTTTCTTGCGTTAGTCAAAAGATATGAGAAAGGAATGTATGCTTCTTTGCCCGAGAGAATAACCTCCGTAATGCGCAAGGCACACTCAGATGGCTCCCGGCCATGGAAGCAATAATCATTCCAGGGAAAATCAAAGAAGTACTGCCTGAGGGCCTCCCAGTCTGCAGCTCCAAAATGCCACAGACAACGTTTCCCTGGAGGGTCCACAGGCCGTACCTGATTGATAGGACAGGTTAAGGTAATAAGGTTGAGATCGGAGGAGCCCAATGGAGAGAAAAGATTAACAGAGTAAGCAGAAGGATTAGTTGTGAGGAAGAGGTCAAGTATGTTGGAGCTCTCTCCTAGGCGGTCAGGGATACGGGTAGGGTGCTGTACAAGCTGCTCTAGGTCATTAAGGATAGAAAAGATGTAGGCTTGTTCACCAGGTGGATCCGTGAAAGGAGAGGAGAGCCAAAGGTGGTGGTGAACATTGAAATCTCCAAGAATGGAGATTTCAGAGAAAGGAGAAATGGACAGAATGTGTTCCATCGTAGAAGTAAGATAGTCGAAGAATTTTGGATAGTCAGTAGAATTAGGGGATAAGTAAACAGCACAGATATATTTAGTCAGAGAATGACAGGAAAGCCGAAGCCAGAGTGTGGAGAATTCAGAAGAATCAAGTTCAGCAACACGAGAGCAAGATAAGTTGTTGCGTATGTATACACAACAGCCACCTTTGGCTTTGAAATGAGAATAGAGAAAGTAGGAGGATACATAAAAGGGTTTGCTGTCAGTTGCCTCAGACAGCTGAGTCTCCGTTAGAAAAAGAAGATGAGGTTTAGAGGAGGAGAGGTGGTGCTCAACAGAACGAAAGTTAGATAAAAGGCCGCGAATGTTGCAGAAATGAAAAAGAAGAGAGTCAGACAGTGGTTCCAGGCACCTCGAGTCGTCACCGGGAGAGAGGCAGATGGCGGTGGCATTTATGGTCCCCCCCCCTGGGGACTCCGAGGCTGGGTGAATTGACTCCATTTTTGGTGAATTTTGAATAGGAAGTGTAGTGTGTACTGTGCATGTAGTTTGGTGAAGATAGAGAAATTTGACCTGGAGAGCATGCTGGCCTACTCTCTGTGTAACTGAGACACTGAAAAAGTTCAGCAAAGGGGGATGGTCAGGAACTAGTCCTGAGGGCTGATGAAACGGGAGCTCCAGCACTCCCTGTCATCAGCTTTCCATCCACCTCGGGAGTACTGCCCTGCTCGACTGGTGCTACAGTCTACTGCACATCTTCCACATCCATTCTACTACTATCCCCCATGCTTCAACATTTCACCACACACTCCATCAATTCCTGGGGCTTTCCCCGATTTAACTTTCTTCATTGCTTCCACAACTTCTATCCTACTGATTTCTTCCTGTCTTCTCACCTCCCTCCTTCTCCCACCCATTCCCCAGCCACTTATACTCGCATTACTTCCATCCTCTACGTTCAACAATTCCTTAAAGTGTTCTCTCCATCTGCTCACTTTTTCTCTCTTCTCCACTAGTAATCTACCATTTTTATCTTTCACTCTGCTAACTTCACTTCCACCCTGTCTTACTCTTTTCACCTCTTTCCAGAACATTTTCTTACAGTCCCTCCACTTTACACTCAAATTCCTTCCAAATTCCTCATCCACTCTCTTCTTACTCTCTCTTACTAATCTTTTCACCTCTCTCTTTCTTTCTACATATAACTCTCTCTTCCCCCTCTCAACTTCTTCCACGCCCCTATTTCTCATCCATTCATTGTATGCTTTCTTCTTTTGTGCCACAGCCTGTCCCACCTCTTCAGTCCACCACGCTGTTCCTTGCACCCCCCTCCGTCTTCTCTTCCTTCCACACACCACATCACATGCTGCACATATTTCTTCTGTAAATATCCTACACACACCTTCCACGTCTCCCATCTGCTCCAATTCATATTTGCCCAATCGTTCCTCCACTTCTCTCTTATACTCTGCCTTTTTCTCATCCTCTTGTAACCTTTCCACTCTCCTTGCAACTACTCCTTCCTCTCGTCTTTCCCTTCTTCTATTTCTCCATTCTGATTGGACCTTGATTCTGGCCACCACCATGTAGTGGTCAGAAAGTCCACTCCCCCAACCTCTATAAACTCTTGCATCCATTACACATCTTCGCATATTGTGTTAGGCCAAATATTGTGACAACGGATAATTGAAAGTTTACAGTACATGCAAGTCCTGGTTAACAAGCAACCTCTTAACGAGAATTCACAAATTCGAGGTCTTGAAATTTGCACCACCGCCTGTTTAACGCGCACATAAAATCCCCCCATATCCCAACTTATGAGAAGCGATACATGGGTCGCACCACAGCTGTCTGCCGTGTTTACTTAGCACACTTGGTAAACACGGCGGACAGCTGCAGCGATGCTAGCTAAGAAATGAGTCGCACGCTAGCTCTGCGAACCTCTTCCCACTCTATCTTCGTAAACATTCTTCCAGTCAAGGTCGATCTTGAAGCTTGCCTTTTTTCTGTGCCCAGGATTGTACCCAGGATTACTGTATCACCATGTCTTCTTAGCACTCCAATTGGGGGGAGGTTGCTTGGAGGCCTTGCTTCCTAACCCAATTTTTCCTGTAAGTTCTTCACTTCGTTTAACAAGAATTCGGCTAATGATCAAAATCCTTGCTCCCAATTAGCTCGTGAGTTCAGGGCCCGCCTGTATGTACTGTATATGGATGGTGTCATAAAAGAAATACAAAGTACAGTGCAGCCTCTTTATACACTATAATGCCTTGTTTTGTGATAAACCACTACAACGATAACTAAAAAGGTATACCTGGTCTTGGTGCAAAGTTTAAAAATTAATTGCGATTTTTCAACAACAATATTTTTGACGGCCACCTCCAAGAATCTCGTGTGGATGTAGTAATGCACACAAGCGACAAATAGCCACTCAGTGTTTACATTGGCTGTAATTGTTGCCTTTCATTCTATTTTGTGCATGAAAGGCCACTGAAACACGTTGTTATTGCCAAATAGTGTGCAAGTGGTGTAGAAATACTGCAGTGCACAGTATTAAGGGAAGTGATACATTAGTGTGTGAAATATTATGACTTGGAAATCACATCAACCATATATACCCATCATCCCCTTTATGGGTCTCTACTCAGCTGACTGAGCCAAGATGTTGGCCCAGGAGAAATAATTCTCTGAGAGTAGAATATGGAGGCGACCATCATCCACTCACTTGATGTAGTGCTGCCTACTTCTTCCTTAGCCTTTATCACTCTTTTTCTGTGCCTGTCCTCCTTTGTTCCTATTTCTCCCATCTTTCCCATCTCTTCTTATTGCTTTTCCTTCCTTTATAGGTGGCTTTACATTGAGTGACAAGCCAAATGGTTTCCTGTAAGCCAAGAAACCATTTACAACGCTGGGTGGTAACCATGTAACCAAACCATACGTGCTCCCTATGTGTCAGCAAGTGGGTTGGTGGAGGGTTAGTGCCCCTCCCTGTAAAACAAATAACTCAAAGTCAAATGGCCACCCTTTACGGGATTATGGCGTCTGGCAATAGACAGATAGAACAGACAGAAATAAGTAAGTGGAGGAGCATTGTAGTGTTGTTGTGGATGTGCCAGATGGCCTTAGAAAAAGTAGCTTGAGATGGTTTGGCTTTGTGGATAGAATAGAGAATGAGAGATTGAATAGATGAGTGTATGTAAGCATGGTGGAGGAGGGTGGGAGCGGGAAGGGAATACCAAGGATAAGATGGAGGGATGGGGTGGAGAGGTATCAGGGTGAGAGGTTTGTTAGTTAAAAAGATGGCAGAGGACAGAATGACATGGAAGCAATTTTTTTGTGGCCACCCTTTCTGAGATTCATGCATCTGGCTGTAGATGGATAGATTTGGAGGGGGGAAAGAAAAGTGCAAAAATGTAGGATTGAGTGTTTTAAAAAGCATGAAAATGTAAGGAATAGATGTAGGTGAATGGTAAGAAATGGAAGAAAGAGAAGAATTAGATTGATAATAAATTTTATAGCAGTTGAAAGGACTGATGAGAACCTTGGTGGTAAACGCTATTGGATTCGGTGGTGTGCAAAAATGGATTCGGTGGTGTGCAAAAAAGGAATATGATGCTTGGTATAAAGAATCAGAGCTCACAGAAATGAGCATATTGAGATGGTGAGATGGTCAAGTGGGATCTCACTGAATTACAGAACTGAAAATAGTTTGCTGTCAGAAAGATTTGGCTAAGAAGTATTAGAGAAATGAAGTGAACTGGTAAGCTGAGATGTTTGGACATGCTTTGAGGAAGGGAGAGTTACTAATTGAGGAGGATCACAAGAACAAATGTGGAGGGAAGACAGCCCAGAAACTGACCAAGGAAGTTGTGAAGTAAGGCCCTACATGGGGTCCCCCTAACTCCGGGACCAAGCAAGGAGATAGTCCATGACCATGTTCACGTGAAGTGTTACCTTCCAGTGAAAAGACCTAGCTACACATGCAACTATAGCATGGTTAGAAATCTCAGAACATTAGCATAAACATCTGATTGTAGTATAGTAGGTGGAATGTGGAAGATTTGGCTCAACTGTGGCTATTCTCACTTTATTAGCATCATGTTGATGTTGCATGTATGTGTGGAGAAATTTTGTAATTCTTTGATCTTAAATAGGATGGAAGGAGAGTGTGGAGCAGTATGTTGGCAAAAGAGAAGGAAGAAGAGGAGGAGTGTTTGAGAGATTGAGAGTTGTAAGTGAGAATAAAGTACTGTAGTCTGGAAGTGATTCTGTCATGGACATCCCTTGTTTAAGGGTTCCCAGAAGAGAGCTAGGCATCAGAGGTGATTAATATTATTAATGTAATATTATTAATGCTGTTAATGTTTCCTTATAAGGTCCTTAGTGTGTGTTTCCTTTTGTGTGTTTGTGTTCAACCTCATATCCATAGTGAAATGTAATGTGTGGGAGTTGGCATATTAGTACAAGCAGGGTGTGGTTGTTCTTTGCAGTGATTGCACTTGACTAACCAGTGTCTCCTGTGTGTTTTACATGTTGGGCATGCGTATGTTTGTGAACCAGGTTTGGCTTCAATGTCTCGTGCTATTAGGAGTGAGAGGGACAAGTAGGCTTGAGTTCAGGTATCTGTAGACCCTCTGAAAAACTAGGAGAGAGGTTTTCTGTAGCAGAACACGTATAATGTATTGAACTAAATTTTAGTATGTGGTAGGTAGGGGCGCTCACCATCCACTCACTCGATGTAGTGCTGCTGTCGGGTGTCTGCTCTTTCCTCTCCTCCATCCTTCTTTCCTTCCATCCTCTTCTGTCTTCCTTTATTTCATTCTTTCCTTGTCCTATTGCCTACGGGTAACTTTACACTCCCTCTTCTGTCTTTCTTTCCTTCATTCTTTCCTCTTCCTTCTGCCTGTGGGTGACTCTACACTGAGTGACAAGCCAAATGGTTTCCTGTACACCAGGAAACCATTTACTACGCTGGGTGGTAACCACATAACCAAATTTTGGCTCCTGGTGGTTTAGTGAGTAATTATTACTCTCCAGTCGGATTGAGCCAGTGAACATTTATATCCAAGGGGTGGTTGAGGTTGATTGCTCATGTAATGCCACTCAGGGATGAGTGAGGCTGGTCACTCTCATCTTAAATGTCGGGACCAACTGCTTTGCCCCGGGCTCCTATGTTCCTCATGGGGCAATGTAGGTTTGGATGATGGATGGATGGATGGATTATTTTGTATTTAACACACCTGGGTTCATAAATTAAGATGGCTCAGGCATAAGCTTTTATGTACTTTTGTATTTAACCCATGAACTATGGGAGGTTTAAAATCTGTGTAGCCAGTTTGTAAAAAAAAGTCTATTAGATTTCGTTCATTCTTTCAATTATTGATAAATGATGTGATTAAGTGTATGTATCAGTTTTTTGGTTGATATGTGCTATAGATTAGCAGCTTCAGTACTTTGAACTTCAGTATTTTGTGGTACTGGTAGGGGGAATGGGTGGCTAGGGGGAGGTTGTGGGGTGTGGAAGTGGAAGGGGGGTGAGAGTGAGGTAGGTGGGGGTTAATATAAGGAGGTGGGTTTGGTGAGGGGGGAGGGGGTGATTGTAGGGAGGGGTTGCATTCTGGAATGTCAGTTAGACCTCATCGGTGCAGCCCAAAACTTCAGTCACAGTTTACGGGTTAACGGCCCAGTGGTTCTTCCATTTTGTTAGCTGAATAAAGTACTGTAGAGGGTTTACAAGCAAAACTTGGCTTTACCTTTGGTATTCATAATTGTTGGATGATAACTGCCATCATCGAGGAAACCGTGAATGACCATGTATTGCTATCTTGTGTGGCATATTTATTATATACTAAAATTTTAATTATTATAACAATGATCAGGGCTTATATGATAATTCTTGTTTGCCATTACAGTATAATATTATTTTACAAAATGCATTTGTACCCAACATCTATTATATCAGAGGTATATACAGGCAGTAGATTTTCCCTAAGACATACTTTATTAAATGTGACTGCAAGTTCGGTAAGTTAAGTAATGCCGAACTTGCAGTCACATTTACTGCCACCCTGTCTGGGATACATGGCGTCTGGCAATGAATGAATGAATGAAAAAATCTCTTATATTGTTAATCCTATCAGGTCATCCCACATGCATTGACCTGACCCTTGTGATGGTGCCAAAGATTGAGTCATACAATTGGCAGTGTATGGACTGCAAAACCTGCGTCACCTGCAGCAACCCTGATGATGAAGACAAGATGATCTTCTGTGATATGTGTGATCGAGGGTAAGTCTTTTTTACTCTTAACAGGCATAGCATGATGGATAAGTGTCATAGCACATGTTATTTCAGCAGTGATGTGAAATTGTAACATCAAATGAAGTCACTAAAAAAATTATGGATAATTTAAACCATTTCTTATTGTTTCTTAGCTAAGTAATACTATGCTTGTTTCTGAGGGGTCTGATTTTATTGAGCTCTGGTGGTTACAGATCTGTGGCCAACAGACGGTAACTCAGAGGAAATGTAGAAGTTGAACAGCCTTGCATATTTCCCAGGATGTTTATTCTGTTTATTTCTACACCCTGTTATCCCACACACACACACACAAAAGACAAAATAAGCATGACATATTGTGACTGATATAAGAAATAGTCATGCAGATGTCATTGTTTTTGTTATGAGATAATTCATGTCCTTCATTGTGTATCATTTAATTCTTTTGTTGGATCATGACATCATCAGGAAACTGTAGGGTAACCCATAACCTGATATACTCAACTGTACCTTGATATGTTAAAATTTGTTATCCATCCATGCATCTGTCATCTATTTATCTATCTACCTATCTATCCAACTATAGCCAGATGCCTCAGCTATAGCCAGATGCCCCAATCCCATAAGGGGTGACAAAAGACAAATCATCTTGATGTCGTCCTGTCCCTTGTCATTTCGCTGCCCTCCCCCCAGCTCACACACCCCTCGCAAACACCCCTTCACTCCATCCCTCCATCTCATCCTTGGTCTCCTCCTTCCTTTCTTCCCTCCACCTCACTCACATACTCTTCTCGTTAGGCTCTCGCTCTCCATCCTCTCCCCATGGCCAACCCACCTCAGTATATTTCTCCTAACTTCTGTCGCATCCACATCCACAACAGTACAATATTGCCTCAGTAGGAGCATAGAGACCTGGGACAGGCGACTGGCTGCAGACAGTGAAGGCAAAGAACGATCAACTGCTTTCCCCTGAGCTGTACCATGTGAGCAGGAATCCCCATCCCTCCCATGGAAGAACATCCTTGGGGGCCACATCCAGTTAGAGTGGCTTAACTCAGAAGACCAAAAAGGCATATGAAAGCAACAGGGCTAATGCACTACATTAGTTCAGAGTACAAGGGTCCTCCTTTGATCTCCACGCATATAGCACTTATTTATCCCATGAAGAAAGTACTTGAATGTAACAGGGAATGTTGTTTTTGTCTTATCCCATTCTGACTGGGTGAGCAGACCCATTGCCCACAAGTAAGTAACTGCTGTGGGGTCATCCTGTATGTACAGTACAGTGATGGGGGTAAATTTGTTATACTATAACATCAGTATTAATTCATTGATGTGAAGTGTTTTATAACTTGTAAATTATACCATGTCAGTAGTAATAGTAGCAATGGTGGTTATTGGTATTAGTAGTAGTAGTAGTAGAGTAACCCTGGTCTCTCAGACTGAGCAGGCCATCAGTCACAGGCAGGCAGTTTCCCCTGTAGGGCCATCCTCTGCAGTGAACCACTGTTCCCTTGCAGTGGGCAGCACCTTGCCACAGCTAGGGATGGGGCAGTGTTGTTGCATTTGTGTCCCTTTACCCAGTAAACAAGGACCCCTAAGTAGGCTTGCTTTTATCACCCCATTATTTGGTCAAATGGTTTTCACCCAGTAGTATAATTCCTTGGTTACAGGAAACCATTATGATGGCTGCCTCCAGCTACCACTAACTAAATCATTAAGTAAAAAATGTTTTGATCTGTTTGGACACCACTAATATTGTACAGTTGTTGCAGATTGTTCCTGTAGTTCAACCCCAGTCTGTCTGACTGAGCAGACCTATCAACCACTGACAAGCAACTACCCCTGCAGGGCCATCCCATACGGTGAACTGATGTTCCCTTATAGTTGACAGCACCTCGCCACAGCTAGGCTTGGGGAAGGTGTGGAGGATTGGTTCCTGGGTTGATGACACATTTGCACACAGTAAATAGGGGTACCATACTGTAGTAAGCTCCATTTCACCCTGTGATCAGGTTATATGGTTACTATCAGCATTGTAAATGGTTTACTGGGTCACTGGACACCGTTAGATTGTACAGTTTTTGTTGACCACTCCCAGTCTCTCTGGCCAAGCAAATCCATCAACCACAGGCAAGTAAACCACCACTGCATGGTCATCCTGTGCAATGAACCAATGTGCACTTGTGGCTGACAATCCCTTTATGTGTAAGCTTGGTTAAATTCTGTTCTGGACAAACCAGGGGAGACAGTCCATGGTACCAGTAATTTATTGTGTTGAGTGATAAATTATTATGTTACAGATACCACATCTTCTGTGTGGGTTTACGTCGAGTGCCCAATGGCAGATGGCATTGCAAGGAATGTGCCATGTGTTCCTCCTGTGGCTCTAAAACTCCTGCTGGCAGTGAGCACTTGAAGAATGCAGAGTGGCAGCATGAGGTAATTCCCTGGTTATGCATTGTACATCAGAATCACTAGCCATCTTTAGCTTCATGCTCGTTATCAAGTTTAGAATGGAATAAAATACAGTAATCACTCTAATATCCGGACGCCCAATATCCGAACATCCCCACTACCCGGACATAATCGTCCTGGGATCCAATATTCCCAAAATGGTCCAAAAAAAAACAAAAATGAAAAACAATAAAAAATTTTCCCCGCCCGTAATTTGAACTTGCCACGCGCGGCGCGGGAGAGCATTGTTGTGGCGCGTCATTCCTCCGACGTCTGATAGAGCGCCGCTGCATCCTCCCCACTTTCCGCCTGTCTCTCGCCGCGAGTGCACGCTCGTCGTTATGGCTGCCCACGTGATCGCTTTTGTGGTGGTGCCTTACCTGCTGCAGGGCCTCCTGCTGCTCTCGGGCCTCCTCTAAGTGTGTGTGATGATGGCCCCGCCACCTGAGAAAAGGAAGAGAGTGGTGTTGACTCTGGAGAAGAAGCGGGAGATATTGGAGAAAGTAGATGCGGGGTGGTCTTCCTCCCGCATTCTCCGCGAGTTTAACCTGGCCCGGTCTACTTTGTTCAATATCAAGAGATCCCGAGACAAACTCATGCAGTACACGGCTGACTTCTCGTCGAGAAGCAAAGGCAACGTGGAAAGGAAGGTTATGTTTACCCCCAAGTTTGCAGAAATCGACCGATCCACGTTGATTTGGTATTGACAGCAACGTGCTGCTGGTGTGATGGTACGTGGAACGGAGCTGAAGGCTGCTGCTGAGAAGTTCGCCAGGCTTCACGACGCCCTAGACTTCAAGGCATCCAAGGGTTGGCTCTTTGAGTTCAGGTTACGGCATGGCCTTACCAACCGTAAAGCACATGGCGAAGCATTGGATGCTAACGAGGATGGAGTTGACGAGTTTCGGCACAAGGTGAAGGGCTTGATCGACAGGGAGGGCCTCACTCTCGGTCAAGTCTACAACGCAGATGAAACTGGCCTATTCTATCGCTCGCTGCCAACGAACACTCTAGCCGAGGAGACGGAGAAGCGTGTACCTGGCCGCAAGCTCTCCAAGGAACGGATATCTGCTTTGTGTTGTGCCAGTGCTAACGGCATGCACCGGCTTAAGCCCGTTGTTGTTGGCCGCGCAAAGCAGCCTCGGTGCCTTCATGGGATGATGGATGTCCTTCCTGTCGTCTGGTACCATTCTTTGAAGGCATGGTTCACAGCTGTGATCTTCAAAGACTGGTTCCACCGCCACTTCGTCAAGGAGGTCATCCATTACCAGACGAAGACACTGGGAATCCCGCGTGACCAGGTAAAGGCCCTCCTTCTCCTCGACAATGCACCTGTCCACCCGTGCGACAAGGACTTGGTTGCTGAAAATGGCTGTATTAGGTGCATGTTTCTGCCACCTAATACGACTGCTCTCATCCAACCAATGGACCAAGGAGTGATCGTGGCAACAAAGCGCCTATACCGTCAGAAGTTCCTGGACGAGGTGATGGTTGTTCTCGAGGACAAGGACGAGCGCAGGGAGGGACGGGACACACGAGGCAAGCGGACTTTTGGAAAACCTTCGCCGCTACAACATCAAGTCTGTGCTGTACAACTGGGCTAGTGCATGGAAGGAAGTCCCTGTGAAGACTCTGGAAAATGGTTGGTCTTGTCTGCTTCTCGGAACGGATGTGGAGTACGATTTTCTAGGATTTGACGTGGATGATTTCCATGCACGGCTACGTGCGCACGGCAATGATGTAGATGTGGACGATGTTCGTGAGTGGTTGGATGACGACGAGGGCGATCCTGGGTATCAGACGTTGTCCGATATTGAGATCGCGTCTTCGGTTGCAGGTGTCAGTACCGAACTTGAAGAGTCCGACGATGAAGGCGATGATGATGCGGACTCCTCTCAACAAGACACTCCTCCAGCCATCCCCAAGCTGAGCGCACTCCGGGAACATCTAGAGTTCGTCCTAGACTACCTGGAACACCCGGACTGCGACAGGGAGATGGGGCCCTTGGGACTCGTGGAGGAAGTGCGTGCTTTCAGGCAGCGCATCATCAATCGTCAGAATCGTCGGTCATTGCGTCAATCAACCATTGACAGTTTTTTCAGGCCCGTGACCCCCGCTGTGCCCAGCCCTGGCTCCACTCCGTTGCCTCCCCAAGACAGGCCCTCATGCTCCGAGCCACAACCCAGCACATCAGCCACGGTGGAGTCACCGCTCAACGTGAGTTTGCGGCGGTCTTCAGGGTCGTCTGCAGTGGGTACGCCATCACCACGACCCAGCGATGCACCCCTAGGTCGCCTGCCAGTGATACTCTCGGACTCTGACAGTGAATAAACAGCAAGAACTTCTCCGCTAGACCACACGGGAATTTAGAGTGTTGTGTAGCGAAAAAAATAGTGTGTTGTGTTAAGGATTTACAGTTAGAGAAAAGACTCAATAGAAAAAAAATTTAACGTAAATAGACTTGTTTGTTTTGGCTTTGGAAAATTATAAGAATGGGAAAAGTTAAAGTGCAACACTTAGTCAGTTACAATGGAGCATTATTTAGACAAGAGTGCACACTGTGAAGAGAACGGACTTCTTTGTGTGATTGACTAAGTTCAGTGCAAGACTTCAGGAACAGTGTACTGCAAGTGCTTCAGGAAATCCGTCTTACTGTCAGAGTCCGAGAGGAGGCGGTTATTCATCGAGGTGGCCAGGGACTTGCTGTAAGTAGGCAGAATGTTTCATACTGTACTTTTTTCCATACTGTACTTACCTCATTTCACTCTTTAATGTCCTTTATTGGTGTGAATAGGGTGTTAGGAGCTATGCATGTGCAGAAGGAATGTGTTTTTCTGAGTTAGGCTAGGTTAGGGTCCATAAGTACCAGAATGTTTATTAATGTATGAACATGCTTCTAAACCCTCGTTTTATGTTTCTTTTGCATTTATTTCAGTCATTTATGTGCCTTATTGGTGTCATTTGGGTCTTAAATAGGTGCTGTGCATGTCCAGAGGGAGTTGTATAGGTGTTTCTCTGAGTTAGGGTCCATAAGTACAAGTCCATAAGCTGGGGCCCAATATCCGGACAGAACCAATATCTGGACCTACCTGTGGCTCTATTACGTCGGATATTGGAGTAATTACTGTACATACATTCAGGATCTTTTTTTCAAAGGTCTTGGGTAACCTGTAATAAGTCCACCATTAACCCCTACTTCATTGCACTAACCTTCTGCATCATTTGCAGCTTTTGTGCATGACTTGCCATTATCTGTCTATCTATCTATTGCCAGACACCTCAATCCCATTTGGGGTGGCCACAAACAAATCACCTCCACGTCGCCGTGTCCCCCGCCATTTCACTGCCCTGCTTCCAACTCACACCCTCCTGTCTCAAATACCTCTCCACTCCATCTCTCCATCTCATCCTCGGCCTCCCCCTCCCTCTTCCCCCCTCCACCTCACTCACATACACTCTCTTCGTCAATCTTTCACCCTCCATCCTCTCCACATGGCCAAACCACCTCAGTGTGTTCCTCATAACGCTTCCTATCACATCCACATCCACACCACAACGCTCCTTTATATCCTCATTCGTCAGCCTGTCTCTCCATGTGACTCCACAGGCTCCTCTTAAATAACTCACTTCCACTGCTCTCACTCTTGACTTGTGTCCTTCCAACAACGTCCAAGCTTCACTTCCATACGTTAGAGTTGGTATCACAATACTGTCATGTAGTAACTTTTTCACTTCCATGCTCACTTCCCTGTTTCTTATCACTGCATTCAAGGAACCAGCAACCTTTCTTCCCTGCTGTACCCTTTCAAGCACTTCACCCTCCAAACCTCCATCCATACTCATCACACTATCCAAGTACAGTACTTAAACGTACTCACATTTTCCAATTCATCACCATCCAACCTCACTGTACATTCACTGACTTTACCTCTCTCAAAGACCATCACTTAACCCTTCCCTACATTCATCTTTAGATTTCGTTTCTTACACACTTTCTCAAACTCATCCACCAACCCTTGCAGCTCCCCTTCGTCTTCACTCAACAACACAGTATCATCTGCAAACAACAGTACAGGGAGTTTCCAAACACTATCCTCTCTCACCAGGGCCACTCCAACATCCACTACCCTACCTTGTACCTCTTTTATTACCCCATCCATGTACAGATTGAACAACCATGGAGACATGACACATCCCTGTTTCAACCCAACCTTCAAAGAGAAAAATTCACTTAGTTCACCATCCACACGCACTGCAGCCTTAGCACCATCATACATACTCTTCACACCATTCAACAACTTCCCATCTACTCCATATACTGTATTCTTAATACTTTCCACAATCCTTGTCTATCCATCCTGTCATATGCTTTCTCCAAATCCATGAAAGCCATCGTCATATTTGCATATACTGTAGTCTCCACTGGATTGCTTTTCAGCAATTTTGTTATCATGCTCTAAATGGTTTTTAAGCATCTTAAGTTGTAAGAAAATGTATGTTTCGTTACATACATTTTATCTAGGCTCCAGAATGATACAGGTGAGAGAACTAAGTGCACATGTATGTTTCAGAATTATGAAAAATATAAATGTCCTCCTCTGGACTACAGTCTCATACTATCCCCAGTATGGTAGAAACAAAGAGAGTAACATATCCAAAGTGCCCAGTATGACAACCTCTTCCCACTGCTCCAGAAAGAGTGCACATTTCATGTGCTTTTTTTTTTTTTTTTTTTTTTTTTTTTTTTTAAAGGAAGCATACTGTATTTGGAAGTGGTCTTGAGCCACATTTAACACCATGCAGGCATTTGAATTGTTGATAGAAGGAATCATCGTGGACCTAGAGCTGAGGTGGTGCAGTGCTTTATGTTTCCAGTCATAGCTAATGCACCATGAGGTGAGGTGACCATCCACAGAGTCATCGATGTCTTGGCCAGTCTTTTGAAATGAGTGCCTGATTATGTCATTCTCACTTATATTTGGTTACAAGTGAGTCCATGTTAAATCATTTTATTCAGTGGCAGCATCATGTACACAGCCATCTCCATTTTTGCCTCCGAGTTTCCTGCCCTTTGCCTTACATGGATTGTCCAGCCTTTCTATTGGAAGTGTCTAAATCATTCTGTTCCAGTTTCGTTCCAGTTTTTAAGTATTGGGGCAGTTTGGGGACTTGAATGCTTGGAGCTGGGTGGCATACAAGGTACCTTAAATGCATAACATTGGTTCACCGCTGCAGTAGGCTATCTTGATTTTGTTCTTTTTTTATTCTTTGTATATTTCCACTCATTTTTCAAAATTAAAACAGAGCATGAAGAGGGATTCAGGCTTTCACTCTGAAAACTGTGTTAAACCCAACAGGATGGAAGAGAGTGTACTTGATTGGTATGATTATATGGAAAAAGTCAGTGCACAGAGGATGGGTGATGTTGTTTTTGTGCTACCCCAGTCTGTCTGATCTAGCAGACCCATCAACTGCAGGCAAGTAATTTCCCCAGCAGTGAGGATGGTAAAAAGATTATATAGACTTTTGAGTAAGTTTAGAGGAGGGAGGAGGTGTAGTAGACCAAGAAAGTGGATAGATATGGTATATAAATAGAGAATATTTGAAAGGGAAGTATGACGTTGATGAGTCTTGGGATCTGACGATATCGATCAAGTTGGTTGAAACGTACAGAGGAGCACATGACAAGGATTTAGCATCATCTTTTTAACACAGTAGTGGGTGGATTGACTGTTTGATAGGTAGTGTGAAGTGAATTTATAAATAGAAGCACCAAAAAATATGTGCAGTGGTTAAGCTTGTCAAGTAAGAGCTAAGATTCCAGGGGTTTGGATGATGAGAAAATGAATGTCTGGCCTATTTCATTGACATCCTGTTGATACTATTCCCTCAATCATGCTCTCTCTTCTTGCTTTTTTAACTCTGCATCACCCCATCTTTAGGTGGGAAAAAGAAGTATCAGCATGATGAAGAGTCCAAGGTATATTTGACATTCACCTTGCAGATGAATGTACAGTAATCTCACAATTATTTGTAATCGCAGTATCCAACGCATTTTGCTCAGCTCTGTTAAAACAATAACCAGCAAAACTAGGCAATATCCGGTTCAGAAGCGGAAAGCAATTGGTGATACTGTGCACTATCTGGTGGTGAGATGTATAATTTGGCTCAGATGTTGGACTCAGTCGGTGTGTGGGCAGACCCCGCAGCATGCCAGCCAATCACAGTTAGTTGTGGGTGCAGCCCACCCTATGTGTCAAGCCTACCATCACTCTCTGAGTTGCTCCTGGTGACGCAGTATAGTGAAGACGTATCTGTGTGTTGTGCATTTGTGACCCACGCAGTGGTTACCCCCTAGTGCTGTTAGTTAGCCCGTGGCCCTCCTGTGTTGGAGTAATCTTTGTGGGAGCCATTCACTACTAGACCACATGTGATTAAGTGCACTGTACTGCATAGTGTACTACTCTCTACCCTCCATTGATGCCAGCAGTAGGTGAGTACAGTATGATTATGGTTATATTGTATACTATATTACTGTACTGTATCAGTACTGCAATATATTTTATGCATAACCCTTTGAGATTCTGATGACGATTTTGATTGTCATTTCAAATCCAACCTCAGCGATTCCGATGACGCTTTAATCATCATTTTAAGAAACTTTTGTAAAATATTCACCATTAATTGCATATACGCGTCATAGCAAAGAAACTCAAGCACGACATCACGGAATGGTTGCTGTGTGTGTGGCAGGTACTGCACAGCTGGTCTGACTCATGGCTTTGTTTTTTTATCACTTTATTCTTGGCAAATATTTTTCTACAGCAAAGTATAAAATTTTTGGTTTTTACCTAACTTTAACTCGTCACTTTGACTTTTTGTTTTCCCTTTTTGAACATACTACAATAAAGTACAACCATTCAGCTTCAAAATAACAACACAACCAGCATCCTGTCATAAAAAATGTATTCACACTGACCAATCAAAGAAAATGATTGTGAATTGAATATGCGGCTGAGACTAAAATAAAATTGTGTGTCTCTTTCCTTTCACTTTACCGCGCAAAAAAATACAAAAATTACAATAATCTATATATCATTGTAAAGGTAATTTATTGTAGTTTTGCATGGTTTAAACCAGATTTCTATCCATTGCCAGACACCTCAATCGCGTTTGGGGTGGCCACAAACAAAACGCCTCCACGTTGCCCTGTCCCCCGCCATTTCACTGCCCTGCTCCCAACTCACACCCTCCTCTCTCATATACCTCTTCATCTCATCCTTGGCCTCCCCCTCCCTCTTCCCCCCTCCACCTCGCTCACATACACTCTCTTCGTCAGTCTTTCACCCTCCATCCTCTCCACATGGCAAAACCACCTCAGTGTGTTCCTCATAACGCTTCCTATCACATCCACATCCACACCACAATTCTCCTTTATATCCTCATTCGTCAGCCTGTCTCTCCATGTGACTCCACAGGCTCCTCTTAAATAACTCATTTCCACTAGTCTCACTCTTGACTTGTGTCTTTCCGACAACGTCCAAGCTTCACTTCCATATGTTAGAGTTGGTATCCCAATACTGTCATGTAATAACTTTTCACTTCCATGCTCACTTCCCTGTTTCTTATCACTGCTTTCAAAGAACCAGCAACCTTTCTTCCCTGCTGTACTTCACCTTCCAAACCTCCATCCTTACTCATCACACTACCCAAGTACTTAAACGTACTCACATTTTCCAATTCCTCACCATCCAACCTCGCTGTACATTCACTGACTTCACCTCTCTCAAAGACCATCACTTTACTCTTCCCTACATTCACCTTTAGATTCCGTTTCTTACACACTCTCCCAAACTCATCCACCAAGCCTCGCAGCTCCCCTTCGTCTTCACTCAACAATATAGTATCATCTGCAAACAACATGGAGTTTCCAAACACTATCCTCTCTCACCAGGGCCACTCCAACATCCACTACCCTACCTTGTACCTCTTTTATTACCCCATCCATGTACAGATTGAACACCAATGGAGACGTGACACATCCCTGTTTCAACCCAACCTTCAAAGAGAAAAATTCACGTAGTTCACCATCCACACACAGTGCAGCCTTATCACTATCATACATACTCTTCACAGCATTCAACAACTTCCAGTCTACTCCATATATTCTTAACACTTTCCACAATCCTTGTCTATCCACCCTGTCATATGCTTTCTCCAAATCCATGAAAGCTGCATACAACTTCTCTCCCTTCTCTAGAAACTTTTCCACTAAAGATCTACGAATAAATATCTGATCTACACAACCTCTTCCCTTCCTAAAGCCTTCCTGTTCTTCTCCAACTAATTCCTCTGTTCTTTCTCTAACTCTGTCAGTAAATATCCTACCATACACTTTTCTTATTATACTAAGAAGACAAATGCCCGTATGATTACCGCACACTTCTTTTTCCCCTTTTCCTTTGTACAAGGGAATAATTATACCTGACTTCCAATCCTCCGGGACTCTACCTTCCTCCCATGCCAATCTACACATCTTCCACATCCATTCTACTACAATCTCTCACCCATGAATCAGCATTTCACCACACACTCCATCAATTCCTGGGGCTTTCCCCAATTTAACTTTCTCCATTGCTTCCACAACTTCTATCCTACTGATTTCTTCCTGTCTTCTCACCTCCCTCCTTCTCCCAGCCATTCCCCAGCCACTTGTACTCACATTGCTTCCATCCTGTATGTTCAACAATTCCTTAAAGTGTTCTCTCCATCTGGCCACTTTCTCTCCCTTCTCCACTAGTAATCTACCCTTTTTATCTTTCACTCCCCTGCTAACTTCACTTCCACCCTGTCTTACTCTCTTCACCTCTTTCCAGAACATTTTCTTACAGTCCCTCCATTTTACACTCAAATTCCTTCCAAATTCCTCATCCATTCTCTTCTTACTCTAGCTTACTAATCTTTTCACCTCTCTCTTTCTTTCTTCCGCCTCTCAGCTTCTTCCACACCCCTATTTCTCATCCATTCCTTGTATGCTTTCTTCTTTTGTGCCACAACCTGTCTCACCTCTTCAGTCCACCACGCTGTTCCTTGTACCCCCCTCCGTCTTCAACGCACCACATCGCATGCTGCACATATTTCTTCTGTAAATATCCTTCACACACCTTCCACGTCCCCCATCTGCTCTAATTCATATTTGCCCAATTGTTCCTCCACTTCTCTCTTATACTCTGCCTTTTTCTCATCCTCATGTGACCTTTCCACCCTCCTTGCAACTACCCCTTCCTCTCACCTTTCCCTTCTTCTATTTCTCCATCTTACTTGGATCCTAATGCTGGCCACCACCAAGTAGTGGTCAGAAAGTCCACTCCCCCAACCTCTAGAAGCTCTTGCATCCATTACGCATCTTCGTATCATTCATCCACACACACGTAATCAATCATTGCCTTCCTTTCTTTCAGTTCACCACCCACCCGTCTCATCACTCGCCATGTATACCTGTGGATCATTTAATGCCTGAAGAGGGTATTGGCTATCACCAACCCCCTCCCAGCACAAATGTCCACTAACGCACTGCCATTCTCATCTATCTCAGCAGGCACACACCACTCACCAACTGTTCCATCCACCTTCACATTCCCTACTTTACCATTCATATCACTGATCAAAAACACTCTCTGATTCCTTCCAAACCAGATTTACATATCTTTATTTTTATTTTATTTTTTTTTTTTTTCCAAATATTTTTCTGTGGCAAGGTATAGAAGTTTTGCTTTTTGCTTAACTTCAACTTGTCATTTTGACATTCTATTTTCTTTGTTCTTCTTTTTTGAACATACTGCTTTAAGATACAACTATTCAGCTTTAAAATGACACCAAAATCAACATTCTATCATGAAAAGTTTATTTACACAGAGCGATAAAAGAAAAGTATCAGACTGCGAAAATGTGGGTCAGCGTGAGTGGCTGACTCTAGCACAGACATAATCTGCCCGACCCAGAAACCTGATAGGGTTAATTTTAATTATATAATCATGGGTAATATTGTAGGAAAGTTTTTATGATAGAGGGTCAAGACGGATAGCTTAGGGTAGTGACGCAGTATCCAACTCAGTGCCGGCATTCTGCAATATCTGGTGTGGGGGTTTGCTGAATTACACCGGATAGTTGAGAGATTACTCTGTAATGTGACATGCAGGCAAACCACTTCTAGTCATCACAGTTATTCCATAAGTGACCATCAGACATGTGATATTTACATACACCATCACCCCTTTTAAGCTTTAATAATAAGACATTGTTCCCTCTGCTACCACATGCGTTGAGGCCCAACATCCAGAGTTGACAGTTCTCAGCCCCTAGCCACTGGGTGTTGGTATGGACTGACACAAAAGGGTTGGATGGAGACTGTTGCGTGTCGGTAGGAACCGCAAATGTATTCCCGCCACTGTTTGAAGTGCCCGCCAATTGGTCTCATCACCAAATAGTAGGGAGAGACTCCCCCTACCTGACGCAAACGTACCTCAGTCTTCTCTGTGACTTAGCCACGTGCTGAGGAATGTTTTCTGAAACCTCCACAACTGATTCCATTCCCGCCTTACGCAGACCACTTGCCTCATCCACCCCTGTCAAGTCTTTGTCCAAGGATGCTAGGAAAGGGCTTAGTGATAATGCCATAGGGCATGCCTTGGATGCCACAGTGTCTGGTTTATCCAGTAGTGGAGAAGTTGTCATGTTGAGAGCGAAGCCAAAGTCAGGGCTGCATGCACACAAAAACATCCTGTTTCAAGTGCCAGAAGTTACTCATCCTCACGTCCTTACTCATTGACGTGACCACTTGCAGACCTGGGGATGCTTTTATTTGCAAGTAGAAGAGTTGGTGAGTAATGTGGTCCTTAATTTGTTTCCCTAACTGCTATACTTTCCCAGATATGAAAGTTTGAAAAAAGGCTATTCTGGGAAAAATAGCCATAGGGAGAAGGTACTGTGCCAAAAACATCCCGATTTCTTGGGGGTTAAGGGTGAATTCCACGTAGGCAGTCTGTGGGGCAGTGGCATTTGGACCATGTAATAATGTGTAGAAGTCATTGATGACTTACTGTGTCATTTGGCACCACTTTCAAGGGGATAGTTTATCACGAGTGTTCCTGAACTGAAGAACTCTCAAAATAACAGAACTTTTGATAACCAGGGAGCTGGCAGCCTACCATTGGTGGTAAGATACAAAGTGTTATGCCTGGCTTTTGTATATGAAGTCTCCAGACACAAGAGGAATAAGTCCCAGCGAGTGCAGAAGTGAGGGGAATAGTCGCAGGATAGAGAAGGCTGACTCATGGCGGTCATTAAGCTGATAGAACTTGTTTTGTCATCAGCTTCAGTAAGGTCAACAGTCCATAAAGTTTAGTAATAGTAAGATGGGCTGACTTTTTTTGTTCAAACAAAGCAGAGGAAGAAAAACTATCTATTTGTCTATGGCCACATGCCTTAATCCCGTAAGGTGTGGCCACAAACAAATTGCCTCCATGTTGCCCTGTCCCCCGCCATTTCACTGCCCTGCTTCCAGCTCACACCCCTCTCTTTCATATACCTCTCCACTCCATCCCTTCATCTCATCGTTGGCCTCCCTCTCGCTCTTCTCCCCATCCACCTCACTCACATACACTCTCCTTGTCAGTCTCTCACTATCCATCCTCTTCACATGGCCAAACCACCTCAGTGTGTTTCTCCTAATGCTTCTTATCACATCCACATCCGCACCACAACGCTTCTTTGCGTCCTTATTTGTCAGTCAGTCTCTCCATGTGACTCCACATGTTCCTCTCAAATAACTCATTTCCACTGCTGTCACACTTGACTTGTGTCCCTCCAACAAGGTCCAAGCTTCACTTCCATACATTAGAGTTGGTATCACAATACTGTCATGCAGTAGCGTTTTCACTTCCATGCTTACTCCCAGTTTCTTATCACTGTTTTCAAGGAACCAGCAACCCATCTTCCGTGTTGTACCCTTTCAAGCACTTCACCCTCTAAACTTCCATCCTTACTCATCACACTACCCAGGTACATAAATGCACTCACATTTTCCATTTCCTCCTCATCCAACCTAACTGAAAAATTCACTGACTTCACTACTCTCAAAGACCATAACTTTACTCTTCCCTACATTCATCTTTCACTTTTAGATTCTGTTTCTTACACACTCACCCAGACTCATCCACGAAGCCTTGCAGCTCCCCTTCATCTTCACTTAACAACACAGTATCATCTGCAAACAACAGTACAGGGAGTTTCCAAATGCTGCCTTCTCTCACTAGGGCTACTCCAACATTCACTGCCCTACCTTGTATCTCTTTTATAATCCCATTCATATACAGATTGAACAACTATATAGACATGACAGATCCCTGTTTCAATCCAACCTTCAAATAGAAGAATTCACTCAGTTCACTATCCACAGACAGTGCAGCCTTAGCACCCTCATACATACTTTTCACGGCTTTCAGTAACTTCTCATCCACTCCATATATTCTTAATACTTCCACAGTCCTTGTTTATCCATCCTGTCATATGCTTTTTCCAAATCCATTAAGGCCACGTACACCTTCTTTCCCTTCTCGAGAAACCTTTCCAGTAAAGATCTAAGAATGAATATCTGATTTACACAACCTTTTCCCTTCCTAAAACCTTCCTGTTCTTCTCCAACTAGTTCCTCTGTTATTTCCCTAACTCTATCAATAAGTATCCTACCATATACTTTTCCTTTTACACTAAGAAGACAAATGCCCCTATGATTATAACATTCTTCTTTTTCCCCTGTTCCTTTGTACAGAGGCATAATTATACCTGACTTCCAATCCTCTGGGACTCTACCATCCTCCCAGGCCAATCTGGACATCTTCTACATCCATTCTGCTACTATCTGTCTCCCATGCTTCAGTATTTCACCACACTCCATCAATTCCAGGGTCTTTCCCCATTTTAACTTTCTTCACTACATCCACAATTTCGATCCTGCTGATTTCTTCCTCTCTTCTCACATCCCTTCGTCTCCCAGCCATTCCCCAGCTACTTACACTCGCATTACTTTCATTGTCTGTGTTCAACAATTCTTTGAAGTGTTCCCTGTATCTGCTCACTTTTTCCTCCCGTCTCCACTAGTAATAATCCATTTTTATCTTTCACTCCCCAGCTAACTTCTTTGGCACCCTGTCTAACTCTCCTTATCTCTTTCCAGAACATTTTCTTACATTCCCTCCACTTTACACTCAAATTCCTTCCAAACTGCTCATCCACTCTCTTCTTACACTCTCTTATTAATCTTTTCATCTCTCTCTTCCTCTCTGCATACAACTCTTTCTTCTGTCTTTCAATTTCTTCCATGCCGCTGTTTCTCAACCACTTGCTATAAGCTTTCTTCTTTTGTGCCACAGCCTCTCTCACCTCTTCATTCCACCATGCTGTTCCCTGCACCCCCTTTCATCTTCTCTTCAACCCACACACCACCTCTCATGCTGCACAGATTTCTTCTGTGAATATCTTGCACACACCTTCCACATCCCTCACCTGCTCCAATCCATATTCACCCAGTCGCTCCTCGACTTCCCTCCTATATTCTGCCTTTTTTCCATCCTCTTGCAACCCTTCCACTCTCCTTGCATGAACTTCTTCCTCCTGTCCTTCCCTTCTTCTACTTCTCCATTTCCTTTGGACCTTGATTCAAGGAAAAACAAACAAATAAAGAAAATAATAATCCATTCACCAGATTACTGGTGTCCACCGTTCATAAAAAATCTGTATCAGTTGGACTTGAATAGCTGTAGGCTGAAGTTTAGGAGGAAAGGAACTCTGGGGAAGCGAGTTTCAAAGAGATGCAGTTCAGAGAATAAAAAATTTGTGATAGGCTGAAGTTCTGCAATATAACAGTGTGACATTCCAGTCATGAGCACTACCAGATGCTTGTGTAGCACAGGGGAAGGCATGGAGAGGTGGCTTAATGGATGCAACTTCATCTCAGTATTTTCCATGTAGGTACAGTAAAACCTCACTATAACGGACTAACTGGGGCGCAAACCATTCCAAAGAAAGCAAAATTCCAATAAAAGCGACATCCAGACCTCCCCTTGTTAATCCAGACTTTTTCGATGTATCAGACATTAGTCTGGATTGTGCCAACAGTTTTTAAACTTTTCGCTACCATTGCATTACTGTACTGTATTATACAGTACATTCACTATAATTAAGTGGTATAATATATGCAATAATACTGTACTGTACTGTACTCTGATAAACATGTCTTTTACTTACCTTATTGTAATGAACATAACTGAAGTGGTCAGGCAGTCTGGACTGCTTCTGGCTTTATCAGACTTTCCAATATATAAGAATTTAGTCTGGTAGTTCCTTGATTCCTGTAAAAGTGAATTCTGGTCGGTTGAAGTCCGTTATATTGAGGTTATACTGTATCTAAAATATTGCAAGGGAGACAACATGCCTTCTTACCTGTAGGGGAGGTGGTTTATTTGTAATAGCAGAGTTATTAACCCCTACACGCTGGGGGTTTTCTGATGTTGCACGCTCCTCCCAACGTGGGGTATCCGTGACGGAAAAAGTACTCTTACTTCAAACCTAATATCTGGCACACTATAAGAGCTAGAGAAAAAATGAAAGATACATAAGATTCACCAACTCTTCCTCTTTCAAATGAAAATATCCCCATGTCTCCAGGTGGTCCCGTCGATGAGCAAGGATTAGTTAAAGTTCAAAGGGTGGCAGGAAGACGCTTGCGGATATACACGTCAACTGGCATTGCTCCGTGCCCAAAATCATGACAGCTTTACATATCAGCCAGCAGTTAGGGTTTAATACAGTAATCCCTCTAAAATCCAATGTAATAGAGCCCAAGCAATGTCTGGGACTTGGTCTTGTCCGGGACTAGGGAAAAATGCCCCTGGATACATACTTATAGACCCCAACCCAACCTAACTTTGAAAGCCACCTGAATAACTTCCTACTGGACATGCATATCACCTATTTAAGACCCTATTCACACAAATAAGGGACAGAAACCATAGAATAAGTGAAAAGAAACCAGCAAATGAGAAATTAGAAGTGAATAAGGAAAATATTTAGCAGTGTACACGGTACTTACGACACATCTGTGGCCGTCGGAAAGATTAATCCGCCTTCTGTATGGCTCTGACAGTGGTGAAGGTGCACTTGAAGCACATACAATAATCCAGTGTTGCACTGCACTTAATCCCTTGCACTGTGAATTATAATTGTTTAACACTGCATATTCTGTTCTTACTTGCGCCACGCCAGTTGCATCACGCCAGTGTTGCACTCTGCACTTAATCCTTTGCACTCTGAATTTCTTAACACTGCACAACACTGTAAATTCCCATGTGGTTTAGTGGCAAGGTATTGCAGTTTATTCACTGTCAGGGCCTGCAGCAGGTAGAGCACCACCACAAAGGCGAGCACGTGGGCAGCCATGGCAACAAGCGTTCTTTATATTCTCTCAATCTTGTTTATATCTTTCTTTTTGTGTGGGGACCACACTACTGCTGCATATTCTAACCTGGGGTGGATCATGGCCACTATCAATTTTTTCATCATCTCATCCACATAATGAAATGCTACTCTGATGTTAGTCAAGAGTTTATACTTTTCTCTAACTATCTTGTTAATATGTTTTTCAGGTGACAAACTATCCTGGACCAGCACCCCCAAATCTTTCTCTTCTCTCGCTTTTATGATTGATTCATTACTTATCCAATAATTCAGTGATGGCCTCTTGGTACTTTTACCTATTTCCAATATTTTACATTTCTTTGCATTAAATTTCATTTCCCACATCCAGCTCCAGTCATGTATCCTATCCAGATCCTCCTGCAGCATTTTACAATCCTCCTCAACCTTTACCTTCCTCAAGATCTTTACATCATCAGCAAACAGACTTGCATAACTGTTCACTCCGTCTACCATATCATTTACATAAATCAGGAACATTACTGGCGCCGACACCGAACCTTGAGGGACTCCACTTGTTACTTCCCTCCATCCAGACATCCTATCCTTTATTACTGTCCTCATTTGTCTGTCTCTCAAAAAGTCTCTCATCCATTGCAGGAGTTTCCCCTTCAGTCCTCCTATATACTCTAGTTTCCACATTAATCTCTTATGGGGTACCTTGTCGAAGGCCTTCCCCAAGTCTAAATACACACAGTCCCCCCAACCATCTCTCTTCTGTACCTCGTCAATCGCTCTTGAGTAAAAGTCCAACAAGTTGGAAACACATGACCTTCCAAATCCAAACTGACATTCAGCCAAAATATTCATGTCTTCTAGATAGTTTATCCATCTGTCTTTCAGGATTCTGTGTGTGTGTGTGTGTGTGTGTGTGTGTGTGTGTGTGTGTGTGTGTGTGTGTAATTCACCGGGTCGGTCAGGATCACTTGATGGTCGTGATCGTCAGCTTTTACCCTCCCGGAAGGGAGCTGGGAGCTCATATAGTCCGATCTAAGGGCAAGGCTGTGACCTTCACACACGCACACACCCGTCCCCTTGCTCAAGGGGAACAGTAACCACCCACTTCGTCAATGAAACTTTTCGCAACCTGAGCGAGGCGCGAACTCCCGTCCACCAGTTGGCAAGCGAGAACGTTACCACTGCACCAGCGAGCGGTGTGTGTGTGTATGTGTGTCTGTGTGTGTGTGTTTGTGTGTGCTTGTATCTGTTCCCTAAATATCTCAAAAAGTTGTGAATGAACTTTCACCAAAAAGGTCAGGAAATAGTAACTATGTGGATGTGCAGAAGCCTTTTACTTTTGCCGAGGATTTGATCAGAGATGACTGAATACCAGCTGCCATATATTGTTTAACCCCTAAACCACGGGGTTGTTTTTGCTTGACTTGCGTGTCTCGCGGGCATATTCGCGCTCCGACAGACTCTCTAAAAATAGTTTGCCAAAAATCAGTTATTAGTCCTAGAATATTAAAATTACATATGCATATGGCACATACCTTCAGCTTTCTCCTGGGATGTTTGTTGAGCTTTTGTCGAATACCGTAGGACTTGTGGAGACCTCTGAAGTTGGGTAACGAAGTCTCCACTTTACACTTCCCGACAACCCGTAATATGATTACCACAGCCTGATATTATCACTAGAAACACAATTCTGTGATTCTCAAATAGTTTGGAATCCATACTCCAAAAAAAAAAAACACTGTGAAAGTAATGAAAATTATGAGCACGTATGACCTTCCCACTTGCGCTCGTTTGCTGCTGGTGTTCTGTCATTTATTATTCATAAAAACACACACTTTATATTTCTATTACTTTATAACACTTATATATAGCTACAGTCTTTATCCATAAGTTTCTTTCAGTAATAGTAGTTTATTGTCACTGTAGGCATTCAATTTCTCTTTCAGTAAAATACGTAGCATTCACTTTCACGTCTTGTATACTAGCGTTGAGAGTGAATCTGTCATTTTCACTGCCACTTTCATAACTCATAGTATTCATACATGCTAGGGTGAAAGTTTCGCTTTCATTACTCCTAGTATATATACTCGTATTCTTATATTACTACTCATTTACATTCCTATTTACATTTTCTATTTTATTTACATTATTAACATTTCTGTTTTATTTACATTGTGTTATGCACTGTCACTTACAGTAACTTATAAAACTATTTTCCACTGTTCACTTATATTTACATTCATTGCATTCACTTGCTGTTTACACATTATTTACATTTCCACTTGCACTGTTTTACTCACCAGAAAGATCGTAGTCACTGTCTATCATTTTCATTGACAAATTAGCCAGTTGACGTTCCACAGCAGTCACTTAGCCCTTTACCCTTTTCCACACGAGGTTTAGTAGGGGGTTGAGGTCACAGGGCCCTTTTTTGCATGGGGCTAAAAAGCGACGAAATTGGACAGGTGTGAATCCGACGTGGTTTCACCTTGAAAGACGACAGTAAACTGAATACAGTTTGTTGGCCTTGGGGGATTGCAATGCTGCCAGTGTCAGCATGGTGACAGCTGTTAATATATATGCTATGAAATGATTGGCAGGAAATCTAGACAATACATAATAAATTAGGTAGTTCCAGGTGAATGTAAATATCACTTAGGCTTCTCCCTTCTTTTCTTATATATATTTTTATTACGAGAATAGATTATACGGCGTATTTCAAGAGGAAATAAACAGCGAATATTAGCGAATGAGTGCACGTGAGGTGTTGTCAGGTGATAATTAGCTAGTTCCAGGTGTATGGCACTATCACTTACCTTATTTCTTTTTGTATTTATTATTTGGTATAAGAATAGGGCTTAGGGCTTTTTTCAATGGATGAAATCAGTGGAAAATTCCAGGGAAGATTTACTTAGCGTAGCACAGCCGGACAGGTGAAAGGAGAGGGTAATGGAGGGGAGGTAGGGAGGGGAGTCAAGAACGGGGAGAAATGGCTAAATTGTCAACAATGGATGGGAGTACAGATGAGATTAGGAGTGCTGACTAGTGTTGGACATTGGCAGTACTGATAGATAATACAAGCCACCACTTGAAAGCCCGGGCGAATTCAAAATAACACAGAATCACAAAAGTGACGCCCTGCAGTATGATCCCTTGCTACCAAGCGTCACGAAAGTGACGCCCTGCAGTTAAGCGGTTAGTATAGGTTGGCTTTTTGTGAAATGCAGTAACTGAATTCTGTAGTTTTGCAAATTTTCTTCAAGTTTGGTTTGTAGGTACCTCGTACCTTAGCCAATAACATATTTTGGTGGGTTATTACCATTAAATCCCCAAATGCTTTTGTTTAATTTTTATCTGCTTTTACTCTCAAACCCTTCTGCTTCATTCTGTCATTCCATTTCCTAAATATTTCCCCCACCTATCTCTAGTTATCTGTAATCAACACCAAGTTGTCAGCACACACCATCTTCCATGGGAGTGCACTTTTGAAGTCACATGAGAGAGCTTCATGCACCTTGTCAAACAATAAGGAGCTCAAGATGGACCCCTGATGCACGTCAAACTTTACAGAAAACTCATCACTCAGATTTCTGTTCACTCTCACTTGAGTGCTTGATATCAGACAATAATAGAAGTGACAGTGGTCCTTTGAAGAGGAGGAGAGAATGAATCATTAACTTCATCTCCAGCTTTCCTGAAAAGTATTTTTTCACACTCTTCTGCCAGCATTTATGGGTGAATTAATTTCATTATTTTACATATTAACAAGATGTTGCTAGGTATTTTAGATAAGTACTGGGTGTTTATGGAACGACGTGTTCTTGATTGTAGGTAATCAGGAAAAAGAGAGTCAAAGGCTCTGGTACAAGTTATTTTGTGGAAGTATAAAAAAAAAGTACTCATAGTTATCAAATTTTTGCTCATTGCCCCTTTTTTTTTTTCTTATAGTAGAGTTAATGACTCGGATCCCACTGTGCCTCAGGTGATGATTGATCTGGAGACATCACACCAAATATTGCAGTATTGGTGTTATAAGTTTGTAGGCCTGCAGTTTAATAACCTGATTAGTGTGTAGTTGGTTTGTTTTGGCCTGACAAAATTAAGCGTCTCCCACAACATGAGTACTATATCATGGTTACATGAAATTTGGTCACCTTTGGTTATGAGATAGGAATGAGTTTCCTTGGTTAGTAGATTATCAACTGAGCTAAAAGGTGTCAGGTTAAATGTGTATCAGTAGACAAGTGGAGTACTTCTCTTGGTTCATTGGTTATATGATGAACTAAGATTCTGTGGGACTAAAGGTTCATTTTTCCTTCAGACCATGGTTGATATGTTAAGTTTCATTTTGGTCTCAACATCAGTGGCAGTGGCAGGATGTAAGACTTGGCTCTTGGCAGTGTGTTCATACATTTTAGGGACAGGCTGTAGGCTCTTTTATTACCAGGAAACAGTATCCCAAATGGTGCCCTTCAGTGTTAGACTACCACATTAGAAGTGTTTTAAACTCAGAAATTAGTAAGTGGGAGAGAAAGTAGTCTTGCAATGATCTTCATGTAATGACTTGCATAAACACCATGTAGTCGATTAGCAAGTGGTTTAACTCTCTCCTTTATCCTAGATTTAGGTGGCAAGTTTCATTTTGGCCTTATAACTGACTCCGTGTTGTATATTGTTACACATACCATGAGATCGAGGAAAATGGCATGCCACAGTTAGAGCTCCACTACTGGCTTATTTTGAATGGTGAACGAGTAAGTGTTTGGCCCATTTCTTTGCAAATGCTTTCAATAAGTTATCCCTGTATCTTGTCTTTCTCTTTTCTTGCATTAGTGATCCTATATTGCCTTGTCTTTGAGTGGGGAAAAAAAAAAAATAAGGATGGTGGTTATAGCAGTATGAAAATGCTCCAATGAAGTGGCATAAGTGAGGAGTTACTATATATTTTAACCATTTATCTGCAGCCTTCCAGGGGTTTTCGCTTGCTAATTAATTTTGTCAGACTGTACCCAGAATAAAATTTTTAACTGTGAATCTTGTTTGTAATACTTTATAATTTGCAGTACATCTTCATTTCTTCAGTGGCTCACCACTTATGTAGAATCATAAAAATTATTTATGATTTCAGTTCAAGAAAGATAAAGATAACAAGCAGTTACGGTATGCAACAACCCTATGTGTACCATGTGACAAGTACTGGAAACGACGTCAGTTCTGTTATGTTTGCCTCAAGGTTTACCGCAGCATCCCTGAGGATGGCATGGTGCGCTGCTCGAATTGCCCGAAGTATATTCATCGTGAAGGTATGTGGATTCCATGATTAGTAAAAATACTGGAAGACCTTTATCATTTTGGAGATCAGATAGAAAGAATATAGTGTACATGTACTGTGAACAAAACAACCTTTTCTCATCAAGCACAGTAAAATTGCTGTGGGCAACTTTGAGTTGACAGTATACCGGTATGTTATAATATTCATTATCATAAAATGTGAACCATTCTGAGAAAAAATGATTTGTAAAAAGTTATTATTATTACTACAGTGGTAGATGGGGTGCCCATCATCCACTGACTCAGTGTAGGGATGCCTTATGGTCTCTACACTGAGTGACAAGCCAAATGGTTTCCTGTACCCAGGAAACCATTTACTATGCTAAGTGGTAACCACATCACTGGGGTTTTTGGCCAGGTTAAGTCCCCCCAGATTCCCCTATCTAAAATCCTTTAATCATGGCAAATGTTTCGGAGAGCCTTGGAGGGCCCAATACCTTCCCAGGGCCCCAACCAAATGGACAGATCTGCATGACCATGTGGAATGTGAGAGGTGTGAATGAGGAGAGCAAGAGGGTGGAAGTGGTGAATTTGTTCAAGAGTACGAGATATGCAATGATGGCATTGTGTGAAACAAAGATGAAAGGATGTGAAGTGCAGGAGTGGGAGGGTGTGAAATGTATAAGGTCAGGCATGAATGGGTGAGGAAAGTGCAAGGAAGGAGTGGCTTTGTTGATGAATGAAGTATGACAGAGTGAAATGAATGATTACAAATGTGTGCTTGAGATGTAAGCTATCTATGTCAGTTCAAGTTTGAGAAGGTGAAAGTGGCTGTGTTTGTAGTGTATGCATCGTGCGGTGACAGGAGTCAGAGAGAGAAAGACAGGTTTTGGGATGAGCTGGATGAAGCAGTGGGAGAAATGCCCAGGAGCTATAAAGTGATCGTAATGAGTGATATGAATGGAAGAGTAGGCACTGGTCCTGAGGATGACATAATGGGTTGTAATGGTGTACCAAGAGAAAATGATAATGGGAAGTGACTGAAGGATATGTGTTAGGAAAGGGGGATGTGCATTTGTAACTCATATTTCAAACACAAAGATGCACATAAATATACGTGGTATACAGGGAATGGGGATTGTGTTGAAAGGAGCCTGATTGATTATGTGCTTGTAGAGAGGTCAGTGCTGGGATTGGATGCTGATACGAGGGCCTTGAGAAGATGATGTGGAGGTCTGTCAGATCATATGATTGTGGTATGCAAGATCAAGCTGAGAGGAGTGACATGGACCAGGAGAGAGAGGAGCAATGCAGGGAGAAAGACTGAAAGTCAGGAAGCTGAGTTTCAAAGAAATTCCAGATGAATATAGGATCAAAGTAGGGGAGGAGTTAGAATCAGGGAATTGGAATGAAATGGATCTGGATAGCCAGTGGAATGCATGTAAGGATTGCTTAGTTAGGAATGCTAAAGCAGTGTGTGGTGTGGTAAGAGTAACAACAAAGAAGAAAGGTAATGGCATGGTGGAATGAAGAGGTTAAGAGAGCAGTGGAGGAATAGAGAATGAAGTGGCTAGAATGGTTACAGAACAGGGGTTCAGTTGAAATAGGAACTGAATGTATTTATCTCAAGAAGCACATAAAGAGACTAGTGCAGAGGAAAAAGGAGGAGGTAAATGATGATCTAGGAAGAAAAATGAATGCAAACAACTCTGAAAATAGGAAGTTATTCTCAAAAGCAGTGCAGAAATTTAGAAGTGACAGCGGAAAGAAATGTGAACATGTGAAGGATGTAAGTGGTAGATTATTAACCCATGGGAATGAAATAAGGACCAGATGGAAAGAATGTTTTGAAAGCCTAATGAATGGGAATAGAGAGAGCAGAGCCTTTGTAAACATAATTGATTTTGGGGATGTGCAGAGAAGGCTCTCTGAAAGAATATCTGAAACAACTGCCATGATTAAGTGATTTTGGATAGGGGGAATCTGGGGGACACTAAACCCAGTCAAAAACCCCAGTTATATGGTTACCACCCAACGTAGTAAATGGTTTCCTGGGTACAGAAAACCATTTGGCTTTTAACTCAGTGTAGAGATCATAAGGCATCCCTACACTGAGGGAATGGGTGATGGGCACCCCCATCCACCACAAATGACTCTGTCGGATATGTTTTTGTGAAGCTACAGAACGTGGTGAATGTTTTTGGCATATCTGATAGAGCCCGGATTCTGGGGGCTTGAATGATGAGTGAATGGAAGTGTGGACCATTGGATTGGGCAAATTTTGGCTGTCTGGACATTGCTACTCCTCACCCTGTCCTAGGGTGGGAAAGGAGGTCCTGATGATGATGATGATGACAATACAGAGAAGGAATGCAGTGATAGGAAATGTGACACTCACGCAGATGAAGAATGGTGTGAAACAGCTGAAAAATGGGAAAGCAGCTGAGGTTGATGAGGTGTGTGCAGAGATGATTAAGTGTAGTGGAGAGAGCGGAATGAAGTTCTTCTTTGAGATATGTAGGAAGGCATGGATGAGTGAAACTGTGACGGCAGAGTGGAAAAAGGCTGTGATTGTATTCCTGTACAAAAATAAGGGTGAGCTAAGTGAGTGCAAGAATTATCATGGTATAAGTTTATTGAGTGTGGTAGGGAAAGTATATGGAAGAATTATTATAACGTAAGAGCGATATCAGATGTCCTAGTGAATGATGAACAGGGTGGCTTTAGGAGTGGCAGAGGATGTGTGGATCAATCATTTGCAGTAAGACAGATAGTGGAGAAGGCTTGTGAGAAGGACTATAAGGTGTTTATGGCATTCATGGATCTGGAAAAAACATACAACAAAGTAGACAGAGAAGGATTGTGGAAGCTTTTGTTTATGTCTGGTGTAGCTGGTAAGCTGCTAAGTGACAACAAGAGTTTTTATGATGGTATTGCAGCATGCGTAAGGGTAAATGGGTATCTAAGTGAATAATGGTTCACAGTTTGTGTGGGTGTGTGACAAGGTTGTGTGATGTCCCTATGATTGTTCATTATATATATATATGGATGGGGTGATGAGTAAAAGCACAAGTACTGGAGAGGGGGATGGCTTTGGTAATGAATGGTGATGGATGGAATATATGAAATTTGTTGTATTCTGATGATGCAGTGTTACTTGCAATAACGGACAAGGACCTAGTAGAAATTTGTTGTATGCTGATGATGCAGTGTTACTTGCAAGTAACGGACAAGGACCTAGTAGACTAGTGCAGAGTTTTGCTGATATCTGTGAGCGTTGGGCCTTGAGAGTAAATGTAGAAAAGAGTAAAGTGATGGTTATTGAGAGAGATGGTGATTCCCAGTGTGATGTTACAGTGAATGGAGAGAGTCTGGAATTGGTGAGAGAGTTCAAATACCTGGGTACAGTGATAGAAAAGAGTGGAAAATGTGCAAAAGAAGTGGAAAGTAGAGTGACACAAGGAAGGAAAGTAGTTGGTGCAGTGAAGGCCTTGATAAGAATCAGAGGCTTGAGTGTTGCAGCTACACAAGGCTTACGTGAAGGAGTGTTAGTGCCATCTTTAACATATGGATATGAGACTATGGTGTGGCAGGAAAATGAAAAGTCAGGAACGAGAGCAGTGGATATGGGAATGCTGAGGAATGTATGTGGAGCACAGAGAGTGGATAGGATTCAAAATAATGTGGTTCATGAAAGATGTGGAGTGAGGAAGTCTGTGGACACCAGAAGCGAAGAGAGTGTACTGAGGTGGTATGGTCATTTGGAGAGAATGGATGACAATAGAGTGGTGAAAAAGGTATCTCTGAGTGAATTTGAAGGAGAGAGGAGGCGAGGTCGGCCAAGGAGAAGGTGGAGAATATGGTGGATGAGTGTGAGAGGAAGAGAGGTTTGGAAGTTGGTGCGACTCAGGAGTGACAAGAGATCGAAGTCGGCCAAGGAGAAGGTGGAGAGATATGGTGGATGAGTGTGTGAGGAAGAGAGGTTTGGAAGTTGGTGGGGCTCGGGAGTGACGAGATCGAGCTGACTAGATGAATATTGTGAGGAGGAGCGCATGATCAGAGATTTGGCACCCCATTTTAATGTGACAGCGTCCGGATTGACTCTGTCAAATGTGTTTATATGAAGCTACAAAACGTGGTGAAAGTTTTTGACATATCAGATAGAGCCAGGATTCTGTTGGCTTGAATGATGAGTGAATGGAATCATGGCCCATTGGATTGGGGAAATTTGCACTGTCTGGACATTGCTACTCCTCACCTTGCCATGGGATGGGAAAGGAGGTCTGGATGATGATGATGATGATGATGATGAACAAGAGGATGACCATGGTAGATATGTCACTGAAAAGAATAGTCTGAGCCAGTTGGCATGTCGTTTGCACATGAAATCTCATTTATCAGGAAGCAAGAATTAGTGGGTAGGATAACTCCAAGGGTTTTAAGTGCCTGGCCAGTGAGATTAACCCACATTACTGTTTTATGTATATACAGTAAAATCTCAAATTTGGACAGTTTAGAATTCGATGAATCAAATTTCGATGCATTTTGGAGTGGTCTGCTTACCTTACTTTTCGATGCAAATTCACGAATTTCGATGCTTTCAGGGCCAGACTCCAACCAAAACAAGCAAAGATAATATGTTTGATGCAAACCAAAATGCTAGAAGTGAAGGAAAATAATAATAAGAAGTATGAACCTAACCTAATATTGTATGTAACATGTGCTCTCTGGGCCAGACTCCACCCAAAACAAGCAAAGATACCGGTAATATTTTTTATGCGAACCAAATTGCTAGAAGTGAAGGAAGATTATAAGAAAAAGTATGAGCCTAACCATACGTGGACATGCATTTCACTGCAATTTAGTTGTGTTTTTTCTTTGTATTTTCGTCCCAACTTACCTGTTTCAAAATGGCAAGCAAGATTGGTTCTTTGGGTAGCAGTGGTAATGTACAAGAGCAGCCTGGCACCTCTAAATCTTCGCAGCCAAAGGAGAAATGGCATTACAGGAAAGGACAGAAATACACCAAGTATACACTTGCTGGCAGTATGGCAATACAGTGCAGAGCTAAAGTTACTTAACCACAATTATAGTTCATAAAGTTTACAGGGGGTGTGGGCAAAAAATCATGATTTTATGTAGTTAGGTTTGCAGGCCCCGAACCCAAACAGTTTTCCCATAAGAAGTTCAGTTTAAATTTCGATGATTTGAATTTCATGGTGATTTTTAGGTACATATGTCCATCGAAATATAATATGAAATTTCTCTGTATATATATATATATATATATATATATATATATATATATATATATATAAAATAATAATACTGGAGCACTCAGGAGATGGGAGAACCTAATTATGGCATGGTATGTACATAGTATATAGAGAATCTGAAGTAACAGGTTCATTTTTAGTGCAGTTTTTTATAGCATGGTAGATAAAAATGAACTCTTTTGCCAGAGATGCAGTTGGAAAAGGCTGTTTATGTAGAACTGTGTGACAATTCAAGCATCATGACATCACTCCATTCAAGTTTAGTTGGTTCCCATACATGTCATGAGAGTGTGTGTGTGTGTGTGTGTGTGTGTGTGTGTGTGTGTGTGTATTTACCTATTTGTATTTACCTATTTGTAGTATACAGGAATTGAGCAATGCTCGTGTTGTCCTGTCTCCATATCCACATTTATCAAGTCTACCTTTACACACATGAATGTTTTTCTCATGCACCACCTCTTTGTCTAAGTCGTTCCAAATATTTAAGAATATACCTAATTGTGATATACACGGAATGTACTATGCTCGTGGGTTTCCGTCGCTGTTTCTCAATAAGTCGAATTTAACTTTAAACTCGTTTAAGTTTTTTGACTGGACGATCTCTTTGTCCAGGCTATTCCATAAGTCTATACTTCTGTAAGGAAAGCTATATTTCTTGATATCCTTCAAGCAGCTTGACTTTTTCAATTTCATTCCATGTCCTCTTGTTGCTCTCTTATCCCATACAAACAGATCTTCTTTGTCAATTTTATCTACTCCCACCATGGTCCTGAACACCGCAATCATGTCTCCCCTCTTTCTCCTTTCCTCTAATGAAGGCAAATCCAGTTTTTCCAGCCTCTCTCTGTATGACAGGTCTGTCAGACTGGGGACCATCTTGGTTGCTGTTCTTTGTATTCTCTCAATCTTGTTTATATCTTTCTTTTTGTCTGGGGACCACACTACCGCTGCATATTCTAACCTGGGGCGGATCATGGCCACTATCAATTTTTTCATCATTTCCTCATCCATATAATGAAATGCTACTCTTATGTTAGTCAAGAGCTTATAAGTCTCTCCAACTATCTTGTTAATGTGCTTTTCTGGTGACAAACTATCTTGGACCATCACTCCCAAATCTTTCTCTTCTCTCCTTTTTGTGATTAATTCATTACCCAACAAATAATTCAGTGATGGTCTCCTGGTACTTTTACCCATTTCCAATATTTTACATTTCTTTACATTAAATTTCATTTCCCACGTCCGGCTCCAATTGTGTATTCTATCCAAATCCTCCTGCAGCATTTTACAATCCTCCTCAACCTCTATCTTCCTCAAGATCTTTACATCATCAGCAAACAGACTCGCATAATTGTTCACTCCATCTACCATATCATTTACGTAAATCAGGAACATTACTGGCGCCAACACTGAGCCCTGAGGGACTCCACTTGTTACTTCCCTCCATCCAGACATCTTTTCCTTTATTACTGTCCTCATTTGTCTGTCTCTCAAAAAGTCTCTCATCCATTCCAGAAGTTTCCCCTTTAGTCCTCCTATATATTCTAGTTTCCACATTAGTCTCTTATGAGGTACCTTGTCAAAGGCCTTCTCTAAGTCTAAGTACACACAATCCACCCAACCATCTCTCTCCTGTACCACATCAATCGCTCTTGAGTAAAAGCTCAACAAGTTTGAAACACATGACCTTCCACTTCTGAATCCAAACTGACATTCAGCCAAAATATTCATCTCTTCCAGATATTTTATCCATCTGTCTTTCAGGATTCTCTCACACAATTTTGCAACCATGCTGGTTAGAGACACTGGTCTATAATTCAGGGGTTCTTCCCTGTTTCCTCCCTTGTAAATTGGTACCACATTTGCCCTCTTCCATTCTTTTGGCACTTTCCCCTCTTCCAGTGAGCATACAATTAAGCTGAGAATTTTATCCGCCAGTTGTTCTCTGCATTCCTTCAGTACCCAATTAGAAATTCCATGAAGTCCTGGGGCTTTCCTTACATCTTGAGTTTCCAGTAATTTATACACTTCCTGTACCTCCACTTTTATATCTTTCATCACTGGAACATTTCTAATCACTCCCTCCCCTTCCACAAGCTCCTTTTCTTTAGTGAAAACTGACTGGAAACGTTTGTTCATTATTTCTGCTTGCATTGCCGCATCCTTAAAGACCTCTCCTTCTACTTTCAGCTTGGTGATTCCTTCCTTTTGTTTCAGTTTGCCATTAACAAATCTATAAAACAGTTTGGGTTCATCCTTGCATTTGTCAATTATACCTTTTTCAAAATTCCTTTCTTCTTCCCTACGTATTCTTGTGTATTCGTTTCTTGTTCTTTTATATTCTTCCTTTGTTCTGTCTTTACCTCTCTTTCTCCAATTGTTCCACGCCTTATCTCTCTCTTTTTTGGCTATCATACACCTTCTATTAAACCACTCCTTTTTCCTGTTTTCTTTCCCTCTTACCCTTGGTACAAATTTTTCCACTCCCAAATTATAGAGGTCTAGAAAGATATCCCACTTCCTCCGTATCTCTCTTGTTTCTCTGAATTTTCTCCAATCCGCATTTTCAAAAAAGTTTCTCAATCCTGTAAAATTTGCTTTGCCAAAGTTGTATCTTCCCTGTCTATGAAGCTCGTCTCTTGGCTCGACGTTTCCTATTAACATCTGGAACTCAATGACCACGTGATCACTTTTTCCCAAAGGACAGAGATATTCCAATGATTCTATTACATCGGGTTCTTTGGTGAACAGTAAACCTAACCTTGCTGGTGTGTCCTCACCTCGAAACCGTGTCTCTTCTTTGACCCACTGCGTCATCACATTATTCATTATTATATTTAATAACATAGTGCCCCACGAATCCTCGCCGCCTCCCTAGTACCATTCCTCCCAGTTCACCTCTTTACAATTAAAGTCACCCACCAAAATTATATTATTGCTTTTCTCAATTATTTTTTGCAAGTAGCTAGCCATATCTGACAACATCTCATGGTATTCGTCATCCTTCCATGCTCTCGTCTTTGGGGGAACATACACTACCGCCATATCTCTGTTAACATTCTCTCCAGTTTCTAATTTCATATATATCACTTCAGCCCTGCCTTCTCCCATTTCCACAGTACTGTATCTACATTTATGTTGTTTTTCACTGCTATCATCACTCCTCCTCCCTTTTTTTCTTTTCTGTCTTTTCTCCACAGTTTGTATTTACCATCTCCCAAATGAACATCAATATCTTCCCTTAATTTGGTCTCTACAAAGCACATGACATCAGGTTCATGTTCTCTCAAGAAATCATTAATTTTGATCCTTGTCGATATGAAACCATCAACAGTAGTATATATCACCTTCAAATTATTTTTGACATTATTAATACCCTCTTCTCTCCTACTCTCTGTCCGTACCACTTCCTCAACTTCTGATCTTTCACAACCATCCCCCCTAGTTTCCTTCACTTCTATTTCCTTAAATACCATTTCCTTACTTTCATATCCAATACTCTCCAAAAAAAAGTATTACGTTCTTCCTCTGACCTCTTATCATTTTTTTCCTTTACTTCTTCCTTTAATGATTTTAAAACTTCTCTTTCTTCTTCATTCAGATCTTTTCTTATTATAATATTTTCCATCCCCGCCTCTTTGCTTAATTTCCAGGTCACTTTAAGTATCTCATTTATTACACTTTCTGATGTAAACTTGACTCTCATTGGTCTTGTTTCCCCTTTCTTATAAGGCCCTATCCTCCTTACTTCCTCAATTTCTTTTACCCACTTGTCTCCTTCGGGGTCAGTCTTGCCTAATATTCCTCTCACCATGTTCGTGTCTCTCTCGAGACTTGCGAACCTAACCTTTTCTTCCTCTTCCCTGTTTCCAAATACTGCCACACATCTGTTCCTTTCTACAGTTTCTCTCACTATTTTCTCTTTTTTCTTCAGTATTTTCACTACATTTTCTTCCATTTCTTTCTTGTTCATTTCCCTTTCTTCCTGGATGATCTCTCTTAAGCTGACCACTTCTTTCTGTTCTTCTTCTACATGTGCCCACTTTGCCTTACGTTCTTCTAATACATTACTCACCTTCTCCGTTTTATTAGTACTCTCTTCAAGTTTCCTCCTCAGTTCAACATTTTCCCTCTTCAAATTCCTAATCTCTTCATTGGCTGTTTCGTTGGACTGGATTAGACTCTGTATGGTGGTTTCCGTATTTCCTGACACATCCTTTATCACTAGATTCTCTACTTTTTTTTCGAGTTCACTAATCCTCATAATTAATGTTTTCACCAGGTCCATGACATTAGTATTAGCATCAAATCCTTGAAATTCCATTCCCTCATTGTTTACCTTTTCGGCCATGTTTAATGTAAAGTACCTAAACAGCTGTTACCGAATAAGCCACAAACATTCATGTATACTATTGCCAACAAATCTTTACATTTTTGGTAGTCTACTAACTTTCATTATTTTAAATTTAAAGAAAGACCCTAGGAGACAGGACAGACAAAATTCCTGAAACTACTCAAGGTTAGGAGCGATGCCTGGGACGTCCGCTCTCTCCGACTGTTCGTGTGTGTGTGTGTGTGTGTGTGTGTGTGTGTGTGTGTGTGTGTGTGTGTGTGTTTGTATTTTCCTCCTTACCTGCCTCACATAAAATCTCCTTGTTAGTCTCTCACTCTCCATCCTCTTCACATGGCCAAACCACCTTAGTGTATTTTTCCTAACGCTTTGTTTCACATCCACACCACAAAGCTCCTTCATTTCTTTATTTGTCAGGCTGTCCCTCCATGTAATTCCACATGCTCCTCTCAAATAACTCATTTTCACTGGTCCCACTCTTGACTTACGTCCTTCTAAAAAGGTCCAATCTTCAGTTCCATATGTTAGATTAGAGATGGTATCTCAATACTATCATCCAGCGACCCGTTTACTTCCATATTCACTTCTGTATTTCTTATCCCTGCTTTCAAAGAACCAGCAACTTTTCTTCCTTGTTGTACACTTGCAAGCACTTCTCCCTCCAAACTTCCATCCTTACTCATCACACTACCCAAGTATTTAAATGCACTCATATTTTCCATTTCCTCATCATGCAATCTCACTATGCATTTAGGGACTTCATTTTTCTCCAAGATCATAACTTTACTCTTCCCTACATCCACCTTTAGATTCCGTTTCTTACACACTCTCCCAAACTCATTCTCCAAGCCTTGCAGTTCCCTTTCATCTACAGTATTATCTGCAAACAACAGTACAGGAAGTTTCCAGACGTTGCCCTCTCTCATTATAGCCACTCCAGCATCCAATGTCCTACTTGAATCTCTTTTATAACCAAGTCCATATACAGATTGAACATCCATGGAGACATGACACATCCCTGTTTCAGTCGAACATTCAAATAGGAAAATTTTCTCGGTTCACTATCCACATGCACTGCCGCCTTAGTGCCCGCATACATGCTCTTCATGGCATTCAGCCACTTCCCATTTACACCATACATTCATAATGTTTTCCACATTCCTCGTCTATCCACCCTGTCGTATATATTCTCTAAATCCATGAAGGCTGCCTGTAACTTCTCTCCCTTCTCTCGAAACTTTTCCGCTAAAGACCTGAGAATGAATATCTGATCTACACAACCTCTTCTCTTCCTAGAACCTCCCTGTTCTTCTCCAACTAATTCCTCTGTTCTTTCCCTAACTCTCTCAGTAAGTGTCCTGCCATATACTCTTCCTGTTACACTCAGAAGACAAAAGTCCCCATGATTACCACACACTTCTTTTTCCCCATTTTCTTTGTGCAGGGGAATAATAATACCTGACTTCCAATCCTCTGAGACTCTACCTTCCTCCCAGGTCAATCTGCACATCTTCCATGTCCATTTTAAAACTGTCTCTCCTCCATGCTTCAGCATTTCACCACACACTCCATCAACTTCTTGGGCTTTCCCCATTTTGATTTTCTTCATTGCTTCCACCACTTCCATCCTACTAATCTCTTCCTCCCTTCTCACCTCCGTCCTTCTCCCAGCCATTTCCCACCCAGTTTTACTCTCATTACTTTCATTCTCTGTTTTCATCAGTTCCTTAAAGTTTTCTATCAGTCTGCTCACTTTTTCTCCCTTCTCCACTAGTGGTGTACCATTTTTGTCTTACACTTTCCATCTAACTTCATTATCACCCTGTCTAACTGTCTTTTATGCTTTCCAGAACATTTTCTTACACTTCCTCCACTTTACACTCAAATTCCTTCCATATTCCTCATCCACTCTCTTCTTACCTAATTGTATCTTTACAGGACTGAGTCAAGCTCATTCTGCCCCGTGTTTTGAACCATTTTTATCATACATTTCTTTGAATTTTTTAATAGTTTTGACACGCTATTTCGTTCAGTAATGCATTCCACTGATCAATTTCTTTGTTTGGGAAACTGAATTTTCTTGTACATTTCTTTGAATTTTTTAATAGTTTTGACACGCTATTTCGTTCAGTAATGCATTCCACTGATCAATTTCTTTGTTTGGGAAACTGAATTTTCTTGTCTTTATCACCTCTCATTTTGTGTAGGGTTTTGCAGTGTCCTCTTGATTTTGCTTCCCCATAGGTTATACAGTATACTTGTTTATGTCTACTTTCTCTTTTCCTGTGATGCATTTATATAACACAATCATGTCTCCTCTTTTCCTTCTCTCCTGTAATGTTGGTAGATTTATTTTTTGTAGTCATTCTTCTTAACTTAAATTCCGTAAGCTTGGAGCCCATCTTGTAGAAGCCCTTTGTACCTTTTCAGTCTTATGTATGTGATTAATGAGATTTGGATTCCAGACTACAGATGCATACTCCAGAGTTGGTCTAATGAATGATGTGATTATCTTTCTCAGCATGGCTTCATTTATATATGTAATGCTTCTCTCATATTAGCAAGCAGCGTGTACATGTTCCATACGTATTCATTTATGTGGTCAGCCAGTGTTATTCTGTTACTTGATAATCACTCACAAATCCTTCTCCTTTTCTGATGCTCGTAGGGTTGAACTTCCTAACTTATAATCCCAATTTGGTAATTTTTCACTCATACCAAAATTTATTACATGACATTTGTTTACATTTAATTCCATTTGCCATCTACTGCTCCATTCATGTAGCTTATGTAATTCTTCTTGTAGCTCTGTGCAGGAGTCTGTGTTTGTAATTTTCCTTTGTATTTTTGCATCATCAGCAAACATATTTAGATAGCTTCCATTTCCAGTGTTGCTGTCAATGTCATTTATATATATACTAAAAACATAATTGGTTCCAGCACTTAGCCCTGTAGAACTCCATTTGTCTCTTTTTCTCCATAATGCATAATTCCTCCTTAGAAGTGTTCTCAGTTCCAAATCTTGGATCCAACAGTATAGATATGGTACAGTTTCCATAAGTGTCTTTAGTGTGGCACTGTACTCTGTCAGGTACCTTCTTGAAATTTAAATAGATGCTTTCCTCCCAGCCAACTCTTTTCTGCTTTGTTTCTGCACCTCTATCACAGTAGCTAATATTGTAGATTAGTAACACGTGCTTTTACCTTCCTAAACCCAAATTCTCTTTCTGTCACATGTTATGTTTTTCTAGATGATTTACCCAAATTTTCTGCCTCAGCTTTTCTGATATACTTATGATACTGGTCAGTGTTTCTGGTTAGTAGTTAAGTGGATTTTGTCTGTTTCTTTTCTTGAAGAGGGGAGCAGTGTTTGCTTTCTTCCAAATATCAGATAGTTTACCTTGTTTAAGGGTTCCCTTAATATTAAATGTATTGGTCTGCTTAGCTCTTCTACACATTCACGTAATACCCAACTTGAAATCTCGTTAAGACCATTAGCTTTTCCATTGTCTAATTTATTTGTCTCTTCCTGGACTTGGTCCAATATAGGTATATTTATTTGCATGTGTGGGCATGCTTGTTAATTTTCATCCCTCTCAAATCTATTTTCTTCCATAAAAACTGATTGGAATTTTTTGTTTAGTACTTCTCAAATATCTTTTTCATTTATGGTGGACTGAATTGTATCTTTGACTTTAGTTTTTCTTCGTATGTATCTGTAAAACAGCTTCAGTTGATCAGTACTTTTTTTATAATGTCTTCCTCAAACTGCAGTTGAGCATCTCTCCTTATCCTTGTTTAATAATTTCTTGGCTGCTTGTAGTTGTTTTATGCTCTCTTACTATTATATCGTCTGTATGTAATCCACAGCAAACCTCTTTTCTCTTATGTTTTGTTTTTTTACATTCGATATTAAACTATTTCATTATACAGTACAATCCCAGTTAACCGGGTGGCTTGAGGAATTTACCTTCCCAGTTACAGATTTTTCCTGTATTTCTGATTTCAAGTCAAATCTATACAAAGGCTATCACAGCAGTAAATACAGTTCAAGTACTCACCAGTCACATTAGGGGTTACACTAAGAGATTCTGCCTGAAAAACTGCCTTGTAAACACACACCATGGTCATAACGGACGTGCATGCAATGTCTAGCAATTTGCAGTACTGTACTGCAAATTGCACCAGTCCATTGTTTACCGAATTACTGTATTCATTATATGTACTGTACTCATAAAAATTGAAAAATAAAATAAAAGCTTGAACATTTATTAGTGAACTGATGATGCGTTAAGACTGCACTGTAGAATTATCACGACACCTGTGTCCCCACGTGAGTTTGTTTACGTTTCCGACTGTTCTTCTTCTTCCCCACCTGACCTCCATCACTCCACCCCTCACCCGCCACTCAGCTGTTTTGCAGAAAATAAAATAAATGATGTACGTATGAAATGCAGGCATATTATTTACAGTATTTATTTTTCTTCCAACAAAGTAAACTTTCATTCCTATTAACATTTATATTCAGCCATTAGTGTTTTATAATGTTCGCCTTTTTCAAGTCTGTTGCATATGTCCAGCTTCTGTTTCAAGGTAAGCACGATACACTTACGTTTAGTTTGCACTTTAGGCATTTTGGAGTGTACAAATTACCGTCTATCAGAGGAACACAATGGCAAGAGAGCTTGTTTACTGTCTGGTGGCAAAATGCAGACTGGTGATTTTTGGAGGGTGTGGAGGATGACTGAATTCAAGTAGGGGAAAGAGGGGGAGAGGAGGGGTGGTTAAGAGGATTTGCTAGGGATTTACATTAGCCGGAAATGCCTTCACCTCGCTTTGTCTGACTTCACCCAGCCTCGCATGACACAATCAAATGGTGGTTTGGCGGTCCATTCAAATTGGCGCACAGTTATAACTTACTGACATTTTTACCAGCCCTTGAATTTTCCCGTTGTTCTGAGTATTTCGTTTGTCTGGATACCGGATAGCTGGGATTGTACTGTACTTATCGTTGTTTCGTTGTGCTCTGGGATATAATTTTGGACTCTTGTTTTCCATATAACATTTATATCATGGCATCTTAGCTTCTTCACCCAAAGTGTTTTCTTTTAGTACTTCTTTAGGTCATGATAGTTGCCATTTTTGTAGGTCAGCCTCGTTTTTTAATTTTCATTATTACTAACTATATCTAAAGGTGAATGTAGGGAACAGTAAAGTGATGGTCTTTGAGAGAGGTGAAGTCAGTGAATGTACAGCGAGGTTGAATGGTGAAGAATTGGAAAATGTGAGTATGTTTAAGTACTTGGATAGTGGAATGAGTAAGGATGGAGGTTTGGAGGGTGAAGTGCTTGAAAGGGTACAGCAGGGAAGAAAGGTTGCTGGCTCTTTGAAAGCAGTGATAAGAAACAGGGAAGTGAGCATGGAAGTGAAAAAGTTACTACATGACAGTATTGTGATACCAACTCTAACGTATGGAAGTGAAGCTTGGACATTGTTGGAAGGACACAAGTCAAGAGTGAGAGCAGTGGAAATGAGTTATTTAAGAGGAGCCTGTGGAGTCACATGGAGAGACAGGTTGACGAATGAGGATATAAAGGAGCGTTGTGGTGTGGATGTGGATGTGATAGGTAGTGTTATGAGGAACACACTGAGGTGGTTTTGCCATGTGGAGAGGATGGAGGATGAGAGACTGACGAAGAGAGTGTATGTGAGTGAGGTGGAGGGGGGAAGAGGGAGGGGGAGGCCGAGGATGAGATGGAGGGATGGGGTGGAGGGGTATATGAGAGAGGGGGGTGTGAGTTGGGAGCGGGGCAGTGAAATGGCGGGAGACAGGGCGACATGGAGGCGATTTGTTTGTGGCCACCCCAAGCGGGATTGAGGTGTCTGGCAATAGATAGATAGATGGACTAACTATATCATATGTTATCCTGAAATTGCAGTCTAATACCTGTACTGTATGGTCGCTTTTGCCAAAAGGAAAGTGAGAAATTGTATTGTTAGTTTAATTTTCTTGCCTACTAAATGTGAGATTTAATAATGAGTGGTCCTCTAGTCCTCTTTTCCTGGTGTTGTCCTTTACATCCTCATCGTCGTCATCGTCATCAATCATGAATGAGAACCTGGACCTGGACCTGGACCTCTTTTCCCACCCAAAGGCAGGGTGAGGAGTAGCAGTGTCCAGACTGCCCAAATATGCCCAATCCAATGGGTCACGCTTCCATTCACTCATCATTCAAGCTCCCGGAATCCTAGCTCTATCAGATACACCAAAAACATTCACCACGTTCTGTAGCTTCACATAAACATATCTGATGTTGTGTTAGGAAAAACTTTTTCTGTCAGGGATCCCTTCAACATCCGATGTAATACAGCCAAAAGCATGTCCGGGGATTGGTTTTGTCTAGATATTGGACCCCTTCCTCCTGGACTGGTACCTATAGACCCTAACCCAACCTAACTTTGAAAGCCACCTAAATAACCCTACCAGACATGTATAGCACCTATTTAAGACCATATTCACACCAATAATGGACATAAAGCATGAAATAAATGAAAAGGAACCAGAGAATGAGGAATTAGAAGTGAGTGTGGAAAATATTTAGTAGTGTACAGGGTACTTACAGCATGTCTGTGGCTGCCTCCTCTAAGGCTCTGGCAGTGGTGAAAATGCTTGAAGCATGTACAGCAATCCATTGTTGTGCTGCACTTAATTCTTTGCACTGTGAGTTATAATTGTTTAACACTGCACATTCCGTTCTTAACCCCCTAAAACGTGGATCGTCGCATTTGCGACGGTCGGCCCAAAGGACAGAACGGCGGATTGTCGCGTTTGCGATTTGAGTTAATTTTGAATAACCGCGGGCAAGCAGGCTCCAGCTGGTATTGTCTATCAGTACCACCACCCGTGAGCTACGTTTAGCACACTTGACCTTTGTACTACTGACCTCGGTTGTTGCCAAGTATCATTTTTTTTACCCACCCACGCACCGATGCGCGGCCCTCCCTCGTCCTGCGATATGGCAACGCACGGACGGCTCATACAAGTCAATCTGCGCCGTCATCTCGCAAGCACTTTCTGCTATTGGGAAACGCTTGTTTCCCCAGTTGTCACACTGTGATTTTTTCGCGCGGTTTGCCCCTGATTAGCGTCAGTCCATGCGAATCTTCCACGGTAACACCATGTCCAACTCAAGCTCTTCCGAGTCTGTGCCTTCCAGCCCTCCGAAAAAGGGTTTTGTGACCTCAACCCCCTTCAAAACCTTACCAGGAACTACTAAGGGCCTGAGTGACTCTGCAATAGCCAGTGAACTATTGAAAGCCTCGATGGACTATGGGAGTGACGTCGGTGTGTGGTCAAGCCTGGCAGAGTCTGACACGCAATCAAGTGCAGAGTCTGGGCCAGAAGTGACTGTTTCTGTGCCTGAAGTGAGTGTGTCAGTGCCTAGCACCTCAGCAGGGAAGGCTCCTGTGAGAAGGGGCCTTGAATATGGGAAGGGGGCAAAGAGAAAAAGGAGTGGTGACCCAAGCTCACTGCCATTGTCCCCTACGCCACGTCACGCCACCGCCAGCCCGCCACGTACTCCCAGCCCCATTCTCTCGTTCTCCTCTTCTGCTGCCCTGTCTCCTGAGTCGCCTTCACCACCTCGAAAGGGAAGTAGACGTTACGTCTACTTTACGTACTAGAGGTTTTCGTAGGCCAAGTGTTCATGTTGGTAGAGCTAGAACTTTGTCCCCTAGTGTAAGGCTAGCTCGTAAGGAAACTCGCACTAGGCAACTCGGCAGTCACGCCACCGCGAGTGACCTTGAACCCTCAGATAATGTCCCCACCACCACTACACCAATACGACCTAGGATAGCCTCTGCCTCACGTACTGTCTCACCGCCTGCCTCACCCACTCCCACACGACCTGCCTCACCCCCCGCCGCCCCCAGCACCTCCCAGCCTAGGCAGGGCACTCTTGATGCCTTCGTGTGGTCAGAGGGATCAGATTTTGTGCCGGAGGATGTGCCTTTTGATGACAGTGGGTGTGGAGTTCAGTCTGACTTCCCTGTCGACGAGGATGGTGAATGCTTGGACTACCTGTTGGCCTTCCTTGACAACGAGGTAATGGAGCAGATTTGTACTGAGACAAACAGGTACGAGGGGCAATCTGCTGCAGTTCGCGAAGGAGAAGGTGAGGCAGCCACGCCATCCACGTCGCGGATGGCAGCATGGGTGCCTCTAACGATCAGGGAACTTTTTGTATTTATTGGGTTGATGTTACTGATGCCCCACAATTGGAAACACAAGCTGGAGGAATACTGGAGTTCCGACGATCTTTGCCCAACACCAATTTTCAATAAATACATGAGCCGCGATCGTTTTAGGCAGCTCATGACTTACCTTCACTTCGCGAACAATGATGAGCCTTCCCAAACTGACCCATTATGGAAAGTGAGGGGAATCCTGAACTTGATCAAGGATAAGTTTACGAGGTTCCTGCGCCCTTTCAAGAAAGTCGTGATTGACGAGTCCTTGGTTTTGTTCAGGGGCCGTCTTCGGTTTGTGCAGTACATTCCAAGCAAATGGCACCGCTTTGGAATCAAGTTTTTCGTGCTGTGCGACTGCAAGACGGGGTTCATCTTAGACTTCGTCATTTACACCGCCAGCAATGTCGATTTGGACAAGACTGACCCCCTTGGATTCTCTGGTTCTGTCGTGAAAGTGCTTTTGGAAAAGTACTTTGGCGAGAATCATGTCCTGTATACGGACAATTACTATACAGCTCCTAAACTCGCCAAGTACCTTTCTGAACACGGCGTCGGATCCTGTGGCACTGTCAGAAGCAATAGGGCACACTTCCCTGCCTTCCCCGAGGCTGAAAAGTCAAAGCGGGGAGACGTGCACCTGAAGAAATCTGACAAGATGCTTGCGATCAGGTGACATGATAAGAGAGTTGTGAATATGCTCACCACAGTACACAAGGGGGAAATGCTGGCAACAGGGAAGGTCGACAGAAGGACTGGCGAGCCTGTGATGAAGCCTGATGCTGTCATTGACTACAACGTCAATATGCGGCTGGTGGACAAGTCTGATATGATGATCGGAGAGATTGACTGCCTGAGGAAGAATCGTCGTTGGTACAGGAAGGTGTTCTTGCACTTGATTGATATGTGCATGCTGAACGCCTTCATCCTGTATAAAATCAAGAACAGGAAGCCAGCAAACTACTCTCTCAGAAGATTTTCCAAGACTTGTGTCTACTAGCTGCTTCAGCGTTATGGCCAGGTACTTTCAACAGGTCCCAAACGCCACCCTCAGACACCTCCAGACCGCCTACAGTGTCAGGCCTACCTTCAGCGACACCGCCTGGAGCCACTGCCTGCCACTGCCAAGAGGGGAAAAGCACTGAGGAGGTGTCATGTGTGCAGCCACACTACCAGGCAGGACAGAACCTTTAGGCGCACCTCCTTGCAGTGCAAAGAGTGCAAAGTTCCCCTCTGTGCTTACCCGTGTTTCTTTGACTGCCACAGCCTGACTAGATTTTGAAAATAAGGGTAAGATTCTTTGAAATTATACTGAGAGTGACAGTGATACTAGTGTTTAGTTTTCCTTTACGTACTGACAGTGACAGCCTGATGAGTGTAAATTAGTGTATGTACTTGTAAAAGCACTGACAGTGACAGTGTTTTTTGGTGTAAATAATTGTACATAGTAATAATATAAGTATTGCGAGTGACAGTCACTCCAGTGTAAGAAGATGAAAGCATATGTTCCTATTCTATGTTCTGACAGTGACAGTTTGTTGTGTAGAAAATATTATTTTTATAACAATGGACAGTGACACTGATGAATAAGGCAAAAAACGGACAGCTACAGTGAAAGTGAGCGATAGAAATGAAGTGCGAGTGGCCGACTGGAGCGAGAATAAAGTGCCTGCCGTAAGGCTGAATAAACTCGCGCCGCGGTGGTCTTCCTCAGTCCCCATCCACAATACTGGCAGTGACAGTGATTTTTATGGCCGTAATAGTGACAAGCGAACGTTTGCGAAGTACTATGATGGAAAATAATGTAGTATATGTGTTTTTTGCCGTGAAAAGGCAAATGTGACAATAGTGACGGGAAGATCGCCGCCGCACTGCATGTCGGCCGTGCGCTCCGTTCATTTTAGCCTTATTTTCAGTGCTTATTGTACAAATACGGATTCCAAACAACCTGTACGTTGTTGTATAAAGTGTACTGTGACAGATTGAGGCTGTGGTAGAAAGAAAACCGGGTTTCTGGAGGTGTGAAAGTGAAGACTTTGTTACCCAACTTTGCAAGTCTTCACAAGTCCTTTGGTAGTCCATGAAGGCTCAACATGTGTCTCAGGAGAAAGCTGAATGTAAGTACTATATGCCATAAAAATTTTAATGCTCTAGGGTTAATCTCTGATTTTTGGCAAATATTTTCCCACAGGTACTCAGACCCCGCTACAACCCCGCCACAGCGGGGGGGGTCGGGTGTACACAGCCGCGTTTTAGGGGTTAATTGCGCCATGCTGATTTCAGCCGCCACTTTGCACTCCACACTTAATCCTTTGCACTCATAATTGTAATTTCTTAACACTGCACAACACTAGAAATTTCCATGTGGTCTAGTGGCGAGGTATTGCAGTTTATTCACTGTTTACTCACAAAAACGAGCATGTGCGGCATCCACTGCAATGAGAATCTATTCACGATGGTAGTTAGGTGGTAACTGGGGAGGGAGGAGGAAGGAAGGGGTGAAGGGGCCATGTGTAAACACAGCTGTTCGGCACCATGTGCCAATTTCAAATTACGGGTGGGAAAAATTCGGATTTTTTTTTTTTTTTTTTTTTTTTTTTTTGGGGGGGGGGGGGGTCCAAAGGCTCAGGCCCAACATGTCCGGAAATTGGGGTGTCCGGGAATTGGGTGTCCGGTTATTACAGAGATTACTGTATTTCGTTTTTGAAGGCTCCAACATGCTTGCATGCATTGGCCTATGTCACCTAATGGCGACTCTCCATCCCGCTCGATCTCTGGCAGCTTCCCTATTTAGTCCCTTATCCCTGAGGTCAGACTCAGTGGCCATGGCCCAGGTCTTTTTGGGTCTACATCTTGCTACCCTATCCCTAACATTAACACCTCTCACTTTTTGTGCCCAGATATCATCTCCCATCCTCTCCACATGCCCAAACAATCCCAATCTACCCCTCCTCATCAGAACACCAATACATTCCAGTCCCATCCTACCTCTCAACTCTTCCATTGTAAATCCTCCTCCCCCCGGCCCTGCACTCAGGGAAGCATGCACTTTAATTTTTTTTTTTTTTTCTTTAACCCCTACACCGCGGGCTTGTTTACCAATGACTTGCGTGTGCCGCGGGGTTATTTGGGCTCCGACAGACTCTCAAAAAATATTTGCCAAAAATCAGTTATTAGTCCTAGAATAATAAAATTACATATGCTTATGGCACATACCTTCAGCTTTCTCCTGGAATGATTGTTGAGCCTTCGTCAGTTACCGTAGGACTTGTGGAGACCTCTGAAGTAGGGTAACGAAGTCTCCACTTTACACTTCCCGACAACCCGTAATATGATTACCACAGCCAGATACAAACACTATAAACACTATTCTACAATTTTCAAGTAGTTTGGGATCCATACTAAAAAAAAAACACTGTGAAAGCAATGGAAATTACGAGCGCGTCTGATCGTCGCACTGGCACTAGTTCGCTCTTAGTAGTCTGTCATTTATTATTCATAAAACTCCTCACACTTTATATTTCTATTACTATATAACACTTATATATATCTCTACAGTCTTTATTCATAAGTTTCCTTCAGTAGTATTAGTTTATTGTCACTGTAGGGATTCAATTTCTTTCAGTAAAATACGTAGCATTCACTTTCTCGTCCTGTATACTGGCATTGAGAGTGAATGTCACTTTCATCTTCACTCTCATAACTCATAGCATTCAGACATGCTAGAGTGAAACTTTCACTTTCATTACTCCTAGGGTATATACTCGTATTCTTATAATACTACTCATTTACGTTTCTGTTTACGTTCTCTATTTTATTTACGTTATTTACATTTCTATTTTATTTACACTGTGTTGTGCACTGTCACTTGAAATAACTTATAAAACTGTTTTCCATTGTTCACGTATATTTACATTCATTACTTTCACTTGCTGTTTACACATTACAGTATTTACACATTATTTACAATTCCACTTGCACTGTTTTATGCAATAGAAAGATCGTAGACACTCTTTTATCAATTGTCAGCCCTTTACCTCTTTCCACACGAGGTTTAGTAGGGGGTAAAGGTCACAGGGCCATTTGCGTGGGGGTGAAAAAAGGCCTTGAAGTCAGCAAGAAGAAACATACGTACTCTCACTTCGGAAGTTGAGAGTAACCTGATAACGGAGGGCTAGCGTGGAGGCCTGCTAAGGGGTTATTCAGGGTTACCAATATTACTTCTTGAAACAGCTAAGTCTAGCACTGATATGATTGGCAGGAAATCTAGACAATACATTATAAATTTGGTAGTTCCAGGTGAATGTAAATATCACTTAGGCTTCTCCCTTCCCTCCTTACATGTATATTTATTTCGAAAATAGATTAGAGGCCTACTTAGGAGATATATTTTCAGAGCTACCAATGTTAAATCTTGAAACATCTTTGTTTAGCACTGATATGATTGGCAGGAAATCTAGACAATACATTATAAATTAGATAGTTCCAGGTGAATGTAAATATCACTTAGGCTTCTCCCTTCCCTCCTTACATGTATATTTATTACGAAAATAGATTATAGGGCATATTTCAAGGGGAAAAAAACAGCGAAAATTAGCGAACGAGTGCACGTGAGGTGTTGTCAGGTGATAATTAGCTAATTCCAGGTGTTTGGCACTCTCACTTACCTTATTTCTTTCTTGTATATATTATTTGGTATAAGAATAGGACATAGGGCTTATTTCAATGGATGAAATCAGTGAAAAATTCCAGGGAAGATTTACTTAGCGTAGCACAGCCAGGCAGGCGAGAGGATAGGGTAATGGAGGGGGGGTAGGGAGGGGAGTCAAGAACGGAGAGAAATGGCTAAATTGTCAACAATGGATGGGAGTACAGATGAGATTAGGAGTGCTGACTAGTGTTGGACATTGGCAGTACTGATAGATGATACAAGCCCCCACTTGGAAGCCCGGGTGAATTCAAAATAACACAGAATCACAAAAGCGACGCCCCGCGGTATGATCCCTTGCTCCCAAGCGTCACGAAAGTGACGCCCCGCGGTTAAGGGGTTAAGGGAGAAGGAACCAAAGGCCAGGAACCCGCAAACCATTCCTTCCAAGAAAAAAATAAATACAAAAGAGAGCCAAACTCAAGAGCCATTCTTTCGAGATGCATGGACACGCTACGTTTGAAAGACTGGAGATCGTAGGAAGTAGGAAATACAGAAAGAGGGAGACAGTTCCAGAGTTGACATGTTGCATAAATGAAGGACTGGGAGTAAAGGTTAACTCTTGCATTAGAGAATTGGACAGAAAAGGGATGAGTTTGTTGCTAGACGGTTGCTACATGCCCGTCATAAAGGTGGAGGGATGCAAGCCGACAGTTCAGAGGAGCAGTGACCATTGAAGAAACGATAGAAATGAGATAAAATTGCAACAGTGCGGCGAAGAAACGGAGATTGAAGGGAGCCAGTAAGAGGAGGAGAGTTAATGAGACGAAATGCCTTTGACTCCACCCCATTGAGCAGGGATGTATGTGGGAAGCCTCTCCACACATGAGAGTTGCATTGCACACAGGGGTGAATAAAACCTGTGTATAAGATCAACAACTGTGCAGGGGTAAAGATGGTACGGAGTTGGCTTAGCACACATAATCTCTTGGAAGCAGATTTTACAAGAGATGTAATATGATCTTTCCAAGATAAGTCCCGAGTAAATTAAACCCCAAGCATGTTCAAGGATGATGCACGATTGAGCTGGATAATATTAAACATTAGTGGGTACTCCGTCTCCTGTGGAAGATTTTGTCGGGTTGATAGGTGTAAGAACTGAGTCTTTGATGCATTAAAAACAGCCTGATTACTTTTAACCCAGTTAGAGATACGAGCCAAGGCATACATTAGATTTGCCATAGCCTCATCCCTTCTTTGTTGAAGCAAGTGCTGAGATGGACGTTCCGGGAAACGAATGGAAAGGTGAAGGGTGGAATCATCATCATACGAGTGGATAGGGTTAGATGTACAGCTTAGAAGGTCATTGATGAATAAAAGGAAGAGAGTTGGTGATAGGACAGAGCCCTGAGGAACACCACTATTGATAGACCTAGGAGATGAACGATGGCCGTCTACAACAGCGGCTATAGAACGACCAGAAAGGAAACTATAGATGAAGGCACAGATAGAAGGATAGAAGCCATAAGAGGGCAGTTTGGAAATTGAAGATTTATGCCAGACTCAATTAAAAGCCTTTGAGATGTCAAGTGCAATGGCAAAGCTTTCACCAAAGTCCCGAAAGGATGATGACCAGGAGTCTGAAAGGTAGGTGAGAAGATCGCCAGTGGAGCGTCCCTGACGGAACCCATACTGACGATCAGAAAGAAGGTTGTGATAGGAAAGATGCTTTAAAATTTTTCTGTTAAGAGTTGACTCGAAAACTTTTGGGACACAGGATGTTAAAGCAATTGGACGATAGAGGATTGGGAATGATCACCCTTCTTTGGGATTTGCTGAATGAGAGCAAACATCCAGCAAGAAGGAAAGGTACAAGTTGATAGACAGAAGCGAAAGAGTTTACCTAGGCAAGGTGCAGGCACAGAAGCACAGGTCTTGAGGACTACAGGAGGGACTCCATCAGGCCCATATGTCTTATTAGTATTGAGGCCAGTGATGGCAGAAGATGCATCAACTGAAGAAATTTTAATGTCAGCCATGAGGAAGTCAGAGGGGGGGATGTGATGGAGGAACCTAATCATTGCCATTTCTGTATGTTTGAGCCTGCGAACATCCTCTTTCGTTACTGTCCAGGTCTTGCTACCATACAGCATTACACTCCTAACACATGCCACATACAAAGATCCCTTAGCACGGAGGGAGAGCCCTCTCAGTGTCGGGAGAGGCAGCAGCTTCCTGAACTTTCTCCATCCACTCCTTTCTATAGCCACAGAGCTATCTCCAGCCCCACCTCCAGCATATAATGTTTCCCAAATATCACAACTCTTCCACATACTCAAGACTCTCACCAGCAAGTTCAGTCCTTTCACCCTGACAGTCTCCACCTGCTCTCCCTGACACACCGCACATATGAAATCAGTGTTATCTCACAGTCTACTTGTAATACTACTACATCTCTTATGCACCCACATATCACAAACACTGCACAAGATGGAATTACTTCCCACGCCCTTATGGCAAATCGCACATGGCTACTCCCTCTCTTCTTTGACAGTATTGCCCTCAGTACCATCACTTTTCTTTTATCTACATTTACTTTTAAGCCCTTGTGCCCATACCATCTCTCCACTTTCTAAATCTTTCCTCCACCTCCCTTTCATTCTCTGCAATCAACACTAAATCATCAGCATATAACATCTTCCACAGGAGTCCATTTCTGAAGTCACGTGAGAGAGAATTAAGTACCATAATAAACAACAAGGGGCTCAAGACTGACCTCTGATGCACACCAACATTCATGGAAAATTCCTTACTCAAAACTTCATTCACCTAGGTAACTTACCTTGGTGTGAGCTCCCTTATAAATGGCCATAACCACTCTAACCAGCCACTCCTCGATCCCAAGCTTTCTCATTGCCTTCTTCACCACCTCCCTAGGGACTCTGTCATAGGTCTTCTCCAAATCAACAAAAACAAAGTACAGTTCCCTTTTCTTTCCTACATATTTTTTCTGAAGCTGTCGAACAATGACTGTGGCATTAGATGTCCTTTTGCCTGGTATAAACCTAAACTTCATCTCATCAATATTCACTCTTTCTTTCTTCATACCTTCTAGAGCTCTTTCCATTACCTTCATTATCCGGTCTAAAAGCTGTATGCCTCTATAATTTTCTCTTTGCAGGATGCTACCCTTCCCCTTGTACACATTTACAATTGCACTTTTCAGTCAGTCATCTGGGACAATACACTCGTATACTGTATAATCGTATTTTTTAAATCAGTGACTAACCCCACTCCTATATCTGCTTAGGCTTTCAACGTTTCCAGAGTCAACCCAGACACACCTGCTGCCCTCCCCACCTGCATCCTACCTATTGCACTGCGCACAGTAGCTGCATCAATCAAAGGCCAAGGGCCAAACACTGACTTTCTAGCTCCAAACTTTCCCTGTCCCAGTCTTGGGTGGCATACGTAAATTAGCTACGGTCATTTACCCTTCAGATGTGCTAATCTCTACTGCTATTAATTCTACTTGTGAGGGTATTCTAGTTCTGTCTCATTGACTTGGAGTCTTTTCTTTGTTAATATCATAACTCCTTCTTGTTTTATCAAATTTCTGTATCTTCTTCAAACATTGTATTCATCAGAAGTTAAGGAGTCATTGGATGCCTTTGAGGTTAATTTTATTTCTGTTAGACAGATAATATTATGGTTCCTCTTCTTTGGTATAGTCCTTTATTTCTAATAATTTGGGTGCCAGTCCATCTACATTTGAGTACATCAACTTGGTCATATTGTTTACATATTTGACATTGGTTGAGCCTACCACCCTACTTTTTTTTTTTTTTTTTTTTTTTTGTGTTTTGGTGCCATTTTTGTAATTTTATTTTTTTTTTTTTTTTTTTTTTTTTTTTTTTTTTAACCCTATTACATTGTAGTAAAAACTTACTGCTTTCATCATATGATCTTTCATCATTCTTTCTTTTTGCTTCTCTCTTTTCCTTTAGTGATCTCCATTCCTTCTGAGTTAGGCATCTTTTTATCCATACATCTTTGAATTTCTCTGATTTCCTAAGTTTGTTACCATTTTTTATTACATCTGCAGTGTTCACGCTTTGGAAGGCTACTGTAAGGGGCCTTGACTTATTTCTCTCATGCAGTAGGGCACCAGGTTTGGCAACATCCAGTTTGGCGAAATGCACTTTTGCAGCAGCCATCAAATATTCCTGTGATTGAGCATTTAAAAAAAAAAAAAAAAAAAAAAAAAAAAATCGTGCCTTCCAGCACCACAAGTTTCAAATTCTCGCCACGGCAATACCAGCACCAACACTCAATTTTTGCCTGTTGCCCTGCACATGTTCAGTGTGTCCGGAAGTTGAGTGTTACACTCCCACGTCCTTGATTAGTAATTGACAGAAATATGTCATCTTGTGCTTCAAGTGGAGCCGGAGGTGGACCAGGTGATAGTGGAAATGTTGTAAGAAGGCATGAACCTGGAACAGCAGGTGGTAAAAGGAAGGCCAAGCAACTACCACCGCAAGGGGGTGAAAAAACTCAAGAATGACGAGTTGAAAAATAAAATCATGGCAGAAATGGAGAAAAGTGCTTGTAACTCAGAAATATTCAGAATGTACAGGCGATTTAACGATGTAATTGGTTAAGTAAAACTCCATCGTAAGGCGGGGGATCGTATATTGGGGCACTTTTAACATGTAAAGTGATGTGGAGCGTTTACCAGCCTTGGGTTTCCCCCAAAACCCATCCAAATGAGTCCCAAAACAAGTTTAATGTCAATCTAAAATGATCTTACAGCTGTCAAGGAAGCTAACTTAAGCCTAATACGTGTGAATAACTCACTAAAACCAAAATAAAATCTGAAAATCGTCAAATATAAGTCTTTAACCCGTCATGTCCTGAGCACTTTCACACCTCTGACACCCCCCAGTCCCAAGCATTTTTGGAAAAAATTTTTTTTGGCTAAAACGTCCGCTTTTGGTGAGAAACCTCGAAAATTCATAGAGAAATCGCTCACCTGAGGTTTAAAATACTCGATACAGGTTGGAGTACCTCCTTACCTTACAGGGTTTTTTATCAGGCTGGCTGCAAAGAAAATGAGTTCTATGGGAGGATAACTATTCCACACCACTCATAAACGGCATTTATTTATTTATTTATTTGGTACGAATTTATATGTAGTATAAGAGTATATTGGTTTTCAAACAGTAATATAGGCATTATAAGCATGGTTTCACTCACTAACTCATCACCATTCCTGACCTTCTTTTGCCACATTACCTGATCATCATTTCTGACTGTTTCTTCCTCTAATGCTATGTAAACTTTGTCCTCCACATTGTCATCGATTGGGGAATCACTCTGGCCCTGAATGTCTTTATTGGCCAGGTCACTGGTAACAGGTGAATTGCCAAGACAATGGAGGGGGGAGGTTATGCGGTGTAAGGCATTGTCCCTGCTTGGTATCTTGTAGAGGAATAGAGGAAGGTGTCTCGTGTATACGTACGAAAAATCACGCGCGAAAATTGAAAATTGTGCAAATCAGGGACCTTGCAATTGCACGACGTTCCAGTACGTCAACGGGACTGGCAAATGCAAAATGTTGCAACGTACCCATACGTCGACGGGACATCTCGGGTTAAAAAATCACACTTAGTAAACTGTGCCTCAGAATGACAATGTTCACCCCACCTATGGCTAAAACACATTAATCTAAGTCTAAAAACAGTGTATAAATCAACCTGGACACACAATTTTAGTCTAAAATATAATCAAAATTGGTAACAAAAAATCAAAACCCATCATTAAACTGGGGTTTGCCCATCGTAAGGCTGGGTATGGTGGTATTTCGACCCCCATCGTTAAGTCAGGGTATCACATCTAGGGGTATCATATATCACGGTATTACTGTATAATGTGCAAGAGTTGACTGTGGGTAATATGAGAAAACAGCTCAGTGAACTTAAAGTCAGTCTGTATTTGGATGTTCTGTACTTCGATTTGCCAATTTAAATGTATTGTTCCTAAAGTTATATTGGTCCAGTGATCAAGAAAAAAATATAACTTTGTTGTACAATTTATATTTTTTATATTTATACCGAATTCTTTTTCTTGTCGAAAGTTGTAGGGTGTTAGTCACGGAGCGCAAGCTTTACTGTACGACTGCCAAAAAAAAAAATGATTAGGTTAGGTTAGGTTAGGTTACTGTAATTCCTAACTTAACCTGATCTAACTTAGTCATTATACAGTATTGGTGGCCATAGGGTAAAGGTTGTACTCCGTGGCTACCACCCCAGAAATTTTGACGAAATAGAATTTGATATAAATATAAAAAATACAAATTGCACAACAATATTATTTTTTTTTCTTGATCACTGGACCAATATAATTTTAAGAATAATACATTTAACCCTTGGATTGTGAGTCACAGCTCAGGCTGAGAAGCGTCCTGTTGCGAGCCACAGCTCAGGCTGTGCTGGCCATGCATCACCGCTAACTACTCCATCCCTACACAAACTTGTGCATGGCGCCACGCGAAGATGGAGAGAAAGATATTTTTTTTCTTTTCACCAGATGATGCTCTGGATGTTTATCTTCAAGTTTATAATTAATAAAAACAAAACAATAAAAATTGTTTTTTCTTCATTTTTGGCACACCACGGGGTGGGATAAAAAATGGTAATTGCACAATCCACGGGTTAAATTGGCAGATCAGTACAGAACATATGTATATTAACCGCCAATCTATCTCTTGCAAAGATGTATTTTGAACTGGGTGCCGAAGGTAGACAAACGAATGCAGTGACTGAGTATATGTCAACTATGCGAGCAGCTGAATATTATTTGTTACATTGGTTGAATAGGAGGACCTGGGAAGGCGTTAGTGTGTCATAGCCCAAAATTCAAGACCAGGCCTGCGTAATTTATGATGCAGTTACAAAGAAGCATAACTTTGTGTCATCCCCAGAATTCACTGCTTCACGGGGTTGGCTACAGAGGCTCAAAGGCAGGTGAATGGCAACATTTTAGATAACTTTAGGACATTTTAAAAGTAGGAAATACACTGGGGAGGGGTTATCTTACGGGCCCTGTCCTTATTAGCTTATTTCCCTTAAGTTCAGTGCACTTTTCACGGTCTCTATTAGGCACAAAACCTGGTGCCTTACTGTATTTCCCTAGCCTTTTAAAGTCCTCTATTCTTTCTTACAGATTTCCTCTTATACTTCTTTCAGTATGTTCATTATACAGTATTTACAATTGACTTATTTTTTCTAGTGATTTTGTTCCTTAATTCTTCTTCATCTTTACCAGTGATTACTATAGATTTGTTAATCCCTGCTGTTTCCTTTATCAGCTTTGGGCTGTTTCTTATGATTTCTTTCACTTCCCTTGTTATGTTTTATGCTTCAGCCTTGTTCTGTAAATCTCGTTTTGCTTTGACAATTTCTGCCCGTGTACATTGTACCAGTATTTCCTCTGTGCAGTTTCTCATCATTTCATTTGCCTGAGTTATCTTCTCATCAGTGTCAATGCTATGTTCTGTCAGACTGCCTGCTTGCCTAATTATGTCTTCATCATTTTTGTACTCCATCAAAACTCTTTCATGGGCGACTACTGCATTTCCCATTTTGCCCGTTTTCTTCTTCAGAGTGTTCACCTCAGCTGTCAGTTCACCTATTGTTGTGTCTTTTCTGTTTAACCCATACCAAGCTGGGGGGGAAAAAAAAAAGAAAATGATACCCCTCTATGCCAGCCGATTTTGGCCCCCTTTTTTTTTTTTTTTTTTTTTTTTTTTTTTTTTTTTGTAAATGGGCTTAATAAATCAATATAAAATCCCTGGTTCTAGTAAAAGTAATCGCTAATGCCATAAAGTTGGTTGAATCGAGTTGGGATGGTGCTACTTGACCTCTGAAATCTTCAAGGTATTGAGAGAGCAGAGCAACTGTGAGCTTGTGAACTGATTTTGGATTTTTTTTTTTTCTGGCTAAATGGACTTAATACATCAATATAAGATCCCTGGCACTAGTAAATATAATCACCAAAGCCAGGAAGTTGGTTGAATCAAGTCAGGTTGGTGCCACTTGACCTCTGAAATCTTCAAGGTTACTGAGAGAGCTGGGTGGCTGTGAGGCTGTGAAGACTGTCACTCTCCTCCCACGCTCCTAAATCAGTGTTGTATGCATAGGGGAGAAATGTCTGAAGTTAGCAAGATATGTTATTACCTTCCATTTTACTTTGGTTGCTTACAATGACTTCTCAGTGCTGCAGGACGTAGATCTACATCACTGGCATTTTAGAGGGGGACATAAATCTACGTTGCTAGCACGGTACAGGTTAATTCCATTACTTAATTCTTCATTTTATTTTTCCCCCTTTTGTAGGAACAGTTCCTATCTTATTTCATCCAGTTCCAGTTTGAAAGTTTCCTCCACTTTGCTAACTTTCTCCACTAATGTATTAAATGTATCCATTTCAGCCAAGACTGTATAGTCACTATTTTGTTTTCTACAATTTCCTTTCCTCTTACTTAGCCCTCTCATTGCCATTCGATGCAGGCTGCGTCCTACCGTGAGCGAGTACTCAGGGCACAGGCCTCGGTGTCCAAGGCCAAACTCTGAGAGACCTCTCCTGTCACCGCGCTATTCCAGCGTACTCGATAGTTCATAAACGATGTATCTTTACACCTTTATTTATGTATGTGTATATATATATATATATATTTTTTTTTTTCACGATAATCATGCATAAATGTACTTGCTTATGGTGTTGTAAAAAAGATCAGCTGAACGTAAATTATGCCTCAATTTATTATGTTTTTTTGTTATTTCAGTTTTTCTCATAGAAATATAATTTTTATGGTAAATGTTACTGAGAAAAAGCTATAAGGAATTTATTTGGCTGCATTGTGGTCTATAAAGAATTACTGTAGGTCAGTTAGGGCCGATTTTACAGAATGCGAAAGGAAATTATCTTACGCTCGTGCTTCACAGTGTGACTGCTGTAGCTCATAGCCTAAAATGTTGCTAAACTATTTTTTTCCTCTGCCTTTCTTTTTGCTTCTATCTTCCTGATTTTTTTTTTTCACGTAATCCTGAATAAGTGTACTTGCTTATGGTATTGTAAAAAAGATTAGCCGAATATAAATTATGGCTTAATTTATGATGTTTTTTCTTCACTTCAGTTTTTCTTATAGAAATACAGTATAATTTTTATGGTAAATGTGACTGAGAAAGAGTTATGGGGAATTTATTTGGCCACACTTTGGTGTATAAAGAATTACTGTTGGTCAGTCTGGGCTGATTTTTTACAGAATGTGTAGGGAAATTATCTTATGCTAACACAGAGTAAAAGACACTGCATTTATATTTCCTTTTGTATAAATATTTGTTTGATTATTCTGTGTAAAATATGATGACTGGGGAAGTGGGGCGACGCTGTGTGCAGCGAGGGTCAAGCGCAGCAGAGGGATACATGGGGACACAAGTAGTGCTTTGTCCTTGCCCAGAAATGGACGCAAAATCATTCACTAGCCAAAAAACCAGGTGCCATTTCATTCGACGTAACCTTCGTTGAATGGTAATGAGTGGGTGAAATGTGCACAGACACAGCTTGCGTCGAATGGTAATGAGTGGGTGTAATTTGGACTGCATCCATAAACACAAAAGGGTTAGAGGCACTTCTTGAAAGTACACCACCTAACGGAAAGATAACTTCTACTTATACTTACAGTCTGGCATCTCCCTGCTACTCATATGGCTGTAGTGTGAGACACCCCTTGCATTTGTCTGTCTGCTGGTCAGCGAATTCCATAGAGCTCTGATTATTTTATATATACTTTCTTTGGACTTTACTCTCCTGCATATACTTGCTCTATAATGTTAAATCATCTCTATTGTAGCTAAGTACCAAGCTAGACTCATTTTTGATACACTTAGGTATTAGAGCAGCAGAGTGCAGTATTCATGTCCAACCTCGACGATGTTCACTTCGTCTGTGTGTGTGTGTGTGCATGTGTATTTACCTATTTGTATTTACCTGTTTGTAGTATACAGGAATTGAGCAATGCTCGTGTTGTCCTGTCTCCATATCCACATTTATCAAGTCTACCTTTACACACATGAATGTTTTTCTCATGCACCACCTCTTTGTCTAAGTCGTTCCAAATATTTAAGTATTTACCTAATATAAACAATTGTGATATACACGGAATGTACTATGCTCGTGGGTTTCCGTCGCTGTTTCTCAATAAGTCGAATTTAACTTTAAACTCGTTTAAGTTTTTAGACTGGACGATCTCTTTGTCCAGGCTATTCCATAAGTCTATACTTCTGTAAGGAAAGCTATATTTCTTGATATCCTTCAAGCAGCTTGACTTTTTCAATTTCATTCCATGTCCTCTTGTTGCTCTCTTATCCCATACAAACGGATCCTCTTTGTCAATTTTATCTACTCCCACCATGGTCCTGAACACCGCAATCATGTCTCCCCGCTTTCTCCTTTCCTCCAACGAAGGCAAATCCAGTTTTTCCAGCCTCTCTCTGTATGACAGGTCCGTCAGACTGGGGACCATCTTGGTTGCTGTTCTTTGTATTCTCTCAATCTTGTTTATATCTTTCTTTTTGTCTGGGGACCACACTACCGCTGCATATTCTAACCTGGGGCGGATCATGGCCACTATCAATTTTTTCATCATTTCCTCATCCATATAATGAAATACTACTCTTATGTTAGTCAAGAGCTTATAAGTCTCTCCAACTATCTTGTTAATGTGCATTTCTGGTGACAAACTATCTTGGACCAGCACTCCCAAATCTTTCTCTACTCTCCTTTTTGTGATTAATTCATTACCCAAAAAATAATTCAGTGATGGTCTCCTGGTACTTTTACCCATTTCCAATATTTTACATTTCTTTACATTAAATTTCATTTCCCATGTCCGGCTCCAATTGTGTATCCTATCCAAATCCTCCTGCAGTATTTTACAATCCTCCTTAGCCTCTATCTTCCTCAAGATCTTTACATCATCAGCAAACAGACTTGCATAACTGTTCACTCCATCTACCATATCATTTACGTAAATCAGGAACATTACTGGCGCCAACACTGAGCCTTGAGGGACTCCACTTGTTACTTCCCTCCATCCAGACATCCTATCCTTTATTACTGTCCTCATTTGTCTGTCTCTCAAAAAGTCTCTCATCCATTCCAGAAGTTTCCCCTTTAGTCCTCCAATATATTCTAGTTTCCACATTAGTTTCTTATGAGGTACCTTGTCAAAGGCCTTCTCTAAGTCTAAGTACACACAATCCACCCAACCATCTCTCTTCTGTACCACGTCAATCGCTCTTGAGTTAAAGCTCAACAAGTTTGAAACACATGACCTTCCACTTCTGAATCCAAACTGACATTCAGCCAAAATATTCATCTCTTCCAGATATCTTATCCATCTGTCTTTCAGGATTCTCTCACACAATTTTGCGACCATGCTGGTTAGAGACACTGGTCTGTAATTCAGGGGTTCTTCCCTGTTTCCTCCCTTGTAAATTGGTACCACATTTGCCCTCTTCCATTCTTGTGGCACTTTCCCCTCTTCCAGTGAGCATACAATTAAGCTGTGAATTTTATCCGCCAGTTGTTCTCTGCATTCCTTCAGTACCCAATTGGAAATTCCATCAGGTCCTGGGGCTTTCCTTACATCTTGAGTTTCCAGTAATTTATACACTTCCTCTACCTCCACTTTTATATCTTTCATCACCGGAACATTTCTAATCACTCCCTCCCCTTCCACAAGCTCCTTTTCTTTAGTGAAAACTGACTGGAAACGTTTGTTCATTATTTCTGCTTGCATTGCCGCATCCTTAAAGACCTCTCCTTCTACTTTCAGCTTGGTGATTCCTTCCTTTTGTTTCAGTTTGCCATGAACAAATCTATTAAACAGTTTGGGTTCATCCTTGCATTTGTCAATTATACCTTTTTCAAAGTTCCTTTCTTCTTCTCTACGTATTCTTGTGTATTCATTTCTTGTTCTTTTATATTCTTCCTTTGTTCTGTCGTTACCTCTCTTTCTCCAATTGTTCCACGCCTTATCTCTCTCTTTTTTTGCTATCATACACCTTCTATTAAACCACTCCTTTTTCCTGTTTTCTTTCCCTCTTACTCTTGGTACAAATTTTTCCACTCCCAAATTATAGAGGTCTAGAAAGATATCCCACTTCCTCCGTATCTCTCTTGTTTCTCTGAATTTTCTCCAATCCGCATTTTCAAAAAAGTTTCTCAATCCTGTAAAATTTGCTTTGCCAAAGTTGTATCTTCCCTGTCTATGAAGCTCGTCTCTTGGCTCGACGTTTCCTATTAACATCTGGAACTCAATGACCACGTGATCACTTTTTCCCAAAGGACAGAGATATTCTAATGATTCTATTACATCAGGTTCTTTGGTGAACAGTAAATCCAACCTTGCTGGTGTGTCCTCACCTCGAAACCGTGTCTCTTCTTTGACCCATGGCGTCATCACATTATTCATTATTATATTTAATAACATAGTGCCCCACGAATCCTCGCCGCCTCCCGAGTACCATTCCTCCCAGTTCACCTCTTTACAATTAAAGTCACCCACCAAAATTATATTATTGCTTTTCTCAATTATTTTTTGCAAGTAGCTAGCCATATCTGACAACATCTCATGGTATTCATCATCCTTCCATGCTCTCGTCTTTGGGGGAACATACACTACCGCCATATCTCTCTTAACATTCTCTCCAGTTTCTAATTTCATATATATCACTTCAGCCCTGCCTTCTCCCATTTCCACAGTATCTACATTTATGTTGTTCTTCACTGCTATCATCACTACTCCTCCCTTTTTTTCTTTTCTGTCTTTTCTCCAAATGAACATCAATATCTTCTCTTAATTTGGTCTCTACAAAGCACATGACATCAGGTTCATGTTCTCTCAAGAAATCATTAATTTCGATCCTTGTCGATATGAAACCATCAACATTAGTATATATCACCTTCAAATTATTTTTGACGTTTTTAATACCCTCTTCTCTCCTACTCTCTGTCCGTACCACTTCCTCAACTTCTGATCTTTCACAACCATCCCCCCTAGTTTCCTTCACTTCTATTTCCTTAAATACCATTTCCTTACTTTCATATCCAATACTCTCCAAAAAAAAGTATTACGTTCTTCCTCTGTCCTCTTATCATTTTTTTCCTTTACTTCTTCCTTTAATGATTTTAAAACTTCTCTTTCTTCTTCATTCAGATCTTTTCTTATTATAATATTTTCCATCCGCGCCTCTTTGCTTAATTTCCAGGTCACTTTATGTATCTCATTTATTACACTTTCTGATGTAAACTTGACTCTCATTGGTCTTGTTTCCCCTTTCTTATAAGGCCCTATCCTCCTTACTTCCTCAATTTCTTTTACCCACTTGTCTCCTTCGGGGTCAATCTTGCCTAATATTCCTCTCACCATGTTCGTGTCTCTCTCATAGTCTTACAAACCTAACCTTTTCTTCCTCTTCCCTGTTTCCAAATACTACCACACATCTGTTCCTTTCTACAGTTTCTCTCACTTTTCTCTTTTTTCTTCAGTATTTTCACTACATTTTCTTCCATTTCTTTCTTGTTCATTTCCCTTTCTTCCTGGATGATCTCTCTTAAGCTGACCACTTCTTTCTGTTCTTCTTCTGCGTGTGCCCACTTTGCCTTATGTTCTTCTAATACATTACTCACCTTCTCCGTTTTATTAGTACTCTCTTCTAGTTTCCTCCTCAGTTCAACATTTTCCCGCTTCAAATTCCTAAGCTCTTCATTGGCTGTTTCATTGGACTGGATCAGACGCTGTATGGTGGTTTCCGTATTTACTGACACATCCTTTATCACTAGATTCTCTACTTTCTTTTCGAGTTCACTAATCCTCATAATTAATGTTTTCACCAGGTCCATGACATTGGTATTAGCATCAAATCCTTGAAATTCCATTCCCTCAATGTTTACATTTTCGGCCATGTTTAATGTACCAGTAAAGTACCAAAACAGCTGTTACCGAATAAACCACAAACATTCATGTATACTATAGCCAACAAATCTTTACATTTTTGGTAGTCTACTAACTTTCATTATTTTAAATTTAAAGAAAGACCCTAGGAGACAGGACAGACAAACTTCCCGAAACTACTCAAGGTTAGGAGGGATGGCTAGGACGTCTGCTCTCTCCGGCTGCTCGTTCGTGTGTGTGTGTGTGTGTGTGTGTGTGTGTGTGTGTGTGTGTGTGTGTATTTACCTAGTTTACCTAGTTGTGATATACAGGAAATAAGCTACGTTCGTGGGGTCCCGTCTCTGTTTCTGAATAAGTCAGATTTTGCTTTAACTCGTTTAAGTTTTCATACATGTGTGTGTGTGTGTGTGTATTTACCTAGTTTACCTAGTTGTGATATACAGGAAATAAGCTACGTTCGTGGGGGTCCCGTCTCTGTTTCTCAGTAAGTTAGATTTTGCTTTAACTCATTTAAGTTTTCATACATGTGTGTGTGTGTGTGTGTGTGTGTGTGTGTGTGTGTGTATTTACCTAGTTTACCTAGTTGTGATATACAGGAAATAAGCTACGTTCGTGGGGGTCCCGTCTCTGTTTCTCAGTAAGTTAGATTTTGCTTTAACTCATTTAAGTTTTCATACGTGTGTGTGTGTGTGTGTGTTTGATTATTCTGTGTAAAATATGATGACTGGGGAAGTGGGGCAACGCTGTGTGCAGCGAGGGTCAAGCGTGGCATAGGGATACATGGGGACGCAAGTAGTGCTTTGTCCTCGCCCATAAATGGACGCAAAATCATTCACTAGCCAAGAAACCAGGTGCCATTTCATTCGACGTAACCTTCGTTGAATGGTAATGAGCGGGTGAAATGTGCACAGACACAGCTTGCATCGAATGGTAATGAGTGGGTGTAATTTGGACTGCATCCATAAACACAAAAGGGTTAGAGGCACTTCTTGAAAGTACACCACCTTACGGAAAGATAACTTCTACTGATACTTACAGTCTGGCATCTCCCTGCTACTCATATGGCTGTAGTGTGAGACACCCCTTGCATTTGTCTGTCTGCTGGTCAGCGAATTCCATAGAGCTCTGGCATCTCCCTGCTACTCGTATGGCTGTAGTGTGAGACACCCCTTGCATTCGTCTGTCTGCTGGTCAGCAAATTCCATAGAGCTCTGATTATTTTATATATACTTTCTTTCGACTTTACTCTCTTGCGTATACTTGCTCTATAATGTTAAATCATCTCTATTGTACCAAGCTAGACTCATTTTTGATACACTTAGGTATTAGAGCAGCAGAGTGCAGTATTCATGTCCAACCTCGACGATGTTCACTTCGTGTGTGTGTGTGTGTGTGTGTGTGTGTGTGTGTGTGTGTGTGTGTGTATTTACCTAGTTTACCTAGTTGTGATATACAGGAAATAAGCTACGTTCGTGGGGTCCCGTCTCTGTTTCTCAATAAGTCAGATTTTGCTTTAACTCGTTTAAGTTTTCATATGTGTGTGTGTGTGTGTGTGTATTTATCTAGTTTACCTAGTTGTGATATACAGGAAATAAGCTACGTTCGTGGGGGTCCCGTCTCTGTTTCTCGGTAAGTTAGATTTTGCTTTAACTCATTTAAGTTTTTATACGTGTGTGTGTGTGTGTGTGTGTGTGTGTGTGTATTTACCTAGTTTACCTAGTTGTGATATACAGGAAATAAGCTATGTTGGTGGGGGTCCCGTCTCTGTTTCTCAGTAAGTTAGATTTTGCTTTAACTCGTTTAAGTTTTTATATGTGTGTGTGTGTGTTTACCTAATTGTTCTTACCTAATTATGTCTTTACAGGAATGAGTCAAGTTTGTACTGTCCCTTGTATTAAACCATTTTTATCATATTTATTCTTACATTTATGAATAGTTTTGGGACACACTATTTCATTCAGTAGTGCATTCCACTGATCAGTTGCCCTATTTAGGAAACTGAATTTCATTACGTCTTTATCGCCCCTTTTTTTTGTGTATTTTTTTGCCATGTCCTCTTGCTGATGCTTCCCCATAGGTTATATATTCATTTATGTCTATTATCTCTTTCCCTGATCTACATTCATGTAGCATAATCATGTCTTCTCTTTTCCTTCTTTCCTGTAGTGATGGTAGATTAAATTTTTCTAGCCTTTTTTTCATAGCTTAGATCCCCTAAGCTTGGCACCCATCTTGTACTGCCCTTTGTACTTTTTCAGTCTTATCTCTGTGTTTCTTGAGATGAGGATTCCGGAACACTGATCCATACGCCAGGGTTGGTCTGCTGAATGATGCTATTATCTTTTTCATCATGTCATCATTTATGTATGTGAATGCTATTCTCATATTAGCAAGCAGTGTATACGGTACATGTTCCTTACCTTCTCACTGATGTGGTATGCCGGAGAGAGTCTGTTATTGATAATCACTCCTAGGTCCTTCTCCCTTTCTGATATGTGTACGGTGGAATTTCACAACTTATAATCTCATTCTTGTCTTTTCTCACTTTACCAAACTTAACCCTCTCAGGCACAGTCACGCGAATCGCGTGACGTGTGGTTTGGTAGGAAAAAGCTCAGTCATGCGAATCGCGGTCCTAAGCACAGATATATTCGCCAAAAAATAAGTTTTGGGGCGATTTGCATGAAATATTGGTGCATTCCAGTAGGCACGTCTTTGTCCCAAGGTAAGGCATTGGTAACAAAGACTGCTCTGATGAGACAGTGCGTAGCAGAAAAACCTCAGCATCTAACAAGCAGCCGGACTGGAGGGTTGCGCAGCTGTCAGTTGTCTCTTTAAACCCGCCATTTTCCCTCCTCCCACCTGAGGTAGAAGCCATTATTGAAATATTGTTATTGTACAGTGTTTTTTACTATAATGTGAAGTGATTGTGTCTATGGAACATAGATATATTGTTTGTAAAGTACTGGGGCCCGTTATGAGCCATTAGGCCTACAGGCTGGAGTCTAGTTTGTCATACTGGGGTTTCCACTCTCCTTCACCCTACCCGTAAATGATGAGTAGCTTACCTTTTTACAGTGAAGCCAATACTTATATTTGTGAAACATGTAGTGCCTGGATTGGTGAAACAACTGACTACCATAGCAGGCATTATGTACGCCATAGAGATATGCAACAGTCGCTAAGGAAACATGCGGTCACATACGCCATACAGTCGGGAAGGGAATAAGAGAGGAGGTTGGGATGGAACCATGTGATAGTGTTTTACATTGCATATGGTTTAGTGTGAAACATACGTATAAAATAGTGCAGCCAGTGTTCACCAAGAAATATTGCATGCATTGACTGACTTAGCTCAAACCTAGCGCAAGTATCAGAGACAACAAATACACCACACAATCACAGACTTCAGTGAAAAGGTATTGTACCAATCTCAGACAGTGCTATATTCCATATGGTTTAGTGTGAAACATATGTATAAAGTAGTGTAGCGAGTGTTCACCGAGAAATATTACTTGCATTGACTGACTTAATGAAAACATAGCGCAAGTATCAGAGACAAGAAATATGCCACAGCCACATATATGCTGTATATACATATGTCGTGCAGTGAATGTTTGTGGAGAAATCTATTGTGTGCATCGCATGTGTTTTAGGCAAATGTATCGCAAGGAGAGGAGAAAATACGCCACAGACACACACACACACACACACACACACACACACACACACACACACACACACACACAATCACAATCACAATCACCCACACACACACACACACACACACACACACACACACACACACACACACACACACACACACACACACACACACACACACACACACACACACACACACACACACACACACACACACACACAGCCGGAGAGAGCAGACATCCCAGCCATCGCTGCTAACCTTAAGTAGTTTCAGGAATTTTGTCTGTCCTGTCTCCTAAGGTCTTGTTTTAAATATAAAATAATGAAAGTTAATAGACTGCCAAAAATGTAAAGATTTATTGGCTAGAGTATACATGAATGTTTAGTTTTTTTCGGTAACAGCTGTTTTGGTACACATCAAACATGGCCGAAAATGTAAACAATGAGGGACTCGAATTTCAAGAATTTGAGAGGATGAGAAAAAGGCAGAATATAAGAGAGAAGTGGAGGAACGATTGGGCAAATATGAATTGGAGCAGATGGGAGACGTGGAAGGTGTGTGTAAGATATTTACAGAAGAAATATATGCAGCATGTGATGTGGTGTGTGGAAGGAAGAGAAGGCGGAGGGGGGTACAAGGAACAGCGTGGTGGACTGAAGAGGTGAAACAGGCTGTGGCACAAAAGAAGAAAGCATACAATGAATGGGTGAGAAATAGGGGCGTGGAAGAAGTTGAGAGGCGGAAGAGAGAGTTATATGTGGAAAGGAAGAGAGAGGTGAAAAGATTAGTAAGAGAGAGTAAGAAGAGAGTGGATGAGGAATTTGGAAGGAATTTGAGTGTAAAGTGGAGGGACTGTAAGAAAATGTTCTGGAGAGAAGTGAAAAGAGTAAGACAGGGTGGAAGTGAAGTTAGCAGGGGAGTGAAAGATAAAAATGGTAGATTACTATTGGAGAAGGGAGAAAAAGTGAGCAGATGGAGAGAACACTTTAAGGAATTGTTGAACGTAAAGGATGGAAGTAATGCAAGTATAAGTGGCTGGGGAATGGCTGGGAGAAGGAGGGAAGTGAGAAGACAGGAAGAAATCAGTAGGATAGAAGTTGTGGAAGCAATGAAGAAAGTTAAATCGGGGAAAGCCCCAGGAATTGATGGAGTGTGTGGTGAAATGCTGAAGCATGGGGGAGAGATAGTAGTAGAATGGATGTGGAAGATGTGTAGATTGGCCTGGGAGGAAGGTAGAGTCCCGGAGGATTGGAAGGCAGGTATAATTATTCCCTTGTACAAAGGAAAAGGGGAAAAAGAAGTGTGTGGTAATCATAGGGGCATTTGTCGTCTTAGTATAATAGGAAAAGTGTATGGTAGGATACTTATAGACAGAGTTAGAGAAAGAACAGAGAAATTAGTTGGAGAAGAACAGGGAGGCTTTAGGAAGGGAAGAGGTTGTGTAGATCAGATATTCATTCTTAGATCTTTAGTGGAAAAGTTTCTAGAGAAGGGAGAGAAGTTGTATGCAGCTTTCATGGATTTGGAGAAAGCATATGACAGGGTGGATAGACTAGGATTGTGGAAAGTGTTAAGAATATATGGAGTAGATGGGAAGTTGTTGAATGCTGTGAAGAGTATGTACGATGGTGCGAAGGCTGCAGTGCGTGTGGATGTTGAACTAAGTGAATTTTTCTCTTTGAAAGTTGGTTTAAAACAAGGATGTGTCATGTCTCCATGGTTGTTCAATCTGTACATGGATGGGGTAATAAAAGAGGTACAAGGTAGGGTAGTGGATGTTGGAGTGGCCCTGGTGAGAGAGGATAGTGTTTGGAAACTCCCTGTACTGTTGTTTGCAGATGATACTGTGTTGTTGAGTGAAGACGAAGAGGAGCTGCAAGGCTTGGTGGATGAGTTTGAGAGAGTGTGTAAGAAACGGAACCTAAAGGTGAATGTAGGGAAGAGTAAAGTGATGGTCTTTGAGAGAGGTGAAGTTAGTGAATGTACAGCGAGGTTAGATGGTGAGGAATTGGAAAATGTGAGTACGTTTAAGTATTTGGGTAGTGTGATGAGTAAGGATGGAGGTTTGGAGGGTGAAGTGCTTGAAAGGGTACAGCAGGGAAGAAAGGTTGCTGGTTCTTTGAAAGCAGTGATAAGAAACAGGGAAGTGAGCATGGAAGTGAAAAAGTTACTACATGACAGTATTGTGATACCAACTCTAACGTACGGGAAGTGAAGCTTGGACATTGTTGGAAGGACACAAGTCAAGAGTGAGAGCAGTGGAAATGAGTTATTTAAGAGGAGCCTGTGGAGTCACGTGGAGAGACAGGCTGACGAATGAGGATATAAAGGAGCGTTGTGGTGTGGATGTGGATGTGATAGGAAGCGTTATGAGGAACACACTGAGGTGGTTTGGCCATGTGGAGAGGATGGAGGGCGAAAGACTGACGAAGAGAGTGTATGTGAGTGAGGTGGAGGGGGGAAGAGGGAGGGGAGGCCGAGGATGAGATGGAGGGATGGGGTGGAGAGGTATATGAGAGAGGGGGGTGTGAGTTGGGAGCAGGGCAGTGAAATGGCGGGGGACAGGGCGACTTGGAGGCGATTTGTTTGTGGCCACCCCAAACGGGATTGAGGCGTCTGGCAATAGATAGATAGATAGACCAATGTCATGGACATGGTTAAAACATTAATTATGAGGATTAGTGAACTTGAAAAGAAAGTAGAGAATCTAGTGATAAAGGATGTGTCTGAAAATACGGATACTACCATACAGAGTCTGATCCAATCCAATGAAACAGCGAATGAAGAGATTAGAAATTTGAAGCGTGAAAATGTTGAATTGAGGAGGAAACTAGAAGAGAGTACTAATAAAACGGAGAAGGTCAGTAGTGTATTAGAAGAGCATAAGGCAAAGTGGGCACACGTAGAAGAAGAACAGAAAGAAGTGGTCAACTTAAGAGAGATCATCCAGGAAGAAAGGGAAATGAACAAGAAAAAAATGGAAGAAAATGTAGTGAAAATACGGAAGACGGAAGAAAAAGGAGAAAATAGTGAGAGAAACTGTAGAAAGGAACAGATGTGTGGTAGTATTTGGAAACAGAGAAGAGGAAGAAAAGGTTAGGTTCGTAAGACTCGAGAGAGACACGAACCTGTTGAGAGGAATATTAGGCAAGATTGACCCCGAAGGAGACAAGTGGGTAAAAGAAATTGAGGAAGTAAGGAGGATAGGGCCTTATAAGAAAGGGGAAACAAGACCAATGAGAGTCAAGTTTACATCAGAAAGTGTAATAAATGAGATACTTAAAGTGACCTGGAAATTAAGCAAAGAGGCGGGGATGGAAAATATTATAATAAGAAAAGATCTGAATGAAGAAGAAAGAGAAGTTTTAAAATCATTAAAGGAAGAAGTAAAGGAAAAAAATGATAAGAGGACAGAGGAAGAATGTAATACTTTTTTTTGGAAAGTATTGGATATGAAAGTAAGGAAGTGGTATTTAACCCTTTAACCGCGGGTGTCATCCCAAAATGACATTGCAAAAACTGGACCAAACCGCGGGTGTCATTCTCGAATGTTTGTGAATATTTTGAATACCGCGCGTTGTTTCCATGCGCCAATTGTTTCAAGGGAGAGTAGCTATTAAGTTGTTTCACTCCAGCAGCCCCCCCCCCGGGCCCCCGCCTCCCACCCCCTGGGCCGCCCACCCCACCCCGGACCAAACACGCATCAGTATCTGTCCAGCTGTGTGAGTGACAACACCGCTAATGTGGCAGTGAAGTGCAGGCAATTACAGTGCCTTTTAGCTACCTCAGTGAACACAGAGTGGGTGTTTATCGTATGTGCAGTGTTCATATATGTTTATAGTATTATTATCAGAATGAGGTTGGCATTTGGTAATGGTGTGTGAGCAAAAAATAGTGATTACAACACCGCTGATATGGCAGTGAAGTGCAGGCAATTACAGTGCCTTTTACCTGCCTCAGTGAACACAGAGTGGGTGTTTATCGTATGTGCAGTGTTCATATATGTTTATAGTATTATTATCAGAATGAGGTTGGCATTTGGTAATGGTGTGTGAGCGAAAAATAGTGATTTTAGATCGCTCACTTCTAATGGCACTGCCCATCCAGTGATAGTCAACGAAATCATGAAACCTACATCATTGCAAAGCCTAAGATCAGTACTTTCTAATGGTATCTTATTTTTCACTCTAGATTTATTCTGTGCAGAGTTATAAAGGTTTAAAGTTTGTTTACATTTTGGCTGAAACCCCCGCGGGAGAGGCCAGTCGGGGCAAAACAATGCCCGCGGTTAAAGGGTTAAGGAAATAGAAGTGAAGGAAACTAAGGGGGATGGCTGTGAAAAATCAGAAGTTGAGGAAGTGGTACGGACAGAGAGTAGGAGAGAAGAGGGTATTAAAAACGTCAAAAATAATTTGAAGGTGATATATACTAATGTTGATGGTTTCATATCGACAAGGATCGAAATCAACGATTTCTTGAGAGAACATGAACCTGATGTCATGTGCTTTGTAGAGACCAAATTAAGAGAAGATATTGATGTTCATTTGGGAGATGGTAAATACAAACTGTGGAGAAAAGACAGAAAAGAAAAAAAAGGAGGAGGAATGATGATAGCAGTGAAGAACAACATAAATGTAGATACTGTGGAAATGGGAGAAGGCAGGGCTGAAGTGATATATATGAAATTAGAAACTGGAGAGAATGTTAAGAGAGATATGGCGGTAGTGTATGTTCCCCCAAAGATGAGAGCATGGAAGGATGACGAATACCATGAGATGTTGTCAGATATGGTTAGCTATTTGCAAAAGATAATTGAGAAAAGCAATAATATAATTTTGGTGGGTGACTTTAACTGTAAAGAGGTGAACTGGGAGGAATGGTACTCGGGAGGCGGCGAGGATTCGTGGGGCACTACGTTATTAAATATAATAATGAATAATGTGATGACGCAATGGGTCAAAGAAGAGACACGGTTTCGAGGTGAGGATACACCAGCAAGGTTAGATTTACTGTTCACCAAAGAACCCGATCTAATAGAATCATTGAAATATCTGTCCTTTAGGAAAAAGTGATCATGTGGTCATTGAGTTCCAGATGTTAATAGGGAACGTCGAGCCAAGAGACGAGCTTCATAGACAGGGAAGATACAACTTTGGGAAAGCAAATTTTACAGGATTGAGAAACTTTTTTGAAAATGCGGATTGGAGAAAATTCAGAGAAACAAGAGAGATACAGAGGAAGTGAGATATCTTTCTTGACATGTATAATTTGGGAGTGGAAAAATTTGTACCAAGAGTAAGAGGGAAAGAAAACAGGAAAAAGCAGTGGTTTAATAGAAGGTGTATGATAGCAAAAAAACAGACACACAAGGCGTGGAACAATTGGAGAAAGAGAGGTAACAACAGAACAAAGGAAGAATATAAAAGAACAAGAAATGAATACACAAGAATACGTAGAGAAGAAGAAAGGAATTTTGAAAAAGGTATAATAGACAAATGCAAGGATGAACCCAAATTGTTTTATAGATTTGTTAATGGCAAACTGAAACAAAAGGAAGGAATCACCAAACTGAAAGTAGAAGGAGAGGTCTTTAAGGATGCGGCAATGCAAGCAGAAATAATGAACAAACATTTCCAGTCAGTTTTCACTAAAGAAAAGGAGCTTGTGGAAGGGGAGGGAGTTATTAGAAATGTTCCGGTGATAAAAGATATAAAAGTGGAGGTACAGGAAGTGGTGTAAATTACTGGAAACTCAAGATGTAAGGAAAGCCCCAGGACCTGATGGAATTTCTAATTGGGTACTGAAGGAATGCAGAGAACAACTGGCGGATAAAATTCACAGTTTAATCGTATGCTCACTGGAAGAGGGGAAAGTGCCACAAGAATGGCAGAGGGCAAATGTGGTACCAATTTACAAGGGAGGAAACAGGGAAGAACCCCTGAATTATAGACCAGTGTCTCTAACCAGCATGGTCACAAAATTGTGTGAGAGAATCCTGAAAGACAGATGGATAAAATATCTGGAAGAGATGAATATTTTGGCTGAATGTCAGTTTGGATTCAGAAGTGGAAGGTCATGTGTTTCTAACTTGTTGAGCTTTTACTCAAGAGCGATTGACGTGGTACAGGAGAGAGATGGTTGGGTGCATTGTGTGTACTTAGACTTAGAGAAGGCCTTTGACAAGGTACCTCATAAGAGACTAATGTGGAAACTAGAATATATAGGAGGACTGAAGGGGAAACTTCTGGAATGGATGAAAGACTTTTTGAGAGACAGACAAATGAGGACAGTAATAAAGGATAGGATGTCTGGATGGAGGGAAGTAATAAGTGGAGTCCCTCAAGGCTCAGTGTTGGCGCCAGTAATGTTCCTGATTTACGTAAATGATATGGTAGATGAAGTGAACAGTTATGCAAGTCTGTTTCCTGATGATGTAAAGATCTTGAGGAAGGTAGAGGTTGAGGAGGATTGTAAAATACTACAGGAGGATTTGGATAGGATACACAATTGGAGCCGGACGTGGGAAATGAAATTTAATGTAAAGAAATGTAAAATATTGGAAATGGGTAAAAGTACCAAGAGGCCATCACTGAATTATTTGTTGGGTAATGAATTAATCACAAAAAGGAGAGAAGAGAAAGATTTGGGAGTGCTGGTCCAAGATAGTTTGTCACCAGAAAAGCACATTAACAAGATAGTTGGAGAGACTTATAAACTCTTGACTAACGTAAGAGTAGCATTTCATTATATGGATGAGGAGATGATGAAAAAATTGATAGTGGCCATGATCCGCCCCAGGTTAGAATATGCAGCGGTAGTGTGGTCCCCACACAAAAAGAAAGATATAAACAAGATTGAGAGAATACAAAGAACAGCAACCAAGATGGTCCCCAGTCTGACAGACCTGTCATACAGAGAGAGGCTGGAAAAACTGGATTTGCCTTCCTTAGAGGAAAGGAGAAAGAGGGGAGACATGATTGCAGTGTTCAGGACCATGATGGGAGTAGATAAAATTGACAAAGAAGATCTGTTTGTATGGGATAAGGAGCAACAAGAGGACACAGAATGAAATTGAAAAAGTCAAGCTGCTTGAAGGATATCAAGAAATATAGCTTTCCTTATAGAAGTATAGACTTATGGAATAGCCTGGACAAAGAGATCGTCCAGTCTAAAAACTTAAACGAGTTTAACCCTTTAACCGCGGGCATTGTTTTGCCCCGACTGGCCTCTCCCGCGGGGGTTTCAGCCAAAATGTAAACAAACTTTAAACCTTTATAACTCTGCACAGAATAAATCTAGAGCAAAAAATAAGGTACCATTAGAAAGTACTAACCTTCGGCTTTGCAATGATGTAGGTTTCATGATTTCGTTGACTATCACTGGATGGGCAGTGCCGTTAGAAGTGAGCGATCTAAAATCACTATTTTTCGCTCACACACCATTACCTTCGCTCACACACCATTACCAAATGCCAACCTCATTCTGATAATAATACTATAAACATACATGAACACTGCACATACGATAAACACCCACTTTGTGTTCACTGAGGCAGGTAAAAGGCACTGTAATTGCCCGCACTTCACTGCCACATCAGCGGTGTTGTAATCACTATTTTTCATTCACACACCATTACCAAATGCCAACCTCATTCTGATAATAATACTATAAACATATATGAACACTGCACATACGATAAACACCCACCCTGTGTTCACTGAGGCAGGTAAAAGGCACTGTAATTGCCCGCACTTCACTGCCACATCAGCGGTGTTGTAATCACTATTTTTCGCTCACACACCATTACCAAATGCCAACCTCATTCTGATAATAATACTATAAACATATATGAACACTGCACATACGATAAACTCCCACTCTGTGTTCACTGAGGCAGCTAAAAGGCACTGTAATTGCCTGCACTTCACTGCCACATCAGCGGTGTTGTCACTCACACAGCTGGACAGATACTGATGCGTGTTGGTCAGGGGTGGGGTGGGGGACCTGGGGGGTGGGAGGTGGGGGCCCGGGGGGTGGGAGGAGGGAGGTGGGGGTCGGCTGGAGTGAAAGAACTTAATAGCTACTCTCCCTTGAAACAATTGGCGCACGGAATAAACGCGGGGTATTCAAAATATTCACAAACATTCGAGAATGACACCCACGGTTTGGTCCAGTTTTTGGAATGTCATTCTGAGATGACACCCGCGGTTAAAGGGTTAAAGCTAAATTTGACATTGAGAAACAGCGACGGAAACCCACGAGCATAGTACATTCCGTGTATATCGCAATTAGGTATATTAGGTAAATACTTAAATATTTGGAACGACTTAGACAAAGAGATGGTGCATGAGAAAAACATTCATGTGTGTAAAGTTAGACTTGATAAATGTGGATATGGAGACAGGACAACACGAGCATTGCTCAATTCCTGTGTGCTACAAATAGGTAAATACACACACACATGCTCACACACTACATAACTCCTCATCTTTCAACAACTCTTCAATCTCCTGCCAGCATCTTAACACCTCTGGAGGAAGTGAGTTATCCATATTTTGTTGATTTGTATATTGACCTATTTCTATAAATCAGTATTTTTTACACAAATAAGTAATGTTTTTTACATACACACATATGAGATGGAAGAAAGTTCAGCTTCAGTATCAGTATCTAGCAAAAAGACTGGTGGTCATGTAGAGTTTCTGAGAGCACTAACAAAAACCTTATGATACTTTACGTGTATAGTTTGAGTCTATCTATCTATCTATTTATAGCCCGACGCCCTAATCCCACAAGGGGTGGCCGCAGACAAAACACCTTCAAGTCAAGTCGCTCTGTCACATACCATATGACTACCCTCCCCCCAACTCACCCCCCCCCACCTCATATACCTCTTAACTCCATCCCTCCACCTCATCCTCGGTCTACCCCTCCCTCTCCCTCCCTCCACCTCACCCACATACACCCTCTTAGTCAGTCTTTCATTCTCCATTCTCTCCACATGTCCAAACCACCTCAGTGTATTTCTCCTAATCTTCTCAACCACATCCACATCTACCCCTCAACGTTCCTTCACTTCTTCATTCGTCAACCTGTCCCTCCATGTCACTCCACATGCTCCTCTCAAGTAACTCATTTCCACTGCTCTCACTCTTGACTAGTTCCCCTCTTGCAAGGTCCACGCCTCACTTCCATACGTCAGGGTAGGAATCACAATACTATCATGCAGCGACTTCTTAACTTCCATACTCACCTCCCTATTTCTCATCACTGCTTTCAGTGTATCAACAACCTTCCTTCCCTGCTGTACCCTTTCATGCACTTCATCCCCGAAAGTTCCATCCTTACTCATCACACTACCCAAGTACTTGAATGCACTCACATTCTCCATATCCTCACCATCCAACCTCACTGCACACACTGTGACTTCATTCCTCTCAACACCATAACTTTACTTTTGTTTACATTAACTTTCAGATTCCTCCTCCTACACACTGTCCCAAATTCATTGACCAAACCTTGCAACTCCCATACATCTTCACTCAGCAATACTGTATCATCAGCAAACAGCAACACTGGAAGCTTCCAAATCTCACTCTCATTCATTAGGGCCAGCCCCACATCCACTGCCCTACCTTGCACCTCCTTTACAACCCCATCCATGTATATATCAAACAGCCATGGAGATACCACACAACCTTGTTTCAGTCTCATATTGACATCAAAGAACTCACTCAGCTCACCATCCACTCGCACCGTAGCCCTAGCTCCCTCGTACATACTCTTCACAGCACTCAACAATTTCCCCTCCACTCCATATATTCTTAATGCCTTCCACATACCTTGCCTATCTGTTCTGTCATAAGCTTTCTCCAAGTCCATGAAGGCAGCATACACTTTCCTTGCCTTCTCTAGATACTTCTCCACTAAACATCGTCAAACAAATATCTGATTTACACTCCCTTTTCCCTTCCTAAATCCCCCTTGTTCTTCTCCAACTAGCTCCTCTGTCATATGCCTAACCCTATCAGTGAGTATTCTACCATATATTTTAGCAGTCACACTAAGAAGGCAAATACCCCTATGGTTACCACATACTTCTCTCTCCCCTTTTCCTTTGTATAAAGGAACATTTATACCTGATTTCCAATATAAAGGAACATTTATACCTGATTTCCAGTCCTCTGGAACCCTTCCCTCTTCCCAAGCCAATCTACACAACTTCCATATCCACTCCACAACAATCTCACCCCCATACCTAAGCATTTCACCACACACTTCATCAATTTCTAGGGCCTTTCCCAACTTAATCTTCTTCATCGCTTCCACTACGTCTGCCCTACTGATCTCTTCCTCCCTCCTCTCATCTCTTCTTCTCCCAGCCATTCCCCAACCACGTATACTCACAGTGCTCTCACTCACTACATTCAACAAATCCTCAAAGTGCTCCTTCCATCTCCTCAATTTCTCTCTCTTCTCCACCAACAATCTATTATTCCTATCTTTCACTCCCCTACTATTTCTCCTTTCACACTGCCTTACTTTCTTTAACTCCTTCCAAAACAATTTCTTACTCTCCCTCCATTTCACACTCAGATTCCTCCCAAACTCTTCATCCACTTTCTTCTTACTCTCCTTCACCAGTCTCTTAACCTCCCTTCTCCTGCTCACATATACCTCTCTCTTCTCTCTCTCATCTTCTCCCCTACCTCTACTCGCTAACCATTCACTATATGCCTTCTTCTTTTGTTCCACAGCTCGTTTCACCTCATCATTCCACCATGCTGTCCCTTGCACACCCTTGCATCTCCTCCTCACTCCACAAACCGCCTCACACGCTGCGCCTATCTCTTCCGTGAATATCTTACATACGTCTTCCACCCCTTCCATCTGCTCTAGCTCATACTTTCCCAATCTTTCTCCAACTATGCTCTTATACTCTGTCATTTTCTCACTATTTTGCAAATTCTCCACTCTTCTCACAGGAGCTGCTTCCTCCTGTCTTCCCCTTCGTCTCCTCAACCGCTTTCTTTGCATCTCTACTTTGGCCATCACTAAGTGATGGTCCGAGACTCCATTCCCCCACCCTCTCCACACTCCTGCATCCAACACTTGTCTTCTCATTCGCTTATCCACACACACGTAGTCTATTATTGCCTTTCGTTCAACAAATTCACCATCCATCCTCCTCATTACTCGCCATGTGTACCGGTGGATCATCTTATGCCGAAAATAGGTGTTGGCTATTGCCAACCCCTTACAAGCACAGATGTCCACCAAAGCACTACCATTCCCATCTACTTCAGCTGGCTCACCCCACTGACCAACCACTCTATCCTCTCGTACATTCCCAACTTTGCCATTCATGTCTCCAATCAACAGCAATCTCTCGCTCCTCTCAAACTTGTCCATACATGCTTCTACTCTCGCCCAAAACTCATCTTTCACTCTTGCCACTCGATCCTCTGTTACGAGCGAAAATGTGTAGGTGTGGGTGAGGCAGGGAAAGAATGTTTTTTATCTCGCGTGCGGTCGAGGAGGAGTATGCTTTGTTTGTCGTCCAATTACTCCAAAACTATCGGACGTATCGATTTCCCGTAAGAACCATGATAAAGAGCAGTAAATTCTACGTATGTTCATTGTCAGAATATAAGCCTGTGGGAGCATTTTTTTTTTTTGTAGGGAAAGGTGGGGGAACAGACCATGATTTTTTTCCTCGCTTGAGGTAAAAGTGGAAAGCTCTCCGAGGAATAATCTCAATTGGTCAGCCAATTAATCAAAAACTATTGGACATCGATTTCCTGTAAGAACCATGATAAAGAGCAGTAAATTCTACATATGTTCCTTACCAGAATAGAAGCCTTTGGGAGCATTTTATTTGTAGGAAAAGGCAGGGGAACAGACTATGTTTTTTTCCTCGCTTGAGGTAAAAGTGCAAAGCTCTCCGAGGGATAATCTCACTTGGTCAGCCAATTACTTGAAAACTATTGGATGTATCGATTTCCTGTAAGAACCATGATAAAGAGCAGTAAATTCTACGTATGTACAAGACATCACAATAATATCTATGATAAGAATTGGTTGTTATATAGGCAGGAATATTGCGTATGCTGTGTGCGCATCACGAAAGTGACGCACGGACATGAGTTCCCAGTCGTTTTTGGCGATTTACTCGAAAACTATGAGGCATATCGAAACCACCTGTGCTCATTAGAAAGCTCGTGAAATTCTGCATTACATTATGTAATGAAAACATAAGTTGTGCGAGAAAAGTTCAGAATGAGAGCCCCTTGAATTTTTTTCAAAAATGGCATTCAGTTTTTGTCTGTTTTCTCAAAAACTACAAATCCTATCACAACCGGACTTATCTTTTTATAAAGCTGATGAAATTCTCTGTGAAAACTTCTAATAATATTTTCCTGTATGATGGAAAGCATTCGAATGGTTATGTTGGGAAGTGAAAGCGACATAGCGAAATGTTTATTCATGGCTGCCTAACGTTGTTTTATTTGTGTTTTCCTGTTTTTTTGTGGTGCTTATCAGGTAGAACAAACATCGACGAATAAGATGATATACTGTAGGTTTCATGGCAGTATATTGATGTTTGGGCAGCCGGGCCGGGCGGCCAGGCAGATAAAACCGTGCGCCAGAAAACTTACCAAAACTTATCATGCACGAGAGGGTTAATTACATAACACTTTTCCACATTAAATTCCATGTGCCATTTATTGTTCCATTCATGAAGTCTATATAATTCTTCTTGCAGCTCTCAGGAAGAATCTGTGTCAGTAATTTTCCTTTGTATTTTTGCATCATCCAAAACATATGTTGATAGTGTCAATTTCTAATGTTACTATGTCATTTATAAATACTAAAAACCAGTGGTGGGCATTAACGTGCTAATCGTTAATCCGTTATTAACGAAGCTAATGTTTTTGTTAACGAGTTAAAGTGTTAATTTGTTTTTGAACATAATGGATTATTGGTAACTTCCATTAGTATATCCGTTGATCTGTTAACCCCTTCTTTACCGACCCGTACCCCCAATGTTAACACTATGTTTACCCCCCATACCGACCTGACAGCTCCCCCACCAATAGTGTGAGGGGTAGTGTATATTTTTTGCCCTGTCGAAACTATTCACTCTTTGTGATTTGTTTGTATACTGATGATCACATAAATCCAGCATAATGGTAATAAAAAAAATTAAAAAATATATAAGTTTAAATATCTAATGCTGAAGTACTGTTACCCAGGTAACTACTGTACAAACTGGCTTGAAAAAAATGTCCTGCACAGATGGATGGCTTATTTATTTACCTTGTGAGCTGAGCATAAAATGTGTGGACACACGTGACGGTGATGGCGACCTTGACCCACTTGTTGCTGAGAGTGTGGCGTCACTAATCTTGCTACTGATTTCCTCCTCCTCCTCACTCACATCAACCTCGCTATCATTTTCAGGATCACAGTCATCTACTGACACATCAGACACTGCTGCATCATCATCTGATGCATCTAAATAAGTATCCTCATGAGGAATAAACTCGTCACTATCAGAATCCACCAGAGACGCCGTGAGAGAAAAATATCCTGTACACCCACTCTCGTGGTCAAGTGCGTGGTAACTGACTCTCTAAGGCAGGCCAAGGGATGTAAATTTTGCCGTATGTCAGCAGAAAATATAGTACGATATCTGTGGTAGAAATTATAAATAAAAAAATGACTGGTCTAAAAGAAGTTACGTCACAGATGAGTGAGCAAGCCATTGGTGCCACCGCAACTCAGTCATGACGTATCTTATGATGACAGAATTTGTCAGAACTTCGTCACAGTCTTTTTTGTCAAAACACAGAGCTGTTGCTATCACGAGGTCCTCAGAAACAGCCTTACCAGGCTACCCTGAGGCCCATGAGCTGCCATTCATTAGAGGGTGTATCAGCGTACCACGATAGCAGTTACAGTGTCTCACGGGTGTTAACAGGCGATGTACGGGGGTACATCAAAACACATTTCCAGTAAAGAAGGGGTTAATTATGTCCTAAAACAGGTCACTTTAGGTCAGAAATGTTTCAAATCAAAATTTAAATAGTCAAATTGATAGTGTCAAAGTTAGTGGTGAGTGATACCGTGTTTCAGAAATCGATACAATTTTGTGTGTGTGTGTCATATCTAAATTCATGTAAGTTATATGAACTTAGATCTGAAGTTGTGAACCATCTGTAATATAACAAATGGTTCACAACTTTGCACAGGTTTCATAACGGCATACTTCGACCATATCGCTGGAGAAAAAAAATTAGCAGCTCATGAAGTGGTGAAAAATCAACTATATTCCCATAATGAATATTTCTGCTACTGTCATATGACAGAAATATTATGAGTATTTATCATATCATAAATCATATCATAATTATCATAAGAGCCAAGAGATCAAAGCTATCTGATGACAGCTTCAACATGTTGATGTTCTTGATAGGGAATGAGCACCTACCTGTGAGGGACTCAAAGAAGAAGTAGTTGAAGAAGTGGAATTCTGACTGTATTTTCCAAATATTTTGGGTTATTAATCAAATTTTTATAGCAGCAAGAGTATATTTTATTAAGGAAAATCAAGTTTCATATGAAAAACTAGCAGATTAAGAGATTAAGTTAACTCTCGTACATTTTTCGCAGAATTGACTGCTTAACTGTAACGAAGCTAATTAACTGATTAACGGATTAACGGTTAATGAAACTAACGTTTTTCATTAACTTGCCCACCATTGCTAAAATCATAATTGGTGCCAGCACTGAGCCCTGTGGAACTACACTAGTTGCTTCCCTCCATGATGAGTAATTTCCCCTTAGTACTTTTCTCATTTCCCTTTTTCTGAGAAAATCCTGTATCCAACACTGCAGGTTGCTATGGATACCTCCTTGATGGTACAGATTCCATTAAAGTCTTTGGTGTGGTACTGTCAAAATCTATCTATCTATTGCCAGACGCCTCAATCCTGTTTGGGGTGGCCACAAACAAATCGCCTCCACGTCGCCCTGTCCCCCGCCATTTCACTGCCCTTCTCCCAACTCACACCCCCTTCTCTCATATACCTCTCCACCCCATCCCTCCATCTCATCCTCGGCCTCCCCCTGCCTCTTCCCCCCTCCACCTCACTCGCATAACACTCTCTTCATCAGTCTTCCACCCTCCATCCTCTCCACATAGCAAAACCACCTCAGTGTGTTCCTCATAATGCTTCCTATCACATCCACATCCACACCACAACGCTCCTTTATATCCTCATTCGTCAGCCTGTCTCTCCTTGTGACTTCACAGGCGCCTCTTAAATAACTCATTTCCACAGCTCTCACTCTTGTGTCCTTCCAACAACGTCCAAGCTTCACTTCCATACGTTAGAGTTGGTATCACAATACTGTCATGTAGTAACTTTTTCACTTCCATGCTCACTTCCCTGTTTCTTATCACTGCTTTCAAAGAACCAGCAACTTTTCTTCCCTGCTGTACCCTTTCAAGCACTTCACCCTCCAAACCTCCATCCTTACTCATCACACTACCCAAGTACTTAAATGTACTCACATTTTCCAATTCCTCACCATCCAACCTCGCTATACATTCACTGACTTCACCTCTCTCAAAGACCATCACTTTACTCTTCCCTACATTCACCTTTAGATTCCGTTTCTTACATACTCTCCCAAACTCATCCACCAAGCCTTGCAGCTCCCCTTTGTCTTCACTCAACAACACAGTATCATCTGCAAACAACAGTACAGGGAGTTTCCAAACACTATCCTCTCTCACCAGGGCCACTCCAACATCCACTACCCTACCTTGTACCTCTTTTATTACCCCATCCATGTACAGATTGAACAACCATGGTGACATGACACATCTCTGTTTCAACCCAACCTTCAAAGAGAAAAATTCACTTAGTTCACCATCCACACGCACTGCAGCCTTAGCACCATCATACATACTCTTCACAGCATTCAACAACTTCCCATCTATTCCATATATTCTTAATACTTTCCACAATCCTTGTCTATCCACCCTGTCATATGCTTTCTCCAAATCCATGAAAGCTGCATACAACTTCTCTCCCTTCTCTAGAAACTTTTCCACTGAAGATCTAAGAATGAATATCTGATCTACATAACCTCTTCCTTTCCAAAGGCCTCCCTGTTCTTCTCCAACTAATTCCTCTGTTCTTTCTCTAACTCTATCAATAAGTATCCTACTATACACTTTTCCTATTATACTAAGAAGACAAATGCGCCTATGATTACCACACACTTCTTTTTCCCCTTTTCCTTTGTACAAGGGAATAATTATACCTGACTTCCAATCATCCGGGACTCTACCTTCCTCCTAGGCCAATCTGCACATCTTCCACATCCATTCTACTACTATCTCTCCTCCATGCATCAGCATTTCACCACACACTCCATCAATTCCTGGGGCTTTCCCCAATTTAACTTTCTTCATTGCTTCCACAACTTCTTTCCTACTGATTTCTTCCTGTCTTCTCACCTCCCTCCTTCTCCCAGCCATTCCCCAGCCACTTATACTCGCATTACTTCCATCCTGTATGTTTAACAATTCCTTAAAGTGTTCTCTCCATCTGCTCACTTTTTCTCCCTTCTCCACTAGTAATCTACCATTTTTATCTTTCATTCTCCTGCTAACCTCACTTCCACCCTGTCTTACTCTCTTCACCTCTTTCCAGAACATTTTCTTACAGTCCCTCCACTTTACACTCAAATTCCTTCCAAATTCCTCATCCACTCTCTTCTTACTCTCTCTTACTAATCTTTTCACCTCTCTCTTTCTTTCTACATATAACTGTCTCTTCTGCCTCTCAACTTCTTCCACGCCCCTATTTCTCATCCATTCATCGTATGCTTTCTTCTTTTGTGCCACAGCCTGTCTCACCTCTTCAGTCCACCACGCTGTTCCTTGCACCCCCGTCCGTCTTCTCTTCCTCTCACACACCACATCACATGCTGCACATATTTCTTCTGTAAATATCCTGCACACACCTTCCATGTCCCCCATCTGCTCCAGTTCATATTTGCCCAATCATTCCTCCGCTTCTCTCTTATACTCTGCCTTTTTCTCATCCTCTTGTAACCTTTCCACTCTCCTTGCAACTACTCCTTCCTCTCGTCTTTCCCTTCTTCTATTTCTCCATCTGACTTGGATCCTAATTCTGGCCACCACCAAGTAGTGGTCAGAAAGTCCACTCCCCCAGCCTCTATAAGCTCTTGCTCTGCAAAATGCTTTCTTGAAATATAAGGAGATACCATCCATCCATCCTTCTCTTTTTTGTAATGTTTCTGTAACTCTATCATAGTAGCTTAATAGATTAGTAACACATGATTTTCCTTTCTAAAACTGAACTGCCTTTCTGTTATCGTACTGTGTTCTTCAAGATGGTTTACCCAAACTTTTCTTATCAGCTTTTCTAGTATCTTACAACACTGGTCAATGATACTGGTCGGTAGCTGAGTGGATTCTATTCCCTTTCTTGAATAGGGGAAGAATGTTTTTTTCCAAATATCAGGTAGTGTACCTTGACCTAAGGGGTCCTTGAATATTAAATATAATGGTCTGCTTAACTTTTCTGCACATTCATGTAGAAACCAACCTGAAATTTCATCAGGACCATATGCTTTTCCTTTGTCTGATTTACTTAACTCTTCCTGTTCATCTTTTTCTGATATTTGTAAATCTGGTAATATGTGTGGGCATGCATGTTCCATAACATCTCTTTCAAAATTATTTTCTTCTGTAAAAACTGAGTGGAAGTTTTTATCAAGTGCTTCACAAATATCTTTCTCTGGTATATAGATGATGCTCTCGTCTGTAATGGACTGTACGGTATTTTATCTTTAACTTTGGTTTTGCTTCAGATGTAGCTGTAAAATAGGCTGATCACTACTATTATTTATAATGTCTTGCTCCAACTGTCTTTGAGCCTCCCTTCTTATCTTTGTATAATCATTTCTTGCCTGTTTATAGTTGTTTATATGCCCTCTCACTATTGTATCTTCTGTATCTATTCCACAAGTCTCTTTTCTTTTGATTTTTTTACATTCTGTATTAAACATTTTCTGTATTTTCATTTTTGTTTCTTTGTGCTGAGGGATGTAATCTCAGACTCTTGTTTCATAAAAATCACAGAATTTTCTATATATAATATTTAAGTTTTGTCCTCTAAGCTCCTTTTCCCAATCTATTTCTAAGAAGTCTTTCTTCAGGTCGTGATAGTTGCCCTTTTTGTAGTTTACTCTTTTTGTAACTCTCATTACTGGTAACTATGTCATATGCAATCCTGAAGTTGCAATTTAATACTATATGGTAGCTTTAACCGAATGGAGGGTGAGATATTATATTGTCAATATTGTTTACTTGCCTAGTAAATATATCTAATACTGATGAATCATCAAGGCCTCTTTTTCTGGTGTTTTTTTTTTACATGTTGTGTTAGGGAAAACTACTGCACAAGATCCAGGAGCTTTTGATTCCAACAACTTTCATGGCTTCTTACGTCTAGAGTACAGTATTCGAATTTATATTTGTATTAAAATCTCCAGTTAATATTATTATTTCAGATTTCTCTTCCATTCTATGTAGTAATCTTCTTAAAATCAGAATTTTACTGTCTGCCAGGTCTTCATATTTGCCTCTTTCCTAAGTGTTTGTTTTGGGTGGCATGTATGAGTTTGCCACAATTAATTTCCCTTCAGATGTGTTAATCTCCAATGCAGTCATTTCTGCATGTGAGGGTATATTTATTTTAATTTCTTTGACTTGTAGATTTTTCTTTGTTACAATTATAATTCCTCCTTTTCTTAAATTTCAGTGTCGTTACCATAATATTGTATTCCTCTAAGTTTAGGGTATCATTTGATATCTCTGGGGTTAATTTTGTTTCAGTTAGGCAAATAATATGTGGTTCCTTTTCTTTGGTATAGCCTTCCAACTCTAATAATTTAGACATCATTCCATCTACATTTGAGTACATCAACTTAACCCATCCCGTCCTTATGTCATGTTTACATGTCCTCCCTAGGCCATCTGGGTGACACATATACATGAACTATATCTCATACCAATTAATCTGGCCAGTCATGTATGGCAACACTGTTCCTGCCGATATTCTGATTGGCTGGAGGTGTTTGTTCAATTTCGTTGTTGCTTAAACCAATACTCTCTTCATTATCAGATGTGATACTGAGTTTGTCGACAGTACAATCGTCAAAAACAATAAGAAATCCGTTATATATTTATCAACAATGAAATTTTCATAGGCAGGTAAAAATATTGAGTGAACAAAGTATTATAACAGTCCAAGTTCAAGGTCAGCATTCGACCAATTCCTTTAAATCTCTGACACTCCATAATGGAACAGAAAATTATGGAAACCTGCATAATCTAAGCTATAACACATTTAAATTTTAAGATCAGTCCATATTGTGATAATAGAGGATATGTAATGAAATAGTTTTCCTTTAGCCTACTTTGATTTTTCGCGATTTTTTCAAACCTCCCTCCTCGCAGAACTCATCTTTTCATTAGAATTTTTAATTATTCAGAGTTGTGGCATGATTTTTGGGTGCGGACTGATCTTAAAATTTAAATGTGTGTTATACCAATGCTTAGATTAAGCAGGTTTCCTTAATTTTTTATTATATTATGGAGTGTCGGAGATTTAAAGGAATTGTTCGTATGCTGACCTTGACTTGGACTGTTACAATACTTTGTTGACTCAATATCTCTATCTTCCTACGAGAATTTCATTGTTGATAAGTATATAACGGATTTCTTATTGCTTTTGACGATTGTACTGTCGACAAACTCAGTATCACATCTGGTAATAAAGAGAGTATCAGTTTTAGCAACAACGAAATCGAACAAACACCTCCAGCCAATCAGAATCTCAGCAGGAACAGTGTTGCCATACATGCCTGGCCAGATTAATTGGTATGAGGTTTAGTGTTTCACGACATTGTTTGCATATTCCGCGGGTTATTTCCACCACACGCAGCCACTGGCAAGCCTCCTGCATGCATCTAAGTCATGCTCCAGTCTCCTGCATATCACCGTAATGGATAGACCAACGCAAAAAGTTTTCCCTGTGTCCAGATCCTTATCTGAGAGTCCACAGCCACTGACTTCTGCACCAATGAAGTCAAACGGCTAGAAAAGAAAAGGCCTTAGTGATAGCGCGATAGGGAGAGAACTCAAGGTCACATTATCACCAATTGTGGGTGGAGAAAGTGACTCTTCCTTTCAGGAAAGCGACTGCCATAATGAGTGTCAATATTTATGCATCGTGTGAGGAGGATGGAGGACGTGACTCGACTCTGCGCCCATTGTTTCCCCCTGTATGTTCATCTGTTATTTCCGATTATGGGAATGATTGAGAAGGTATCTGGAGAGAGGGATATTGGCAAGGATAAGGAGATGGAAGAGGAAGTAGGGAGTGGGGAAAGGGAGGAGGTGGAGGAGGGAGGGAGAAGGGAGGAGGAAATGGGGTGTGTCGACCTCGCGCCACCCCTCTCTACTGTATTTACGTGAGTAATGGAGGCAGAAAGTTTGTTTCATGATGAAATCAATGCCTTTTTCTTTTTCTTGAAAGTTTCCGTGTGTATATGTTTGTTGTGATGAAAAAGTACAAATTACAGGAAAAAAAAAAAATTATAGTAGAAAATGTAGTCGAGTGGAGAAAGGGAGGAGGAACTGTGGTGTCTCGCACCACCGCTCTGTCTGTTTACATGAATTATGGAAGCAGAAAGTTTGTTTCGTGGTGAAATCAGTGCCACATTTCTTACTGAAAATTTTCATGTGTGTACTGTATATTTATTATGATGAAAAAGTCTAAATCACTGGAAAAAAAAAATTCTGTTATAGTGGAAAATACAGTTTTCGATTACAAACAGTACATGTATAATTATTTTGGTCACAATATTTTTTTTGTTCTGGTTTTATGCAGTAGTAGTAGTAGTAGTAGTTGTAGTAGTAGTGGTATTATTTGTAGTAGTAGTAGTTGTAGTAGTAGTAGTAGTTGTAGAAATGGTAGTTGTAGTATTAGTAGTAGTTGTAGTAGTAGTAGTTGTAGTAGTATTAGTAGTAATACAATAGGATCTCATCTTTAACGTCTAATTGGTGCCAGAAAAACGCCGTTATTAGCGCAAATGTTATTTGCCTGACATTAAAATACATGTATAAAGGGTTTATTGGTGCCCCCACTCCTAAACTTTTATCCACTTTTCCCATCTGGAGCCCTCCTATCACTAATTTTTTCTAGCTGAAATAATAAGATTACTTACTAAATTGTCAAGAGTAATATAAAACTCACTTTGATGGAGTTATGAGGTGTTTGGTATGATGATTGTTTCGAGGCTTGTGCATGGACGCTACTGCAGCATACCTCCTGACCCCTCGCTGACCTCGTCCCCATTCCTGCCTCTCGTGCCAGGGTCACCCACTTCCATCAACTCTTCATCAAACCCCATAAAGTCAGAATCTTCAGGAAAGTCCCCAATGTCATCAGCTACTCAACCCTTCTCTGTTGTTCTTCCTCAGCTGGCTAGCTTTGTGAAAGAAAGTGAGTGATGAGTGACTGATGGCGGGCATTCACTCGATTGTGATACTGTTTCTGGTATTTTCTTTAATTTTGATTTATAAGTCCAATCATTAGTCATTAATTCTGATGGCCGCTCTCTGTCTCAGCAGACTTGTTGCTGGAGTGCCGACCAGGCATGTTTAATGGCTGCCAGTGTTATATTATTCCAGGCACTGATGAAGAAATTTATGGCCTGTTGAATGTTATACTTCTTCCAGAATACAGCAACAGTCATTATGTTTGGGGTTGCAGGTATGCCAGATGGAGCAGGTGAGTCATTTGGGGCTGTGGAGGTGGAGGGGGAGGCAGATTGTGAGTCAGGCAGGGCAGTGGAGGCGGAGCGGACAGCGGCGGGTGAGACGGGAGGTGGCGAGGGGAGGATCCTCCATCTCCTCCTCACTACTGCCCCCATTTTTGGCAATTTACTTCATCTCTTCTTGTTTGTCTGTTTCAGTCCTCATCTTGTTATGGACACATTTGCAGTATAACAACTTGGCATTTGCAAAATATATAACCGTTATTCAGGTGAATCCAAACATTACTATAGAAACTGGGTATCCATTCTAACTTACCGTTATTGCCGAAAACGTTTTTGTCGAAGTCATTATTGTAACAGTATTATTTGTAGTAGTTGTAATACCCAGACTTCTAGTCGCACAGCGGTGCCAGAATCGAGCGACAATGCAAGCCAGACATACATTTCCATGTGTCTGTGAGTGAGAAAGAGTGTCTGTCTGCCATTCTGTAAGGCGGGATGATAATGAGGAGAGCGGGCAGCTGGCCTCAAGGTCGTTGCTGTGGTTACCGGCCTCCCAGCAGCAAGTACGACCGATTGTGGAAAATTTTTCACACAAATAGTGCTTGTGGTGGATTTTGGTCATCTGGAAGTGTTATCAAAGTGTTATTCTGGAGGGCTAGTCTAAGCCCTAGTTGTATCATCAAACCTCCGCCAAGCATACAGACTATCTATCTATTGCCAGATGCCTCAATCTCGTTTGGGGTGGCCTTAAACAAATTGCCTCCAAGTCGCCCTGTCCCCCACCATTTCACTGCCCTGCTCCCAACTCACACCCCTCTCTCTCATATACCTCTCCACTCCATCCCTCCATCTCATCCTCGGCCTCCCCCTCCCTCTTCCCCCCTCCACCTCACTCACATGCACTATCTTCGTCAGTCTTTCATCCTCCATCCTCTCCACATGGCCAAACCACCTCAGTGTGTTTCTCATAATGCTTCCTATCACATCCACATCAACACCACAACGCTCCTTTATATCCTCATTCGTCAGCCTGTCTCTCCATGTGACTCCACAGGCTCCTCTTAAATAACTCATTTCCACTGCTCTCACTCTTGACTTGTGTCCTTCCAACAACGTCCAAGCTTCACTTCTGTACATTAAGAGTTGGTATCACAGAACTGTCATGTAGTAACTTTTTCACTTCCATGCTCACTTCCCTGTTTCTTATCACTGCTTTCAAAGAACCAGCAACCTTTCTTCCCTGCTGTACCCTTTCAAGCACTTCACCCTCCAAACCTCCATCCATACTCATCACACTACTCAAGTACTTAAACGTACTCACATTTTCCAATTCCTCACCATCCAACCTCGCTGTACATTCACTGACTTCACCTCTCTCAAAGACCATCACTTTACTCTTCCCTACATTCACCTTTAGATTCCGTTTCTTACACACTCTCCCAAACTCATCCACCAAGCCTTGCAGCTCCCCTTCGTCTTCACTCAACAACACAGTATCATCTGCAAACAACAGTACAGGGAGTTTCCAAACACTATCCTCTCTCACCAGGGCCACTCCAACATCCACTACCCTACCTTGTACCTCTTTTATTACCCCATCCATGTACAGATTGAACAACCATGGAGACATGACACATCCCTGTTTCAACCCAACTTTCAAAGAGAAAAATTCACTTAATTCACCATCCACATGCACTGCAGCCTTCGCACCATCGTACATACTCTTCACAGCATTCAACAACTTCCCATCTACTCCATATATTCTTAACACTTTCCACAATCCTTGTCTATCCACCCTGTCATATGCTTTCTCCAAATCCATGAAAGCCGCATACAACTTCTTTCCCTTCTCTAGAAACTTTTCCACTAAAGATCTAAGAATGAATATCTGATCTACACAACCTCTTCCCTTCCTAAAGCCTCCCTGTTCTTCTCCAACTAATTTCTCTGTTCTTTCTCTAACTCTGTCAATAATTGTCCTACCATACACTTTTCCTATTATACTAAGAAGACAAATGCCCCTATGATTACCACACACTTCTTTTTCCCCTTTTCCTTTGGGGTAGGGGGGTTTCCAAGAATACTCCCCCAGTATCCCTGCTTGTCGTACGAGGCGACTAAAAGGGTTGGTGGTGGATTAGTGCCCCACCCCGTAAAGAGAAATAACTAAAAAAGCGAATAAAGCGCCTCGGACCCGGACGGACCATACGTTGACAACTAAGAAATGGACAAAGGACATTCTGAGGGTCGGAACATGGAATGTGAGAGGAGTGAATGATGAAGTGAAAGAGAGAGAGATTGTCCAGGTGCTTGAGGATGCAAAAGTTGATATATGTGGATTGACTGAAACTAAATGGAAAGGTGAAAGGATGAGAGAATGGGAATATGGTGTAGGTATATGTGCGGGAGTCAGTGAGAATGAGAGGGCAAGAGAGGGAGTATGTCTGATGATAAGCAAGAAGTGGAAGGAGAATATAAGAGAGTAAGGAACAGTGGGTGCAAGGATTGTATGGGTGAGGATGAAAGTAGGTATACAAGCATGGGCGATTGTATGTGTGTATGCTCCAACAGAGGGTCGAGTGGCAAGAGTGAAAGATGAGTTTTGGGCGAGAGTAGAAGCATGTATGGACAAGTTTGAGAGGAGCGAGAGAGTGCTGTTGATTGGAGACATGAATGGCAAAGTTGGGAATGTACGAGTGGATGGAGTGGTTGGTCAGTGGGGTGTGCCAGCTGAAGTAGATGGGAATGGTAGTGCTTTGGTGGACATCTGTGCTGGTAAGGGGTTGGCAATAGCCAACACCTACTTTCGTCATAAGATGATCCACCGGTATACATGGAGAGTAATGAGGAGGATGGATGGTGAACTTGTTGAACGAAAGGCATTGATAGACTACGTGTGTGTGGATGAGCGAATGAGAAGACAAGTGTTGGATGTAAGAGTGTGGAGAGGGTGGGGGAATGGAGTCTCGGACCATCACTTAGTGATGACCAAGGTAGAGCTGCAAAGAAAGTGGTTGAGGAGACGAAGGGGAAGACAGGAGGAAGCAGCTCCTGTGAGAAGAGTGGAGAAATTGCAAGATAGTGAGAAAATGACAGAGTATAAGAGCATAGTGGAAGAAAGATTGGGAAGGTATGAGCTAGAGCAGATGGAAGGGGTGGAAGACGTATGTAAGATATTCACGGAAGAGATAAGCGCAAATTGTGAGGTGGTTTGTGGAGTGAGGAGGAGATGCAAGGGTGTGCAAGGGACAGCATGGTGGAATGATGAGGTGAAACAAGCTGTGGAACAAAAGAAGAAGGCATATGGTGAATGGTTGGCGAGTAGAGGTAGGGGAGAAGATGAGAGAGAGAAGAGAGAGGTATATGTGAGCAGGAGAAGGGAGGTTAAGAGACTGGTGAAGGAGAGTAAGAAGAAAGTGGATGAAGAGTTTGGGAGGAATCTGAGTGTGAAATGGAGGGAGAGTAAGAAATTGTTTTGGAAGGAGTTAAAGAAAGTAAGGCAGTGTGAAAGGGGAAATAGTAGGGGAGTGAAAGATAGGAATAATAGATTGTTGGTGGAGAAGAGAGAGAAACTGAGGAGATGGAAGGAGCACTTTGAGGATTTGTTGAATGTAGAGATTGAGAGCAGTATGAGTATAAGTGGTTGGGGAATGGCTGGGAGAAGAAAAGATGAGAGGAGGGAGGAAGAGATCAGTAGGTTGGAAGTAGTGGAAGCGATGAAGAAGATTAAGCTGGGAAAGGCCCCAGGAATTGATGGAGTGTGTGGTGAAATGCTTAGGTATGGGGGTGAGATTGTTGTGGAGTGGATATGGAAGTTGTGTAGATTGGCTTGGGAAGAGGGAAGGGTTCCAGAGGACTGGAAATCAGGTATAATTGTTCCTCTGTACAAAGGAAAAGGGGAGAGAGAAGTATGTGGTAACCATAGGGGTATTTGCCTTCTTAGTGTGACTGGTAAAATATATGGTAGAATACTCATTGATAGGGTTAGGCATATGACAGAGGAGCTAGTTGGAGAAGAACAAGAGGGATTTAGGAAGGGAAAAGGGTGTGTAGATCAGATATTTGTTCTAAGATGTTTAGTGGAGAAGTATCTAGAGAAGGGAAGGAAAGTGTATGCTTCCTTCATGGACTTGGAGAAAACTTATGACAGAATAGATAGGCAAGGTATGTGGAAGGTATTAAGAATATATGGAGTGGAGGGAAAATTGTTGAGTGCTGTGAAGAGTATGTACGAGGGAGCTAGGGCTACGGTGCGAGTGGATGGTGAGCTGAGTGAGTTCTTTGATCTCAATGTGGGACTGAAACAGGGGTGTGTGATGTCTCCATGGCTGTTTAATATATATATGGATGGGGTTGTAAAGGAGGTGCAAGGTAGGGCAGTGGATGTGGGGGTGGCCCTAATGAATGAGGGTGAGATTTGGAAGCTTCCAGTGTTGCTGTTTGCTGATGATACAGTATTGTTGAGTGAAGATGAATGGGAGTTGCAAGGTTTGGTGAATGAATTTGGGACAGTGTGTAGGAGGAGGAAGCTGAAAGTTAATGTAAACAAAAGTAAAGTTATGGTGTTTGAGAGGAATGAAGTCACAGAGTGTGCAGTGATGTTGGATGGTGAGGATATGGAGAATGTGAGTGCATTCAAGTACTTGGGTAGTGTGATGAGTAAGGATGGAACTTTGGGGGATGAAGTACGTGAAAGGGTACAGCAGGGAAGAAAGGTTGTTGGTACACTGAAAGCAGTGATGAGAAATAGGGAGGTGAGTATGGAAGTTAAGAAGTCACTGCATGATGGTATTGTGATCCCTACCCTGACGTATGGAAGCGAGGCGTGGACCTTGCAAGAGGGGAACAAGTCAAGAGTGAGAGCAGTGGAAATGAGTTACTTGAGAGGAGCATGTGGAGGGACAGGTTGACGAATGAAGAAGTGAAGAAACGTTGTGGGGTAGATGTGGATGTGGTTGAAAAGATTAGGAGAAATACACTGAGGTGGTTTGGACATGTGGAGAGAATGGAGAATGAAAGACTGACTAAGAGGGTGTATGTAGGTGAGGTGGAGGGAGGGAGAGGGAGGGGTAGACCGAGGATGAGGTTGAGGGATGGAGTTGAGAGGTATATGAGGGAGGGGGGGGTGAGTTGGGGGGAGGGTAGTCAAATGGTGGGTGACAGAGTGACTTGGAGGCGTTTTGTCTGCGGCCACCCTTTGCGGGATTAGGGCGTCGGGCTATAGATAGATAGATAGACTATGTACAAGGGAATAATTATACCTGACTTCCAATCCTCCGGGACTCTACCTTCCTCCCAGGCCAATCTGCACATCTTCCACATCCATTCTACTACTATCTCTCCCCCATGCTTCAGCATTTCACCACACACTCCATTAATTCCTGGGGCTTTCCTCGATTTAACTTTCGTCATTGCTTCCACAACTTCTATCCTACTGATTTCTTCCTGTCTTCTCACCTCCCTCCTTCTCCCAGCCATTCCCCAGCCACTTATACTCGCATTACTTCCATCCGCTACGTTCAACAATTCCTTAAAGTGTTCTCTCCATCTGCTCACTTTTTCTCCCTTCTCCACTAATAATCTACCATTTTTATCTTTCACTCCCCTGCTAACTTCACTTCCACCCTGTCTTACTCTTTTCACCTCTTTCCAGAACATTTTCTTACAGTCCCTCCACTTTACACTCAAATTCCTTCCAAATTCCTCATCCACTCTCTTCTTACTCTCTCTTACTAATCTTTTCACCTCTCTCTTTCTTTCTACATATAACTCTCTCTTCTGCCTCTCAACTTCTTCCTCGCCCCTATTTCTCATCCATTCATTGTATGCTTTCTTCTTTTGTGCCACAGCCTGTCTCACCTCTTCAGTCCACCACGCTGTTCCTTGCACCCCCCTCCGTCTTCTCTTCCTTCCACACACCACATCACATGCTGCACATATTTCTCCTGTAAATATCCTACACACACCTTCCATGTCTCCCATCTGCCCCAATTCATATTTGCCCAATCGTTCTTCCACTTCTCTCTTATGCTCTGCCTTTTTAGTGAACATACAGAAGTGTAATGAAACATTAGGCCTACAAGTCACAGATAACACTTCCTGGACTGCCGAGATGATTCCGGACATCTGCCGAACAATCAAAGATTTTCGTAAATGGGACTATTTCTCAAAATTGCCGAAAAGTCGGATCTACCGAATAATCAGCTGTCGAATAATAGGACTTTTACTGTATTAAGATTTGGATGGCTAGGAGCTTAAGCTGAATGATGGTATAACTGAGATCATCATCATCAGAGGAAGCAGAAGGGGTGAAGACACTGATAATGCCCTGGCTCTGAACATTGGCATGTCACAATTTCATCCAGTCATTTCTATTCAAAATCTGGGTGTTTGTTTTAATTCAGAGTTAAGTTACAAAGAACATATTAATCAAGTTGTCAGAGGGTGTAACTTGCATATCAGAAATCAGTACTCTGTGAGGAAATTCCTGAATAGACGTTGCCTCTGAACACTGGTCCATGCAGTAGTCTTGTCTCGTGTTGATTATTGTGATTCACTGTGGATTGGTCTTCCAAATAATATACTAACAAAAGTTCAGTCTGTGTTGAACAGGGTAGCATGGCTTATCTTTGGTCTTCCCCGAGAATTTTGACTATACCATTCCTAATTGAGCTGCATTGGTTTCCAGTATTGGCTAGAATTGAACTTAAACTGTCTTATTACATTCAAGGTCCTTAAGTTTGGTGAACTGAAGTATCTTGCTGAAATGTTAAAATTTCCCATCAGCATGCCCAGGTATGATGTTATCTATATGATTCCTTCGTCCTGACGAGCCTGGAGCCATTCACCAGTCATCTTTCCCTGGTCGTTCTTTTGTGTATAGTGCCTGTATATTACACTCAGCCCCCTGCTATCGCACCTAATTGGTCACAGGAAACGCACGTGATAGCTGAATACGCGATAGCTGAACTGAACAATCAATGGGAAAATTTCTAATTGGTTTTTCGGTGGCCCATTTTTCTAACTTTTAACCATTTTATGCCTACGATTTCCTGCCAATCTCTCCTCTAACATGAAATAAAGCATTATTATATTAATAATAATGGTATAATGAATAAATAAACAACATAAAAGGCCATCAAACTTTTATAAGGATTACAGCTTGGGTGATTTGATGGGTTCCGAGGCTTGGGAGTGGCTTAGTTGCCGCCAGATCTCTTTGGCTGTCTTCATTTCTTTAGTGTCCACAGCTAAAGGGGGTATCACATGGTACCTTATATCAGGAATGGCTGAGGAGCATTTAAGTGGAACAAATCTTGGACACTATCACATGTTCCTCACACTGTCGTCAGAGCCCCGTCTCAGTTGTAAACACATGATTACTTTATCGACATCACAGTTTTTTCGGCATGAGAAATATTAACTCTTTATAAGGGTTTCAAAATGATTGATATTTATTCTAAAATACAATATTAATAAGTATTCAGTGTTAGGCTAAACCCATTCGAGCCGAATGGGTTTTGGTCACTGTTTTGCCCATCGTGTCCTTGGCAGGAATCTGTTCAGATGCATTCCAAATGCCCGTGCTATAATCGGGAATTTTTCCACGTTACCGTTCCGATTAACCATCGTATCCTCTGCAAACCTCGTATGAAGTGCCATGTGAATAAGTTTCGTTTAGCCTGTCTTCAAACTCGATGCGTGATAGCAGTCTTGGGGTGCGTGATAGCATGTATGGTTATGCATTTGATGTGTGCATGATAGCAGATAAACGTGATGGCTGAACGCGCGATAGCAGGGGGTTGAGTGTATATAATAGATTGCCATTGTCCATGAGACAACTCTCTTCTGTTGAATCCTTTAAGAGACAGCTGAAAGCCTTTGTTTATTCAAAATGCTACGACCTGGAGAGAGGTACTATGGCAGATGATTTTAGGGTTTAATTATTGCCACTTTTATATATATATATATATATATATATATATATACAGACAGTGGGCTCGCACAGTGCACGTCACCGCAGTGCGCGATTCGCCTTGTGCACGAGTGACCAAAAATCATAACCAAAAACCCTTTAATGCACGAGTTTACCGCACAGAATGCGAGGCAGAGGCAAGGAGTGGCTCAAAAATGCCATTTTCTACTAGTGTGCGACCACCCCTCACAGAGCACGTCGCGTGTCGTCATGTTGATGTGCCAGACAGAGTCAAGTTGAGCTGCCTAGCGTGATGGAAGGCAGGACTGAGCTGTGTATGTCAGACATTAGCAAGATCCTTGCTGCCGTGGATAAGCTCAAGGAAGAGGTGAAGGAACAGGAAGTGAGCAACCTAAGAATGGAGGAACTTCTGGTTGGTATCGACAAACTCTTCCGTTTCTACACAGACAGGCACAGGGAAGAAATAAACAGAAGAAGACAGACGCTCATAACAAGCTACACCTAGTGGGCTCAAGTTGGTGAAATAGCGGAACCATCGACATCGTCTGCTCCTGTTCCTGTTGAGGATGAAGAGGATGCAATGTCAGAAGTGTCAGCATTGGACTTTGAAGGGTTTATGGCCGAAGTGAGTGACTTTGATGCTCCTGGGGAAGGTGATCTAGAGGAGTTTGCGGAGGGAAGTGTTGGTGCAGTGGGGAGTGCGGCGCTGTAAGTGTTGCCGCGCCTCGGAACCCCTGTTATTTAAGGTCATCAGGCCTGTTGTCTACTGTTATTAAGGTGACTTCCCAAATTTTTGTTATTGTAGCTATAGCTTTAGTACAATGTCTGAAACATATGACCTTTATTATGTCTCTAAGGGCCAAAAAAATGCCCAGGTATGAGGGGGTACCGCCCATATGTAATTATTCCCGTTAGATTATGTATTCCTAGTACACGAATTCCCAGTGCGCGAGCTCGTGCACCGCCCAATCTCTCGCGCGCTGTGCGAGCCCACTGTATATATATATATATATATATATATTTATACAGTAAGGTCCCGGGTTACGTCAGAGTTCCGTTCCTGAGACATGACGTAAGCCGATTTTGAACGTAACTCGAGTTTTATACAGTACAGTAACCCCTCCAATATCCGGATCAATAGAGCCATAGGCAGGTCCGGATAGTGGTCCTGTCCGGATATTGGGCCCCAGCTTATGGACTTGTACTTATGGACCCTAACTCTGAAAAACACCTATACAACTCCCTCTGGACATGCATTGCACCTATTTAAGACCCAAATCACACCAATAAGGGACATAAAAGACTGAAATAAATGCAAAAGAACCATAAAATGAGGTTTTAGAGGTGAGTTTATACAATATTAAACATTCTGGGTACTTACAAGTCCCTTGCTCTTGGACTGGTTTGAACCGCCAGTTTGCAGTCCACAGTTAATCCTCTGCACTCTAAATTCTAATTTCTTAACACTGCACAACACTGTAAATTCCCGTGTGTTCTAGTGGCAAGGTATTGCAGTTTATTCACTGTTTATTCACAAAAAACAAGCACCTGTGGCTTGCATTGTTATGAGTATCTGCTCTCCATCGGAGTTAAGCTGTGACTGTTGATGTTGGTGGGGCAACAGAGTTGCCAGATCGCAACAGCCACATTACCAATCTCCTCAACTTTCATTGTCAAATATAACTTTTCATTACCAAATTCGTAAAGCTAGCATATATTCTTCACTAATTATATATACAAGTGGAAATACATGTAATCACTCTCCTTATAACTAACACCATGTTGATTATTTTCACACTATGTAGGGTAGCAGATTAATCAGAGAGAGCAAACAATCCACCATCTCCATCCTGTGTATCCTCATACATGTGAAAAATCCATTTGGTAATGCATTATTCTAATTCATTACCAAACGAATTTTTCATTACCAAATTGGCCCACAATTAGTAATGAAAAATACCAAATGGCAACCTGACAGGGGAGGGGGGAGGGGGAGGAAGGAAGGGGTGAAGGGACCATGGTGTAACAGCTGTTTGGCGCCAGGTGGGAATTTCAAATTATGGGAGGGAAAAAAGTCAGATTTTTTTCGAATTTTTTGCGGTTTTTGGCCCATTTTGGGAATATTGGATCCCAGGAGGATTATGTCCGGTTAGTGGGGATGTTCGGATATTGGGCGTTCGGATATTAGAGGGATTACTCGTCGTATGATTATACTTACCGCAATGCATCTTACAGATTTTTCAACCATACATTGCATACTATACATGTAATAATCTTATAACAGGTATGTATAAGAAACATAGTCTTTTGAACTGATGATATTTATTGAATAAAATATAAGTTGTACTAGCTAAGAGTCTTCGTCACAGTAGCTCACTCGCTGCGGTAACGGCACTTCTCATCGTCATGGCAGCAGAGTTACGCCACCACTGCCTCACCCACAACTGAGTCTGGCTGCCGCTTCCTCACTCTCCCGTCCTTACACACGTGCACACTGCCAACACACATTTTATTCCTATATTCAAGCACTTTTCATACTTCATCATACAATAAAGTTTACTGTAAATTACTGCCATAAAATATGAAATAACATCATTACCAGCACGATAATGTAAGCATTTCTAACATCAAGTTTGATGTTTTTTTTTTTTTCTCTCGGACAGCAAAATTATTTCAGTGATAAAATGACCGATTACTGTATGGTACTATAATAAAAGATGCATACTGTGTGTCACTACATACCTTCTGACATCAACTTGACTCGTTACTGGGGTTGCGATGTGGAAGGCACTGCATCAGGGGAGTCAGGGACCGGAGCAGGGGAGTCCAGGGCTGAAGCAGGGGAGTCCGGGGCTGAAGCAGGGGAGTCAGGGGCTGAAGATAGGGAGTCAAGGGTTGACGATGAGGATGAGGCAGCAACTGGTGGTGAAGTTGTGGCTCGGTGTTCAGTTCGCTTGAAAAACTGGAGAATTGAAGACTGCTTGGCGGCATATTTCTTTTCGTCATAGATTTGACGATAACAGGACACTGCATCCTCAATTCCCCTGTACACTTTGGCAAACCTCTCTGCATTTGGGTCCTGATCTTCAAATGCAGCCATTGCTTTTTCTAAGAAGTCAAAAGCATTTGCCATTTCCTTAATCTTAAACTGTCTTAGCGGTTCTGCCTCATCACCTTTTTCATCATTTTCCATTTGTTTTCCTAGGTATAGCAAGTCTTCATTACTCAGCTCTTGATCATGTGAATCAACAAGTTCATGTACATCACTCTCGTCTATATCCAGATTTAAATCATTTCCATTTTTCACACATTTGCGCTTGACTTCATTTATACTGTCTTCATCAAATCCTTTAAAGTCATTTACGAGGTTAGGGCACACTTTTTTCCACACTCCGTGCATATTCGTCTCAGTCACTTCAGCCCAACATTCTCCAATATTTTTAACTGCCTTATAGATGTTGAAATCTTTCCAGAATTCTTTGAGTGTTACTTTACCATTTTCTGTTGCTCGTATTGCCTGTCTGAATGTTTTTCTCAGGTAGTAAGCCTTGAATGCTCTTATTACCCCTTGGTCCATGGGTTGTAGGATTGATGTTGTGTTTGGTGGCATAAACACAACTTTTACATTAGGGTGCAACTCTGTCAGGCTTGAAGGATGACCAGGAGCATTATCAATAATGAGAAGAGCTTTGAATGGCAGATTCTTCACAGCACAATACCGTTCAACCTCTGGCACAAAACACTTTGAAAACCAGTCAATGAAAATTGCACTAGTCACCCAAGCCTTTAAATTACTTTTCCAATAAACTGGTAGGCTAGCTTTAAGGATCCCCTTAAGAGCTCTTGGATTTTCGGAGTGGTACACGAGTAGCGGTTTAAGCTTGAAATCGCCTCCACAGTTTCCCCCCAAAAGTAGCGTTAGGTGCTCTTTGGATGCTTTGTGACCTGGCATGGTTTTTTCTTCTTTAGCAATATAGGTTCTGTTAGGCATTCATTTCCAGTTTAGTCCCGTTTCATCAACATTAAAAATAAGTTCTGGAATGTAGCCTTCCTTCTCAATCAACTCCTCCAACTCATTAATGAATGTTTTTGCTGCTTCGTCATCTGCACTGGCTGCTTCTCCGAAAATTCTTCTGCTGGTTAGGTTTGCTCGAGCCCTGAAACGAGTAAACCAACCTTTTGATGCCACAAATGTCTCGTTGGTCTCACTTTCCTCACTTTTTTCTTTCTTAAGGTCTTGGTACAGTGTGCGTGCTTTTTCACAGATTAACTGTTCACTCAGAGGCATGCACCGTTGATTATTGTCCTCAATCCACAGCATTAGCATCCGTTCCATCTCAATCAACAGTCCCGATCTTTGCTTTGTAATCACAGTTGATTGCATGGGAGTTGCACCTTTAACGTGAGTCAAGATACGTTCCTTGTCTTTAAGGATTGTAGCTACGGTAGTACGGCTCATCCCTAGCGCACGCCCGATTGCTGATGCCTTTTCTCCTTTCTCATTACGCTTAATAATATCGACTTTTTCACGTAATGTGATGGTCTTGCGTTTCTTGGAGTCGTTATGGTCACCAGGAAGCTGTCTCTTAGGCATCATGGAATCAGGATGGCGAAAAACACAAGAAAATGAGGGAATCACTGTATCAGGCGGTGGTAGCAGTGAGACTGAGAGCGATTGCTGGTAGTCAAGCATGAGGCGGGAAAACTCCAGAGACATCTCGCGGTACACAGCAACACTTTAAAACCCGCGCTTTACGTATTTTTTCTTTATTTTCTTATATTTTAAAATTTCCTCTCACGGACCGACTGTCGTAACCTTGAATTGACGTAAGTCGATACTGACGTAACCCGGGACCTTACTGTATATAAGAAACAGGGAAGTGAGCATGGAAGTGAAAAAGTTATTACATGACAGTATTGTGATACCAACTCTAACGTACGGAAGTGAAGCTTGGATGTTGTTGGAAGGACACAAGTCAAGAGTGAGAGCAGTGGAAATGAGTTATTTAAGAGGAGCTTGTGGAATCACATGGAGAGACAGGCTGACGAATGAGAATATAAAGGAGCGTTGTGGTGTGGATGTGGATGTGATAGGAAGTATTATGAGAAACACACTGAGGTGGTTTGGCCATGTGGAGAGGATGGAGGGTGAAAGACTGACGAAGAGAGTCTATGTGAGTGAGGTGGAGGGGGTAAGAGGGAGGGGGAGGCCAAGGATGAGATGGAGGGATGGGGTGGAGAGGTATATTAGAGAGGGGGGTGTGAGTTGGGAGCAGGGCATTGAGATGGCGGGGGACAGGGCGACTTGGAGGCGATTTGTTTGTGGCCACCCCAAACGGGATTGAGGCGTCTTGCAACAGGTAGGTAGGATATATATATACAGTAACCCCTCCAATATCCGGATTAATAGAGCCATAGGCAGGTCCGGATAGTGGTCCTGTCCGGATATTGGGCCCCAGCTTATGGACTAGTACTTACGGACCCTAACTCTGAAAAACACCTATACAACTCCCTCTGGACATGCATAGCACCTATTTAAGACCCAAATCACACCAATAAGGGACATAAAAGACTGAAATAAATGCAAAAGAACCATAAAATGAGGTTTTAGAGGTGAGTTTATACAATATTAAACATTCTGGGTACTTACAAGTCCCTTGGTCTTGGACTGGTTTGAACCGCCAGTTTGCAGTCCACAGTTAATCCTCTGCACTCTAAATTCTAATTTCTTAACACTGCACAACACTGTAAATTCCTGTGTGTTCTAGTGGCAAGGTATTGCAGTTTATTCACTGTTTATTCACAAAAAACAAGCACCTGTGGCTTGCACTGTTATGAGTATCTGCTCTCCATCGGAGTTAAGTTGTGACTGTTGATGTTGGTGGGGTAACAGAGTTGCCAGATCGCAACAGCCACATTACCAATCTCCTCAACTTTCATTGTCAAATATAACTTTTCATTACCAAATTCGTAAAGCTAGCATATATTCTTCACTAATTATATATACAAGTGGAAATACATGTAATCACTCTCCTTATAACTAACACCATGTTGATTATTTTCACACTATGTAGGGTAGCAGATTAATCAGAGAGAGCAAACAATCCACCATCTCCATCCTGTGTATCCTCATACATGTGAAAAATCCATTTGGTAATACATTATTCTAATGCATTACCAAACGAATTTTTCATTACCAAATTGGCCCACACTTGGTAATGAAAAATACCAAATGGCAACCTGACAGGGGAGGGGGGAGGGGGAGGAAGGAAGGGGTGAAGGGACCATGGTGTAACAGCTGTTTGGCGCCAGGCGGGAATTTCAAATTATGGGAGGGAAAAAAAGTCAGATTTTTTTCGAATTTTTTGCAGTTTTTGGCCCATTTTGGGAATATTGGATCCCAGGAGGATTATGTCCGGTTAGTGGGGATGTTCGGATATTGGGCGTTCGGATATTAGAGGGATTACTGTATATATATATATACAGTAGAACCTCTCTCATTCGGACTATATGGGGGGAAGGGTTGTCCGAATTAGCAGATTGTCCGGACCATCAGGGTAATCTCCAGTTCATGCCAAACTCTATCTACATATGGTATGTTTGTTAATTATTAACATATGTGGCATATGTCAACCCTATGTAACTGCAAAAGATGAAAGGATACCGGTACTAAAATAACAAAACTAATCATGTAAGATAGTTTTATATTGCATAATTTACAGGTAAGGCCATGACAAGAAACTAGCCTACATTTTAAATTGTAGTAAGTGGCTAAGGACCGTGTAGGCAAAAAAATTAATTAATTAACTGTAATATTTGGAATAAAAATAAAACTTATGTAGGCAAAAAATACATTGTCATCTTTGGCATATTGATAACACCCATATGGGCAAGAAGCTAATGTCTGATGTACAAGTAAAGCACATTTAAGTATAAAAAATAAACTACGGTAATCATTAAACACTGCAGAATATTCTGACCCATTTTTGTGTAAGCAAACTCCTCCTTTTAACACCTTTATTCATTACAGAAACTACACTTGCATGAAGGGGCATGGTAAGTAGGATTAACTTTTGAAATATAGCGGAAAAATATAAATGGTTGGTGAACTAGTTGATGGAACGAATGCTACCGTGTGTTTAAACAGGCGCCCATGTTGCCACCTAGCGTGATCCGAGACTAAACGAATGACGATCACTTTCAGCGCCGATACTGAAAATGACTTTAGAATTACTTTCAACATATTTTTGGAGCTTATTATTTTTAAATTTTGTCCGGATTAACAGAAATCCGGATTAAAGGGGTCCAGACCAAAGAGGTTCTACTATATATATATATATATATATATATATATACTGTATATATTTGTATATTTATAGATGAAGTTTGTATTGTATATGAGAGATGTCACAATTCTTGTAAAAATAATGTATATGTGTGTCAAGCACTATGGAAGAACTGGCACTTTTGAGAAACAAAAGACCAGATTATTATTATTATCATTATTATTGTGTCTCATGTGGCCTGATAATTGGAGACGATAAGCAGTGTGCCGTCTTGTCAGCCATCTGATTTTGGAATGATTGCTCTTGTCAGTCGTCTGAGTTTGTAATGATTCCTCTTGTCAGCTATTTGAGTTTGGAATGATTCCTCTTGTCAGCTGTCTGAGTTAGGAATGATTCCTCTTGTCAGCTGCCTGAGTTTGGAATGATTCCTCGTGTCAGCTGAAAAATGGTTTAACTTTATTCATATATAGTACACATTAACACTGGCATAAAAATGTGGAGACCCCAGCTCTCACCACATATGGTGCAAGTATTCATCAGTCATTGAGGTTATATGATGCAGGTCAGGGAATAATGTCAGTACTATTTTCTGTTGTGAAACATATTCTTGAAGAAGTCTTGCTCAAGATTTTCCCAACCCACTGAGTATTTATTGATTATCAGGAGCTGCTTTTTGTCAGAATAAATTATTGTCCTTTAATGTGCAGAAAATGCAGCCATAATGCTTCATTGTTTTTCCTTCTTATTCCAGGTTGCTCTACTGTGTATGAAAATGAACGGTTTTGCATCAATTGCTACAAGATGAGGAATTCCACTGCATTGAATCACTCTCGGATCATAGCTGCAGCCAAAAAGAAGATGGCTTCAGGATATTAGATATATTTTACATACAACCATATTTGTGATACAGGAAATCATTGTTCTAATGGACAAATTAGAGGGAAAGGCAGTTTGGCAGAAATGGTTGTCCATTAGTTCCAAATGTTGCTGAAGTAGCCTAAATAATAGTTAATAAACTATGCCATGCATGCAGCATACTCATTGCTTATAATGAAATAATTGGTAAAACGTTAGAAAACACTATAGTATGCAGAATATATAGATTATAATGCAGTACAATGACCCCATTTACACTCCAGTTTACCAAGGTTGGCAACATCAGTGATTTCCTCAATCCCTGTATGTTCATGTAAATCATTTGCGCAAGGTGAACTTCTACTTATTACCTTGAGAACCAATATAAAAAGCAATATAAAAAAGGTATATCCAGTAATGAGGACCGTTATCAGTGCTACAGGTGTTGAGGACATCACTGATGGTGTGAGACTTGGTGAAATGGAGTAGAGTTGTTAAAGGCTTACATGATTGAGAAAAATCCACCGGAACAGATACCTTCTCCCACTTTCCTGCTTATGTACATTTCTTTTTCTTCCATTTTTTCATTTCCGTTTTCTTTCCTTTCCATCTTTCGTTGCTTCTGTTTCTCTCTCTCCTGAATTCCCTTCTTGGAACACATAATGGTTATAAAGAAAGCAGGAAATTGGAGGAAATTCAAGAAAGTCAGTGAATTAAAGAAACCAAGTCCCTCTATTTGCTCAGTTTGGGGCATACATGTTTATGTAGGTGTTTATACTCAAAATTGGCCTTTATGCACCCTACAGAAGGATTATTTTTTGACCCCCCCCCCACCTCTCTCTCTCTCTCTCTCTCTCTCTCTCTTGGGGGGACAGCATAGGTGAAAATATGAAAATGGTTAACTCACACAGTTCAGACAGCTGAGGAAGTTATTTTAATGGCAGGGAGGACCCATAAACATGCCCATTAAATCTGAAATCTGTTGCTAAGGCACCCTAGATAAAGATAATCTTACAGCCAGTGTTCCGAATTTTACGAAAATTCTGTAGTTGTATTTTGTAACCAGTCCTTGGCCTTTATGGTGTGCAGATTGTTGTGAGCTAAGGAAATTGCCACCTGTGACATCACTTCTGCCTGTAACCAATTAACAGCTTATGTCTGAGTCTAGTTAATGCAGTTCCAAACCCATGCCACACAAGGGAGCAATTTTTTACGCAAGGGAGCAATGTCCCTTATGAAGAGAACATTGGCATGGCTGCATCTGGCCTTGTCTGAATTATGACAGTACACCTGTAATTTATCAAGTACTGTATAAACACACTTGTTTAATTCATAGTTGAACAGTGCACCTTTAGTATACATGTAATTAATAAATCAATACATGCTTGGTGTAGGAAGCTGTAACTGGTATGCTAATTTACTTCTGCATGTCTCAGACCTAGAGCCACACTCCTTTATATACCACCAATAGTTCACCAAATATATTAAGTATTTCCTTTCTTAGATATCTAGGTATAACTGGAAAAAGTACTGCATGAGTGTTTTCTTTTGAACCAACAAGTTCATACAGGAAGTAAGTGCTCATTGAGAATGTGATGGTATTTAAGTATGCACTAAATTGTCTGTGTATTTGTTGATTTTTCAACAGTAAAATGGATGAGGACTTCTTAGTCAGTTTTAATGAAATGACTGACAAGTGACAACTCAGAATGTGCTCTTTACCAGTTTTAACCCATTCACAGCGTCAGTGTTGCCTGTGTGTGGCAGTTTTCAGGTATTTAGAGAAAAATAATAGAATTAAAATAATATTGTCAAAAGGTAGAGAAAAAAATCCTGGGTTCAGTGGTGTATAACACAATATAGCAAACAAAAAAATTTTCTCTGAAACAGGTCCATGAAGTAATAAATATTCCTGTGCAGTGGTGCCAGGCGAACGATGTGTTATGGTTGCACTGTGTCGTCAGTGTCAATCTTGCGATCAGGTAAGGTGTAAATCAGCATCTGAACCATCATTATCATCATCTATCAGTGTATCACTATCATCACTACACTCATCCAGAGAATTCATCCAATATTTGCTTGGGCCACTGCTAGCGGGGGCATTGAGAAGATTTTGTACCATTACCTTTGGCATTTTGTAGGTAACTGAGCTGAGCTCTGCTCCTTGTAAAAATGCATAATCTATGTATGGCAATATTCTATAGGGTGCCATGGGTTACTAGCTGATTTATTTCATGCCATTTCTGACCGGAATTTTTGAAAGCAAGAAATCATATATGATACCGCCGCAGTCAGAGCCATTTGGACTCAGATGTCATATATGATACAGCCGCAGTCAATGGGTTAAATAGATGTAGAGTATTTGTAAGCGCAGTCTACAACTCAGAGAATGAACATGGAGTGTGACCTAACCAACCCCAGCATGTTGTCTGCTGCCCTCAGAATTTCTGCATTCCTTTTTAATGACTGGGATGGCATAATTGATTTAATATAACTGATTTTTGGCAGGTATATTATTTATAAAGGAAAAATTTAAAAACACCCTTCAGACTGTTATTGTCTTTTGTTACGAATGAGATTAAGGAGGCCTGCAATCCTTCTTGGCTCATGTCACCACAGCTGGCTGGCTAATGGTTAGTAAAATTCCTCCATAGCAAAAGTTTTGATGTCTGATTGAGATACAAAAGGATTCTGTCAGTATCTGTTCTATGAAAATTTGGTAAATCCAGGCCCATGTCCATTAGAGCAAGGGTTTACATTAATTAAAATTCTGTACATGTTAGGCGATGCCCCAAAACATTTGCCATGATTAAGTGATTTTTGATAGGGGAATCTGAGGGACACTTAACCTGGCCAAAAACCCCGGTTATATGGTTACCACCCAGCAAAGTAAATGGTTTCCTGGGTACAGGAAACCATTTGGCCTGTCACTCGGTGCAGAGACCATAAAGCATCCCTACGTTGAGTAAGTGGATAATGGGTGCCCCCATCTACCACAGTGATCATGATGATGATTAGGTGATGCTAAAAATCTTGTAAGTTTCATCTCATTATCTCAGTTTAGAATTATATCATCTGTACAAGTACTGTTTTAATACAGGAAACGGGTTCATAAGTATGTTAGCGAGTGCAACTAATTTATAAAATTGTAGCGACCTCTTACCATTGTGAAACCTGTATTTTGCACCTACAGAATGAACATTTGCAGTTATTTTCGTCTTAATATCTACCATGACTTAGAAATTCCACAAATTATAAATAACATAACATATGGGGAAATTTACTAATGAGTCTAACCTCTCGGCAAAATTGCCCCCTACCACCACACTTACACCCGACTAGTCACCAGTGAACACTAACACCCTTTCAAAACAGTATGTAATGCATGTATTTAATGGGAATGAACAATATTGTAAGGTTCTTACCAGACTCTGACTGACAATGCTTATCCAGTGTATTAACAAGTACAGTACAGGTTTCTCTCTTGACAATGCATAATTGGATATGGAAGGGGTTCTGAGGCTTGAGGCACACTACAGCCTCTTAGCACAAGGTGAGTGTGGTAGTAGCAGGGACAACAGGGTAGACTAATCCGCCCGCTTGCCTTTAGGGGTGGGTGGGTGGGATGCGCTATGATTGGCTTGTCATGCTTGAACGTGATTGGCTTCCGGCCACAAGTAGCTAAATGACACCATGACCTGGAAACTCCTCGGAAATGACCCACTTGGGACAGTGACTGCAGCTGTCAAATCGGTTATATTGGATAACGTGACATAAGAAGCAATCACGGTGTGGCTGGAAAAGAACCTTGAATTAGAAAACCATGACTAACATCATCATCATCATCCGGACCTCCTTTCCCACCGTGACTAACAAACCCCCAGTATATGCGAGTTGACTGTATATTGATAGCTGACCATATCAAGGAAATAGTTGTTGCATGCTAAATAATACTGCAGTATGCATCATTTTTAAATGTTCATATTATATAGGTTTTAATTTATATAAAAGGAATGGAAGATTATAACTGGTGTAGCAGGCTACAGTTTTTAAAATTTTTCTTTCTTTCTCAAAAGGAATTCTGAGAGTGTCTTTTGTATTTACATGCTACCCTGCATTATTTATGAGTTCCCTTTTCCAGTTCTGTACAGTAATTCCACATTTTTCATGGGGTTTCTGTTCATTTGGAGAATCCCCACCCTCCCACCCCAGTTCCATTTTGTACCTCACACCACAGAAGTTTCTGAGCCCAGCTGCTAAGTGTCTCTTACACACTTTGCTATGCTTCCTTCAAAATCTACCATTCTCTCACATGTTGCCCTACAGCGAGCATCTGCCATTGCATCATTATTTCATCTCATCGTCACATTGTTATTGGATTATCACCCAATCATGTCATCATCATTATCTCATATCATCATCATGTTATCAGTTTGAGAAAAAGTAAAATTTATTGGCAGGGCATCAGTACTTTTCATCATCATCATAATTTTCAGTAAGTTAATCAGGTGGCCCTCATAGTTTCAGAAGCTTTATTTACCTCCAGACTGCTTACCTTAGCATGTCCTGCTGCACAGTTAGTTCCATGTGTTTGTGACTGCTCACTTTTAATCTCATACAGTGAAGCCATGCATAGAACATTACTAATCTCCCTTATCATTTCAAAATGTTTGTGTCCATCAAGTGCATCTTTAATTTCAAAGATCAAGAAGCCCCATCATACCTTGGATAAGGGAAAGGATATATGTACAGCACACCCTCATTTTACAATGAGAATATTTGAAAAAAAATCCAGTGCATAACAATTATTGTATAGTTAGACAGTCATAACAGCTCAGTGGGGATATGTTTTTGGCCAAAGGTCACCCCACTCTAGTTTAATAAAATTTAAACTAAGTAGTTTGCATCTCGTGTCCAATCCTCCAACTTTGGTTTTTCATTCCTTAATAATGAGCCCATATCACACAGTTTCAGATACTAGAGCACACACATAATCACTTCTCCCCTGACATGACACCACAGCAGAAATACAGCCAAGTAAAATACATACTGGCAACAAATCACACATAACAACTGCCAATACATACATTCCCCCCTGTCATCCCCCACAGTACCACACAATTACTCTCCTCAAATACACCACATCACTAACATACTTGACCTCTTCCATACACCTAATCCTTCTGCTTACACTGTTAATCTTTCTTCTCCGTTGGGCTCCTTCGATCACAACCTTATTACCTTAACCTGTCCTATCGCTCCAGTACAGCTTGTGGACACTCCAAAGGAACGTCGGTTGTGGCACTTTGGAGCTGCTGCTTGGAGACCCTCGGGTAGTACTTCCTTGATTTTCCCTGGAATGATTATTGCGTCCAAGACTCGGAGCCATCTGAGTGTGCCTTGCACATTATAGAGCCTATTCTCTCAGGCATGGAAGCATACATTCCTTCCTCATATACTTTGACTAATGCAAAAAAGCCTTGGTTTAATCACGCTTGTTCAGATGCTGCCCACAACAAGGAGAGGGTCTATAAAAGGTACTGGGGCCAACCCACCCCTGAATCACATCTTTTTTTATATTTCTGCTTGGAATCATTCTAAGACTGTTTTTTGCTCTGCAAAAAATAATTTCATTCATACTAAATGCTCTCAACTCTCCTACTCAAATTCTTCCTGCTCCATCTGGTACCGTGCCAGAAACCTTTCTGACAACTTTACCTTATCATCCTTCCCTCCTCTCTTCTACTCTCTTGGGTCTGTAGCTTTTTCTTCTACTGATAAAGCAGATCTCTATGCTCAGACTATCTCCTCCAGTTCCACCTTAGATGATTCTGTTGCTGTTCTTCCATCACTTCCCCCCTCTGACTTCCTCATGGCTGAAATTAAAATATCCTCAACTGATGTATTTTCTGCCATCACTGGCCTCAATACTAACAAGACATATGGGCCTGATTGGGTCCCTCCTGTTTTCCTCAAGAACTGTACTTCTGTGCTTACACCCTGCCTAGGTAAACTCTTTCGCCTTTGTCTGTCAACTTGTACCTTTCCTTCTTGCTGGAAATTTGCTTTTATTCAGCCTGTCCCAAAGAAGGGTGACAATTCACAACCCTTTATCGTCCAATTGCTTTAACATCCTATATCTCAAAAGTTTTCAAGTCTGTTCTTAACAGAATTCAAAGCATTTTTCCTATCACAACCTTTTTTCTGATGGTCAATGTGTGTCCCATCAGGGGCGCTCCAATTGTGATCTTCTCACCTACCTTTCAGACTCCTGGTCATCCTCCTTTCGGGACTTTGGCGAAAGCTTTGCCATTGCACTTGACATCTCAAATGCTTTCAGTCGAGTCTGGCATAAATTTTTAATTTCCAAACAGCCCTCATGGTTTCTATCCTTCTGTTTGTGCCTTCATCTTTAGCTTCCTTTCTGGTCGTTCTATAGCTGCTGTTGTAGATGGCCACCGTTCTTCTCCTAGATCTATCAACAGTGGTGTTCCTTAGGGCTCTGTCCTATCACCAACTCTCTTCCTTTTATTCATCAATGACCTAAGCTGTACAACTAATCCTATCCACTCATACACTGATGATTACACCCTTCACCTTTCCATTCGGTTCCTGTAATGTCCATCTCAGCAGTTATTTCAGGCAGCCTGCAGTCCGAAAGGACCCAGGTTCGAATCCCAGTTGGGGCAGAGAACAGTTTAAGGATTTGAATTTCATGATAGCAGACTTTTCCGATCTACAAGAAGATCCACCAACATGTTGTAGAAATACTCCCACTAATACCAATACACTAGCCCTGTATGAGACAGCCCTAGCATGTATTCAGTATGGGTGGTGGGTGTTAGTACCGAAGTGGTGACATGTGGAGTTGTAGGAGGACTAACGGGCCTCGGGATAGGCCACGGCCCCCAAGAAATAGGCCCTGAAACCTTTGCCCAGAGTTGGACACACACACACACACACACACACACACACACAAAAGGGGGATGAGCCTATGATACACCTAATGTCCGACTTGGCACATATCTCTGACTGGGGTAACAGTAATCTTGTTTTTAATGCATTATAGACTCACTTCTTACATCTGTCAACCCAACAAAGTCTTCCACAGTACCCACTAATGTTTAATAAGATCCATCTCAATCCTGCAACATCCTTAAACATACCTGGGGTTTTCATTCTCTTGTGATTTAGCTTGGAAAGATCATATTACATCTCTTGTAAAATCTACTTCCAAGAGATTAATGTGCTGTGCCAACTAGTACCTTCTTTACCCCTGCACAGATGTTGACTTTATACACGGGTTTTATTCACCCATGTAGAATACAACTCTTGTGTGGGGAGGTTCCCCTCATACAGCTCTTCTCAACAATGTGGAGTCAAAGTCTTTTCATCTCATTAACTATCCTCCTCTTACTGGCTCCCTTCAACCTCTGTCTCTTTGCTGCACCGTTGGATCTTTATCTCTTCTTCTATCGCTACTTCAATGGTCACTGTTCCTCTGAACTGTCTGCTTGCATTCCTCCACCTCTACGACAGGCACGTAGCACCTGTCTAGCAACAAACTCTCATCCCTTTTCTGTCCAACTCTCCAATGCAAGAGTTAACCGTTACTCCCAGTCCTATAGTTATGCATCAGGTCAAGTCTGGAACAGTCTACCTTTGTCCATACTTCTTACTTCCTGTGATCTCCAGTCTTTCAAATGTAGTGTGTCCAGGCATCTCCAAATGAATGGATTGTGAATTTGGCTTTCTATTGAATTGTTTTTATTTTTTCTTGGAAGGAATGGTTCTGGGATTCTGGCCTTTGGTTCCTTCTTCCTTCCATTAAAAAAAAAAAAAAAATCATCATCCTCGGTGGTGGTTTCAACACCATGGCATCAGACTGGCATGTCAATAACCCTAACACTAACAGAGGGCTGGTACTACAGTCCCAAACTATCCTTATCCTTCAGCATGTAGAGTTAGATATCATAGTCATAGTCTACTCTTTAACTCGCCCCGTCCCGTCGACGTATGGGTACGTTGCAACATTTTGCATTTGCCAGTCCCGGCGACGTACTGGTATGTCGTGCAATTGCAAGGTCCCTAATTTGCACAATTTTCAATTTTCGCGCGTGATTTTTTGTACGTATACACAGGACACCTTCCTCTATTCCTCTACAAGATGCCAAGCAGGGACAATGCCTTACACCGCATAACCTCCCCCCTCCCCCCCTCACGCCATTGTCTCGGCAATTCACCTGTTACCACTGACCTGGCCAGTAAAGATATTCAGGGCCAGAGTGATTCCCCAATCGATGAGAATGTGGAGGACAAAGTTTACATAGCATTAGAAGAAGAAACAGTCAGAAATAATGATCAGGTAATGTGGCAAAAAAAGGTCAGGTATGGTGATTAGTTAGTGAGTGAAACAATGCTTATAATGCCTATATTACTGCTTGAAAACCATTATACTCTCATACTACATAAAAATTCGTACCAAGTAAATAAATAAATACCGTTTATGAGTTGTGTGAAATAGTTACCCTCCCATAGAACTCGTTTTCTTTGGTGCCAGCATGTTAGAAAACCCAACCAGGTAAGGAGGAACTCCTACCTGGATTGAGTATTTTAAACCTCAGGTGAGCGATTTCTCTATGAATTTTTGATGTTTCTCACCAAAAACGGAGGTTTTAGCCAAAAAAAAATATTTTCGAAAATACCTCGGGATTGGGGGATGTCGAAGGTGTGGAAAACCTCGGGACGTGACGGGTTAACAAAGAGTCTGAAAAGGACCTTAAGGTCTGTTGCTGTTTGCTCTCCCTTGCACTCCTTTGTACTTAACAATCTCCATCAACATACCCATATCCCACACCAAGCCCTCTTCCTCCCATCATGCCTAGACTTCACCTTCTGCTCCCCAAACTTTGCCCCCACAACATCCTGGAGAGTGGTTAAAACCCTTGGCTCTGACCACCTCCCAGTCATCATCACTGCCAAAACCAGAATTACCCCAGCTGGCCACAGACACACACACATTAATTATAAGAGAGCCAACTGGGGCACCTTCACAACTGAAACAGAAGAACACTTTGAAACATCAAACAGTACACGCATCACAAACATTAACACTGCTGTGCACACTTTCAACACGGTTTCTCAAATCACAGACAAAAGACACATCCCTAGAGGCAACAGAAAGAGAGAGAACCCCAACTTCACACCAGAAATTCAGGTCCTCATACTACAACACTCCCCAACACCCTGACACACTACAACACTCCCCAACACCCCATACACAGGACTCTGTACAAATACAAGAACTCAACACTCTAATAAACAGTAAAATATCAGAGCAGCAAACACTAAATTGGAACAATTATCTCCAAACACTTGATCACAAAACACTAAACAGCATCACACTCTCCAACAGCAACACTGCACAGTCACACAACAGACACCATACCCTCAAACAAAGAACAAGCAAACACTCTCATCAATCACTTTTCACATGTTGGCTGTCTAAACCCTCATCACAATGACCGACATGTCATCCGATGCAAAAAACAGTTCCTCATATACCCTGACTTTGCACCCTTCGCTTACAACCAGACGAAGCACATCATTAACAGCCTTAAGCACTAATCTGCCTGAGGACCAGACAACATAACCAGCATACACCCTAAACACCTTGGACCACAAGGCATACAAGCACTCACCAACATATGAAACTACAGCTATTCACACAACATAATACCCAACATCTGGAAGCATGACATCATCATCACTATCCCCAAACCCAACAGAGACCCCACGTTGCCTTCCTCACACCTCCCCATCTCACTCCTCTGCACCCCCTCCAGAGTCACTGAATGACTGGTATTTAGTTACACCTCACATCCCCCTAGCCCCATCACAACATGGTTTTAGGCCACTACACTCCATAAAAACTATTCTTACAGACCTTACACAAGAGTTTTTGATGGCATCAATTCAGCTAGGCCACCACACGGAACACACTAGACGTTTGCAAAGCTTTAGATGCCATCCCCTACCACAACCTCACAAACAAAATATTTAGCACATATATGCACAGTAACAAAAAGATGGCTAGCAAACCATTTAGCTGGCAAATCTGCACATTTAACATTTGCAGATCAGTCACTGAACATCAGAAACTTCACAAATGGTGTCCCCTACACTCTTTAACCTATACATGTACGACATACCCACACCCTACACACCACAAATACATGTAGCTTCCTATGCAGACAACACTTACATGTACTCACCAAAATGCAAACACAGCCACACACATCCTCCAACCTTACCTCAACACACACACACACACGAATGGTTCATCACAAAGACTCACAATAGCCCCAGTGAAATCTTAAGTGACCCTTCTCACAAACTGGACAGCAGAACATAGTCGCATTCCACACCTCACCATAAACAACACTCCCCTACCACACACACACACACAAAATCCTTGGTGTAACATACGGTACATCAGTGTCATTTAAACAACACATCACAAATATTAAAAATAAATTAACACCAAGACTCAATGTCCTAAGGTCACTTGTCCATACATCATTTGGACACAACAAAGAAACCACCACCACTGTATATAAACAATATATACAGTCAGTGATGAATAATGCAAGCCCTGCTTGGGCTTCTGACCTCACTAAAACACTACAACACTCTACAGACAATACAGAACAAGGCCCTAAAAAAAAAAAAATCACAGGCTGCACAACTACTACATCTACAGACCACCTACAGTACACCAAGACCTCGAAGTCCTCAAAGTCAAGGATCATCTAGACATGAGAGGCACACAAATTCTTGCCACAGCCTCCATAAACCCACCCCATCCACTACATTACATGGCAGCACATCCACACACACACCAAGGAATATCAAAACAACACCCAGCACACAATACCATACACAAATACTGTCATTTCTCCCCCCCCTCTCACCTCAGTCCAGCTTCCAGAAGCACATCCATGCTCATATCACTCGCCATTCCATTCAGTCACTCAAAGACAACACACAGCTCCATGCACGGCCTCCTGATATCCACCCTTCTGAATCCTACCTCCCTCATGAGGGCTGGGTCCACCTGGCCTGGCTGAGATGTGGGCATCATCTAGCCCTCTTGAGTTATCAGAAGAGGCTGCATGACTCTATCACTGATGCCTGGCCAGGATGCAACACAGCACCCCATACTATTAAGCACATTATTGAAGACTGCATTACACACAGTCGCCTGCACCAACAACAAAGCATACACTCCTTGAGAGCTCTGTGGGAAAGCCTAGTCTCAGTCATGTCCTTCCGTAGGGACTCGGGGCTGCTCGGCTGGATTGCCAAGGGAACAACAACAACAACTACTACTAATACTGCTACTGTACACACAATTTCTCCAAGTGTTGCAAGGGTTTACATCAAACGTAAGGTGATTCACACTGAGGTAAAGTATCATCAGTGTATGTTATTACCTCCGTACTGCACCTGGAGCGGTGGCATCTTCATCGTGGGTCCACCCTCCAAAGGCTGTCGAAGCAGAGAAGGAGGACGGCATGGGGGCCAGACCACCGGAACCCCCCCCCCCCGGCCCCTCACAGGGCCCAAGTACCTGGGAGTCTTGGCCATGGCCTTTCTGCGGGACTCGGGGTTGTTCGGCCAGGCTGCCTAGGAAACTACTACTACTACTACTACTACTACTACTAGCTCCATACTTGGAGGGAAAGTGTGGCATGCTATTTTGTCCATTAGAGTATTGAACAGCATAGGACTGAGAACACCACGTTGTGAAGTGCCCATATCAGTTTCTCATTCGTAGGAATACTGACCCTGGAACTAAACTTACAGACTGGTGATAGTAATAGATCTTATCTGCCAAAGTAATTTCCCTTTAACCCTTTTGGCAATTAGTCTGGGGGGGAGGGGGGAGGAATTTGATATTATCTTAATAGTTTTGTGATTTCTAAAGAGTTTGGTTAAATCATTGTCCCTAGAATTAGAGTGAAAGCTAATACTGTATATGTACCCTGGGTGTGTGTGTGTGTGTGTGTCTATATATATATATATATATATATATATATATATATATATATATATATATATATATATATATATATATATATATATATATTAGTGTATCATGAGTGTGTTTTGTGTGTTCCTTCCTGTTTAGAAGTATCCAAAGAAACCAATTTTACACAAGCATAACAGTACCACTGATTATTTGATACGCATTTTTTTTTTTTTTAATCAAGGTGAAGGACACAAGTCAAGAGTGAGAGCAGTGGAAATGAGTTATTTAAGAGGAGCCTGTGCAGTCACGTGGAGAGACAGGCTGACGAATGAGGATATAAAGGAGCGTTGTGGTGTTGATGTGGATGTGATAGGAAGCGTTATGAGGAACACACTGAGGTGGTTTGGCCATGTGGAGAGGATGGAGGATGAAAGACTGACGAAGAGAGTGTATGTGAGTGAGGTGGAGGGGGGAAGAGGGAGGGGGAGGCCGAGGATGAGATGGAGGGATGAGGTGGAGAGGTATATGAGAGAGGGTGTGTGTGAGTTGGGAGCAGGGCAGTGAAATGGCGGGGGACAGGGCGACTTGGAGGCGATTTGTTTGTGGCCACCCCAAACGGGATTGAGGCGTCTGGCAATAGATAGATAGATAGATAGAAGATACACTTGACAGGTTGGTGATGATTGGCTGAATGCATCATATATCTGAGGGAGAAATTTAAGTTAGTAAATGTTATGCAGTGTATTCTGCGCCCAACTTCTTGGGTTCAGATACAGCGCAGGCCTTGGGTTCTTTATTCTTGACCGGACCAGAGTCTACAGACAAGGGGTTAGGGCTCAAACATCGGCTAACCAGATTTACATGTATATTACCAAACAAACAGAGTACAACAATTCACACACAAGTACATGAGCAAACCTATATAAAATACATGACACAGTACAACATAAAGTACTCTTAGACTAAATGCATCACAATACAATACACACAGGGGAGCCTGAATACACTGTGACAAATGACAATAGATATATCTCAATATAACACACATAGGGGTTTGCACACAGTACAGCCTATGACACAGTATATCATGGTATGAGTATACACGCATGACATGAACGCAATACCTCGTGGGATGCGATATATCACTATGCCACACGCACATCACATAGACGGGATATGACGACAGGCACGGTATAACACAGCACAAGACACCTACGTGGTATAAACACAATACTTAGACACTAAATTGGAGTATAGAGTCAAGTCGGGTATGTATTGCACGGGGAAGGGAACAACACGCTTGATTGCCCGAGAATAGGTCCACTACACCGAGTTGTACTACTACAGTATGTGATGGGGACGGGGTTGGGTAGCCCCTTTACAATGAATCACGGTGTATTATCACTGGTAGAGTCTAGGGCACTTGGGGGAGGAGTCAGGGCACTGCACAGGGACGTGAAACGAAGGGATGTCACTTGGGGCAACAGGGGAACTTCTCACACAGCCATACACTAGCACAAAAAAGGGGTGATTGGGGACAAGTCGGGGGCACACACAGGGGTGCAATGTTTTAGGGGCTGGGGAAGGGGAATAAACACAAGGCTGTAGCACTACAACTCACGGTATAGCTTGTCATCAGTGGGCACGAGGGTCGCGCCTATGGCCACTAAACGGTCAGCCATAGGTGGTGGCCAGGTGTGGGAGGAGGGCCACCTGGGGTGTGTTCCTGGTGCGAGTCTCTGGCGGTGTAGTCTGGGGCCCGGATCGAGCTGAAGGGCGGAGTGATGGGCGGCCCTTTCCCAGTGGGAATATGGTGGCCCTCTGGGCTAGGGCCAAACAGGGCTAGGAGGCGCTCAGCACGGCTCCTGCCCTTCATAGCGGTGGGAGTCCTGGGGGCAGACCTGGGCTGGCCCGAGCCAAGGGTCGGCCGCAGGGCACTCATCGCCTCCCTGGGGCTGCGGTCTCGCCTGGAGGAAGCGGCCATCAGGGGTTGGCTGCGGCTGCCTGTCCTGGGGGAGTCCAGCAGCTGCTGGGGGTGTTGGGGGCTGCTCGCCATTGCCTGGGGGCTGCAGTCTAGGAGGAGGAGGCCGTCAGGTAGCTACTCGCAATGGGGGAGTCTGTCAGCAGCTGCGGGCGTTGGGGGCTGTGCTGCAGCAACAGGATACCTGGCCGCGGGGTAGTCTCGTCCCAGCACTTTCTGACACGGGTCCTGTGGGGGAGTAGTCTCTACACTCGTTGCAGGAGGGGAGGCGGGAGGGGCGCCTCACTCGACCACAGGATGGGCGGGCTGAACGAGGGGCGTCGCCCTCACAGGAAGCCTCCTGGGTCGAGGAGGGGGAACAACCAGTGGCCTCTTTCCCAGCTTGGTGGGCCTGGCGGTCCCTGCCAAAACTCCAGGCTGGGGCATAAGAGGGAGGTCCAGAGGACACTTCCTCAGCCGGGTAGGTCCGGAGGACACTGCCTAGGCTCCCTCCCGGGGTGGTGATCGAGGGAGATCTGGTGGATGCTCCTTTAGGTCTGGTGGAATATGCCAGGGGACCACTCGTCCCGGGAACGGCTGGAAGAGAAGTCCCGTAGGGCCTTCTGGCTGTTGTTGCAGGTCCAGTGGACTCTACTGCCCTTCTGCTGTTGAGGAATAGTGCAGCTGGGGGATGACCGGTGGTCTCTCCCCATGTGGCAGATCGGGTGGATACCACCACGGGACCTGCTGCCCTCCTGGGGAGCCCTGATGAAGGTCGTCCATGAGACGGTCCGACACGCCGGCTTCCGGAGGTGGGTGGCAGAAGGAGATCCAGTGGATGCTACTGTGCCGCTGCTCCCCTGGGGTGAAGTAGGCTTATGAGCTCCAGGAGTGGCTCATTCTCCCTTACAGGAAGGTTCAGTGGACTCTGCATCCTAGGGTCTACATGGGACTTTACGAATGCAAGTCCCACCCCAATTCTGGCAAGTGCTCTCTCCGTCAGAGAGTAATGCACTCGATCTGAGTACTGCCTGGTGGTCCAGCTGCATGGAAGAGGGGTGTTGGGTCATGGGGGCCATATGTCCCTCTTGCACAGAATGTGGAAATACCTCCCCATCACCTTGTAGTGGGGTGGAGGCTACCACCCTATGTCCTCCTCCTGGGGTGGTAGTGTCGGGCTCGGTCCGCCGGGTGGATATTTCAGAAAATACGTTATACTACATGTTCTAGGGTTGCCTTATCGTCCTCTGAACACGAGCTACTGAGCTGGGGTTTTCTTTTGAGACAGGGTCTAGAATACACAACAAGAGGAATGGCATAAAAACTCGGGTCAACTAACCTCACACATACATTACCTCAATTACAAATTGGAACAGAATGCAATATTAACATTGTACTCTGAGCAGGTAGTGGGGCATAGCAGGACTAGTGGACCCTGGACTGGGCTGCTGTGGTCTTGGGCTGCTCACAGGTGTTTTTCGGGTGTGGGAGGAATTTCGTCAGGTGTGCCCTCCTGCAGGAGACACTGCCGAGGGCTGGTGCATCCGGAGTGGGCTGCTGGACGGCGTGGAGGGAGGCCCTTCCCTAGTGTGGCCTTGGTGGGGAAGGCGACCCTCTGGGCTGGGAAAGAACAGGGCGAGCAGGTGTGCTTTTCTTAGCCTACTCTTGGAGGAGGACCGCTTGCTAGTGGGGCTGGGGAGGTCATGCCCCGGAGTCCTGGGGGTGCCCTTGGGCGTCTGGGGGCTGCGGTCTCTCTCGGGTCAAGTCGACATCAGGAGCTGCCTGCGGCATCCCTTCCCTGTGGAGTCCGACAGCGAGGGGCATCGCCTGGCTGCTGGCTGCAGGACATGGACTCCCAGGCTTAGGACAGAGCCTTGCCAGATCTCCTCCAGCCATAACTCTGCTTGGTAACTGCTCCTGTGGGGACAGAGAGAAGGGTGTCCCTCTCAGCCTCTGGATGGGTGGTGAGGCAAGCAAGGGACGTCCTCCATGGTTGTAGTCGCAAGGGCAGTGGACTAGGGACGTACGGTGCCCGTTCCCTCCTTGACGTGGATGGTGGCCATCGTCGTGATTCCACGTGCCCCTGAGACAGCAGGTGATGGGTGTGCGGTGGCCATCCCTTCCTTCCTGGTGCGGACGGTGGCCGTCACCACGGTCCTGCACCCTGAGGAGGCGGGCAGACAAAAAGTGTATGGTGGTCGTCTCTTCCTTCCCAGTGCAGACAGTGGCCATCATCATGGTTCTGCCCTTCTCTGGGGCCACAGTAAGGAGACATATGGTGGCCGTTCTCCCCCCGTTGCAGACAGTGGCCGTCACCACAGTGCAGTTCTCAGGAGTGGCTGCAGGCGAAGGGCGTTCGGTGGCCGTCCCCTCCTTCCCGGTGCGGATGGTGGCTGTCACTGCAGTCCTGCAGGGGGTAGCAGCAGAGGAGCGTGCAGTGGCCGTCTTTTCCTTCCCAATTCGGATGGTGGCCGTCATCATGGTGCTTCCTGGGACTGTATCCCAACAAGTCCCACCCTGATCCTGGTGAGGGCCGGTCTGGCTGGAGAGTAGTGTAACAGCACTGCGTACCTTTCATTGGGTCTTGTTGAGAGGAAGAGGGGCACATGGTGGCGGGGGACATAGGACCGTCTGGCCCAGGCCCACTACGTGCTCTGTGCACCTCCCTGTGGTCTCTCTTTGCTGTGGGTGTTGCGACACCCTGTCCGTGGCTCCTCCATGGGGTGGGCGTTGCTCCACCCCTTCCGTGGCCTCCCCTTGGGGTGGGTATTTCAAAATAAGTTTCGATTCACATAATCTGGTATTTTATTTGGACTACAACGATGTTATTTGGACATGTTGCATTCAGCTAATCATCACCAACCTGCCAAGTGCAACTCCGCCTCGATAAAAAATAAATAAATAAATAAATGAGTGTAGTTATGAAATGTGATGATGGCCACCATACAGCTCCAGACAGGAGTCGCAGTCCATCTCTTGCCGAGTCAACATCACCCCGAACTCGGCAAGACCAACTCTCCACTGTCAGCAACCGAGGAGGGATGGGCTTCTGTCCCTCCCGCCGATCTGGATGTAGAAGGCCCTCCGCCCTCCATCTCTCCCACCTATCTGGACGTTTAGGACTCTCCATCTTCTGCCGAGCTGGATCAGGGCCTTCCCTCCTCGGTTCCTCCATCTGCTGCTGAGAGTTGGGCGACGCTCACACCATCGCAGCTCTCTTAAGAGTCCTCTTCATTTTCAAGCTTCTCTCTGGCGGGCCCTTATTTGGCCCGGCCCTCCTATGGGAGGTAAATCTCACCAAACCAAACCATAGCCCCAAACAGCAGAGATCTTGGAAAAAATGCACAACTTAACCAGTGGACACCTGGGAGTGCAAGAGGATTTATGGTGTCTTCAGCAAAGTTTTTATTGTTCTGGGCATGTGCAAGGATCCATAAGATTAATGTTGCAGTCATGGTAATGTTTGCTGCACCAAGAAAAGACCCATTACCCAAACAAGGCACCCGAACCTCATAACAATACTTTGCTTGGGTATCAATGTAGTCATGCAGAGGAACCAGTGGAAAGGGTAGCATCACACAGGGGTAGCAGTGGAGATTACTGTTTCACAATTGCTACTTAAATACTTTCTTAGATTGGATCATCATTCATGATTAATACTCACCTGTTAATATTAATTACAGTTATAGAGTATAAAGATGGAAATGGAAACATGATGATCTTTTTATTACTGGAGTTCTTCACATAATGACAGCTAATTAGTTGCAAGAATGGACTTTCAGTAAGCTCCAATTGCAAGGTTCAGGTGAATTCACTATAGTTTACCCTAACTGGGGGCGAAGCCCTCTAATCCCCCCTTGATTTTAATCACCTAGGATGAGATGGAGGGATGGGGTGGAGAGGTATATGAGAGAGGGGTGTGTGAGTTGGGAGCAGGGCAGTGAAATGGCGGGGGACAGGGCGACGTGGAGGCGATTTGTTTGTGGCTACCCCGAACGGGATTGAAGCGTCTGGCAATAGACAGATAGATAGATAGATGGAGAACTTTCTGCATGGGGGATCTTTGTGCATATGGTACCTCGCTATCGTGTGCGTGACGCGGAACTTGATGGGGAAACACCATGATGATATATCGACAATTATCGCAGAAATGTGCAGGTAAATTTCCTGTTTTAAAATAATTTACATTTATATTCGATTATTTTTTAAATTTGAAAAAATAATAAATTATCTCTGTTAACGTTAGATGATTACATGATGATAACGAAAGTTGTACACAATCCGAGATAAGCGGCCGATGCGATGACAGTTGTTGTGGCAGCAGACGACGGATCTACCTGTGAATCATCGTACCGCCTCCTCAGCGATTTCATGCTGTAGTAAGAAGTTTGCTTGTTTCTGTTTTATTGATGTAGAAGCTGGTCGCCACTTTTGACAGCTTTTCTAAGCATGTAGCCACTTTGAATAAATGTTCTACAAGAAATTGTACTCATCCATTAAAGTTCTGTACTGTAGCAGTACTTACAGTACAGTATTTCATTTTCCCCGCAAATAGTTTTTGTCCTGTGTTTAGGCTGTTCTTTGCTTAATGAAGAAAATGTAAGGCCAAGGAGAATATAATTAAATAAGTGTGATACTGGGCTGTTCTGTATCATGGGATTGGGTCAGATTTTGAGATTAATTGCAGTAATGGAATGAAGTAGCAAAGCAAGGGATTAAACTCGTGGTTTACTACAGATATGCATAAATCCTATTGCCTGCCGCCAAGCTTTATGCTCTTCTTGTATTTTAAATACAGAAGAAGCATTCATAACATCATCTGGTAGACTGTCGTATTCCACGGATTTATCGCTTTGTATGAATGTGTTTCCTGAGTGTCTTTTTTTAAATTGTCTCAAACAGTTGTATGGAACGACCTCATAAGTTTGTGTTGGCATCTTGAAAATGTGTCGTTGATTTAAATTTTTTAATCCATTCATAATTTTTGAGACCTTGATCATGTCCCTGAGTTTCCATCAGTCCTGCAGCTTGGGTAGGCTATGACCAGTTTTTGTGAATGTTCCTCATAACCATGGTTTTTAAGACTTAGAACCACAGACAACACGAAAGAAATTGGCCACTCTGCCTCAAAATACATTGGCCAAGAGTGTTCTGTTTCATTTGCAGTGCACACCATACTATCAGCTTCATTTCTGTATGATGACATCTTGTTTCCCTTTAGGCTTGCTTCAAGTGCATGCTGTGACTGCAGTATTTAAGCCCTACCCAGTCATCCACCAACTGAGCTGTCGGGTAGTATTGCTGATTTCACTCCTAGGCAGATCCCTTGGATATTGGTTCTCACTGTATTTGATGTTGTTGTGTGCACTCTAGTGATAAGATGACAGCCATCTTGTGGTGTTGGAGCTTATGTGGCCTAGTGGTCCTTGCAGGGTCTCTCATGCTGGACACCTCGCAACTAAGGACACAACCTAGAGTTGCCAACCCCTTGGGGAGGAGAGGTAAGAATGCTTACCCAGTATCCCTGATTGTTGTAAGAGGTGACTAAAAAGGGTCTCTAGTCTCTCGTCGTTTCTTACTGTCTTCTGTCGTACTGGGTGCCTCGTTGATATTTCTGTGTTTCTTCCGGCTTTTATTTTCTCTCCACTCCTTTCAGGATAGACATTTGGTTCCATGACATGAACTAGAAAGTGCTCAGAGAGCGCATGCCTCCGCCAGTGTATTGCCTTTAAAAAGGATCCAAGGATATAGGATCTGGACCCGGATCTGCCCCCAAATTTAATCAATTATCCTATTTATATACAGTAACCCCTCCAATATCCGGATCAATAGAGCCATCGGTAGGTTCGGATATTGGTTTCGTCCGGATATTGGGCCCCAGCTTATGGACTTGTACTTACGGACCCTAACACAGAGAAACACCTATACAACTCCCTCCGGACATGCATAGCACCTATTTAACACCCAAATCACACCAATAAGGCACATAAATGACTGAAATAAATGCAATAGAAACATAAAATGTGGGTTTAGAAGTATGTTCATACATTAATAAACATTCTGGTACTTATGGACTCTAACCGAACCTAACCTAACCGAACTCTGAAAAACACATTCCTACTGCACATGCATGAGGTAAGTTTAGTATGGAAAGAAGTACAGTATGACACTTTCTGGTAAGTATAGTATGGGAAAAAATACAATATGAAACATTCTGGTAAATATAGTATGGGAAATAGTACAACATGAAACATTTTGGCTACTTACAGCAAGTCCCTGGCCACCTCGATGAATAACCGCCTCCTCTCGGACTCTGACAGTAAGAACGATTTCCTGAAGCACTTGCACTACTCTCTTCCTGAAGTCTTGCACTGAACTTAGTCACTAACACACAGAAGTCCGTTCTTTTCACAGTGTTCACTTTAGTCCAAATAATGTTCCATTAAATTTAAGTGTTGCACATTAACTTTTCCCAAGTTTTTTTAAGTTTCCAAAGCCAAAACAAAGAAGGTTAGTTACGTTAAATTTCTTTTCTACTTAGTCTTTTCTCCCAACTTGAAAACCTTAACACAACACACCGTTTTTTTCACTGCACAACACTCAAAATTCCCGTGTGGTCTAGTGGAGAAGTTCTTGCTGTTTATTCACTGTCAGAGCCCGAGAGTATCACTGGCAGGCGTCCAAGGGGTGCATCGGTGGGTAGTGGTGATGGCGTACCGACTACAGAAGACTCTGAAGACAGCCGCAAACTCACGTCGAGCGGTGACTCCACTGTAGCTGATGTGCTGGGCTGTGGCTCGGAGCATGAGGGCCTGTCTTGGGGAGGCAACGGAGTGGAACCAGGGCTTGGCACAGCGGGGGTCACGGGCCTGAAAAAACTGTCAATCGTTGACTGACGCAAGGACCGACAATTCTGGCGATTGATGATGCGCTGCCGGAAAGCACGCACTTCCTCCACGAGTCCCAAGGGCCCCATCTCCCTGTCGCAGTCCGGGTGTTCCAGGTAGTCTAGGACGAACTCTAGATGTTCCCGGAGTGCGCTCAGCTTGGGGATGGCTGGAGTAGTGTCCTGCTGGGCGGAGTCTGCATCATCATCGCCTTCGTCGTCGGAATCTTCAAGTTCGTGACTGACACCAGCAACCAAAGACGCGATCTCGATATCAGACAACGTCTGATACCCAGGATCGCCCTCGTCGTCCAACCACTCACGAACATCGTCCACATCAACATCGTCGCCGTGCATACGTAGCCGTGCATGGAAGTCATCCACGTCAAACCCTAGGAAATCGTACTCCACATCTGTTCCGAGAAGCAGACGAGACCAACCATTTTCAAGAGTTTTCACAGGGACTTCCTTCCATGCACTAGCCCAGTTGTACAGTGCAGACTTGATGTTGTAGCGGCGAAGGTTTTCCAAAGTCCGCTTGCCTCGAGTGTCACGTCCTTCCCTGCGCTCGTCCTCGTCCTCGAGAACCACCATCACCTCGTCCAGGAACTTCCGACGGTACAGGCGCTTTGTTGCCACGATCACTCCTTGGTCCATTGGTTGAATGAGAGCAGTCGTATTAGGTGGCAGAAACATGCACCTAATATGGCCATTCTCAGCAACCAAGTCCTTGTCGCACGGGTGGGCAGGTGCATTGTCGAGGAGAAGGAGAGCCTTTACCTGGTCGCGAGGAATTCCCAGTGTCTTCGTCTGGTAATGTATGACCTCCTTGACGAAGTGATGGTGAAACCAGTCTTTGAAAATCACAGCTGTGAACCATGCTTTCAAAGAATGGTACCATACGACAGGAAGGACATCCATCACCCCACGAAGGCACCGAGGCTGCTTTGCACGGCCAACAATAACGGGCTTAAGCCAGTGCATGCCGTTAGCATTGGCACAACACAAAGCAGATATCCGTTCCTTAGAAAGCTTGCGGCCAGGTACACGCTTCTCCGTCTCATCGGCGAGAGTGTTCGTTGGCACCGAGCGATAGAATAGGCCAGTTTCGTCAGCGTTATAGACTTGACCGAGAGTGAGGCCCTCCCTGTCGATCAAGCCTTTCACCTTGTGCCGAAACTCGTCCACTCCATCCTCGTTAGCGTCCAATGCTTCGCCATGTGCTTTACGGTTAGTAAGGCCATGTCGCAACTTGAACGCGAAGAGCCAACCCTCGGATGCCTTGAAGTCTAGGGCGTCATGAAGCCTTGCAAACTTCTCAGCAGCAGCCTTCAGCTCCGTTCCACGTACCATCACACCAGCTGCACGTTGCTGTCGATACCAAATCAACGTGGAGCGGTCGATCTCTGCATACTTGGGGGTAAACATAACCTTCCTCTCCACGTTGCGTTTGCTTCTCGACGAGAAGTCAGCCGTGTACTGCATGAGCTTGTCTCGGGAACGCTTGATATCGAACAAAGTCGACCGGGCCAGGTTGAACTTGCGGAGAATGCGAGAGGAAGACCAACCCGCATCAACCTTCTCCAATATCTCCCGTTTCTTCTCCAGAGTCAACACCACTCTCTTCCTTTTCTCAGGAGGCGGGGCCATCATCACACACACTAAGAGTAGGGCAGAGAGCAGCAGGAGGCCTTGCAGCAAGTACGGCACCACCACAAAAGCGAGCACGTGGGCAGCCATGGCGAACAGCGCAGGTCTTGTCGCGGTGAGAGACAGGCGGGAAGTGGGGAGGATGCAGCGGCGCTCTATCGGACGTCGGAGGAATGACGAACCAAAACAATGCTCTCACGCAACGCGCGCGGCAAGTTCAAATTACGGACGGCAAAAAATCGATTTTTTTTCCAATTTTTTTGGATTTTCGGACCATTTTGGGAATGTTTGATCCCAGGACGATAAGGTTCGGTTAGTGGGGATGTTCAGTTATTGGGCGTCCGGATATTAGAGTGATTACTGTATTAGGATTTAGGTTACCAGTCTGTGGTGTATGCCATTGGGGGAGTTGGAAAGGGGGCCTCCCTTCCAAGCGGGCCCCGGGCCTCCCACATGCTTAATCCAGCCGTGCAACACTGGATGGTAACCATATAACCAAACCATACGTGCTCCCTACGTGTCAAGTGGGTTGGTGGAGGGTCAGTGCCCCTTCCTGTAAAACAAATAACTCAGAGTCAAATGGCCACCCCGTATGGGATTATGGCATCTGGCAATAGATAGATAGATTTCTTTGTTCATGACTCACCTTTCCTCAAATTTCATACAAATTCATTGAGAACTTTTGGAGATATTGTACGGGTTACTTCGGATCCGCTCAAAACTTTAGTCATTTCTTCCATGGCCCATGGCCCACCCTTCCACAAAATTTCATCAAAATCCATTGATAACTTTTTGAGTAATCCTGGATCCAGATCCATGGATATTGTGTGTGGATCTAGATCCACCCCAGAATTTAATCAGTTCTTTCTTGGTGCATGGTGAACCTTTCCACAAAATATTATTGAAATTCATTGAGAACTTTCGGAGATATTGCACTGGATACTCCGGATCTGGCCCAAAATTTAACCATTTCTTCCTTGGCCCATTGCCCACCATTGCAGAAAATTTCATCAAAATCTGTTTATAACTTTTTGAGTAATCCTGCTAATGGACAGACGAACAAGCAAACGAACGCAGGGTAAAACATAACCTCCATAGTGGAGGTAATTAAGGACTTCCTATTGACATTGACTCTTTCTCCCTTTTCGCCACATTGACTCTTTCTCCCTTACACCACTTTCATTCCAAGACCACTTCAGTTCCAGCCTTTGTGCCATACAGTCAAATTATGGCTTGGTGCTGGTTCTTCATTCCTACCAGTCTAACCAATGAGGAAACGACTTATATTCTGGCATGGAAGCAGGAGAACTTCCGTACCTAAGAAATAGCACAATAAACCAGATGGTCAGAACTGTTGGTGAGGAGAGTGCCCTTGGCCTCTCAGTAAATGTCCTGCCAAAACAAACTCATCCAGGACGACAGTGGAATACCGTGAAGATTACAGACAGTCTCCAAAGGTGTGAGGTGCTTCAGACTCCTGATATTACAGTTTCATATCTCAAAGTTAATCATCCCAAGCTCCTACAAAGTGTCTCTATCCTCACCATCCAGCACCAATTGCAGAAGGACCTGAACCTTCTATCATACTTACCAGCCAAGAAACCACTTATGATGCTAGAAACACCACAAGAAAATACAAAGATCAGACCACAGGAGTTTGGAGGAAGATGATGTTCTCTGATAAGGACACCTTTATGTGTTTTTGTACTCGTATTATGCGAGTAAGGAGGCCTCGCACTTCAGTCAAGCACAATGGTGTGGGTTTGTTTTAGTGGGGGAGTGAGGAGGGGAGGCTTCATCATTCTTCTTAAAAACATGACAATGAATGCTGACTGGCATATGCAGGTGCAGAACAACTATCTCCTGCAGTTTTTTGACATTCATGGTTGCACACATTTTGTGCAGGACTTTGCTCCATGTCATAAGGCAGACGGGGTTATGACATAAGTCAAAAGGGCTTATGAAATTCCTCTCAGATCACGACATTGAAGTTCTGGATTGGGCAGGTAACTTTGCAGATTTGAGTTTCATTGAAAATGCATAGAATTATATGAAGGACAGGTTTACAACTTGCAAGACCTCATCAGTGTCTTGCCTCATGGATGAGATTCACAACATCTGGGTCAAGGAGATGAATGTAAAATTCTTCCAAAATTTAGCAGACAGCATGTTGAAATACTGTACCTGCAGATTGTTACTGAGGCCAGGGGCAACATGACCAGGCATTAGGATGAAATTATGCTGGATAGTTTTATGTGTATAATTATTATATTCCATGGAGCGTGATTTTTGTTTACATTATGCCCCGTGTAGTCAGTTTCTTTTGCAGTGTGTATCCGATTTGCTCTTCGTTGCACCTTTTCGATCTTGTTTGATGTTATGCCAGAGTTTAGGGGATCATACCTGGACTGCATACTCAAGATGGAGGCAAATGTACTGTAAGTCCTGTACATGGTGGGGAAGCCTTCTGTACAGTATTTGAATGTCTCACAAATGATTTTTATGATGCTGTTTGCCTTTAAGACAGTGTTATCAATGTGGCAGTCAAATTTAAGTTGTTGCTGAACATTATTCCTAGTTTTTTTTTGTTTTTTTTTTTCCCATAGCCCCGGGCTCCTATGCGTCTCATGGGGCGACATAGGATTGGATGATGGATGGATGGATGAACTTCTATAATGATTCTGTAGTCATATCTTTGGATGGCTATCCCGTAATGCATGACTTTGCATTTAGCATTGTTAAAACCTGGAAGCCATGCACTGGACCATTCTGTTGTTTCGTTTCTTTTATAAAGGCTCCAACATGCTTGCATGCATCAGCCATGGTCACCAGTGGATTTCCAAGCTGCTCGATCTCTGGCAGCCTCCCTGTTCAGTCCCTTATCCCTGAGATCACACTTACTGTCCTCGTTCCAGGTCTTTTTTGGTCTACCTCTCGCAGCCCATCCATTAATACTTTTCACCTTCTGCACCCAACTGTCATCCCCTATCCTGTCTGCTTGCCCAAACCATCTCAGTCTACCTCACCTCATCACAGCACCAATACACTCCAGTCCCATCCTACCTCTTAACTCTTCCACCGTAAACCTGACCGCCCCAGGCCTGACATTCAAGGATGCATTGCACATCCACCAAATCGTTGTCATTTCTGTACGTTTGAGTCTGCAGATAATCCTCTTCCATTACTGCCCAGGTTCCACTACCATTCAGCATTACACTCCTAAACAAATGCCACATTCAAAGATTAATTGCTTCTCCAGTAATGTTCTTACAGGATTGTATATTTTTATATCAACTGTAAAAATCTTGCAAGTGGAGTTTATGCTGTTAAGGAAGTCAGTTATTTACACTAGTAAGAGGAAATGGCCCAATACAGACCACTTGTTACTTCTGCAAGGCCTGATAGTACAGTGGAATCTCTTAAATCGTGGTCTTATGAGACTGGGCACAGGCTGCGATTTGAGAATTTTGCAAATGAGAAATAACTAAGCTTATGGGGAAAATTACTTATGAGTCTTCTCATCTTGGAAAAGTTGCCCTCCTTACCCCCAAACCTACATCAGACTTGTCAAATTTACATCAAACTGGTCACCGGTGAACACAAACAACCAGGAAATGAAATAAGTAAAGCATATGAGGTGTCTAGTGGCAGAGTGATGTATGCGCCAAAAATGGCCGATGGTGAGTTATTCCCACCAATATGTAGGTGGAGCCTTCTAGATCCTCCCTGTATAAAGCTACATACAAAAAAACGACCCTTATGGCTGGCTGGCAGATGGGCAAGCATCCCATGTTTTAGGCCTTGAAAACCCATAGAGGAAGTCTGCTCCCACATGGCAGAAAGACTCATGGGCCACGAGCGGCTAGTCATTGGAAGGCCGCGTCTCAGTACTAACCCCCAGCCTCAGCCAGTCCCCCACCAGTGTCCCCTTAAATCTCGCACGTGGTTGATGGGCTTCACTGTCCTCTGCCCATTTTGAGTGCTTTGAGTGCTTTTAATTAAAAATTTACAATATAAAAATTATTCAAAAATCAAGAAATTGCATTATTAATATAAAACTTTCACAGTTTATTAATTTTTATGTTTATTTTTATTTGGATCACATAATTATAACCCATGTTAATATTTTTATGTATGGGGTGTGTGCGTTTGTGTATTTGGTTTTGGTTTTTGTTTGTTATTTTTTCTAAACAATGGATTCATTAAATTGCATTTTTTGAGAGCATTACATTGATATAACACAACATCAGTTTTTTCTTTATACCTTTTATGTACACATTCTTCAAATTTAAGCTTTAATTACTCTGAAGTAATCCCCTGGTGCATACGTCACTCTGCCGCTAGACGCCTCATATTTAATGGAAATGAACAATATTGTAAGATTCTTACCTGACTCTGACTGACAACATTGCTTGAATGGATGGGGGAGGGGGAAGGAGTTCAGAACTATCCAGCTGTATTTATTTTCAGTCGTGACCCTGTTTGGCCGAAGACGTTTAGGCCATACCTAGCCTAACTTAACCTATATTTTGGCTGTAAGGCAGTGCGGCCATTTGCCACATTAGGCTGCTACGGCTGAACTGGTTTACAACCAGGACACGGGGGGAGGGATTCCAAGGCTTGAGGCAGACTACAACCTCTCAGCACGAAGTGAGTGTGCCGCTGCCTCATGCTGCTTCCTCTGTGTGACTTCCTCCCCATCAGCCTCCCTCAGGAGTCCCTCAGAGTTCAGTGTGGAGGCAACGGAAGCGCTGTTGTCGTCTCCCTCAGCTGCCTCTTTGTCGTCATAAGTTGTCAGTTTGTTGAGCTTACCAAATGGGTGTGGCCTTTCCATATTTTCTGTTGAAATGAGTCTTTCACAGGTTACTTATTATTCCTGAATTACCACATACTGGGCATTTTTTTAAACATGCCTCTGAAAGCTATAAATGAGGGTTTAGAATGCATGATACACTGACACATCCAGTTGGAACGGTGGTTGATAAACAACACGGCCAGTTGGAGAGGTTGTTCGTAAACACTGTCGATGGCAACCTGCCAGTTTCCTTGAATATCCCAATTTGTTTTTTCCACTCACTTCTTGCAGTCACAAGTCAACAGTTAACTATCAGTGTTACATATGTACCAGAATTACTTAACTTGAGATCATGAGTTCGTTATTATGGACAGAATTGCCACACCCATCTAGTGAGGAATTACGCGGTGTGATTAATTCTTTACCAGACGGGCGTGGCCTTTCCCTATTTCCAATTGAAATGAGTATTTCATAGGTTACCTTTTATTATTCCTGGAGGAGGCTGTAGCACTGGCCAAACAGAGAGGTACTCCCGAGGGGAATGGGAATGTTGGTGATAGGAAGAGGTGGAGCTCCTGTTTCACTAGCTACTTAACCATCTTCCTTTGCTGACCTTTTCAGTGTGACACTAACATGGAGATTAGACCAGCATACACTCCCAAACATTTCCTCTAACGCTTTTATGCACTACACCACATGTGCTTTACATATCACACGACGTACCCCGCTACGTTACAGGGGTTGATGCCAGCAAGGGCATGAGGCCAGAAAACTTTGCCCCCACTACCTAGTGGCAGACTTTTAAGGGGAGGTGTGACAGGGGTTCCGTCAGCATAGATCATAGGTCCAGGGCAAGATGGGGCTTGAACCTGTGCTTGAGGGTACAGGGCATTGCGGTGCCCAGGCTGCTGCTTTCGCGCAATAGAGAGGGACCCGAACCTGGGAATAGCACCCCAGGAGGCTGCCTTATCAGTTGGTGCATAGTGGCGGGGCAGTTACAGTGCCAAGGCGTGCTTGGAGGGTTTCCCTGTAACTGTCCTGGGAGGGTGCCCCAAGGCCACTACCACAGGCACTGATAAGGCTGGTGGGCTAGGGGTCCCAGATCCATTGCCTGGACCTGGGACTGTGCAGTGGGTGGGGCCTGTGGTATGTCTCTCCCCCTTTATTATTACTGACTATGACCAAGTACAAGAATAAGCTTCAAAACAAGCCTGAGGACATTAAATTACCCAGGGGAATGAGAGTGGGTTCATGGAATGTAGGAAGTTTAAGGGGTAAAGCAGGGGAAGTTGTTGAGGCATTCAGTCGGAGATGGGTGGATGTGGGATGTTTGCAGGAAATCCGGTATAGGGATGGATCAACCAGAAAGATTGTTGGGAAGGATTGCTACTATAAGTTCTTTTGGCAGGGGGACAGACGGATATTGGGGTGTGGGGGTGTTGGTTGTGTAGAAATGGGTGGAATATGTTATGAATGTTATGAGATGAGAGTTAATGATAGAATATCAGTAGTGAAAATTTTGTTCAGTGGAATGATGTTTGCAATCATATCGGCATATGTTCCACAGACAGGCTTGGATGAGGTAGAGAAGGATAGATTTTGGGTTGGCTTCATTTGTGTAGTAGGTGGTATGGGGGATGATGAGATAGTGGTTTTTCGAGGGGACTTAAATGGTCATGTAGGTGAAGCATCTCAAGAAAATGAAGGAGTACATGGGGAATGTGCTTATGGTACAAGACATGAGGAAGGGGAAAGGATACTTGAATTTGGGGAGGCAGTGAACATGATTGTGTGCAACACATACACATATTTTTGGAAAAGAGAGACGAGGTTGATTACATAAGAGTCTGGGGGAAATAGCAGTCAGATAGATTATTTTATGGTCAGAAGGGCTGATAGGAGGTTAGTGAGGGATGTTAAAGTTATAGGGAGCTAGGAGTGTGTGCAGCAGCACAAATTATTGATACATGACATGGTGCTTAAAGAATGAGTGATGAAAAAGTGGACTTGTACCTAGGAGAGAAATAAGCTGGAAAACCAAGCAGTAAGGGTTGCTTTCTATTGGGAGATGAGGAGAGTGGTGACTGGACAGGGAGCCATAGATGGAGATGTTAATGAACAGTACAGAGCCCTCAAGAACAACCTCTTGAGAGTTACTGTTCTGATGCAGTATTCGGTTGGACAAGAGGCCCACCAAGATGTAAAGTAACTTGGTGGTGGGATGGGGTGTAGAAGCTGTAGTAAAGGAGAAAAGAAGGCTTTTCCAGGAGTGGAAGAAGGGTGGTAACAAAGAGGAATACTTGGCTGCCAAGCGTAGGGCAAAAAGAAAGGTATAGAGGGCGAAGTCTGAATCACAGAGAATTTTACTTGATGACCTAAATCGTGTGGAAAGGAAAAATATGATATTTGAAGGTGTCAAATCAGGTGAAGAGGGATAATCAGGATTTTATAGGTAAGCAGTGTGTGAAGAATGATGTAGGATGGATAGTGGTAAACAGTGGGGATATTAATGATGCATGGAGAGTGAATTATACCCTGTTGTTGCATGAGGAGTTTGACGGGGACAGGGAAGGTTTAGAGCCCGCAGATCGGGTGTTTGGTCGTTGGCCTTTGATTGAAACTGCAACTGTGAGTGAGGCAATAGACAGGATGCAGGTGGAGAAGGCAGCAGGTGTGTCTAGGTTGACTGCAGAAATGTTGAACGCCTCAGGAGATATAGGGGTGAGGTTAGTTACTTGACCTGATAAATGTGATTATATATGAGTGTGTTGTCCCAGATGATTGGCTGAAGAATGTAATTGTGAATGTTTACAAGGGGAAGGGTGATACCCTGGAAAGAGGAAATTATAGAGGTATAAAGCTTTTGGATCAGATAATAAAGGTAATGAAGAGAGTTCTAGAAGGTATGATTAGAGAAAGGGTGAATATTGATGAGATGCAGTTTGGGTTTATGCCAGGCAGGGGGACCATTGATGCCATATTCATTTTGTGTGTGTGTGTGTGTGTGTGTGTGTGTGTGTGTGTGTGTGTGAGGAAGAAGGAACCAAAGGCAACGAGCCCGCAAAACTGTTCTTTCCGAGAGAAAAACAAAATACTAGAGGGAGCCAAATTCAAGATCCTATCATTTCGAGATGCCTGGACACACTGCGTTTGAAAGACTGGAGATCATAGGAAGCAGGAAATACAGACAGAGTGAGACAGTTCCAGAGTTGACTTGTTGCATAAATGAAGGACTGAGAGTAACAGTTAACTCTTGCATTAGAGAATTTGCTGCTATACGGGTGCTATACCCGTCGTAGAGGTGGAGGAATGCATGCAGATAATTCAGAGGAACAGTGACCATCGAAGTAGTGATAGAAAATAGATAAAGTTGCAACAGTGTGGCAAAGAGACAGAGGTTGAAGGGAGTCAGTAAGAGGAGGAAAGTTAATGAGGCGAAAAGCCTTTGAATCCACCCTATTGAGAAGAGCTGTATGTGGGGAGCCTCCCCACACATGAGAGTTGTACTCCACGCAGGGGCAGATAAAACCTGTGTATAGAGTCAACAATTGTGCAGGGGTAAAGAGGGAACAGAGTCAGCTTAGCACACCCAATCTCTTGGAAGCAGATTTTACAAGAGATGTAATATGATCTTTCCAAGATAAGTCCCGAGTAAATGAAACCCCAAGCATGTTCAAGGATGATGCAGGATTAAGCTGAATATTATTAAACATTAGTGGGTATACCTGTTGAAGATTTTGTCGGGTTGATAGGTGCAAAAACTGAGTCTTTGATGCATTAAAAACAACCAGATTATTTTTACCCCAGTCAGAGATATGAGCCAAGTCAGACATTAGGTGTGCCATAGCCGCATCCCTTGTTTGTTGAAGTAACTGCTGAGATGGACGTTGCGGGAATCTAATGGAAAGGTGAAGGGTGGAGTCATGTGCATATGTGTGGATAGGGTTAGATGTACAGTACAGCTTAGACGGTCATTGATGACTAAAAGGAAGAGGATTGGTGATAGGACAGAGCCCTGAGGAACACCACTGTTAACAGATCTAGGAGACGAACGATGGCCGTCTACAACAGCGGCTATAGAATGACCAGAAAGGAAGCTACAGATGAAGGCACAGATAGAAGGATAGAAACCGTAAGAGGGCAGTTTGGAAATTAAAGATTTATGCCAGACTCGATCGAAAGCCTTTGAGATGTCAAGTGCAATGGCAAAGCTTTCACCAAAAGGAGGATGACCAGGAGTCTGAAAGGTAGGTGAGAAGATCGCCAGTGGAACGTCCCTGATGGAACCCGTATTGACGATCAGACAGAAGGTTGTGATAGGAAAGATGCTTTAAATTTTTTTTTATTAAGAATAGACTCTTAAACTTTTGAGATACAGGATGTTAAAGCAATTGGACGATAGTTAGAGGGTTAGGAATGGTCACCCTTCTTTGAGACTGGCTGAATGAGAGCAAACTTCCAGCAAGAAGGAAAGGTACAAGTTGATAGACAAAGGCGAAAGAGTTTGCCTAGGCAGGGTGTAAGGACAGAAGCACAGTTCTTGAGAACAACAGGAGGGATTCCATCAGGCCCATATGCCATATTAGTATTGAGGCCTGTGATGGCAGAAAATACATCAGCTGAAGAAATTTTAATGTCAGACATGAGGAAGTCAGAGGGGGGAAGTGATGGAGAAACAGCACCGGAATCGTCTAAGGTGGAATTGGAGGAGAAAGTGTGAGCGAAGAGATCTGCTTTATCAGTAGAAGAAATAGCTACAGAGCATCTAAGGTGGAATTGGAGGAGAAAGTCTGAGCGAAGAGATCTGCTTTATCAGTAGAAGAAATAGCTACAGAGCCATCAGAGTAGAAAAGAGGAGGGAAGGATGATGAGGTAAAGTTGTTAGAAAGGTTTTTGGCAAGGGGCCAGAAGGAGCGGGAAGAATTCGAGTTGGAGAGTTGAGAGCATTTAGTACGAATAAAATTATTTTTAGCAGAGTGAAGAACAGACTTAGCACGATTCTGGGCAGAAACATATAAAAGATGTGATTCAGGGGTGGGTTGGCTCCGGTACTTTTTATAGGCCCTCTCCTTGTTGCGGACAGCATTAGAACAAGCATGATTAAACCAAGGCTTTCGTGCATTAGTCAAAGGATATGAGAAGGGAATGTATGCTTCCATTCCTGAGAGAATAACCTCCGTAATGCACAAGGCACACCCAGATGGCTCCCGGCCATGGAAGCGATAATCATTCCAGGGAAAATCAAAGAAATACTGCCTGAGAACCTCCCAATTTGCAGCTCCAAAGCGCCACAGACTACGTTTCTTTGGAGGGTCCTCAGGCCGTACCAGAGCAATAGGACAGGTTAAGGTGATAAGGTTGTGATCGGAGGAGCCCAACGGAGAGAAAAAATTGACAGTGTAAGCAGAATGATTAGTTGTAAGGAAGAGGTCAAGTATGTTGGAGCTCTCTCCAAGGTGGTCAGGGATACGGGTAGGGTGCTGTGCAAGCTGCCCTAGGTCATTGAGGATAGAAAAGGTGTAGGCTTGGTCACCAGGTGGATCAGTGAAAGGAGAGGAGAGCCAAAGGTGGTGGTGAACATTGAAATCTCCTAGAATGAAGATTTCAGAGAAAGGAGAAATGGATAGAATGTGTTCCATCGTATAAGTAAGATAGTCGAAGATTTTTTGATACTCAGGAGAGTTAGGAGATAAGTAAACAGCACTGATATATTTAGTCAAAGAGTGACAAGAAAGCCGAAGCCAGAGTGTAGAGGATTCAGAAGAATCGAGTTCAGGAACACCAGAGCAAGATATGTTGTTGCGTATGTATACACAACAGCCACCTTTGGCTTTGAAATGAGTATAGAGAAAGTAGGAGGACACAGAAAAGGGTGTGCTGTCAATTGCCACAGACAGCTGAGTCTCAGTTAGAAAAAGAAGGTGAGGTTTAGAGAAGGAGAGGTGGTGCTCAACATAGCGAAAGTTAGAGTAAAGGCGATGAATGTTGCAGAAATGAAGAAGAAAAGAGTCAGACAGTGTTCCAGGCATCTTGAGTGGTCACCGGGAGAGGGGCAGAAGGTGGGGGCATTTATGGTCCCCCCCCTGGGAACTCTGAGGCTATGTTATTTGACGCCATTATTTTTTTTCCAAATTTTTAGAAGGAAGTGTGGTGTGTAATGTGCATGTAGTTTGGTGTAGATAGTTGGAGAATCCTGATTGGAGAGCATGCAGGCCTACTCTCTGTGTTACTGAGACACTGAAAAAGTTTGGTAAAGGGGGATGGTCGGGACCTAGTCCCGAGGGCTGATGAAACGGGAGCTCCAGCTCTCCCTGTTATCAGCTTTCCATCCACCTTGGGAGTACTTCCCTGCTTGACTGGTGCTACAGCTTCAGGAAAAATATGTAGGCAAGAAAAGGGATCTGTAATTTTTTTTTGTTGATTTGGAGAAGGCCTTTGATAGAGTCCCTATAGAAGTGGTGAAGTTGACAATGAGAAAGCTTGAGATGGAGGAGTGGCTGGTTAGGGTGATTATGGCCATGTATGTTGGTACTCGCACCCAGTTAAGAGTGAATGGAGATGTGATTGATGAGTTTTCCATGAATGTTGGTGTGCATCACAGATCAGTTTTGAGTCCCTTGTTGTTTATCATGGTACTTGAAGCCCTCTCACAAGACTTCAGAAATGGACTTCCATGGAAGATGTTGTATGTTGATGATTTGGTGTTGATTGCAGAGAATGAAAGGGAAGCGAAGGAAAGGTTTAAGAAGTGGAGAGATGGTATGAGGCACAAGGGCTTAAGAGTAAATGCAGATAAAACAAAAGTGATGACACCTAGCATTGGTGGCGGTACTGTCAAAGAAGAGGGAGAGCGGCTATGTGCGGTTTGCCACAAGGGCATGAGAAGTAATTCCATCTTATGCAGTGTTTGTGATAAGTGGGTGCATAAGAGATGTAGTGGTATTAGAGGTAGACTGTGAGATAATGCTGATTTTATGTGTGCGGCGTATTGGGGAGAGCAGGTGGAGACGGTCAAGTGTGAAATGATTGAACTTGCTGGTGAGTCTCTTGAGTGTGTGGAAGAGTTTTGTTTTTTGGGAGACATGCTATGTGCTGGAGGTGGGGCTGGAGCTAGCTCAGTAACCAGGGTGAAAAGTGGTTGGAAGAAATTCAGAGAGCTGTTGCCTGTCCTGACATTGAGAGGGTTCTCCCTAGGTGCTAAGGGATCTTTGTATGCAGCATGTGTGAGGGGTGTAATATTGTATGGTAGTGAGACCTGGGCAGTAAAGGAAGAGGATATTCACAGGCTCAAACGTACAGAAATGACAGTGATTAGGTGGATGTGCAGTGTGTCCCTGCGTGCAAGGCCTGGGGGGGCTGGGTTTACAATGGAAGAGTTGTGAGGTAGGATGGGACTGAAGTGCATTGGTGTTGTGATGAGGAGAGGAATAGTGAGATGGTTTGGGCATGTGGAGAGGATGGGGGATGACAATTGGCTGCAGAAGGTGAGAAGCGTTAATATTGGGGGTGGGGTTGCGATGGGTAGACCGAAGAAGACATCGGACGAGGTTATTAAGTGTGAACTCAGGGTTAAGGGATTGAACAGGGAGGCTGCCATAGATCGAGCAACATGGGGAGCTGCCATTAGGTGACCAAGGCTAATGCATTCAGGTATGTTGGAGCCTTCAAAAACAAAAACAAAGATGATTGTCACAGCTACTTAAAATTTTTATAATCATACCTCTGAAAGCTATAAATGGGGATTTAGAAGGCATGATACATTGACGCATCCAGTCGGAAAAATTGTTGGTAAACATCTGATACTGCAAACTTTTGCATGATGTTGCCAAGTATTATGAATTTGCTATTTAGAATTGCACGATTTAGGAGATTCCACTGTGCTTTATTTACCCTTACCCATTGTGTTCTCTTAGTGAGAAAATCCTCTGTCCACCAATTCTGTTTACAGTAGGGCCTTACATGTGGCGGATACAGTGGTCTAAAAAAATCGTACCAGATTCGAAACCACCATATCTGGGTCAAACTTTAATTTTTTATCATCACCATCTAATCCAGTGTTGCCCCATGAGGAGTGTAGGAGCCCGGAGTTAGGCAAGTTGATCCTGACATTTAAGGTGAGAGTGACCAGCCTCACTCATCCCTGAGTGGCATTGTGTGAGCAATAAAGCCCATCCACCCCTTGGATATAAGCCTACCTGGTACATTAATTGGGGAAAAATTAACAGGAGTCTTTTGTCACCTGAAGGTTACCCTGTTTTATATATTTTTGTACTCTACTTTTATCCCAAGGAAGTTAATCATAATTATGCTAAACATCATTATAACACAAGACACGGGCACAAAAACTAGCCAGGCAAGGTGGTAGCTGTGATCTGTGCAATGACGGCTTACTCAATGGTGTCGTTACAAGATGGCTGCCAAGTGCCGAGCTGGATACGCACTGAATTTCCCCTGGCAAGTGCCCACCACGTGCGGTGCTTTGGAAAGTTTCCAACCTGTCGCCAGATGCGAAACTGCCAGATAAAAAACCACCAGATGCAAGGCCCCACTGTAGTTTGGAACTTTGTCCTCTAAGTTGTATAGTGTCAAATGCTTTGGCGTAATTGAAGTAAATTACTTTAAAAAGGTCATTGTTGTCATGCAGGTTTATCCCATCATTTAAGGTTTCCAATAAGTTGGTTAGGTATGATCTGCCACTTCTGAAACCATGTTTGTTTTTGCAAAGTGCCTTTGTGTCTTCTAGACTCTTTACCATCTAGTCTGTAATTTCCTGGTTCAACTCGGCTTCTGCTCTTGAAAATTGATGAAATGATGGCATTCTTCCAGCTATGAGGAACTGCTGTAGTTAGAACAGATTTTCCATATAAGATGGTAGCAGGTTTACTTACCTCTTTGTTTAATTCATTAAGTACCTTTGCATGTACATTGTCTGGTCCTGGTGCTTTGAACTCATTTAATGATTCAGGTTTTTCCGTAGTGTGTTTTTATTCATACAGTATGTAGCTACCGACGTTAAGTCTTCACGCAGTTCTACCCCTGGGGGTAGGGGGGGTTTTCAAGAATACTCCCCCAGTATCCCTGCTTGTCGTAAAAGGCGACTAAAAGGGTTGGCGGAGGGTTAGTGCCCCTCCCCGGAAAACAACTAACTAAAAAAACAAACAATAAGCCTCAGACAGGGACTGACCAAACGATGACGACAAAGGACCGGCCAAAGGACATGGTTATCGGAATGTAAGGGGAGCGAATGATGAGGTGAAAGAGAGAGAGATTGTCCAGGTGCTTGAGGGTGCGAAAGTGGATGTATGTGGAATAACTGAAACAAAATGGAGAGGAGAAAGTGTAAGAGAATGGGAGTATGGATGGGGTATATGTGCAGGAGTAGGTGAGAATGAGAGGGCAAAGGAAGGAGTATGTATAGTTGTGAGTAAAAGATGGAAGAAGAGCATAATGTTGTATTTTGGCGGACCAAGCGGCGGATCGGATTCGAAGCTGGTCTACGGTGAAACCAAGCTACCCCATTTTGGCGGACCAAAGGATACGAAGCTCGGCCCAATCCAAGGCCATAGAAACCAAGCGCGTCTTCGTATCTCACCGAAGCGTGATTGGGAGCAGTCTTGGTGGACAAACAAGAAGGAGAAGACTCTGGTGTAGCAATTCACAATGGCCAGCAAAGACAAGTAAATATATCATGAAATTATCCATACTTACATCTGGTTGCTGGTGACATATACCAACGACATAATCATATAGAGGTTCAGTTGATATAATTAAAAGGGCAGACTGTGAATTGTGAATTAATATCACATCAAGCAGGTTAATTCTCGAGATATTTCCACTCTTGCAGGGGAATGAAAAACAATTTTGATTTGTGGAAACTCTCTGTGATGGTCTTGCCTAATTCAGGTCTGCTGTAATCTCTAGAATGAAAGTACAGGTAAGAATAGGCGAAACATTGTTATGGCTGGGTGGACGTCTAATGAAAACACCAAAAGTTTGGTAGATATAAAAAAGGACAGGAAGGGGAATTCACTCCAATTATTAACATGGTAAAAGAGAAAAAACTGGGTAAAGCATCAGGTAATTGTTTAGTTCAAAACAGTTGTGTATTTTTTTCTTTCTTTTGAAATTTTTAAGTGAGGCGGGTTTTCATCTTAACACTGTTTGGTTGCAAATGCACATTTATGGGTAAATTTATAGTTTCAACCATACCTATTTTACAACTTTTAACTATCATTTTCCAGTATTTCCGACCATTCTAAGGCACGTTTCTTCTCTGGCATTTCCGTCGCAAATTATTTTTATTTTACTCTTGAAAACAACCAACCAATCTTAACCTAACCTGGAGAAGTTCAGTAAAAAAAATTTGCAACAGAAATGTTATAGAGAACACCCCCACCACCCCCAATTTTGGTAGCTTAGGCCAAAAAGTAGCGTGGAAAAACCTAGAAGGCCGGCTGGTTGAAAGTAAAGATTCCCATTTATGGTGGTAAAATACTTGTCCTGTGTTGAAGATCCATGCTACAAGTAAGGAAAAAAAAATTGTAAAGCAACAGGTAATTGTTAAGTTCAACACAGTTGTGTACTTTTTTTCCCACCCTTTTATACGTTTTTAAGTGAGCGGGGTTTTCATCATAGGTTTTTCGGTCTAAATGCACATTTTTGGTGGTAAAATACTTGTCCTGTGCTCTATGGAAAATGACCAGTTCATGTTAAAAAGAGATTGTGGTCTGTTTACACTGCAATCGGCAAGTGTAATTTTTCGGCTTTCTGTTTTGGCGGATAGAAACCAAGCGCCCCTAGACGAGCTTCGAATCCGAAGCTGTAGCTTGGGCCGCCAAAATGCGGCTTAAGACAGTATGGATCAGTTGGGTCAAGGATTGTGTGGGTAAAGTTGAAAGTTGGAATACAAATGTGGGCGATTGTGTGTGTGTGTGTGCCAACGCAAGATCGCGCTAGAAGAGTGAGAGAAGAGTTCTGGACAAATGTAGAAGTGTGTATGGAAAAGTTTGGAAGGAATAAGAGTGTGTTTTTGATCGGTGATATGAATGGTAAAGTAGGGAATGTGAAGGTGGATGGAATAGTTGGTGAGTGGGGTGTGCCTGCTGCGATAGATGAGAATGGGAGTGTGTTAGTGGACATTTGTGCTGGGAGGGGGTTGGTGATAGCCAATACCCTCTTCAGGCATAAAATGATCCATAGGTATACATGGCGAGTGATGAGAATGGTGGGTGGTGAACTGAATGAAAGGAAGGCAATGATTGATTATGTGTGTGTGGATGAAAGGATGCGAAGATGTGTAATGGATGCAAGAGTGTATAGGGGTTGGGGGAGTGGACTTTCTGACCACTACTTGGTGGGGGCCACAATTAGAATTCAAGTAAGATGGAGGAATAGAAGAAGGGAAAGACGAGAGGAAGGAGTAGTTGCAAGCAGAGTGGAAAGGTTACAAGAGGATGAGAAAAAGGCAGAGTATAAGAGAGAAGTGGAGGAACGATTGGGCAAATATGAATTGGAGCAGATGGGAGACGTGGAAGGTGTGTGTAGGATATTTACAGACGAAATATGAGCAGCATGTGATGTGGCGTGTGGAAGGAAGAGAAGACGGAGGGGGGTGCAAGGAACAGCGTGGTGGACTGAAGAGGTGAGACAGGCTGTGGTACAAAAGAAGAAAGCATACAATGAATGGATGAGAAATAGGGGCGTGGAAGAAGTTGAGAGGCGGAAGAGAGAGTTATATGTAGAAAGAAAGAGAGAAGTGAAAAGATTAATAAGAGAGAGTAAGAAGAGAGTGGATGAGGAATTTGGAAGGAATTTGAGTGTTAAGTGGAGGGACTGTAAGAAAATGTTCTGGAAAGAGGTGAAAAGAGTAAGACAAGGTGGAAGTGAAGTTAGCAGGGGAGTGAAAGATAAAAATGGTAGATTACTATTGGAGAAGGGAGAAAAAGTGAGCAGATGGAGAGAACACTTTAAGGAATTGTTGAACATAGAGGATGGAAGTAATGCGAGTGTAAGTAGCTGGGGAATGGCTGGGAGAAGGAGGGAGGTGAGAAGACAGGAAGAAATCAGTAGGATAGAAGTTGTGGAAACAATGAAGAAAGTTAAATTGGGGAAAGCCCCAGGAATTGATGGAGTGTGTGGTGAAATGCTGAAGCATGGGGGAGAGATAGTAGTAGAATGGATGTGGAAGATGTGCAGATTGGCCTGGGAGGAAGGTAGAGTCCCGGAGGATTGGAAGTCAGGTATAATTATTCCCTTGTACAAAGGAAAAGGGGAAAAAGAAGTGTTTGGTAATCATAGGGGCATTTGTCTTCTTAGTATAATAGGAAAAGTGTATGGTAGGATACTTATTGACAGAGTTAAAGAAAGAACAGAGAAATTAGTTGGAGAAGAACAGGGAGGCTTTAGGAAGGGAAGAGGTTGTGTAGATCAGATATTCATTCTTAGATCTTTAGTGGAAAAGTTTCTAGAGAAGGGAAAGAAGTTGTATGCGGCTTTCATGGATTTGGAGAAAGCATGTGATAGGGTGGATAGATAAGGATTGTGGAAAGTGTTAAGAATATATGGAGTAGATGGGAAGTTGTTGAATGCTGTGAAGAGTATGTACGATGGTGCGAAGGCTGCAGTGTGTGTGGATGGTGAACTAAGTGAATTTTTCTTTGAAAGTTGGGTTGAAACAGGGATGTGTCATGTCTCCATGGATGTTCAATCTGTCCATGGATGGGGTAATAAAAGAGGTACAAGGTAGGGTAGTGGATGTTGGAGTGGCCCTGGTGAGAGAGGATAATGTTTGGAAACTCCCTGTACTGTTGTTTGCAGATGATACTGTGTTGTTGAGTGAAGACGAAGGGGAGCTGCAAGGCTTGGTGGATGAGTTTGGGAGAGTGTGAAAGAAATGGAATCTAAAGGTGAATGTAGGGAAGAGTAAAGTGATGGTCTTTGAGAGAGGTGAAGTCAGTGAATGTACAGCGAGGTTGGATGGTGAGGAATTGGAAAATGTGAGTACGTTTAAGTACTTGGGTAGTATGATGAGTAAGGATGGAGGTTTGGAGGGTGAAGTGCTTGAAAGGGTACAGCAAGGAAGAAAGATTGCGGGTTCTTTGAAAGCAGTGATAAGAAACAGGGAAGTGAGCATGGAAGTGAAAAAGTTACTACATGACAGTATTGTGATACCAACTCTAACGTACGGAAGTGAAGCTTGGACGTTGTTGGAAGGACACAAGTCAAGAGTGAGAGCAGTGGAAATGAGTTATTTAAGAGGAGCCTGTGGAGTCACATGGAGAGACAGGCTGACGAATGAGAATATAAAGGAGCGTTGTGGTGTGGATGTGGATGTGATAGGAAGCGTTATGAGGAACACACTGAGGTGGTTTGGCCATGTGGAGAGGATGGAGGGTGAAAGACTGACGAAGAGAGTGTATGTGAGTGAGGTGGAGGGGGGAAGAGGGAGGGGGAGGCCGAGGATGAGATGGAGGGATGGGGTGGAGAGGTATATGAGAGTGGGGGGTGTGAGTTGGGAGCAGGGGAGTGAAATGGCGGGGGACAGGGCGACTTGGAAGCGATTTGTTTGTGGCCACCCCAAACGGGATTGAGGCGTCTTGCAATAGATAGATAGATAGATAGATCTATTTTTTAATGTACGGAAGAATGGATGGATGGATGGATGGAAGAAGGAACCAAAGGCCAGGAGCCCACAGTTTGTTCTGTCCATGAAAAAACAAAAACAAAAAATAAGAGAGCCAAATTCATGTCCAGTGGTTCAGGTATTTTGTCCCTATGAACTTGGTGATGGAAATCATTCTCCCTTAGTTCTTCCTTGTGATTCTCTTTTTATGTACTGTATACAGATTTAAAGAGTGTATTATATTGGCTGTTTCCTTATTGTTTGATGTGAGGGTTCCTTCAGGTGTTGTGAATTTGGCAGCGTGGTGTTTTATCCCTTTGTCATTATTTGTGTAAATATACAAAACTTTAGGATTTGATTTTACTTCTCTGAAGAGATTCAGTTCATGCTGTAACCTGGCCCGTATTAGGATTTTTATATGAGGCCTGTTCAGAAAGTATCCAACCTCATCAAGAAAACAGTACTTTGTTCAGTTTCAAGAGATCACTGAAATATTTCCTGATTAAAGGGTTTTGTCATTGGTATACTAATCATCAACTTTTAAATACTTTAAACCTAAAGTAATTGTGTAAGCTGGTGAATCACTTTAAAATGAGTAATATAGCCCAGTGTACAGTTGGTAGACATTTAGAATATTTGAATGTATATTTATGTATAGAATATACCAGTATGTGGGTGTCCATGTAAACTGCCTAGCAAACTTTATACACTATATGTATATACGGTACTATAGTTAAGGTGTATGTGTGTGAATAAAGATACATTTGCAAATGCATGCAAAGTTATGTAAGAATATGTAGTATGTATAAGAAAGAGTATATGTGTGGGTATATAGAGAATGTTTGTATTTGGTGTATGGCCTCAATTAATTATGGTTTATTAGAGCCAGGACAATAAAGTAATTAACTATTAGTATTCAATATGTATTCGTATGTAGTTATTAATAAATCACTTTTCAGCTACCCTAAGGTATACTTCTATACAGCAATATAAACAAATAATTAAATCCCTGTAATATTATGCTACATTATAAAAATTCAGGATAGAAAATTAATTTGCTTATGACTGTACATTGAATGAGAATATGATCTTTTTGTATTAAGGTATGTGTATTATGAATGCAAGTATGGATATGTGTGTGTATGTATGTGTGTATAAATGCATGTATTGTGAATGCAGGCATGTGTGTATGCAAGTGTACATGTGTGCATATATTGTGAATGTAGGTATGAATTTTTGTTTTGGTGAGTGTTCTTGCTTATATACGTATTTGTGTTAAGTTTTGCTTGTCTTTTTAGTTTATTAAATATACTTATGAAATAGAGAAAGTAAGAGAGATATCAGAAGTCCTAGTGAGTGATGAACAGGGTGGCTTTAGGAGTGGCAGAGGATGTGTGGATCAAGTATTTGCAGTGTGACAGATAGCAGAGAAGGCTTGTGAGAAGGACCATAAGGTGCTTATGACATTCATGGATCCGGAAAAAGCATACGACAAAGTAGACAGAGAGGGATTGTGGAAAGTTTTGCGCATGTATGATGTAGATGGTAAGTTGCTAGGTGCTGTCAAGAGTTTTTATGATGGTAGCGAAGCATGTGTAAGGGTTAATGGGCATCTAAGTGAATGGTTCACAGTCGGTGTGGGCGTGCGACAAGGATGTGTTATGGCCCCATGGTTGTTCAATATATATATGGATGAGGTGATGAGAGAAATAAAAGCACAAGTAATTGAGAGAGGGATGGCGTTGGTAATGAATGGTGATAGATGGAATATCTCAAACTTGTTGTATGCTGATGATGCAGAACTGCTTGCAAGTACTGGACAAGTACTTGGTAGGCTAGTGCAGGGTTTTGCTGATGTCTGTGAGCGTCATGCCTTGAGAGTAAATGTAGAAAAGAGTAAAGTGATGGTTATCGAGAGAGAAGGTGACTCCCAGTGTGATGTCACAGTGAATGGAGAGAGACTGGAATTGGTGAGAGAGTTCAAATACGTGGGTATAGTGATAGAAAAGAGAGGAAAATGTGCAAAAGAAGTTGAAAGTAGAGTGACACAAGGAAGAAAAGTAGCTGGTGCAATGAAGGCCTTGATAAGAAAAAGAGGCTTGAGTGTTGCAGCTGCACGAGGCTTACGCGAGGGAGAGTTAGTGCCAACTTTAACATATGGGTGTGAGACTATGATGTGGCATGAAAATGAAAAGTCAAGAGTAAGAGCAGTGGAGATGGGACTGCTGAGGAATTTATGTGGAGTACAGAGGGTGGATAGGATGCGAAATAATGTGATTCGTGAAAGGTGTGGAGTGAGGAAGTCAATGGACACCAGAATCGAAGAGAGTGTCCTGAGATGGTATGGTCATGTGGAAAGAATGGATAACAATAGAGTGCTGAAAAAGGTATACCTGAGCGAATTTGAAGGAGGGAGGAGGCGAGGTAGGCCAAGGAGAAGGTGGAGGAATATGGTGGTTGAGTGTTTGAGGAAGAGAGGTTTGGAAGTCGGTGAGGCTAAGGAACTGACAAGAGATCGAGATGGATGGATGAGTGTTGTGAGGAGAAGTGCATGATCAGGGATTTTGGCCCCCCTTGTGTGCATGGCAGCGTCCGGATTGACTCAATCGGATACATTTGTGTGAAGCTGCAGAATGTGATGAATGTTTTTGATGTATCCGGTAGAGCCAGGATCCCGGGGGCTTGAATGATGAGTGAATGGAAGTGTGGCCTACTTGGATTGGGCAAGTTCATGCTGTCTGGACATTGCTACTCTTCACCCTGCCCTTGGGTGGGAAAGGAGGTCAGATGATGATCATGATGATGATGAAATAGTCAAACAAAGAGCAGCAACCTGAGAGTGTTACAAATTAGGTGCCTTTTACGAGAGTTTCTCAAAAGGCTCAGCCGATGAAATATTAATGTTATTTTATTGTTTTTAATGTTTACATGTTTTTGCTAAATAAAACATTTTCAGTTTCAGTTTCTTTTTTTTTTTCTCTCACTTACCAACCAGTTGGAGGATAGAGATGGGGTTTTGTGTAGCGTAGTGTAGAACCTTGATTCACGTGCGTGATTAATGCCAGCGTGATTCAAGCCAGCCACCACGAGTGACTCGGTGGCTGTCAGTCAGCCTGTGTTCCTTGTCATGCACCTTATCGTCACCCTCATAAAGAAACTGCCTAAGTCATTTTTTGGTGATTTTTGTTTTTTTTACCTAAATCACTTCTTCATCACGTGACGCACCTATTGGTATAGCTGCCCTTGCCATGTCTAGGGTGTGAGTGGTCTAAAATGCTCCTCAAGTTTCTGCCTAAGACATTGAAAGTTAAGAAAACGAGACAGGTTTTTCTCGATTTCCCGAAAAGTAGAAAAAATGACTTAGGCAGTTTCTTTATGACGGTGACGTTATGCCCATCACGTTCCTGAGTTCACCACGATGGGTGAAAATGTCGAACAACGTTGCTGCATCAAATTTTGCCACAAACTAGGTGATACCCAAATTGAAACTATCAGGAACTTCTGGCAAATTTCTGGAAATGAAGCCATGGGGGTAACGCAAATAAAGGAACAGTACAATCGCTTCAGATATGGCTGAATGTCAGTCGAGAGCGATCCACATCCTAGGAGGCCATCAACAAGCAGGAGTGCTGAAAATGGGAGGGAAGTCTGTGATTTGGTCTTGGGAAGTCATTAGTTGACTGTCGAAGAAATTATTAATGAAATTGGAATCAGCATTGTATCAGCCCACATAATTTTAACAGATTATTTGGGTCTACGAAGAAATGCCATCAAGTTTGTTCCAAAGCTTCTTTCACGTGAGCAACAGGCTCTGCAGGTGAATATAACTCAAGACATATCGGAGTGTGCAAATCCTGATCCAGACTTTCTGAGGACTGTTATCACTGAAGACAAGAATTGGGTGTATGGGTACGACCCAGAAACCAAAGTACAGTCATCCCAGTGGAAGCATGGAGAGTTGCCTCAGGCAAAAACAGCATGACAGGTCCGGAGCAAGGTGAAATGCATGTTGAGTTTTATATATATACAGGTAACTCGCACGGAACACGATCTCACGGAACGCGCTCGCAATTATACGCGGTAAGGGCTGGGATATATATAAGACAATGTAAGATTAAAAAACCATCATGAAAACTACAAATTAACGCAGGAGAGGCCTTTGAAAGATCAAATCCTCGAACGTCACCGCAGCGCGCGGTTTGTTTTGATTACGTGACGATCTAGGCGGGAAATTATTCAGTGAGTGAGACATTCCCAAGTACAGCAGCACAGTATTTGTAAGTTAAATATTTACAGTACTGTACTGTTCTGGTAAGTTTATGTGCAACTTAAAGTACTATTAAATAACGTTAAAGCAAGAAATAAAGTCTTATAACCAGTTTACCTGATAGGCGTCAGAATATTGCCTTTTTTATTTGTTCGTTTTTTCCACAGTGCTGTTCAGTATTTGTAAGTTAAATATTTACTGTTCTCGTATGTACTGTACTTGTAAGCACTTAAATAAAGTTAAATAATTAAATAAAGCCTTGTAACCAGTTAACCCGAATTATATGATTACCCATGATCGGCGTTGGAATATTGCCTTTTTTGTTTGTTCGTTAAACTCTTACCGTACTGCTTTTCTACAGTACTGTATTTGTAAGTAAAATATTTACTGTTCTGGTATGTACTTGTAAGCAATTAAAGCATTAAATAAAACCTTGTAACCAGTTAACCTGATTTATATGATTACCCATGATCGGCGTCGGAATATTGCCTTTTTTTTGTTTGTTCGTTAAAGACTTATAATAAGAGAAAAATACATTTTTGTCTTGGTATCTTTACCTATTTGCTCAGGTTTGCTGTAATGGTTTGCAACTTGTAGAAAACTGTGAAAACTTTCGGGAAGTGAACGAAAATCTGGGACATGACCTTGACTTCACCGTCTCATGTCATGTATCATCTGTCAGTTGACCACCGGCTATCGTGATGAGTGGATGTACGATTTTTTCGCCATGCCTAACCACACATAGTTACACCCATTATCTCGACCCAGACAGAAAATACAACCTTTTTCCTCTCTTGCAAAACATAAACAACCACCCTGTTTACGAGACAGCAATATATATTGCGAAAATAACAAGGTAAAATGATAAAGATGAACGTAAAATGATTGAGAAAGATGAACATGTTATGACGGAAGAAGTACGTTTTCCCCGTCTGTAAACGTATTTATTTCTGCTTTGTATCTGTATTCGTAATAATTAGACTTATTGTTAGTTCTGAAACTGCATTACGATTCTATTTCTAGCCATTCTCGTGGTGTGGGAGCTGGAAGTTGTGACACAACTTCCTTATTGCTAATCGGACTGACCCTCCACTTTATTCTCACGTGGCAGAGTCTAGCCTTGGAGGACGTGCAGTTTTCTCATTTAGGACTGAAAATTCAACTCTTTCGCTCCCTTTTCCAAGCATGGGCACAACGATAACGTAAAAAATAACTCGAAACTACCATAAATATATATCAAAAAGGTGAAAATGTATTCATAACATTTTTTTTTTTTTTTCAGCCATTCCTAACAGATTATGTACTGAAATCATTCGATATCACAGTACTGCATTTCTAAGTTAAATATGTACTGTTCTGGTATGTACTTGTAAGTTAAAGCACTGGTACCAATTAACCTAATTTATTACCTATGATCGGCGTCGGAATGTTTCCTTGTGTTTACGTACAGTATTTGTGTGTTGAAGTTTTGCTATGGAGTACTGTATTTGTGAGTTATAACATTAAATAAACCTTCTAACTACTTAAAGTGCTTTCTAGTGACAGATAACAGCAAAATAACACATTTGGGGGGTCTAGGGAGCAAAATACGGAGTAGTTTAAATATACAGTACGCGATTTCGCACCTAACACGGCACGGTAGGAACGAAACCCTCGTGTTCCGTGCGAGTTACCTGTATACTGTATATATATATATATATATATATATATATATATATATCTATATATATTTACCGTATATGGAGCCTCTGTGGTACAAGTGTAAAGTGTGCATTTTTGTTCTTCTGACCACGTACTGCATTGGCGGACACGGGGTGCTCTGGCTGAACCAGTGTCGCATACTATAAAGTATGCTTGCACCCAGTTGGCTTGCGCGGGCTGATTACACTTGGTTCACAGACTACACACACATCCAAAGCCACTCCAACACAACAATTACACTTACAAGCACGTTTCACCCTACTTACAATCTCTTCCAGAGAGCTTAAGCCACTTGGTAGAGATACATTGGCTGTATCATCCCCACTTCGGCAGCAGGGTTGCCAGGTGCGCGCGTTTCGCGCCAGATTGGGCGACTTTGGAAGATGATTTGCGCTTGAATTTGAACGGCTGCGCGTTGCGCTTTCTTGGGCGCTTTTTGAAATGACTGAGAGAGTATTGGGCGATTTTGTGTTATGGATACGATGTTCATCAAAATAAGAAAAAAAGTAAGAAGACACAACGTATGCCTGATGCACTAATACTCGTATGACTCAGTACTCCTTACCCTGCCTCTCCCCAAACGCATTGTGAAGCCTCAGCCAATTAGCATCTCTACCTGACCTGCCTCTCCATGACCCCAAGTGTGTGTGTGTGTGTGTGTGTGTGTGTGTGTGTGTGGTAGCCTTTTGTTTTAATCCTGAATCCTCAAGACTCAAGGCTATGCCTTTCTAGTGAGTGTAAATTTAGTCTTCTTAGTCTCTCTTCATATGAAAAGTTCTGAATATCAATGTAAATTTTTGTCATTCTTCACTGTGTATTTTCGAACGAATTTAAGTCCATCCCTATACGTTGCTACTACAGCGCTAATGTCCATCACTTATGTGTAGTACAATTAGCACCAGAGTCATAATGACCACCCTGTTCCTCCCCTACATCTACCTCTTTGTCTGAACGCCTCACACCCTTTACCAAGCCTGCCCATCCAACCCTGATCCCATAATTACTGACGACGCAAAGCTATCCCTCTGCCCCATCTGCCACTCCATACCTTCTGTATTATCCTTCTCTCTCTCTTTCTCTCTCATCCAGATTAAAGTCCACTGTCTCCACTTATCCTGTTATCCCCCTACCACCTCCTTGTAAATGTTTCACAGGCGCAGCCGTCTGACCCTCTCTCACCTGACCCCACTCCTCTGGTCTGACTTTTCGACCGCCACCTATTACAACTACTACTACAACTACCAACACACACACACACACACACACACACACACACACACACACACACACACACACACACACACGCTACGGGTTAATAATAGAGAAGAATGACAATAACTGGCTCTCACCACTCCCAAGACTGATGGAGGAGAGGTGTGTGTGTGTGTGTGTCATTTGCTGTCTGCGCTTTTTGGGCGCGTTTTCGGGATGGATTGGGCGCCAACAGCACCCACCGACCTGGCAACACTGTTCGGCAGGGATAGGCCAGTCCTGCAGTGGACACTCAAACGGCTGATGAGATGAGATTATATATATATATATATATATATATATATATATATATATATATAAACACTACCATGATGTTTTGCATCAAGAAGATCAGACTGTCGACAAACATTACTACCTTGACGTTATCCGCTGTCTTTGTGACACAGTTCGGCAGAAGAGACCAGACCTTTGGAAAGTGGCAAGTTGGAAGCTGCACCATGACAATGCCTCTGCCCATTCTTCTCAACTGATTCAGGAATTTTTAGCCAAGCACAATATCCTGCAGGTCCGGCAGGCTCCCTGCTCACCAGACCTGGCTCTGTGTGACTCTTGGTTATTTGCCACGCTTAAAACTCCGCTGAAGGGCTCCTGATTTGAAATGAGACAAGAGATCTTGACGAATGTGACGAAGCACCTGCAGGAGGTACCAAAAACTGACATTGAAAAATGTTTCAGGCAGTGGAAGAATGCTGGGCTACATGTGTCAAGTCAGAAGGGGCCTACTTTGAGGAGGATTAGTGTCCTAGCTCAACAGTTACCTGTTTGTTTTTTCAGAGCCTAAGGTCGGGTACTTTCTGAACAGACCTTGTACATGTATTCCATCCTGACATATATATCATGCATCTTGTTTTTTTTTTTTTTTTTTTTTTTTTTTTTTTTTTAACTTCCTGATATCATTTGCAAGCACACAGTTCATATCTCATTACTCTTTTAGCTGCTATATTAACCCATAGACATACCAATGACGACCTGGGTCGTCATGCGATTGTCAACCTCTGAAGTCAGTATGACAACTTTAACTGTCATCTGATGTATACTGACTTTGCCAGTCATCTGATGTAATCTCTAAAGAAATATTTAGGGAGTCTTCATTTTTGTTGGATGACGGGCAAAAGTGTGCAGAGCTAAGCCTGCTACAGCTGGTGTGTGCGTTCTCACTTGTTCTGCTCGGCTCCTATGGTGTGAGGTTCCTCACAGGTAGGATGTACACCTCTTGACCTCCTGCCGAACACTTATGCTCCTTTTTCTCGCATATATATGCGGCGGTATTATTTAAGAAAATACAACAAATAATGCATTATTGGAAAGGAAATTTATTCTGCTACGTATTGAAGAAAAAAATATTATTATATCTTGAAAAGTTTTTTTTTTGGTGAATATTTTTTTAAGGGACACTGTAAAACTTTAGCATGTCAACTAAATTCTGCTAACTTTTTTTCCAATTTATTCTGTATATATTGTCTTTTTAGACAATGTACGACAGAGTAAAACTCTTCGTCTTCAAAATGAGACCAAAGTGGCCTTTCTGTGATGAATAGTAACTTTATTACGAGCGTTAGAAGTAAAATATCTCTACGCGACTGTTCCGAAAGCTTTCGAGTGAGAGTTACACGCACAGCCAGAATTTACGTTCTTCCCTTTACGGGATGGGGTTAAAGCAGGGCTGTTTTCCTTTGGCCCACTGATTTGCAATGCTTTTAGGTACAAATTCATTGATCTTCATCATCATCATCATCATCATCCAATTCATTTGTGCCACCAAATATTTTCATTTCAGTTAGGTTACTTACCTCTTCTGTACCCATTTCATATAATTAAATCCCTGCTCATCGTAAAAGGCGACTAAAAGGGTTGGCGGAGGGGTAGTGCCCCTCCCCGGAAAACAACTAACTAAAAAAACAAACAAGAAGCCTCGGACAAGGACTGACCAAATGATGACAACTCAGGACCGGACAAAGGACTTGATAATGGCTACGTGGAATATAAGAGGAGCGAATGATGAGGTGAAAGAGAGAGAGATTGTCCAGGTGCTTGAGGGTGCAAAAGTGGATGTATGTGGAATGACTGAAACAAAATGGAGAGGAGAAAGTGTGAGAGAATGGGAGTATAGATGGGGTATATGTGCAGGAGTAGGTGAGAATGAGAGGGCAAAGGAAGGAGTATGTATAGTTGCGAGTAAAAGATGGTAAAAGAGCATAAGACAGTATGGATCAGTTGGGTCAAGGATTGTGTGGGTAAAGTTGAAAGTTGGAATACAAATGTGGGCGATTGTGTGTGTGTATGCGCCAATGCAAGATCGTGCTAGCAGAGTGAGAGAAGAGTTCTGGACAAATGTGGAAGTGTGCATGGAAAACTTTGGAAGGAATGAGAGAGTGTTTTTGATCGGTGATATGAATGGTAAAGTAGGGAATGTGAAGGTGGATGGAATAGTTGGTGAGTGGGGTGTGCCTGCTGCGATTGATGAGAATGGGAGTGCGTTAGTGGACATTTGTGCTGGGAGGGGGTTGGTGATAGCCAATACCCTCTTCAGGCATAAAATGATCCACAGGTATACATGGCGAGTGATGAGAAGGGTGGGTGGTGAACTGAATGAAAGGAAGGCAATGATTGATTATGTGTGTGTGGATGAAAGGATGCGAAGATGTGTAATGGATGCAAGAGTTTATAGAGGTTGGGGGAGTGGACTTTCTGACCACTACTTGGTGGGGGCCACAATTAGAATTCAAGTAAGATGGAGGAATAGAAGAAGGGAAAGACGAGAGGAAGGAGTAGTTGCAAGAAGAGTAGAAAGGTTACAGGAGGATGAGAGAAAGGCAGAGTATAAGAGAGAAGTGGAGGAACGATTGGGCAAATATGAATTGGAGCAGATGGGGGACGTGGAAGGTGTGTGCAGGATATTTACAGAAGAAATATGTGTAACACCTGATGTGGTGTGTGGGAGGAAGAGAAGACGGATGGGGGTGCAAGGAACAGCGTGGTGGACTGAAGAGGTGAGACAGGCTGTGGCACAAAAGAAGAAAGCATAAAATGAATGGATGAGAAATAGGGGCGTGGAAGAAATTGAGAGGCGGAAGAGAGAGTTATATGTAGAAGAAAGAGAGAGATGAAAAGATTAGTAAGAGAGAGTAAGAAGAGAGTGGATGAGGAATTTGGAAGGAGTTTGAGTGTAAAGTGGAGGAACTGTAAGAAGATGTTCTGGAAACAGTTGAAGAGAGTAAGACAGGGTGGAAGTGAGGTTAGCAGGGGAGTGAAAGATAAAAATGGTAGATTACTAGTGGAGAAGGGAGAAAAAGTGAGCGGATGAAGAGAACACTTTAAGGAATTGTTGAACATAGAGGATGGAAGTAATGCGAGTATAAGTGGCTGGGGAATGGCTGGGAGAAGGAGGGAGGTGAGAAGACAGGAAGAAATCAGTAGGATAGAAGTTGTGGAAGCAATGAAGAAAGTTAAATTGGGGAAAGCCCCAGGAATTGATGGAGTGTGTGGTGAAATGCTGAAGCATGGGGGAGAGATAGTAGTAGAATGGATGTGGAAGATGTGCAGATTGGCCTGGGAGGAAGGTAGAGTCCCGGAGGATTGGAAGTCAGGTATAATTATTCCCTTTTACAAAGGAAAAGGGGAAAAAGAAGTGTGTGGTAATCATAGGGGCATTTGTCTTCTTAGTATAATAGGAAAAGTGTATGGTAGGATACTTATTGACCGAGTTAGAGAAAGAACAGAGGAATTCGTTGGAGAAGAACAGGGAGGCTTTAGGAAGGGAAGAGTTTGTGTAGATCAGATATTCATTCTTAGATCTTTAGTGGAAAAGTTTCTAGAGAAGGGAAAGAAGTTGTATGCGGCTTCATGGATTTGGAGAAAGCATATGACATGGTGGATAGACAAGGATTGTGGAAAGTATTAAGAATATATGGAGTAGATGGAAAGTTGTTGAATGCTGTGAAGAGTATGTATGATGGTGCTAAGGCTGCAGTGCATGTGGATGGTGAACTAAGTGAATTTTTCTCTTTGGAGGTTGAGTTGAAACAGGGATGTGTCATGTCTCCATGGTTGTTCAATCTGTTCATGGATGGGGTAATAAAAGAGGTACAAGGTAGGGTAGTGGATGTTGGAGTGGCCCTGGTGAGAGAGGATAGTGTTTGGAAACTCCCTGTATTGTTGTTTGCAGATGATACTGTGTTGTTGAGTGAAGATGAAGGGGAGCTGCAAGGCTTGGTGGATGAGTTTGGGAGTGTGTGCAAGAAACAGAATCTAAAGGTGAATGTAGGGAAGAGTAAAGTGATGGTCTTTGAGAGAGGCAAAGTCAGTGAATGTACAGTGAGGTTGGATGGTGAGGAATTGGAAAATGTGAGTACGTTTAAGTACTTGAGTAGTGTGATGAGTAAGGATGGAGGTTTGGAGGATGAAGTGCTTGAAAGGGTACAGCAGGGAAGAAAGGTTGCTGGTTCTTTGAAATAGGTGATAAGAAACAGGGAAGTGAGCATGGAAGTGAACAAGTTACTACATGACAGTATTGTGATACCAACTCTAACATATGGAAGTGAAGCTTGGACATTGTTTGAAGGACACAAGTCAAGAGTGAGAGCAGTGGAGATGAGTTATTTAAGAGGAGCCTGTGGAGTCACATGGAGAGACAGGCTGACGAATGAGGATATAAAGGAGCGTTGTGGTGTGGATGTGGATGTGATAGGAAGCATTAGGAGGAATACCCTGAGGTGGGTTGGCCATGTGGAGAGGATGGAGGGTGAAAGACTGATGAAGAGAGTGTATGTGTGTGAGGTGGAGGGGGGAAGAGGGAGGGGGAGGCCGAGGATGAGATGGAGGGATGGGGTGGAGAGGTGTATGAGAGGGGGGGGGGTGAGTTGGGAGTGGGTCAGTGAAATGGCGGGGGACAGGATGACATGGAGGCGATTTGTTTGTGGCCACCCCAAACGGGATTGAGGCATCTGGCAATAGATAGATAGATAGATTCTTTTCAGTAATCACCCCACATCTTGTGCTTGAATTGAACATGAACACCTATGGAAGAGTTTAACTTGCTCATTTCTGATTCTGTCTCTGATGAAGATTGATGAAGGTAATTAAATTCCTGGACATTGTATTCATTGTTTCTCAGCAGATTCTATCTATCTATCTATTGCCAGACGCCTCAATCCCGTTTGGTGTGGCCACAAACAAATCGCCTCCAGGTCGCCCTGTCCCCCGCCATTTCACTGCCCTGCTCCCAACTCACACCCCCCTCTCTCATATACCTCTCCACCCCATCCCTCCATCTCATCCTCGGCCTCCCCCTCCCTCTTCCCCCCTCCACCTCACTCGCATACACTCTCTTCGTTAGTCTTTCACCCTCCATCCTCTCCACATGGCCAAACCACCTCAGTGTGTTCCTCATAACGCTTCCTATCACATCCACACCACAACGCTCCTTTATATCCTCATTCGTCAGCCTGTCTCTCCACGTGACTCCACAGGCTCCTCTTAAATAACTCATTTCCACTGCTCTCACTCTTAACTTGTGTCCTTCCAACAGATTCAACATATGTATTTTTCCAGTGGTATTTCTTCACTGGTAATGATTATATTGAGTGTGTTAGGTCTATGATTGCCTCTTACCCAGGTATATCTAGTAACATTTTGGGTTAAGAAATTACCTGCTGGGCTTTCCAAAAGCATTTGTTCAGGAGAATTCTGTGGTGCTGAAGTCATTGACATTTCCCAGTCAGCGTTCATCAAATTAAAATCTGTGAACTGCACTGCACATCTACAATTTCCTGAAACAGACCATGAATAACATTGTTATTTCCTCCTGTAATCATCTTTGCAATAGGCATTGTCTGTGAGTATTCTTGAGTTGCCACCTCTCTTGGTCCATTTCAGCTGTGTATTTGAAAAGATTGCAGCATATTAATCCACTTCAGTACAGTCATTTACATATAATTTCACCACCAGTAGACAAGACTGGGCTGACGGCAGTGGCGGTGGACTCATCACCTTGGTACACCAATTTGTCAACTTTTCAGATACTAGTTCACACACAAAATCACTTTTCCCCCCACATGGCATCACAACAGCAATATAATCAATTGAAATGCTCACTGGTAACAAATCACACAACAATCGCTGATACATACATTGCCCCCCAGTCGTCCCCCATGCTACCACACAATTGCTCTCCTCAAATACACCACATCCTTTACATACCCAAAATCACCCTGGGTGGTGATATGAACGCCAAGGCATCAGCCTGGCATGTCAACAATCCTGACACAGACAGAGGGCTGGTACTACAATCCCAAACAGATGATCTTTTCATCCTGAACAGGCTCCATCAACATACCAATATCCCACACCAAGCCCACTTCCTCCCATTATCTGCAGACATTACCTTTTGCTCCCCAAACCTCACTCCCCACAACATCCTGGAGAGTGGTCAGAACCCTTGACTCTGACCACCTCTCAATCATCATCACTACCTTAACCAGAATCACCCCAGCTGGCCACAGACATACATACACGAATTATAAGAGAGCCAACAGGGATGTCTTCACAACTGAAACAGAACAACACTTTGAATCATTAAACATTACATCCATCACAAACATCAACATTGGTGTGCACACTTTCAATACAATTATTCAAAACACAGACAAAAGACACATCCCTAGAGGCAACAGAAAGAGACAACCCCAACTTCACACCAGAAGTTCAAGGCCTCATCAGTCAACGTGACACACTACACCACTCTCCAACACCTGGTATACAAGACACCATACAACAAATACTGAACAAAAACTCAGCACTCAAATAAACAATAAAATATCAGAACAGCAAACACTAAATTGGAATAATTATCTCCAGACACTTGATCACAAAGCAAACACCAGCAAACTCTACAAAACACTAAACAGCATCACACTCTCCAGCAGCAACACTACACAATCACACACTGCCATCATAACAACAGACACCATACCCTCAAACAGACAACAAGCAAACACTCTCTTCAATCACTTTGCACATGTGAGGCATCTAACCCCCATCACGATGACTGACATGTCATCCGAGACAGGAGACAGCTCCTCACAGATCCAGACTTCGCAGCTTCCTCTAACAACCAGACGAAGCACATCATTAGCAACCTGAAGCACTCTTCTGCCTTTGGACCAAAGAGCATAAACAACACACACCTTAAACACCATGGACCACAAGGGATACAAGCACTCACCAACTTATCGAACTACAGTTACTCACACAACAGAATGCCCAGCATCTGGAAGCATGGCACTATCATCACTATCCCCAAACCCAACAAAGGCCCCATGTTACCTACCTCACACCTCCCCATCACACTCCTCTGCACCCCCTCCAAAGTCACTGAACAACTGATATTATAGCTGGTTACACCTCATATCCCCCTAGCCTCACCACAACATGGTTTTAGGCCACTGCTTCCCACAAACACTCTTCATACACACCATACACAAAGAGTTTTTGATGGCATCAGTTCAGCTAGGCCACCACACAGAACACTCCTAGTTACACTAGACATTAACAAAACTTTTGATGCCATCCCCCACCTCAACCTTACAAACAAAATATTTAACACAAACATGCACAATAGCACAAAAAGATGGCTGGCAAACTACGATACTTAGCAGGCAGATGTGCACATGTAACATTTGCCGGTCAGTCACTGAACGTCAGAAACTTCACAAACAGCATTCCAAAAGGATCTGTTTTGTCCCCCACTCTCTTCAGTCTATACATACACGACATACCCACACCTCACACCACTAATACACATGGCTTCCTAAGTGAATGATATAACACATGTGCACACCAAGACGCAAACACAGCTGCACACATACTCCAACCTTACCTCAACATGCTACATGAATGGTTCATCACAAACAGACTCAAAATAGCCCCAGCCAAATCTACAGTGGCCCTTCTCACAAACTGGACAACACAGTCACATTCCACACCTCACAGTAAACAACACTCCCCTACCACACACACACACACACACACACACACACACACACACACACACACACACACACACACACACACACACACACACACACACACACACACACACACACACACACACACACACACACATCTATCCATCCATCATCCAATTGTACATTGTCCCATGAGGAGCATGGGAACCCGGGGCTAGGCAGTTGGTCCTGACATTTAAGATACTTACCTGGCACAGGAGATACTGTGATCACACACACACAAACACGCACAAAATCCTTGATGTAACATACAATACATCAGTGTCATTTAAACAACACATCACAAACATTAAAGATAAATTAATACCAAGGCTCAGTGTCTTATTAAGGTCACTTGCCCTTACAACATTTGAACACAACAAAGAAACCACCACCACAGTATACAAACAATATATACGTTCAGAGACATGAGAGGCACACAGATTCTTGCTGCAGCCTCCAGAAACCCACACCATCCACTACACTACATGGCAGCACATCCACACACACCAAGGAACATCAAAACAACACCCAGCACACGATATCATACACAAATACTGTCATCTCTCCCCCCTCACTTGCCTGAAACCAGCTTCCAGAAGCGTATCCATACTCAAATCACTCGCCACACCATTCAGTCCCTTAAAGACAACACCCAGCTTCATGCACAGCCTCCTGATATCCACTCTTCTGAATCCTACCTCCCTATTGAGGACAGGTTCCACCTGGCCTGGCTGAGATTTGGGCATCATCCAGCCCTCTTGAGTTATCAGAAGAGGCTGGTAGACTCCGTCGCTGACTCCTGACCAGGATGCAACACAGCACCCCATACTGTTAAGCACATTATTGAAGACTGCATTGCACACAATTGACAGTGCCAATAACATAACATACACTGCTTGAGAGCTCTGTGGGAAAGCCCGGTCTCAGTCGTGGCCTTCCTTAGGGACTCAGGGCTATTCAGCCAGACTGCCTAGGGAACAGCTACTATTGCTACTACATCAAGATTTGTGGAAATACATTATTTTACCTACCCTGATTTCATCAGTGTTCTCTCCATGACATACTGTACTGTACTTTTTCAGTATTCCACTACACTGCTCACTGTCAAGAATACTTTGGGGTTGACAACAGGTCTCGGTCAGATAGTACTTTTTCCTTATTCCACTACACAGCTCACTGTTGGGAATAATTTGGGGTTGACACATGTAGTACTTTTTTAAGTATACCACTACACAGCCCACTGTCAGGAGTATTTTGGTGTTGGCACGAGGTTTTGGTCAGGTATGTATTGTCTGGTTTAATCATACTAATTAAATATTATTTTGAAAGCTTGTTTCTGATGCTTTCACAATTTTTTAAATGCATTTAAAATAATATTCATTAAATTGACCTACATCTTTCCTTTGGCAATTAACTTTGGTTTTGATTAGGATCTTATGATTTAAACTTGTGAGAACTTTGCTACACATGAGGGATCATCACTTAGCGCTAATTCTAAACTACTCTTTACATTCATTGAATGTGCACTTGTCGGGTTTGTTGGATGTTGTTTATTGTTGGCTTTATTGGACTGTTTGATGTTGTGGAGTTATTGTTGGGTTATATTTGTTCGGTTTGTCTACATTGCTTTCTTGTTTGTTTGAAATGCCAAAGGAGTTTTTCTCTTTACCCTTCCTTTTTTATCATCCAGCCCTGGTTTCTTGTGTTTTCCTTTTTCTCATTTAGTTCCCAGTGCTTTTGTTTTCCTTCTTTTTGTTTCGGTGAGTTTTTTTTTTTTAATGCAAGGAAGAAGGAACCAAAGGCCAAGAGCCTCCAAATTGTTCCCTGCTAGAAAAAATATATATATATTCTGTATATATATATATAAATATATTTATATATATATTATAAAACAGAGAGCCAAACTCAAGATCTGTACATTTTGAGATGCCTGGATGAAAGACTGGAGATCATAGACAGAAGGAAGCTCAGTCAGAGGAAGACAGTTCCAGAGTTGACCTGTTGCACATATGAAGGACTGGGAGTAATGGTTAGCTCTTGCATTAGCGATCTGGACAGAAAAAAGATGAGAGTTTGATGCTAGATGGCTGTTATGTGCTTAGCGTAGTGATGGGGGGATGCAAGCAGACAGTTCAGAGGAGTAGTGGCCATTGAAGTAGCGATAGAAAAGAGATAAAGATGCAACAGTGTGGCGAAGAGACAGAGGTTGAAGGGAATCAGTAAGAGGAGGAGAGTTAATGAGACAAAAAGCCTTTGACTCCACCTTGTTGAGAAGAGCTGTAGGTGGGGAGCTTCCCCGCACATGAGAGTTGTACTCTAAACAGAGGCGAACAAAACCTGTGTATAAAGTCAACAACTGTGCAGGGGTAAAGAGGGCATGGAGTCAACTTAGCACACGTAATCTCTTGGAAACTGATTTTACAAGAGAGGTAATATGTTCTTTCAAAGACAAATCCCAAGAGAATGAAACCCCAAGTATATTTAAAGATGTTGCAGGATTTAGCTGAATACAGTACTGTAGTATTAAGAATTAGGGGATACTCCTGTGGAAGTGGAAGATGTTGTTGGGTTTGTAGATGTAAGAACTAAGTTTTTGATGCATTATAAACAACAAGATTACTTTTACCCCAATCAGAGATATGAGCCAAGTCAGACATTAGGTGTGCCATAGCCTCATCCCTTGTTTGTTGAGGTAATTGCTGAGATAGAAGCTGCGGGAAACGAATGGAAAGGTGAAGGGTGGAGTCATCAGCATATGAGTAGATAGGGTTAGATGTACAGCTTTGAAGGTCATTGATGAATAAAAAGAAGAGAGTTGGTAATAGAGCCCTGAGGAACACCACTAATGATAGCTCTAGGAGAAGAATGGTGGCTGTCTACAACAGCAGCTATTGAATGACCAGAAAGGAAGCTAGAGATGATGGCACAGATAGAAGGATAGAAACTGTAAGAGGGCAGTTTGGAAATTAAAGATTTTTGCCAGACTTGATAAAAAGTCTTTGAGATGTTGAGTGTAGTGGCAAAGCTTTCGCCAAAGTCCCGAAAGGAGGATGGCCAGGAGTCTGAAAGGCGGGTGGGAAGATCGCCAGTGGAGCATCCCTGGCAGAGCCCATACTGATGATCAGAAGGGAAGGTGTGATAGGAAAGATGTTTTTAAATTTTTCTGTTAAGAATATACTGAAAAACTTTTGAAATACAGTATGTTAAAGCAATTGGATGATAGAGGATTGGGAATGGTCACCCTTCTTTGTGACAGGCTGAATGAAAGCATACTTCCAGCAAGAAGAAAATGTAAAAGTTGATAGACAAAGGTGAAAGAGTTTACCTAGGCAGGGTGTAAGCACAAAAGTACAGTTCATGAGGAGAACATGAGGGACCCTATCAGGCCCATATGCCTTGTTAGTAGTAGGGCCAGTGATGGCAAAAAAAACATCAGTTGAGGAAATCATAATGTCAGCCATGAGGAAGTCAGAGGGGGGAAGTGGTGGAGGAACAGCACCAAAATCATCTAAGGTGGAACTGGAGGAGAAAGTCTGAGCGAAGATCTCTGCTTTATCTGTAGAAGATAACTATAGAACCATAAAGTGGAAAAGAGGAGGGAAAGATGATGAAATAAATTGTTAAAGATTTTTTGGCAGGGTATCAGAAAGAGCGTGAAGAGTTTGAGTTGGATAGTTGAGAGCATATAGTACAAAAAATATTATCTTTAGCAGAGTGAAGAACAGACTTAGCACAATTCCTGGCAGAAACATAAAAGAGATGTGATTCAGGAGTGGGTTGGCTCCGGTACCGTTTGTAGGCCTTCTCCTTGTTGTGAACAGCTTCAGAAAAAGCGTGACTAAACCAAGTTTTTTTTTGCATTAGTCAAAGGATATGAGAAAGGAGTGTGTGCTTCGTTGCCTGAGGGAATAACCTCTGTAATGCGCATGGCACACTCAGATGGCTCCTGTCCATGGAAGCAATAATTGTACCAGGGAAAATCAAAGAAGTACTGCCTGAGGGTCTCCCAGTGAGCAGCTCCAAAATGCCACAACCGATGCTTGTTGGGAGGGTCCACAGGCCTTAGTGGAGTGCTAGGACAGGCTAAGGTGATAAGGTTGTGATTGGAGGAGCCCAACGGAGAAGGAAGATTAACAGCGTAAGCAGAAGTATTAGTTGTAAGGAAGAAGTAAAGTATGTTGGAACTCTCTCCAGGGCGGTCAGGGATAGGGGATAGGGTACTTTACAAGCTGTGCTAGGTCATTAAGGACAGAAAAGATGTAGGCTTTTTCAATAGATGTATCAGTGAAAGGAGAGGAGAGCCAAAGGTGGTGGTGAACATTGAAATCTCCTAGAATGGAGATTTCAGAGAAAGGAGAAATGGATAGGATGTGTTCCATCTTAGAAGTAAGATAGTTGAAGGATTTTTCATAGTTGGTAGAATTAGGGGATAAGCAAACAGCACAGATTTATTTAGTCAGAGAATGACAGGAAAGCCAAAGCCAGAGAGTAGAGAATTCAGAAGATTCAAGTTCAGGAGCACAAGAGCAAGATACGTCATTGTGGTCATATACACAACAGCCACCTTTGGCTTTGAAACAAGTATAGAGAAAGCAGGAGGATACAGAGAAGGGTTTGCTATCAGTTGCCTCAGACAGCTGAGTCTCAGTTAGGAAGAGAAGGTGAGGTTTAGAGGAGGAGAGGTGGTGCTCAACAGAGAGAAGATTTGAGGAAAGGCTACAAATGTTGCAGAAATGGAGAAAAAGTGAGTCAGACAGTGGTTCCAGGCATCTTGCTTGGTCGTCACCTGGAGAGGGATGGATGGTGGGGGCATTTACGGTCCCCCTTTCCCCTGGGGACTCTGAGGCTTGGTTATTAGATGCCGTTGTTTTTGTTAAATTTTGAATAGGAAGTGAAGTGTGTAATGTGCATGTAGTTTGGTGTTTACACTAAGAGGAACTTGTATTGGAGAGCATGCTGGCCTAGTCTGTGTGTTACTGAAACATTGAAAAAGTTCAGCAAAGGAGGATGGTTGGAAGCTAGCCCTGAGGGCTGATGAAACAGGAGCTCCAACTCTCCCTGTCATAAGCATCCATCCACCTTGGGAGTACTGCCCTGCCCAACTGGTGCTACAGTCTACTTCCTACAGAAAACTCTCTGTTGAGTGATGATCCCTTTTAGGTCTCTGAATTTGTTTACATTTTTTACTAGATAGTCCAGATCATGTTTTCTCATTCATCACCATTATGTTCAGAAGTCTTGGCTTGATGTTGGGTTTCTTTGGGCCAAGCCTGATCGCCTGATCTAATTCAGGCAGTCAGTTAAGGTTGGGTACACAAGCCAGGAATGTAGCCATTTTGAATGCCGTACAAATATCATTACCACTGCCAAAAATGTATTTCATATAGTAATGAGACAGACACACTGTCTGATGAATACCAGCTATGTTCAGGAGTGCTGTGGTGTTGATATGGATGCTGGGAAAGTGAGAGAAGTACAGTACTCTGAGGTGTTTTGACCACATAGAGAAAATGGAGAATAAGAGCTTAACCCGCCCCGTCCCGTTGAAGTGAATAAACATCCACATGTTTTGTCACTGCCAATCTCGTTGACGTACATAAACGCAAATCAATTGCAAGGTCCCTAATTTGCACAATTTTCAATTTTCGCGAGTGATTTTTGGTACGTATACACGGGACACCTTCCTCTACAAGATGCCAGGCAGGGACAATGCCTTACCCAGCATGACCTGCCCCCCCTCCGCACGCCATTGTCTCGGCAATTCACCTGTTACCAGTGATCTGGCCAGTAAAGACATGTCATGCCACAGTACGAAATTCAGGGCCAGAGTGATTCCCCAATCGATGACAATGTGGAGGACAAACTTTACATAGCATTAGAGGAAGAAACAGTCAGAAATGATGATCAGGTAATGTCGCCAAAAAAGGTCAGGTATGTTGATGTGTTTGGTGAGTGAAACGATGCTTATATTGCCTATATTACCATGTGAAAACCAATATACTCTCGTACTACATATACATTCGTACCAAATAAATAAATAAATACCATTTATGAGTAGTGTGGAATGGTTACCTTCCCATAGAACTCGTTTTCTTTGGAGCCAGCCTGATAGAAAACACAGTAAGGTAAGGAGGTACTGGTACCTGTATCGAGTATTTTAAACCTCAGGTGAGCGATTTCTCTATGAATTTTCGATGTTTCTCACCAAAAAGCGGAGGTTTCAGCCAAAAAAATTTTTTTCCAAAAATGGTCAGGATTGGGGGGAGTCCGTGGTGGAAAAGTGGTCGGGACGGGGCGGGTTAACTAGAGGGTTGCATGTGAATGAGGTTGGGAGGGAGAGGGGGATGATCAAGGATGTGGTGGAGGGGCAGGATGGAAAAATAGCTAATGTAAAATGAGGGAGGTGTGAGCTTGAGCAGTCACCCTGAGGGTGCGGCTGCACTTGACCTAGAAAATGCTCCGAAACACTGCTTGAGATGTGTTGGAAACATGCCTCATGCATGTTAGCGACATACCGCAGACCTGACTGGGGCACTGCTACGGGCATTGCTTTGAGCAAAGTCATTGACATGTTGGAAACAGAGATGAAGTGGTGGTGTGGTCCACACTTGTCTGAGACACTACTCAGCACCATGAAGGCAAGGGAAGACGTGTTACTTGCTACAGCAGCAGCAGCAACAGTTCTATTATGTGGACAGCAAGGACAACAGAGAAGGGATCATCATTGATTTCGTGTGTGTCCATCACTTAGACCAAATCCCTGTGGCTAAAGGCAAAATTTGAATTTGACTAATGCTTTGATTAGAGACAATGTTGAATTGTTACCAGCACGACCAGGGAACTGTGCATCATTCTAAAATGTTTTGGTCAGACTTTGAACACCTGCACAACAATGTTGGAGCTACTATCAACAATGTGGAAACAAGGCTCAGCAAACCAGCACTGTCTGCTGCTGATTGCCTGGCAGTGACCGTGGTATCTGGTAATGGGTGATTCATACTGTAGTCTCAGTTACCTGTTCAAGGTATCCAAGCAGTCTGTTTCTCAGGCAGTGTGAGAAGTGTGTGCTGCTCATGTCGTCAGCTTCGGTGAATATGAAGAGAAGGCTAATGTACATCTTGGCACTCTCACTAACCACTACGCTAATGGTGTTGATATATGTCATTATGAATGATAATTTACAGTCAATAGATGTGTATTATACAATCTGACGTGCTCCACACAGTTTATTATCGTTCAATTCGTGTTGGCAGCTTTATATGCCTCTTCCCCACCAGTGCTACCAGCATTAGTCAGACAACATTACTAACGTGTGTGACACTAGTGCTTCGAACATGTGTGTGACCAGGTTTGCGGCAAAGTCAAATACATGTTCCAAACACATGTTTTGAGCAAATATAGCCACACCCTGAGAATGAAGGATGGGATAAGTTGGCTAACATGGAGGTGATTTGTTCAAGCTCTCACCCCCCCCATGGTATTAAGGTGTCTTGGAGTAGATAGGTAGACTCAGTGTAACTGTGGATGGTTTCTCCACCTTAGTAAAAAGGAGAAAACATGTTTTTGATTTTGCAGCAGCTTGGTTGTTCATTCCTTTTCCTCATCTTTCTTTCCACACACTGCTCCATTCCATATCTGGTCATATTCATCCACTGTTGTCTTGTGGTAGCTATACCTTGTTCAGAGGCTACTATCAATATGGCGTACATGCAGTTTGCGGGACTTGATCCAGCACTTTGGAAAGGTGGGGAGCATGACTTAGCAGAATTACTAATTAATGCATTCAAATATATCAAAATAAAATTCACGTTCTTTACCTCAGGCATATGAATAAAATAATATAATATAGACAAGTTCTGTAAGATGCAGTAAGATATTTATTGCGTATATTTTAGTAAATAACAATGTTCTTTTTGTAATGGATATGTGATAACTGGTCTGCCAAAAATAGGGGAGGGTGTATGCCCTTCATGTCCCCCCAAAAAATGCCTGGTTTGTCAGCTAATCCAGCTAAGTATTCCATTGAGGTACATTATTACTCTCAGGCATTCATGGCTTTCATGGGAAAGAAACATTTTTCCGGTGGTCTTTCATGCGATTCATATGGTATGATTCTCTTTCCCATCATAAATTTTTCATTTGCCAGTAATAAAGATATTAATCTAATCGAACCTAGTATGATAGTATTTTTAAAGGGCCAGTATTGATGATTTTCTTGCTGTTTTTTATGTGATTCTCAAGGTTTTTATCAGTCACTTCCATCTAACCTAACACAATCAAGCATTTTTAGAAAGAACCAGCAGGACAGTCTCTGTATGGGATGCCATTTCCAGTGTAAGCAAAACAGATATTATAAGGGAATTAAAGTTGACTTGCAATGGAAGTGTTAATAAGAAAAGATGATGTAGCTATATAAGGAAATAAAACCATAGAATACATCAAAAGCTCAGCACAACATGACTGCCTGTTTGTAAATATTATCTCCATTTGTTTTGTAAATAATATCCCCATTTGTCTTAAAATTTTGGATTACAAAATTACAAAACCTGATCAGCATGTACTGTACTTTGTACAGCAGTGTGTGATATTCAGAAATGCATTTGCAAATGTTTGCATAGTTATATATTTATGTATTTATTTTTTTTAAGTTCAGCCAGTTACGGACAGTAAGTTTCCCATCGCACTAATGGTATTACTGTTTCACAGGGATAATTATTGTAATTTGTACATTAATGGAACATGTACTGTTTAATATTGGAGTTATTATTAGATTCAATTAAATTTCAGATTAGTGACGTGTGAGGAGGCAGGATGAATGACTGTGACAGCATAGAAAATATTAACAATCCTAGTTCAGCATCCTCTTCAAATCTCAAGGAAGGGAACAGTCTACCTCAAGAGAAGAGACCTGAAGCCAAAGATATAATTCAAGAAAATGGAAATGGTGAAGGTATCCATGAGGGTGATGAAGAAAAGGGTCTATGCAGTGGTAATGAAGAAAGAGGCTTATGCAAGGGTGCTGATAAGGTGAACAGTGGCCCAGATAACTACCCACTGCATTGGTTGGTGTGGCACAACAACTACCGAAAATTGGATAAGGAGTTAACGGAGGGCAAGGTGAGACAGATGATTTGTGCTTTATTAGTTTTTCTCATTCTTCCTTTTGCTATGGCATCCAAGGAATATTTCTTGATATTGTGTTCACTCTCATCTTAAATGTCGGGACCAACTGCCTAGCCCTGGGCTCCTATGCTCCTCGTGGGGAAAAGTAGGATTGGATGATGGATGGATGGATGAAGAAGAAATAAATTATGTGTGTCAGGCCCATAGCCAGGGGGGGGGGTCAGATGACCCTCCCGCCTACCTTTCATTTTCTCCCGGTCTGTTTTTTTAATATAACTGCAAAAAGAGTCACTTTCCATTGTTCAGAAGTTTTTTATTGTTTCTCAGTGTTGCTTATGCTTACACCTAGACCCCCATAGCAAGCATGCAACAGACCTTTGACCAGCTGACTGCTGTGCAAGTCCAGGTTCAGCAGAAAATGATTGCCCCCCCCCCCCACACACACACCTCTGAAAAGTCAGGCTGCAGGCTATATGTAGAGTTTAGGTTAGCTAGGTTCCTCTAGTAGGCATACAGTAAGCTGCCCAAATACAGTACCTACCTGATCACTCTGTCAGATTTTGAAATTTATATTAACGTTGGAAAAAACATCAGCCAAGGTCTCATTTCTTTTTACTACAATACTTCATTTCCTGTCAGTGTGTCCTTGTAAAGGAGGTGTGGGGTTGTAAAGGAGGTTCAAGGTAGGGCAGTGGATGTGGGGGTGGCCCTAATGAATGAGGGTGAGATTTGGAAGCTCCCGGTGTTGCTGTTTGCTGATGATACAGTATTGTTGAGTGAAGATGAATGGGAGTTGCAAGGTTTGGTGAATGAATTTGGGACAGTGTGTAGGAGGAGGAAGCTGAAAGTTAATGTAAACAAAAGTAAAGTTATGGTGTTTGAGAGGAATGAAGTCACAGAGTGTGCAGTGAGGTTGGATGGTGAGGATATGGAGAATGTGAGTGCATTCAAGTACTTGGGTAGTGTGATGAGTAAGGATGGAACTTTGGGAGATGAAGTAAATGAAAGGGTACAGCAGGGAAGAAAGGTTGTTGGTACACTGAAAGCAGTGATGAGAAATAGGGAGGTGAGTATGGAAGTTAAGAAGTCACTGCATGATGGTATTGTGATCCCTACCCTGACGTATGGAAGCGAGGCGTGGACCTTGCAAGAAGGGAACAAGTCAAGAGTGAGAGCAGTGGAAATGAGTTACTTGAGAGGAGCATGTGGAGTGACGTGGAGGGACAGGTTGACGAATGAAGAAGTGAAGGAACGTTGTGGGGTAGATGTGGATGTGGTTGAAAAGATTAGGAGAAATACACTGAGGTGGTTTGGACATGTGGGGAGGATGGAGAATGAAAGACTGACTAAGAGGGTGTATGTAGGTGAGGTGGAGGGAGGGAGAGGGAGGGGTAGACCGAGGATGAGGTGGAGGGATGGAGTTGAGAGGTATATGAGGGAGGGGGGGTGAGTTGGGGGGAGGGGAGTCAAATGGTGGGTGACAGAGTGACCTGGAGGCGTTTTGTCTGCGGCCACCCTTTGCGGGATTAGGGCGTCGGGCTATAGATAGATAGATAGATAGTGTCCTTGAATAATATGTGTTAGTGTGCAGTGAACCCATACTTCATTTTTGTTCTTTTCAGAGCAGTCATCCAGTGACATTCTATTTACTGCCTTGTTCGGGTTGCTGTTTTATGCAGTTTATTTCCTTTGATTGCCACCCAGAATTCTTGCTGCCATAGCTCTTGTGCTGCTGTTTATTTGAATACTGTAACCCCTCTAAGACGGACACCCGAGACCCAAACATTTTGGGCTTGGGGTCCAATAGTCCAAGTCTCGGATATTCCCTAAGATATCTGGACAAAAGGCCATCTGGATGAATGTCCCAAATGAAGTGGGACACCAAAAATGGCCAAAAAACATCAGACTAAAAAAAAAAAGCCGATATGTGTTCATCCCTGCTCTAAATTTGCTGTGCGGTGACAAACAGCCGTGTTTTGGCGCGTAGTTCCGGCGACGTCCGCTTGAGCGCCCGTGCATCCTCCCCACTTTCCACCTGCCTACCATCGTGACTGCACGCTTGTCACCATGGCTGCCTACGTGTTCGCTTTTGTGGTGGTGCCCTACCTGCTGCAGGCCAAGCTCTTCCTCTGCTGCCTCTTACTTGTATGTGTGATGATGGCCCTGCCACCCGAGAAGAGGAAACGGGTAGTTCTGACTCTGGAGAAGAAGAGGGAGATCTTGGACAAGGTGGATGCGAGATGGTTGACCTCCTGCATCCTATGTTGAGTTCAATCCGGCCTGCTGTACCTTGTTCAGCATCAAGAAATCCCAGGACAAACTCACCCAGCACAGACCAGACTTCACATCAAATACCAAACACTACCTGCAGAGGAAGATAATGTACCCTCCCAGGTTTGCAGAAGCCGACTGCTCCACGTTGATTTTGGTATCATCAGCAACGTGCTTCTGGTGTGCTGGTGCACGGTACGGAGCTGAAGGCTGTTGCAGAGAAGTTTGCAAGGCTCCATGACTCTCCAGACTTCAAGGCATCCAAGGGTTGGCTATTTGCCTTCAAACTTCGGCATGGCCTTACCAACCATAAGGCCCATGGCGAAGCTTTGGATGCCATTGAGGAGGGAGTAGAAGAGTTTTGGCAGAAGGTGAAGGGCATGATCAAAAGGGGGGCCTCACTCTCGTTCAAGTCTACAGTGATGACGAAACTGGTCTATTCTATCGCATGCTGCCCATGAATACCCTAGCAGAGGAGATGGAGAAGCGTGTACTTCAAAGCAAGCTCTCCAAGCAGCAGGTATCTGCTTTGTGTTGTGCCGGTGCTAATGGCATGCACCAGCTCAAGCCCGTAATTGTTGACTGTGTGAAGCAGCCTCAGTGCCATCTTGGGTTGATGGATGTCCTTCCTGTCGTTTGCTACCATTCTGTGAAGGCTTGGTTCACAGCCATGATCTTCAGAGATTGGTTTCACCAGCACTTCAGCAAGGAGGTCGTCCATTATCAGACGAAGACACTGGGAATCCCACGCAACCAGCTAAAAGCTCTCCTTCTCCTAGACAGTACACCTGCTCATCCGACTGACAAGGAGTTGGTGGCTGAGAATGGCCATATTAGGTACTTGTTCTTACCACCTAATACGACTGCTCTCATTCAACCAGTGGACCAAGGAGTTATCGTGGCTATGAAGAGGCTGTACCGTCGGAAGTTCCTGGACGAGGTGATGGTTGTTCTCAAGGACTAGAATGAGTGCAGGGAGAGATGGGACATGCGAGGCCAGCAGATTTTGGAAAACCTTCGTCTCTACAACATCAAGTCAACCATCTACAGCTTGACCAGTGCATGGAGGGAAGTCCCTGTCAAGACTCTGGAAAGTGGTTGATCTCGTCTGCTTCTCAGAGCCAGTGTGGTGCATGACTTTCTAGGTTTTGATGTGGATGACTTCCATGCATGGCTTCGTGCAGCTGGCGATGAGGTGGATGTGGACAAAGTACATGATAGGTTGGATGGCGATGAGGGTGATCCTGGGTATCAGATCATGTCTGATATCAACATCGCATCTTCTGTTGCTGGTACAAGTTCCCAGCTTGAAGATTCCGGCGAGGACAGCAACAATGATGTGGACTCCTCTCAGCATGCCACCACTCCAGCCATCCCTAAGCTGAACGCACTGCAGGAGCACGTCGAGTTTGTTCTTGACTACCTGGAACACCCGGACTACGACAGGGAGATGGGGCCCTTGGGACTTGTGGAGGAAGTATGCGCTTTTAGGCAGTGCATCATCACTCACCAGAATCACCATTCCATATGTCAATGAACCATTGACAGTTTTTTCAGGCCCATGACCCCTGCTGTGCCCAGCCCTGGCTTCACACCACTGCCTCACGAAGAACCGCCTTCTACCTCCAAACCACAGCCCAGCACATCATCCATGGTGGAGTCCACTGGATGTAAGTTAACGGATATCTGCAGAGTCATCTGCAGTAGGTAACCAACCACCATGTCCCAGTGACTTACCCATGGGCCACCTGCCACACTTACTCTGTGGCTCTGACAGTGAATAAACAGCAATAACTCACCACTAGACCACATGGGAATTTACAGTGTTGTGCAGTGTAAAGAAATTAGAAATCAATGTGCAAAGGATTAAGTGCAGAGTGCAACACTGGCATGTTACGACTGGTGTGGCGGAAGTAAGGAAAGTATGTGCAATGCTAAAAAAAATTATAATGCACAATGGAAAGGACTAAGTGCAGTGCAATGCTGGATTACTGTATGTGCTTCAAGTGCACCGTCACCACTGTCACAGCCATAGAATAGGCGGGTTAATCTTTGCGATGGCCACGGACGTGTTGTAAGTACCCTGTACACTGTTAAATATTTACCTAACTCACTTCTAATTTCTCATTCTCTGGTTCCTTTTCATTTATTGTATGGTTTCTATCCCTTATTTGTGTGAATAGGGTCTCAAATAGGTGCTGTGCATGTCCGGTAGGGACTTACAGTGGATTCTCGAATTTCGACAGTTTAGAATTCAATTAATCAAATTTCAGTGCATTTTGGAGTGGTCTGCCTACCTCACTTTTCGATGCAAAGTCGTACATTTCGATGCTGTCAGGGCTAGACTTCAACCAAAACAAGCAAAGATGATATTTTTGATGCGAACCAAAATGCTAGAAGCGAAGGAAAATTATAAGAAAAAGTATGAGCCTAACGTAACATCATATGTGACATGTGCTCTCAGGGCCAGACTCCAACCAAAACAAGCAAAGATAATACAGTATTTTTTATGCGAACCAAAATGCTAGAAGTGAAGGAAAATTATAAGAAAAAGTATGAGCCTAACCTAATATCGTATGAGACTTGTGTCAAGAAGAGAACGAAAATGAACATCATTTATTCATTATGTGAAGCACACGATGATATGGTTCCGAGACAATTCACTGTCAAGTCAATTCGCCATCAGATAATTTCCCATCAAAACATGGACGATTTCCCCGTCAGGACAATTCGCACCCTGGACGATTCCCCGTCATTCTCTAAATATCATCATCATCATTGCCAGACGCCATGTATCCCAGACGGGGTGGCCAATGGCTTAGAGTTAATTGTTTTACAGGGAGGGGCACTAATCCTCCACCAACCCCACTTGACACCTAGGGATGCCAACAGCATCTGGTGTTCCCAGGCGGTCACCCATCCAAGTACTAACCAGACCCAACGTCTCTAAATATACTTATTATTAATTAATCAATACTTTAATAACTCGAAGGTATAACAAGAGAAATTAAAGGAAATGAATCAATAATAGAAATACTAAAACAAAATGAATTACAGGTGGTAGCAAATACAGTAGGCAGAATACTCAAACGAAGTGAAGTACAGTAATTATGAATATAAGGAGCAACATAGAATTGAACAACAGAGACAGAAAAAAAAAAAAGTCATGTTGTTTAAGGACAAGAGCTGGATAGGAGTAGGCACCAACAACAAGCCATGTGCAAGGTGATGTTCTGTTGTCGGCGGCCATCTTGCGACTGTCATGCCAGCAGCCAGCCCTCTACAGCCAAGTGCGGCACTTTCAGCCTGTGCCTTCCACGTGTGGAAATGCATTTTACTGCAATTTAGTTGTATGTATTTTTTTTTGTATTTTCGTCGCAAGTTACCTGTTTCAAGATGGCAAGCAAGAGTGGTTCTTCGGGTAGCAGGGGTAATGAACTAGAGCAGCCTGGCACCTGTAAATCTTCGCAGGCAAAGGAGAAATGGCAATACAGGAAAGGGCAGAAATACACCAAGTATACACTTGCTGACGGTATGGCAGTACTTTGCAGAATTACAGTTACTTAACCACAATTATAGTTCATAAAGTTTACAGGGGGTGTGGGCAAAAAATCATGATTTTACGTAGTTAGGTTCGGAGGCCCCGGACCCAAACTAATTTTTCCCATAAGAAGTTCAGTTTAAATTTCTATTATTTGAATTTCATGGTGATTTTTAGGTACCCATGCCCATCGAAATTCGAGAATCCACTGTATTTAGATGGCTTTCAAAGTTAGGTTGGGTTGGGGGTCAGTAAGTACCTGTCAAGGGACATTTTGCCCAAGTCCCGAACAAGACCAAGTCCTGGATGATGCTTGGGCTCTATTACGTCGGATCTTGGAGGGGTTACATTTTTCATCATCAAAACTTGCGTACACCCATACCCTGATATCCGGCAGTGGTGCGAACCAGTGGGAGTGTTCGATCAGCAAGTATGTCAGATATCAAAGCAATTTTCCCCATAAAATACTGAATAAAAGCCAGAGATGCATTCCTTACCCAAACCCAACCTCTCATATACAGTGGGGCACCAATTTTCGTGCCTAATTGGGTCCAAAAATAATGCGCGAAAGTGGAATTAGCGAAAGTTGGGGCATTGTCTTTATGGCAAAAAGGCTAATTGGTTCCCGGTTATCCTAAAGTAACATCAGATTTTCATTTTCACTTGCAATACAGTACATCAGATCACTATTGTACATTGCATTGTGAGATACAAACAATAAAAACTGTACAGTACACATTATATGAGGAGAAACATACCACAGAGACCAGGTTGAGATGTTTAATGGATGTTGGGTGTAAGTATCCGAGGCGCGTGGCGGGCTTATTTAGCCACGCCAGACGTATTGGCGCCACCTCTTGCTGCCTCGCTACCACTCTCTCTCTCTGCCTTCTCAGATGCAACTTGATGCAACACTTCCACTCTGTGGTGAATTTCCCTTTGTGCTAGGTTCTCTTGAACAAATCCATCGAAATCTTCATCCAGGTTAAGCTCCTCTATGGCACTGGAGCTAGCACGCTCGTACACAATGGCGGGAATGGGTGGACAGAGTGTTGACATGACGTCATTCAAGATGGCGGTGGGTTGCGGTCGGGCGGTGCAGGAAATTCAAAGTTCAAAATATTGTCCCAAACCCAAAATTTGTGCGCGAAAATCGATTTTTTTCAAGCGAAAGTGGAAGTTAGGGAATATTTGGTGCATGCCGTGAAAGTGGATTCCGCAAATCCTGCTGTAGCGAAAGTTGGTGCACTACTGTACTGTACCATACTCAGTCAACAGAAACTGACACAGAAACATCATAGGTAATGTTATTATCCTCATAAACAATGCTATTACCAGAAAATGAGACAGCAAACATCACATGCAAGAAGGCAATGTGGGTGGGATGTGCAGTGTCAGATGCTTCTGGGCAACTGAGAGGCAGGGCAGCTTACAGTGTGCCAAGCATTGGTGGGGGTCGGTGGGGGGATGGGGAGGGAAACAAGCAGGGGTGTGGGGTGGGAGGACTGGAGGGAGACAAGTGGGGGTAGGGGAGGGTGGGGGGAGGGCAGGAGGACAGCATGGAGACAGCAGAGTGATGGGCAGGGGGACAGACAGGCAACTGGCAGTGTGCCAACTGGGGGTGGGGTAGGGTGGAGGGATGGGGAGGAAGACAAGCAGAGGTGGGGGAGGGAGACAAGTGGGGGTGGGGGAGTGTGGGGGGAATGGGAAGGAGACAAGAAGGCCAAACAACCCAACTACCCACCCCCTAGTCGTACCCACTCACTCACCCTCACTCACTCACTCATTCACACACACGCAACCACAGCGAACGGACGTCTCTTGACTGCTCCCAGGCCAAGGCTCAGCCACCGCTGCAAACCTTAAGTAGTTTCCAGGAATTATGTTTGTCCTGTCTCCTATGGTCTCGTTTTCAGTTTAAAATACTATAAGTTAATAAAGACAACCAAAAATGTGAAGATTTATTGACAAGAGTATACATGAATGTTTGTAGTATTTTCGGTAACAGCTGTTTTGGTACTGTAAGTTGTAACCAACCTCAATCATGGCCGAAAATGTAAACACTGAGGGACTCGAATTTCTTGGTTTTGATAGAAATACTAATGTCATGGATCTGGTTAAAACATTGATTATGAGGATTAGTGAACTTGAAAAGAAGGTGGAGAATCTAGCGTTAAAAGATGTGTCTGAAAATACGGAGATTACAATACAGAGTCTGATCCAGTCTAATGAGACGGCGAATGAAGAGATCAGAAATTTGAAGCGTGAAATATTGAATTGAGGAGAAAACTAGAAGAGAGTACTAATAAAACGTAGAAGGTGAGCAGTGTATAGGAAGAGCATAAGGCAAAGTGGGCACACTAGAAGAAGAACAGAAAGAAGTGGTCAGCTTAAGAGAAATCATCCAGGAAGAAAGGGAAATGAACAAGATAAAATTGGAAGAAAATGTAGTGAAAATACTGAAGAAAAAAGAGAAAATAGTGAGAGAAACTGTAGAAAGGAACAGATGCGTGGTAATATTTGGAAACAGGGAGGAGGAAGAGAAGGTTAGATCCGTGAAACTCGAGAAAGACACTAGCCTGGTAAGAGGAATATTAGGCAAGATTGATCCCGAAGGAGACAAGTGGGTAAAAGAAATTGAAGAAGTAAGGAGAATAGGGCCTTATAAGAAAGGGGAAACGAGACCAATGAGAGTCAAGTTGTCAGCAGAAAGTGTAGTAGATGATATACTTAAAGTGACCTGGAAATTAAGCAAAGAGGCAGGGATGAAAAATATTATAATAAGAAAAGATTTGAATGAAGAAGAAAGAGAAGTTTTAAAATTATTGAAGGAACAAGTAAAGGAAAAAAATGATAGGATAGAGGAAGAATGTAATACCTTTTTTTGGAGAGTAATGGATATGAAAGTAAGGAAGTGGTATTTAACCCGCCCCGTCCCGGCCACTTTTCGACCACTGGTACCCCCCAATCCCGGGCATTTTTCGACCCTTTTTTTTTTTTTTTTTTTTTTTAAACTTTCGCTTTTGGTCAGAAACAATGGCCGGTGGCAAAGAAAGTGGTCCCCGGGGTCCCTAATTAGCTTAACCAGGTATGCCTTGGTCCCACCTGGCCCCGTGTTCTCCCTAGGCGGTGTGAGCCTCAAACGTTTTCTATGGTATTATAAGTTTGGGAAACCAATGAAAGTAAGTAGAAATGAATTTATTACAAACATAAAAACATGTGATAAAAGAGTATATTGGATTTTATACAAAAATAGAGCAGAAATAAGCATTGTACCATTGTGCGAAACGAGCAAAATCGGCCAACTTGGTCACGATGAATCGCTAACATTCTAAAATCATGATACATATAATTTTTTTTACTTACATAATACTTCTACAATAACATTATACCATTTTACATTTTATTGAACTGTTTTTACCTATTCACAGGCCTTTTGATAACTTTTAGCGTAATGTTAGCGCTTATTTATGTAGTGAGTGAACTCGCTGTGACTGTTGTTTCAACTCGTATTGTGCTTTTTCTACTTACATAATACTTTTCTAATATTATTATACACTTTTCAACTTTAAAGAACTGTTTTGAGATTATTTCAGGCCTTACGTAAATATATAGCGTAATAATAGCGCATAATAACACACACGGTGAAGTCGCTATGACAACTAATTCAACTTACAACCTATTTTTGTACTTATATAATAATTCTACACTAACATTGCACATGTAAACACTTGATATAATTGATATCACATCATTTCTGAACGTACGATGGAACTTAGCGTCATATTTGCGCGTACTTACACAGGGAGTGTTATCGCGATATCATTTGTTTCATCTTACACTAGTAATCAACTTATAAAATACCTTACTACTAACATTACAACATCTTCCACTGTATATAATTCCTATCACATACTTACTGACCAGAATGTGGGTGTACTCGTGACATCAATTATGACAACTTACAGTAATGTTCAACTTATACATTTTATTCATGCTAACATTACACCCGTTTCCACTTTATTTCCTTGCTATCACATATTTACTGACCAGATTTACACAGTGGGTGTAGTTTTGATAACAATTCTTTCAACTTACACTAATTCTCATCTTATACATTACTTTTCTGAAAAAATAACACCCGTTTCAACTTTATATTTGACTTAGCACCTACTGACTGGCCTTACCATTATCATGAGCGTCATTTCGCCTTCCCACACAGTTTCAGAAGTGTAGGAAATTATGATATTCCTTGAAACAAGGCTGAAGGCACAACGCAACATTGCACTCGACACACTCGTATCTTGTGTCTTTTCTCTGCATGGATGGTCTGACTGTCGAGTGCTTACATACATGGCAGCGACGCTGGGGTTTACGACGGTTTGGTTCGGAAGGGATTGCGCTGGGGTAGTGGCGGCCTGCAAGACATAGGGGAGTCTGAGCAGCACGGGGGGCGCGGGGGCGGTGTGGGGGTCTGTCCTGGGCATGCTTGGCGATTATTTCACGTGCCAGCTCCCTCACAAACCCCTCAAAGGTCTCGGATACTCCGGTGGTCATTGCATGCAGGTAGTGGGCGTTCAGGACCGTGATGTCGAGCAAGTGGAAAAAGAGTTTCTTGTACCACTTCATCATGGTCCTGGCACAGGCAACACTTGAAATCATCGAGTCTGACTGATCAACTTGCCTCATGTTCAGATTATAGGCAAGTACAGACTCTGGTTTCCATACGTTGCTCCTCCTCTCGCTACGGTGATCCACGGAGTCTGTGCGGTGCATCAGGGGGCTGTGAACAGTTGATAGGAGGCAAACTTCCCTGTTGTGGTTCCACAGGGTTGCAAGGATGTTATTGGCCTGGAAGAAAACCACCTCATTCTTGTCAAGTTTCCTCCCTATCTTGACCATATGGCGACGGTTTCTCTTGACTGTACCACAGACTCCGGTGTCGTGTTGGTGGAGGAACCTAGCGAGAAGAGGGCTAGTGTACCAGTTGTCCAGGTACAACACATGACCACGATGAAGGTACTCTTCTATCATTGTCTTCACCACGGCCCCAGAGAGTCCTATACTCCGATCTTCTATAATATCTGTCTGTGCGCCCGTGTACAAGACTATGTCTTGCACATAACCAGTCTTACAGTCACACATAACAAAGATCTTGAATCCGAAACGGTGTCTCTTGCTGGGTATGTACTGCCTAAAGGAAATATTGCCTCTCCACAACACAAGACTCTCGTCTATGACGAGGTCTCTGTAGGGATAAAATGAGGAGCGGAACATTTCCCGTAAATGATCAGATACCAGCCTAATTCTCCTCATTTTATCGGTGTTATTTGCATTGGCTGGATCATCTGCATCAAAAAAGTGGAGGCGGCCGAGAATAAACTGAAATCTGTTACGACCCATTACCTTTCCAAAGAAAGGTGTGAGGATGATTGGGTCCGTTGTCCAGTAGGCAGGAATTTGATTTTTCCTCACCACACCCATCAAGATTACCAGGGCAAAAAATAGGAACATCTCTGAAATAGTCACGGGATAGTCATACTGTTCTGCATGCTTGCTTGTGGTTCCTAAGCGTTCACTTTCAAGGCGCTGGGATTGTGAAAAAATATTTGTTTGTTCTACTATGCACCCAACAAATGCCTCACCAAAGAACAAGTTAAAAAAATCTAACCGTGACGACCCAGCATTTACACCTGGAGCCGTGCAACCTGACCGCCACTCCTCAGTGAAAGGGTGAATGATGGGAGTAAAATTACTCCCATCCTCCCAGTTCCATGTGACACCACCGTCTCCAGCCACGTCACCATCGTCCCCTTCGTCAGGGTGGGGAGGTGAGGATGGTGGGGGAGGTTGGGGAGGTGGAGAGCGGCGCCTCTCATTACTCGCACTTCTCTTCCCTCTCCCTTTTCCTTTACCTTTTCCCTTCCCTTTCTTTCCTTTCCCCACATCCTGGGGCTGTGGGGAGGAAGTTTGTGAATATTCATGGGCGAAAGAAGTGCTGGGGAGTGACTCAACCTCCTCTCCCCTAGGCCTACGAGCACCACGTGCTCGTGCTGCCTCCCTCACACCACTGGCCCCTTCACCCCGCACTACCCCCACACCACTCTCACTTTCACCCCGCGCTGCCGCCACAACACTTTCCCTTTCTCCCAGCAATCCCACCACACCACTTGCCACTTCCCCAGACAAAGTACTTTGACCATACCTTAGGTGTCGTCTCGCCCCACCTTCTGATCCACGTGGTGATATTTTCTCATTTCCTAACCACGCGGTGATATCACGTCCTAGGCCTCCGTCATCCTCATCGTCCTCATCCTCGTCCTGATCAGAATCTTGATGGAGAGATAGCTGTGCACGTGGTTGGGGAGCAGGCTGGCCTTCCCTTGCCTTACGGTATGTCACATACCGCATTTTTCGGGGCGAAGGGACCTCCTCATCACTGCTACTTATTTCTTCCTCTGGCTGGACGTAATCGCGATCCACCACATCATCATCGAGTGGAGAATCACTGTCTCCAGTGAAGGCTTCCAGGACGGATGCGATTTCCTCGTCTGAGAGACCTTTCCGCGCCATGTCTGACCTGGGTCACTGCTGGCAGGTGAGTGACCGAGACAAGGGCGAGCGCGGGTCACACGGGGTCTAGGACGCTGCCTGCCTGGCGGCAGGTAGGGGAGGCTTGGGTACCCGGGCGAAACGAAAATCTCCCGCGAATTTTGAAAATTGTGGAAATTATGAACCTTGCAATTGCAGGACGTTGAAGTACGTCCTCGGGACGGCGCGGGTTAAGGAAATAGAAGCGAAGAAAACTAAGGGGGATGGCTGTGAAAGATCAGAAGTTGAGGAAGTGGTACTGACGGAGAGTAGGAGAGAAGAGGGTTTAAAAAACATCAAAAATAATTTGAAGGTGATATATACTAATGTTTATGGTTTAATATCGGCAAGGCTTGAAATTAACGATTTCTTGAGAGAACATGAACCTGATGTCATGTGCTTTGTAGAGACCAAATTACGAGAAGATATTGATGTTCATTTTGGAGATGGTAAATACAAACTGTGGAGAAAAGACAGAAAAGAAAAAACGGGAGGAGTGATGATAGCAGTGATGAACAACATAAATGTAGATACCGTGGAAATGGGCGAAGGCAAGGCTGAAGTGATATATATGAAATTAGAAAATGGAGAGAATGTTAAGGGAGATATGGCAGTAGTGTATGTTCCCCCTAAGACGAGAGCATGGAATGATGACGAATACCATGAGATGTTGTCAGATATGGCTAGCTATTTACAAAAAATAATTCAGAAAAGCAATAATATAATTTTGGTGGGTGACTTTAACTGTAAGGAGGTGAACTGGGAGGAATGGTACTCAGGAGGCGGCGAGGATTCGTGGGGCACTATGTTATTAAATTTAATAATGAATAATGTGATGACGCCATGGGTCAAAGAAGAGACACGGTTTCGAGGTGAGGACACACCAGCAAGGTTAGATTTACTGTTTACCAAAGAACCCAATGTAATAGAATCATTCAAATATTTCTGTCCTATAGGAAAAAGTGATCATGTGGTCATTGAGTTCCAGATGATAATAGGGAACGTCGAACCAAGAGACGAGCTTCATAGACAGGGAAAATACAACTTTGGGAAAGCAAATTTTACAGGATTGAGAAACTTTTTTGAAAATGCGGATTGGAGAAAATTCAGAGAAACAAGAGAGACACAGAGGAAGTGGGATATTTTTCTAGACCTCTATAATTTGGGAGTGGAAAAATTTGTACCAAGAGTAAGAGGGAAAGAAAACGAAAAAGGAGTGGTTTAATAGAAGGTGTATGATAGCAAAAAAAGAGAGAGATAAGGCATGGAACAATTGGAGAAAGAGAGGTAACAACGCAACAAAGGAAGAATATAAAAGAATTAGAAATGAATACACAAGAATACTTAGAGAAGAAGAAAGGAATTTTGAAAAAGGTTTAATAGACAAATGCAAGGATGAACCCAAACTATTTTATAGATTTGTTAATGGCAAACTGAAACAAAAGGAAGGAATCACCAAACTGAAAGTAAAAGGAGAGGTCTATAAATATGCAGCATTGCAAGCTGAAATAATGAACAAATGTTTCCAATCGGTTTTCACTAATGAAAAAGAGTTTGTGGAAGGGGAGGGAGTGATTAGAAATGTACCGGTGATAAAAGTTATAAAAGTGGAGGTACAGGAAGAGTATAAATTACTGGAAACTCAAGATGTAAGGAAAGCCCCAGGACCTGATGAAATTTCTAATTGGGTACTGAAGGAATGCAGAGAAGCGGATAAAATTCACTGTTTAATCATGTGTTCTCTGGAAGAGGGGAAAGTGCCACAAGAATGGAAGAGGGCAAATGTGGTACCAATTTATAAGGGAGGTAACAGGGAAGAACCCTAAATTATAGACCAGTGTGTCTAACCAGCATGGTCGCAAAATTGTGCGAGAGAATCCTGAAAGACAGATGGATAAAATATCTAGAAGAGATGAATATTTTGGCTGAATGTCAGTTTGGATTCAGAAGTGGAAGGTCATGTGTTTCTAACTTGTTGAGCTTTTACTCAAGAGCGATTGACGTGGTACAGGAGAGAGATGGTTGGGTGGATTGTGTGTACTTAGACTTAGAGAAGGCCTTTGACAAGGTGCCTCATAAGAGACTAATGTGGAAACTAGAATATATAGGAAGACTGAAGGGGAAACTTCTGGAATGGATGAGAGACTTTTTGAGAGACAGACAAATGAGGACAGTAATAAAGGATAGGATGTCTGGATTGAGGGAAGTAACAAGTGGAGTCCCTCAAGGCTCGGTGTTGGTGCCAGTAATGTTCCTGATTTATGTAAATGATATGGTAGATGGAGTGAACAGTTATGCAAGTCTGTTGTTTGCTGATGTAAAGATCTTGAGGAAGGTAGAGGTCGAGGAGGATTGTAAAATGCTGCAGGAGGATCTGGATAGGATACATGATTGGAGCCGGATGTGGGAAATGAAATTTAATGTAAAGAAATGTAAAATATTGGAAATGGGTAAAAGTACCAGGAGGCCATCACTGAATTATTTGTTGGGTAATGAATTAATCACAAAAATAAGAGAAGAGAAAGATTTGGGAGTGCTGATCCAAGATAGTTTGTCACCAGAAAAGCACATTAACAAGATAGTTGGAGAGGCTTATAAACTCTTGGCTAACATAAGAATAGCATTTCATTATATGGATGAGGAGCTTATGAAAAAACTGATAGTAGCCATGATCCGTCCCAGGTTAGAATATGCAGCGGTAATGTGGTCCCCACACAAAAAGAAAGATATAAACAAGATTGAGAGAATACAAAGAACAGCAACCAAGATGGTCCTCAGTCTGGCAGACTTGTCATGCAGGGAGAGGCTGGAAAAGCTGGATTTGCCTTCCTTAGAGGAAAGGAGAAAGAGGGGAGACATGATTGCAGTGTTCAGGACCATGGTGGGAGTAGATAAAATTAACAAAGAAGATCTGTTTTTATGGGATAAGAGAGCAACAAGAGGACACAGAATGAAATTGAAAAAGTCAAGCTGCTTGAAGGATATCAAGAAATATAGCTTTCCTTACAGAAGTATAGACTTATGGAATAACCTGGACAAAGAGATAGTCCAGTCTAAAAACTTAAACGAGTTTAAAGCTAAATTTGACTTATTGAGAAACAGCGACAGAAACTCACGAGCATAGCACATTCCGTGTATATCACAATTAGGTATATTAGGTAAATACATATGTACAGTATGTGGAACGACTCAGACAAAAAGGTGGTGCATGAGGAAAACATTCATGTGTGTAAAGGTAGACTTGATAAATGTGGATATGGAGACAAGACAACACGAGCATTGCTCAATTCCCGTATACTACAAATAGGTAAATACACACACACACACACACACACACACACACACACACACACACAGGGAGTCATCGGAGGTAGACGTCCGTCATCGGCGCTCCGTACCAGACCAACACGGCCAGTGGCATTACCTAAATTAGTATCTTTGAATGAGTCAAGCTCTGTACCAGGTTAGACTAAATGATTTTTCATTATTAAGAGGAAAAGAAAAAATAAGTTTAACCCCTTAACCGCGTGGCGTCACTTTCGTGACGCCTGGGAGCAAGGGATCATACCGCGGGGCGTCGCTTTTGTGATTCTGTGTTATTTTGAATTCACCCGGGCTTTCAAGTGGGGGCTTGTATCATCTATCAGTACTGACAATGTCCAACACTAGTCAGCACTCCTAATCTCATCTGTACTCCCATCCATTGTTGACAATTTAGCCATTTCTCCCCATTCTTGACTCCCCTCCCTACCCCCCCTCCATTACCCTATCCTCTCGCCTGCCCGGCCATGCTACGCTAAGTAAATCTTCCCTGGAATTTTTCACTGATTTCATCCATTGAAATAAGCCCTATGTCGTATTCTTATACCAAATAATATATACAAGAAAGAAATCAGGTAAGTGAGAGTGCCATACACCTGGAATTGGCTAATTATCACGTGACAACACCTCACGTGCACTCGTTCGCTAATTTTCGCTGTTTTTTTCCCCTTGAAATATGCCGTATAATCTATTTTCATAATAAATATACATGTAAGGAGAGAAGGGAGAAGCCTAAGTGATATTTACATTCATCTGGAACTACCTAATTTATAATGTATTGTCTAGATTTCCTGCCAATCATATCAGTGCTACACAAAGCTGTTTCAAGATTTAACATTGGTAGCTCTGATTATATATCTCCTAAGTAGGCCTCTAATCTATTTTCGTAATAAATATACATGTAAGGAGGGAAGGGAGAAGCCTAAATGATATTTACATTCACCTGGAACTACCAAATTTATAATGTATTGTCTAGATTTCCTGCCAATCATATCAGTGCTAGACTTAGCTGTTTCAAGAAGTAATATTGGTAACTCTGAATAACCCCTAAAGCAGGCCTCTAGGCTAGCTGGCCTGGCCCCTGCGTTATCAGTGTACTCTCATCTTCCGAAGTGAGAGGACGTATGTTTCATCTTGCTGACTTCAAGGCCTTTTTTCACCCCCATGCAAATGGCTCTGTGACCTTTACCCCCTACTAAACCTCGTGTGGAAAGAGGTAAAGGGCTGACAATTGATAAAAGAGTGACTACAATCTTTCTATTGAGTAAAACAGTGCAAGTGGAATTGTAAATACAGTAATCACTCCAATATCCGGATCAATAGAGCCATCGGTAGGTTCGGATATTGGTTTTGTCCGGATATTGGGCCCCAGCTTATGGACTTGTACTTACGGACCCTAACACAGAGAAACACCTATACAACTCCCTCCGGACATGCATAGCACCTATTTAACACCCAAATCACACCAATAAGGCACATAAATGACTGAAATAAATGCAATAGACACATAAAATGTGGGTTTAGAAGTATGTTCATACATTAATAAACATTCTGGTACTTATGGACTCTAACCGAACCTAACCTAACCGAACCTAACCGAACTCTGAAAAACCCATTCCTACTGCACATGCATGAGGTAAGTTTAGTATGGAAAGAAGTACAGTATGACACTTTCTGGTAAGTATAGTATGGGAAAAAATACAATATGAAACATTCTGGTAAATATAGTATGGAAAATAGTACAACATGAAACATTTTGGCTACTTACAGCAAGTCCCTGGCCACCTCGATGAATAACCGCCTCCTCTCGGACTCTGACAGTAAGAACGATTTCCTGAAGCACTTGCACTACACTCTTCCTGAAGTCTTGCACTGAACTTAGTCACTAACACACAGAAGTCCGTTCTTTTCACAGTGTTCACTTTAGTCCAAATAATGTTCCATTAAATTTAAGTGTTGCACATTAACTTTTCCCAAGTTTTTTAAGTTTCCAAAGCCAAAACAAAGAAGGTTAGTTACGTTAAATTTCTTTTCTACTTAGTCTTTTCTCCCAACTCTGAAAACCTTAACACAACACACCGTTTTTTTCACTGCACAACACTCAAAATTCCCGTGTGGTCTAGTGGAGAAGTTCTTGCTGTTTATTCACTGTCAGAGCCCGAGAGTATCACTGGCAGGCGTCCAAGGGTGCATCGGTGGGTAGTGGTGATGGCGTACCGACTACAGAAGACTCTGAAGACAGCCGCAAACTCACGTCGAGCGGTGACTCCACTGTAGCTGATGTGCTGGGCTGTGGCTCCGGAGCATGAGGGCCTGTCTTGGGAGGCAACGGAGGGAACCAGGGCTTGGCACAGCGGGGTCACGGGCCTGAAAAAACTGTCAATCGTTGACTGACGCAAGGACCGACGATTCTGGCGATTGATGATGCGCTGCCGGAAAGCACGCACTTCCTCCACGAGTCCCAAGGGCCCCATCTCCCTGTCGCAGTCCGGGTGTTCCAGGTAGTCTAGGACGAACTCTAGATGTTCCCGGAGTGCGCCAGCTTGGGGATGGCTGGAGTAGTGTCCTGCTGGGCGGAGTCTGCATCATCATCGCCTTCGTCGTCGGAATCTTCAAGTTCGGGACTGACACCAGCAACCGAAGACGCGATCTCGATATCAGACAACGTCTGATACCCAGGATCGCCCTCGTCGTCGTCCAACCACTCACGAACATCGTCCACATCAACATCGTCCCGTGCGTACGTAGCCGTGCATGGAAGTCATCCACGTCAAACCCTAGGAAATCGTACTCCACATCTGTTCCGAGAAGCAGACGAGACCAACCATTTTCAAGAGTTTTCACAGGGACTTCCTTCCATGCACTAGCCCAGTTGTACAGTGCAGACTTGATGTTGTAGCGGCGAAGGTTTTCCAAAGTCCGCTTGCCTCGAGTGTCACGTCCTTCCCTGCGCTCGTCCTCGTCCTCGAGAACCACCATCACCTCGTCCAGGAACTTCCGACGGTACAGGCGCTTTGTTGCCACGATCACTCCTTGGTCCATTGGTTGAATGAGAGCAGTCGTATTAGGTGGCAGAAACATGCACCTAATACGGCCATTCTCAGCAACCAAGTCCTTGTCGCACGGGGTGGGCAGGTGCATTGTCGAGGAGAAGGAGAGCCTTTACCTGGTCGCGAGGAATTCCCAGTGTCTTCGTCTGGTAATGTATGACCTCCTTGACGAAGTGATGGTGAAACCAGTCTTTGAAAATCACAGCTGTGAACCATGCTTTCAAAGAATGGTACCATACGACAGGAAGGACATCCATCACCCCACGAAGGCACCGAGGCTGCTTTGCACGGCCAACAATAACGGGCTTAAGCCGGTGCATGCCGTTAGCATTGGCACAACACAAAGCAGATATCCGTTCCTTAGAAAGCTTGCGGCCAGGTACACGCTTCTCCGTCTCATCGGCGAGAGTGTTCACACCGAGCGATAGAATAGGCCAGTTTCACAGCGTTATAGACTTGACCGAGAGTGAGGCCCTCCCTGTCGATCAAGCCTTTCACCTTGTGCCGAAACTCGTCCACTCCATCCTCGTTAGCGTCCAATGCTTCGCCATGTGCTTTACGGTTAGTAAGGCCATGTCGCAACTTGAACTCGAAGAGCCAACCCTCGGATGCCTTGAAGTCTAGGGCGTCGTGAAGCCTTGCAAACTTCTCAGCAGCAGCCTTCAGCTCCGTTCCACGTACCATCACACCAGCTGCACGTTGCTGTCGATACCAAATCAACGTGGAGCGGTCGATCTCTGCATACTTGGGAGTAAACATAACCTTCCTCTCCACGTTGCGTTTGCTTCTCGACGAGAAGTCAGCCGTGTACTGCATGAGCTTGTCTCGGGAACGCTTGATATCAAACAAAGTCGACCGGGCCAGGTTGAACTCGCGGAGAATGCGAGAGGAAGACCAACCCGCATCAACCTTCTCCAATATCTCCCGTTTCTTCTCCAGAGTCAACACCACTCTCTTCCTTTTCTCAGGAGGCGGGGCCATCATCACACACACTAAGAGTAGGGCAGAGAGCAGCAGGAGGCCTTGCAGCAAGTACGGCACCACCACAAAAGCGAGCACGTGGGCAGCCATGACGAACAGCGCAGGTCCAGTCGCGGTGAGAGACAGGCGGGAAGTGGGGATGATGCAGCGGCGCTCTATCGGACGTCGGAGGAATGACGAACCAAAACAATGCTCTCACGCGGCGCGCGCGGCAAGTTCAAATTACGGACGGCAAAAAATCGGTTTTTTTTTCCAATTTTTTTGGATTTTCGGACCATTTTGGGAATGTTTGATCCCAGGACGATAAGGTTCGGTTAGTGGGGATGTTCGGTTATTGGGCGTCCGGATATTAGAGTGATTACTGTAATGTGTAAATAATGTGTAAACAGCAAGTGAAAGTAATGAATGTAAATATATGTGAACAATGGAAAATAGTTTTATAAGTTATTTCAAGTGACAGTGCATAACACTGTAAATAAAATAGAAATGTAAATAACGTAAATAAAATAGAGAACGTAAATAGAAATGTAAATGAGTAGTATTATAAGAATTCGAGTATATACCCTAGGAGTAATGAAAGTGAAAGTTTCACTCTAGCATGTCTGAATGCTATGAGTTATGATAGTGAAGATGAAAGTGACATTCACTCTCAATGCCAGTATACAGGACGAGAAAGTGAATGCTACGTATTTTACTGAAAGAAATTGAATCCCTACAGTGACAATAAACTAATACTACTGAAGGAAACTTATGGATAAAGACTGTAGATATATATAAGTGTTATATAGTAATAGAAATATAAAGTGTGAGGGGTTTTATGAATAATAAATGACAGAGTACCAAGAGCGAACTAGTGCCAGTGCGACGATCAGACGCGCTCGTAATTTCCATTGCTTTCACAGTGTTTTTTTTTTTGAGTATGGATCCCAAACTACTTGAAAATTGTAGAATAGTGTTTATAGTGTTTGTATCTGGCTGTGGTAATCATATTACGGGTTGTCGGGAAGTGTAAAGTGGAGACTTCGTTACCCTACTTCAGAGGTCTCCACAAGTCCTACGGTAACCGACGAAGGCTCAACAATCATTCCAGGAGAAAGCTGAAGGTATGTGCCATAAGCATATGTAATTTTATTATTCTAGGACTAATAACTGATTTTTGGCAAATATTTTTTGAGAGTCTGTCGGAGCCCAAATAACCCCGCGGCACACGCAAGGCATTGGTAAACAAGCCCGCGGTGTAGGGGTTAAATAAGACTGGTTCAAACAGAACAAAGAACCACGATGCGCTGAGTCAGCTGGGTTTGTTTAGACTACAGCAACATGGGGAAAGTGTACATACTCTGTTCATTTAGCATTACAAAATGGATACATACTTCAGTAAAACAAATTTGGAAAAGAAAAGGCATAAAAGTAAAAAGCAAAATGATGATTTCTACCAAGAACTGGTTGAAGTGGAGACTCACAATAGACTGGTTGAACGTGTACACAAACTAGAAATGGCTTTCAAAAATGAAATTGATGAAATATAGAAGCAAATGCACTTGCAAAAGGAAGAGATAGAAAAACTAGGAAGGGAGGCCAATAAGAAAGACACAACCATCAGTGAACTAACAGTGGAATTGTGTACGCTTAGGAAGAAAGTGAGTGAAATGGCAAGTACAGTAGTCAGTCACGAGAGTGTTATGGAAGAGTTCAAAAATAACACAGAGACAAGTAGGCAGGCAAGCAGACTTATGGACCAGAGCAGTGATATTGAGAAGATAACACAGGTGAATGAAGCTGTGCAAAGCTACAAAAATGATGTAGAAACCATGTACAGTATGCTGAAATGGTGAAAGTAAAGAAAGACTTACAAACAAGGGTGGAGGAAAAAAGCATTAAAAAGGAAGTGAAAAGAATAATCCAAAACAATCCAAAGTTAGTCAGAGATTCAGTAGAGATAAATAAATCAATAGTAATCACTGGTATAGAAGAGGAAGAAGTTAAAAACAAGATCACAAGAGACAAAAAGGAGATGGCAAATGTAATGAGCTTACTGAAAGAAGTATCAGAGGAAATCTGTAGTAAAGACATAGAGGAACAGAAAAGGTTAGGGAAATACGAGAAAAGCAAGACTATCTATCTATCTGTCTATTGCCAGACGCCACAATCCCATAAGGGGTGGCCATTTGACTATGAGTTAGTTGTTTTACGGGGCAAGACAAGACCTCTAAAGGTGACTTTCCAGAGTGTAAACACTGTGGAAGAGATACTAAAAAATGCAAAGAATCTTATGGAAAAAGAGGAGTTCAAAAATGTATGGATAAAAAGATGCCTAACACAAGAGGAACTGGAATTACTGAAAGAGAAAAGGGAGGAAGCAAAAACAAAAAATGAGGGAAGATCAGAAGAGGAGAAGAAGAAATTTTTTTACAAAGTAATAGGATTGCAGGTACGAAAGTGGTACACAAACAGGATGGAAGAAAAAGGAGGAAGGTAGTAGAACCATGTCATGACAAGTATATAAACAAGATGATAAAGTTGATGTACTCAAATGTGGATGGAATGGTATCTAAATTACTAGAGATGAATGATTATGTCAGAGAAAATGAACCACAAATAATATGCCTAACTGAGACAAAATTAACACCAAGGATATCCAATGACATACTAAACTTAGAGGAATACAATATACTGTATGGAGAAGAGACAGAAATTTAAAAAAAGGAGGAGGAATCATAATATTAACAAAGAAAAATCTAAAAGTCAAGGAAATAAACCTAGATATACCATCACAAGTAGAACTGATTGCAGTAGAGATCGACACATCTGAAGGTAAAGCAATTGTAGCCAATTTGTTCATGCCACCCAGATCAAACACATGGGAAAGAGACGAATATGAGGACCTGGCAGAGAGTACAATTCAGAGTATAAGATCATTGCTACATAAAATGGAAGAAAAATCGGAAAGAATTATACTAACTGGGGACTTCAATACAAATATAAATTGGAATACTCTAGATATAAATAGCCAAGAAAGCTGTTGGGACCAAAAGCTCCTGGATCTCGTACATGAGTTTTTCTTAACGCAACATGTGAGGGAAACCACCAGAAAAAGAGGATTTGATGTACCTTCAGTGCTAGATCTAATATTTACTAGGCAAGAAAATGACATTGACAGTTTAATATATCATCCTCCACTCGGCAAAAGCGATCATGCAGTACTAAATTATAACTTCAGGATAACATATGACATAGTAAACAGCAATGACAGTTACAAAAAGAGCCTAAACTGTAAAAAGGGAAATTATCAAGACCTAAAGAAGTATTTCTTAGAAGTTGGTTGGGAAAATGAGCTTAGAGGACAAGATTTAAATGCTGTATATAAAAAATTTTGTGAATTTTATGAAATAGGAGTCCAGAAGTACATCCCACAGCACAAAGAAGCAGATAAGAAAATACAGAAATGGTTCAATACAGAATGTAAAAAATCAAAAGAAAGAAGAGATTTGTTGTGGAATAGATACAGAAGACATAATAGTGAAAGGGCATATTATAATTACAAACAGGCAAGGAACGATTATACAAGAATAAGGAGGGAAGCCCGAAAACAGTTTGAGGAGGATATAATGAATAAAAGTAGTCATCAACCAAAGCTGTTTTACAGCTATATCAGAAGCAAAACCAAAGTAAAAGATATAATACAATCCATTACGGACAAGGGAATCACTTATACACAAGAGAAAGATATTTGTGAAGCACTAAATAAGAATTTCCAATTAGTTTTTACAGAAGAAAAAAATTTTGAGAGGGACTATGTGGAACACGCATGTCCACACATACTACCAGATATATAAATAGCAGAAAAAGTAATACAGGAGGAGTTAAGTAGATTAGACAGAGGAAAAGCAAGTGGTCCTGATGAAATTTCATGTTGGGTATTACGAGAATGTGCAAAGGAGTTAAGGAAACCATTATTTTTAATTTTCAAGAAATCCTTGAGTCAAGGGAAACTACCTGATATTTGGAAAAAAGCAAATATAGTCCCCTTATTCAAGAAAGGAAATAGACAAAATCCTCTGAACTACCGACCAGTATCACTGACCAGTGTTGTAAGCAAGGTATTAGAAAAACTTATAAGAAAAGCTTGGGTAAATCATCTAGAAGAACACAGTATGATAACAGAAAGACAGTTTGGTTTCAGAAAAGGAAAATCATGTGTTACTAATCTGTTGAGCTACTGTGACAGAGTAACAAACACAATACAGGAAAGGGAAGGATGGGTGGACAGTATCTATTTAGATTTCAAGAAAGCTTTTGACACAGTACCACACCAAAGACTTTTATGGAAACTGTACCATCAAGGAGGAATTCGAGGCAAACTGTTTTGTTGGATGCAAGACTTTCTCATAAAAAGAGAAATGAGGACAGTACTAAGAGGAAACTACTCATCATGGAAAGAAGTGACTAGTGGAGTACCACAGGGTTCGGTGCTGGCACCAATCATGTTTTTAGTGTATATAAATGATATAAACAGTAACACTGGAAATGAGAGCTATCTGAATATGTTTGCAGATGATGCAAAAATACAAAGGAGAATTACTAGCACAGACTCTTGTAGGGAGCTACAAGAAGAATTAAATAAACTTCATGAATGGAGTAGTACATGGCAAATGGAATTCACTGTGGACAAGTGTCATGTAATCAAGTTTGGTAAAAGTGGAAAACGACCTGATTGGGATTATAAGTTAGGAAATAAAACCCTATACACATCAGAAAGAGAGAAGGACCTAGGTGTGATTATCAATAACAGACTATCTCCGGCTGACCACATCAGCGAGAAGGTACGGAACATGTATACACTGCTTGCAAATATGAGAATAGCATTCACATACATAAACGAAGACATGCTAAGAAGGATAATAACATCATTCATTAGACCAACCCTGGAATATGCATCAGTAGTCTGGAGTCCTCATCTCAAAAAGCATATAGACAAGATTGAAAAAGTTCAAAGGGCCGCTACATGATGGATACCAAGCTTAAGGGACCTAAGCTACGAAGAAAGACCAAATAAACTGAATCTACCAACACTACATGAGAGAAGGAAAAGAGGTGACATGATAATGCTATATAAGTGCATATCAGGAAAGGAGAAAATAGACATAAATTATTATTTAACATATGGAGAAGCATCAGCAAGAGGACACTGCAAAAAACTGCATAAGAAGAGAGGTGATAAAGACGTAAGGAAATTCAGTTTCCCAAACAGAGCAATTGATCAATGGAATGCACTACTGAATGAAATAGTGTGTGCCAAAACAATTCACAAATTTAAGGATATGTACGATAAATATGGTTTAAGACACGGGACAGTACGTGCTTGACTCATTCCTGTAAAGATACAATTAGGTAAGAACAATTAGGTAGGTAAGAACACACACACACACACACACACACACACACACACACATGGGAGACAAGCAGGGCTGGGGGAGGGTGGGGGGGATGGATAAGAAGACAACCAGGGGTGGGGAAGGGCAGGGGGACAGGGAGGGAGACATGCCTGTCAGTGCTGAGTGTGGTGGGAGGTGGAGGAGGGATGGGGGAGAGGAGTGATGGAGGGGAGAAGAGAGGGGATGGAGGGAGGACGGGAGGACTGGGAGAGCCTTGTTTCAAACCTAGGGAGAAGCTGGGTGTTGGTCAGGGGAGGCAGGGTATCAAACTAGCACGGCAACGGACATTCAAGTCGTTCGGATTATGGGAATGTTCCCCTGCTTCTTGTGTTCGGTCTAGTGAAGCGCCGGATGACGGGTTATGGGTGTTTATTACATTGGAGTGAATGCTCTCTCTCTCTCTCTCTCTCTCTCTCTCTCTCTCACAGATACCCAGCCCACCTGGGTTTAACTGGAAGCTTTTTTTAAGTTTAATTATATGGTTTTTGTATTAGGAGAAGTTAATGTAAACAAAAGTAAAGTTATGGTGTTTGAGAGGAATGAAATCACAGAGTGTGCAGTGAGGTTGGATGGTGAGGATATGGAGAATGTGAGTGCATTCAAGTACTTGGATAGTGTGATGAGTAAGAATGGAACTTTGGGGGATGAAGTGCGTGAAAGGGTACAGCAGGGAAGGAAAGTTGTTGGTACACTGAAAGCAGTGATGAGAAATAGGGAGGTGAGTATGGAAGTTAAGAAGTCACTGCATGATAGTATTGTGATCCCTACTCTGACATATGGAAGCGAGGCGTGGACCTTGCAAGAGGGGAACAAGTCAAGAGTGAGAGCAGTGGAAATGAGTTACTTGAGAGGAGCATGTGGAGTGACGTGGAGGGACAGGTTGACGAATGAAGAAGTGAAGGAACGCCGTGGGGTGGATGTGGATGTGGTTGAGAAGATTAGGAGAAATACACTGAGGTGGTTTGGACATGTGAAGAGAATGGAGAATGAAAGACTGACTAAGAGGGTGTATGTAGGTGAGGTGGAGGGAGGGAGAGGGAGAGGTAGACTGAGGATGAGGTGGAGGGATGGAGTTGAGATGTATATGAGGGAGGAGGGGTGAGTTGGGGGGAGGGTAGTCAAATGGTGGGTGACAGAGCGAATTGGAGGCGTTTTGTCTGCAGCCACCCTTTGCGGGATTAGGGCGTCGGGCTATAGATAGATAGATAGATAGTATTAGAGTGGATGTTCCTTGAACTTGAAATCTTTATGCAGTAATCCAGTATCATGTGTGATAGCCATACAAGATATCAGGGTATCTCATTTTCTAACCTAGTTTTGAAGTTCACACAACGTACTCGTAATTTAACCTCTGCTGAGCTGCAGACCTCATAATGAAATGTAATGAAGGTCTGCATGGGCCAAGCTGCAAGCCTCATGTGAGACACAATTTATATTGGTTATGAAACAGTGACTGAGGGTAAGTAAACTACCATCCTCATATGAGGCACAGTTTACATTGATTATGAAAGTGACCTAGGGTAAGTAAACTACCATACAAAGAATCAGCTCAGCTGGGGTTAAAAATTATAAACAAGAAACTTTTCTCCTTTGATTTCTGTAACAGTTTTGGAGTTTAAGAACAACCAGATCTGTTGTCTTTGAAACAGTTTTAATGTACAGTAATGGCGAGGTAATTTTTACCTCCTCCAGGGAGGTTATGTTTTACCTTATGTTGGTTTGTTTGTCTGTCTGTCTGTCTGTCTGTTTGGTAGCAGGATTACTCAAAACTTTATGAATGGATTTTGATGAAATTTTGTGGAAAGGTGGGCCATGGGCCTAGGAAGCAATGATTAAATTTTTGGCCAGATCCATGTCTGGAGTATCCCACACAACATCTCCAAAAATTCTCAATGAATTTCAATGAAATTTTGTGGAAAGGTGCATCATGGACCAAGAAAGAATTAAATTCTGGGGCGGATCCTGATCCGGACACTATATCCATGGATCTTGATCTGAAATTACTCAAAAATTTATGAACAAATTTTTATGAAATTTTGTGGAAGGGTGGATCATGGGCCAAGGAAGAAATTATGAAATTTTGGGCTGGATGCAGAGTATCCCGCACAATATATCCAAAAGTTCTCAATGAATTTTAATGAAATTCTAAAGAAAGATGGGCCATGGACGATGAAAGAATTGATAAAATTTTAGGGCAGATCTGGATCTGGATCTGGATCCTATATCCATGGATCCAAATCTGGATCCTTTTTAATGTCACTGGTGGAGGTATGCACTTTCTAGTTCTTCACAGTATTTGTCAGATGCTGTGAATAATTCATGTAAGTTGAAGTTATTAAAACTTTTTCCCTTCATTTTCATTAATTTTTTTTTTTTTTTTAAATAAAATTATATTTCAATGAAATTGCCACTTTTTTTTTTATCAAAATAAAATTATATATATATTCAGTGTTCAAGGAATACAAGATGGATATTTGTGCTCTTACAGAAACGAGGTTGCTTGGAGTTGATAAAATGAATTTGGAAGATGGTATTACTATGTTGGTTTCTGGTAGGACTGATGGAAATCATTACCAAGGAGTAGGCTTACTGCTGAGTAGAGATGCTTGCAAGGCACTATGTGAGTTTGAACCAATTAATGAGCGCTTGCTTTATGCTCGCTTAAAATCTGACCATGGTAATATCAGTACAGTGCTCGTCAGAAGTATTCAGCGATGTCCGCCGGGCGCGCAATACTTATGGCCCAAAAAGAATCACCCCATTTTGGGGGGTAAGAATTGAGCCACAAGTTTGAGCTCCGAGCATGACGTCACGGCAGCCTGAGGCCTTCTGACGCGCTGGTTGGTTCCCGCCTCAGTTGCCCACGGGCTGCCTGAGAGAGAGGAACTCCGCCGAGTGTCCCTCTCAAATTGCGCCATTTTTTACCGAGTGTCCCGCAGTGTTTTGGCCTTCAAAACTTTGTTATGGCACCTATCCGTGAACTATCGAGTGAAATCATATCCCAGATCATTGCTCTAAAGGAGGCAGGCCACCAGACAAAGGAAATTAGTGAATTGGTTGGTGTGGGACGATCGACAGTGCGTCGTTGGTGTGCGCGGTTTCGGGAGGAAAACAGTGGTGAAGTTCCCACAAAGAAACCGAGGTCTGGTAGGCCTAGGAAAACTTCCCCAAGGTCTGTTAATGTTTTAAAACGTGCAGTGGAGTTTAATCCTTGTGTGAGTGCAAGGAAAATTAAGGAGAGCAACCCAGAAGTGTTTGGTGAGGTGTCAGTGAGAACAGTGTCTCGTAGGGTGCATGAGCTTGGTTACACAAGTCACAGGGCTGTGAAAAAGCCTCTTCTCTCTAGCAGCCAGAGAATTCGTAGGCTTGCCTTTGCTAATAAATATCTAAATTGGGGTGAGGAGCAATGGTTGTCAGTGTTGTGGTCTGATGAGGCAACGTTTAGTGTTACCTGTAACAGAGGAGCATGCAAAGGTAGTGACCCACTTGACCCACTTATGCAGAAAGCACAGTTAAACATCCTGATTCACTCATGGTATGGGGTTGTTTTTCAGGGAAGGGTTTGGGGAAGCTTGTTGTACTTCCCAAGAACCTCAGAGTGAATCAGGATGTTTACCTGGAGCTTCTGTGTGATCATTTACCAGACTCCTTCGAGCTAACAGGTGCACGAGTGTTTCAGCAGGATGGTGCACCTGCTCACAAGGCCAAATCGGTCACCAATTGGCTTCGTGACTGCGAGGTATCATTCATGACAGACTGGCCAGGAAATAGCCCAGACCTCAACCCGATTGAAAACCTCTGGTACCTCGTAAAGAAGAGTCTCCAAGGGAAGGATGTGAGCTCTCTGCCTAAGCTGGAAGCCGCCATTCGTGACTCCTGGGACAAAATACCCCTCCAGCACCTCAGGAGCCTCGCCCTTTCACTTCCAAGACGTCTCAGGTCCGTGAAGAAACGTAAAGGCTACCCTACGAAGCACTAAAGGTAAATAAAATGCATTATTTATATGTTTTTTCAATGTTGAAAGGTTTGTTTCTCAGGAGGGACGCAGGGCGCCCCATACTTCTGACGAGCACTGTATGGTTGTAGGGTACGCTCCGACAAATGAGGCTGCTGATGAAATGAAGGATGACTTTTATGAGAAGCTGCAGGATGTAGTGAATAGAGTGGCAAGACATGATGTGTTAGTTTGCACTGGTGATTTTAATGCGATTGTTGGCAGTAGTAGGGATGGCTTTGAAGATTGTATGGGTAAGGAGGGTGTTGGTATAAGAAACGAAAATGGGGTGCGACTTGCAAGCTTTTGTTTGGCAAATGACCTTATCATTGGTGGAACTATCTTTGAGCATAGAAAAATACATAAGACTACTTGGAGATCACCATGTGGTAAATATTGTAACCAGATTGACCACATTGCAATTAGCAGAAGGCATAGAAGTTATTTGCAAGATGTTTGCGTAAGGAGGGGGGCAGATATAGGTAGTGATCATCAACTTGTTGTGTCAAAGATTAAAATAAAACTTAAGAGAAACGTTAATGGTAATTGTACAGGAGGTAATAATTATGATTTTGATGAGCTGAGAAGTGATGAGAGCACGAGGGAAAAGTTTCGGTGCGAATGTTGAAATAGGTTTCCAGTCCTGCAGACTTTGATGGAATCTGAAGACAATGATATTAATCAAATGTGGAGAGAGGTAAAAGAGGTTTTGCATGAGAGTGCTAAGGTTGCTATTAAGAAAAAGGGAAAAGCGAGAAGGAAAAAGTGGATGTCAGATGAAACATGGAATGTAATTCAGAAAGGGAAAGAGGCTAAGTTAAGAAGTGAAGAACAACATGTTGATGGCCAGGTAGTTGAAGTACTTAGAGCAAAGTACTGGAGTTTACATGCTGATGTAAAAAGACTCGTTAGACGTGATAAGAGGAGACTATATGATGAAAAGGCGACAGACAGAAATTAAATTAAGTAAAAATGACGGTCAGAGCACAAGAGTAGCGTATCAGGCCATAAAGGAGTTAACTGGGACTGACAGGAGAAGGAAGGAAATACCTGTACGAGATAGAAATGGTAATTTGATGACTAAAGATTTGGATATAAAAGGAAGATGGAAAGAGCACTTTGAATCTGTTCTAAATAGACCAATCCCAGCTGAAGAGGACATTTTGCCAGCCGAGAGAGATTTGCAGATAGAAACAGGGGATATAACTTTGGAAGAGGTAGCAAAATCTATAAAGGAGTTAAAGAATTTTAAGGCACCAGGTGAGGATGGAATATTCCCTGAAATGCTTAAGGTGGAAAATGACGAGTTGATGAATGCGCTTTTGAAACTTTAATGTGGCTTGGGATAATGGTGGAATTCCAGAAGAGTGGAAAAATGGAGTGATTATAAAAATACCAAAAAAGGGAGATTTAAGTGTGTGTGGCAATTGGAGGGGGATAACTTTGACACCTGTAGTTGCAAAAGTCTTTTCCAAAATCTTGTTGAACAGAATAGAGCCAGTAATTGATAAAATTTTAAGAGAAGAACAAGCGGGATTTAGAAAGGGTCGAGGTTGTAATGATCAGATTTTTATTGTAAGGCATCTAATGCAACAAGCTAATGAGATGAAAATGCCACTTAACATGTGTTTTGTGGATTTTGAAAAGGCGTTTGATAGTGTTTCACGTGGAGCTATGTTGAAAATTATGAGATTCTATGGTATACCAGAAAAGTTTGTAAATATTATTAGAAGCCTGCATGAAGGTACTTTTTGTAAGGTAATGGTGGGTGGTTCTTTGAGTGATCCATTTCAAGTTAGGTCAGGAGTGATTCAAGGAGGAGTTCTTTCGCCATTGTTGTTTGTTTTGGTTATGGATTATGTTATGAAAAAGGTTGTAAGAAGAACAGGTGCAGGAATTAACTGGACAGAAAATAAGAAGCTGATGGATTTGGACTATGCTGATGATATTGTACTGATTTGCGGAAGTATTTACGAGATGCAGAGGGTGCTCGATTGTCTGGTGGAGGAAGGAGAAAAAGTGGGATTGGTAATAAATTGTGGAAAGACTGAAATTATTAATATGAACGTGGAGAACCAAATCGATTGTGTAATTGGGAATAATGTGGTGAAGAATGTAGAAAACTTTAAATATCTGGGAACGATTGTATCATCTAATGGATCATTAAATAATGAAATTGAGGAGAGGATTAGACAGGCTTGGCGAGCTGTTGGAATGTTGAAATCTGTTTGGAATAATAATATGCTTTCGGTACACACTAAAGTGAAAATTTACAAGTCCATGGTTAGACCAATTTTAATTTACGGGCATGAGTCATGGTACAGTACAATTGCAACAGATCAGAAAGTATTAGGATTTGAGAATAAAATACTGGGAAGGATTCTTGGGGTAAAGTGGCAAGACAGAGTTACAAATGAAAGAGTAAGGGATATTACGAGAGTGGAACCAGTTAATGAATATGTGAGACTGTCTCGCTGGAAGTGGATGGGGCACATATACAGAAAAGAAGGCAGTTTAATACAGGATGTGCCGGAGTGGACTGCTAGAGGAAGAAGAGGTAGAGGTAGGCCGAGGGAAACCTGGTTGAGGACAATGAAAAAAGAAGCAGGAGAGGAGTGTTGGTGGGACCTGAAGGAGATGGCAAGAGACAAATATTGGTGGAGAGAGTTCATTGAGGCCCTATGCATCCCGTGGGGTGCCACAGGAAATGATTGATTGATTGATTGATTCTCTTTGTTTTTGAAGAAACTGACACTGACTTTTCATGTAAAGCATCAGTAAAGCTTTCAATGCATTGGATATGAGTACAAATCTATTTTCTATTCTATTCTATTCTATTGCCAGACGCCTCAATCCCGTTTGGGGTGGCCACAAACAAATCGCCTCCAAGTCGCCCTGTCCCCCGCCATTTCACTCCCCTGCTCCCAACTCACACCCCCCTCTCTCATATACCTCTCCACCCCATCTCTCCATCTCATCCTCGGCCTCCCCCTCCCTCTTTCCCCCTCCACCTCACATACATACACTCTCTTCGTCAGTCTTTGACCCTCCATCCTCTCCACATGGCCAAACCACCTCAGTGTGTTCCTCCTAACGCTTCCTGTCACATCCACATCAACACCACAACGCTGCTTTATATCCTCATTCGTCAGCCTGTCTCTCCATGTGACTCCACAGGCTCCTCTTAAATAACTCATTTCCACGGCTCTCACTCTTGACTTATGTCCTTCCAACAACGTCCAAGCTTCACTTCCGTACGTTAGAGTTGGTATCACAATACTGTCATGTAGTAACTTTTTCACTTCCATGCTCACTTCCCTGTTTCTTATCACTGCTTTCAAAGAACCAGCAACCTTTCTTCCCTGCTGTACCCTTTCAAGCACTTCACCCTCCAAACCTCCATCCTTACTCATCACACTACCCAAGTACTTAAACGTACTCACATTTTCCAATTCCTCACCATCCAACCTCGCTGTACATTCACTGACTTCACCTCTCTCAAAGACCATCACTTTACTCTTCCCTACATTCACCTTTAGATTCCGTTTCTTACACACTCTCCCAAACTCATCCACCAAGCCTTGCAGCTCCCCTTCGTCTTCACTCAACAACACGGTATCATCTGCAAACAACAGTACAGGGAGTTTCCAAACACTATCCTCTCTCACCAGGGCCACTCCAACATCCACTACCCTACCTTGTACCTCTTTATTACCCCATCCATGTACAGATTGAACAACCATGGAGACATGACACATCCCTGTTTCAACCCAACCTTCAAAGAGAAAAATTCACTTAGTTCACCATCCACACGCACTGCAGCCTTCGCACCATCGTACATACTCTTCACAGCATTCAACAACTTCCCATCTATTCCATATATTCTTAACACTTTCCACAATCCTAGTCTATCCACCCTGTCATATGCTTTCTCCAAATCCATGAAAGCCGCATACAACTTCTTTCCCTTCTCTAGAAACTTTTCCACTAAAGATCTGAGAATGAATATCTGATCTACACAACCTCTTCCCTTCCTAAAGCCTCCCTGTTCTTCTCCAACTAATTTCTCTGTTCTTTCTCTAACTCTGTCAATAAGTATCCTACCATATACTTTTCCTATTATACTAAGAAGACAAATGCCCCTATGATTACCACACACTTCTTTTTCCCCTTTTCCTTTGTACAAGGGAATAATTATACCTGACTTCCAATCCTCCGGGACTCTACCTTCCTCCCAGGCCAATCTGCACATCTTCCACATCCATTCTACTACTATCTCTCCCCCATGCTTCAGCATTTCACCACACACTCCCATCAATTCCTGGGGCTTTCCCTGATTTAACTTTCTTCATTGCTTCCACAACTTCTATCCTACTGATTTCTTCCTGTCTTCTCACCTCCCTCCTTCTTCCAGCCATTCCCCAGCCATTTATACTCGCATTACTTCCATCCTCCACGTTCAACAATTCCTTAAAGTGTTCTCTCCATCTGCTCACTTTTTCTCCCTTCTCCACTATACCTCATACCAATTAATCTGGCCAGGCATGTATGGCAACACTGTTCCCGCCGAGATTCTGATTGGCTGGAGGTGTTTGTTCGATTTCGTTGATGCTTAAACCGATATTCTCTTTATTATCAGATGTGATACTGAATTTGTCGACAGTACTGTCGTCAAAAGCAATACGAAATCTGATATATACTTAACAGCAATGAAGTTTTCGTAGGAAGATAGAGATATGAGTCAACAAAGTATTATAACAGTCCAAGTCAAGGTCGGCATTTGAACAATTCCTTTAAATCTCCGACACTACGTAATATAACAGAAAATCAAGAAACCTGCTTAATCTAAGAGTTGGTATAAAACATTTAGTGTTATGATCAGTCCGTACTGTGATAATAGAGGAGATATAATGAAATAGTTTTCCTTTAGCCTACTTTGAATTTCGCAATTTTTTCAAACCTCCCTCCCCGCAGAACTCGTCTTTTCATTAGAATTTTTAATTATTCAGAGTTGTGGCACGATTTAAGGGTACAGACTGATCTTAAAATTTAAATGTGTGTTATATCAACGCTTAGATTAAGCAGGTTTCCATAATTTTCTGTTATATTACGTAGTGTTGGAGATTTAAAGGAATTGGTAGAATGCTGACCTTGACTTGGACTGTTATAACACTTTGTTGACTCATATCTCTATCTTCCTACGAAAACTTCATTGTTAAGTATATATCGGATTTCGTATTGCTTTTGACGATTGTATTGTCGACAAACTCAGTATCACATCTGATAATAAAGAGGGTATCGGTTTAAGCAACAACGAAATCGAACAAACACCTCCAGCCAATCAGAATCTCGGCGGGAACAGTGTTGCCATACATGCCTGGCCAGATTAATTGGTATGAGGTATAGTAATCTACCATTTTTATCTTTCACTTCCCTGCTAACTTCACTTCCACCCTGTCTTACTCTTTTCACCTCTTTCCAGAACATTTTCTTACAGTCCCTCCACTTTACACTCAGATTCCTTCCAAATTCCTCATCCACTTTCTTCTTACTCTCTTACTAATCTTTTCACCTCTCTCTTTCTTTCTACATATAACTCTCTCTTCCGCCTCTCAACTTCTTCCACGCCCCTATTTCTCATCCATTCATTGTATGCTTTCTTCTTTTGTGCCACAGCCCGTTTCACCTCTTCAGTCCACCACGCTGTTCCTTGCACCCCCCTCCGTCTTCTCTTCCTTCCACACACCACATCACATGCTGCACATATTTCTTCTGTAAATATTCTACACACACCTTCCACGTCCCCCATCTGCTCCAACTCATATTTGCCCAATCGTTCCTCCACTTCTCTCTTATACTCTGCCTTTTTCTCATCCTCTTGTAACCTTTCCACTCTCCTTGCAACTACTCCTTCCTCTCGTCTTTCCCTTCTTCTATTCCTCCATCTTACTTGAATTCTAATTGTGGCCCCCACCAAGCAGTGGTCAGAAAGTCCACTCCCCCAACCTCTATAAACTCTTCCATCCAATATACATCTTCGCATCCTTTCATCCACACACACATAATCAATCATTGCCTTCCTTTCACTCAATTCACCACCCACCCTTCTCATCACTCGCCATGTATACCTGTGGATCATTTTATGCCTGAAGAGGGTATTGGCTATCACCAACCCCCTCCCAGCACAAATGTCCACTAACGCACTCCCATTCTCATCTATCTCAGCATGCACACCCCACTCACCAACTATTCCATCCACCTTCACATTCCCAACTTTACCATTCATATCACCAATCAAAAACACTCTATCATTCCTTCCAAACTTTTCCATGCACACTTCTACATTTGTCCAGAACTCTTCTCTCACTCTGCTAGCACGATCTTGCATTGGGGCATACACGCACATAATCGCCCACATTTGTATTCCAACTTTCAACTTTACCCACACAATCCTTGATCCAACTGATCCATACTGTCTTATGCTCCTCTTCCATCTTTTACTCACAACTATACATACTCCTTCCTTTGCCCTCTCATTCTCACCTACTCCTGCACATATACCCCATCCATACTCCCATTCTCTCACACTTTCTCCTCTCCATTTTGTTTCAGTTATTCCACATACATCCACTTTCGCATCCTCAAGCACCTGGACAATCTCTCTCTCTTTCACCTCATCATTTGCTCCCCTTACATTCCACGTTCCAATTGCAATGTCCTTTGTCCAGTCCTTGGTCGTCAACGTTTGGTCAGTCCTTGTCCGAGGCTTATTGTTTGTTTTTTTAGTTAGTTGTTTTCCGGGGAGGGGCACTAACCCTCCGCCAACCCTTTTAGTCGCCTTTTACGACAAGCAGGGATACTGGGGGAGTATTCTTGACAAACCCCCCTACCCCCAGGGATACTGGGGGAGTACAAATGCCCTTAGTAAATATATCATGCTGAGTTTGTTTCAAGTAGAGAATTTGAAAATATAAGTCATGCTTTAGTTTGTATTTTAGAATTCAAGCAAAATGTGTTCCCAAATTGAAGAGAACAGAAACTTATATAAAGTAGAGGTGTGCGAACCCCTGTAGTGCCAGAATGCATATGCTCTTGCAGTGTGTGTGTTCTTACCTAACTGTATCTTTACAGGAATGACAAGCTCGTACTGTCCCATGTCTTAAACCATTTTTATCATACATATCTTAGAATTTGTGAATAGTTTTGGCACACACTACTTCATTCAGTAGTGCATTCCACTGATCATTTGCCCTATTTGGAAAACTAAATTTCCTTATATCTTTATCGCCTCTCTTTTTATGCAGTTTTTTGCAGTGTCCTCTTGCTGATACTTCTCCATTGGTTATATACTCATTTATGTCTATTTCCTCTTTCCCTGAGATGCATTTTCATAGCATAATCATGTCTCCTCTTTTCCTTCTCTCCTGTAGTGTTGGTAGATTCAGTTTTTCTAGTCTTTCTTCATAGCTTAGATCCTTTAAGCTTGGTACCCAGCTTGTGGCTACCCTTTGTACATTTTCAGTCATATCTACGTGTTTTTTGAGATGAGGATTCCAGACTACTGATGCATACTCCGGGGTTGGTGTGATGAATGATGTTATTATCTGTCTCAGCATGTCTTCATTTACTGTATATATGTGAATGCTGTTCTCATATTAGCAAACAATGTATACATGCTAAGTACCTTCTCACTGATGTGATCATCTGGAGATAGTCTCTTATTGATAATTACTCCTAGGTCCTTTTCCCTTTCTGATATGTGTAGGGTTGATCTTCCTAACTTATAATCCCAGTCTGGTCTTTTTTCACTTTTACCAAATTTAATTACATGGCACTTGTCCACATTAAATTCCATGTGCCATTTATTGCTTCATTCATGAAACTTGTTTAATTCCTCTTTGCAGCTCTTTGCAAGAATCTGTGTTAGTAATTTTCTTTTGAATTTTTGCATCATCTGCAAACATATTTAGATAGCTTCCTTTTCCAATGTTACTATCTGTGTCATTTATACTGTACCTGTATATACTAAAAACATAATTGGTGCCAGCACTGAGCCCTGTGGCACTCTGCTGTGTGTGTGTGTGTGCGTGTGTTCTTACCTAATTGTATCTTTACAGGAATGAGTCAAGCTCGTACTGTCCCGTGTCTTAAACCATGTTTATCGCACATATCCTTAAATTTGTGAATTGTTTTGGCACACACTATTTCATTCGGTAGTGCATTCCACTGATCAGTTGCTCTGTTTGGGAAACTAAATTTCCTCACGTCTTTATCACCTCTCTTTTTATGCAATTTTTTGCAGTGTCCTCTTGCTGATGCTTCCCCATATGTTAAGTAGTCATTTATGTCTATTTTCTCCTTCCCTGATATGCATTTATATAGCATAATCATGTCACCTCTTTTCCTTCTCTCATGTAGTGTTGGTAGATTCAGTTTATTTAGTCTTTCTTTGTAGCTTAGATTCCTTAAGCTTGGTACCCATCTTGTAGCGGCCCTTTGAACTTTTTCAATCTTGTCTGTGTGTTTTTTGAGATGAGGACTCCAGACAACTGATGCATATTCCAGGGTTGGTCTGATGAATGATGTTATTATCTTTCTTAGCATGTCTTCATTTATGTATGTAAACTCTATTCTCTTATTGGCAAGCAGTGTATACATGTTCCATACCTTCTCACTGATGTGGTCAGCCAGAGATAGTCTGTTATCGACAATCACACCTAGGTCCTTCTCTCTTTCTGATGTTTGTAGGGTTTTATTTCCTAATGTATAATCCCAATCAGGTCTTTTTTCCACCTTTACCAAACTTGATTACATGATACTTGTCCACGTTGAATTCCATTTGCCATGTATTACTCCATTCATGAAGTTTATTTAATTCTTCTTGTAGTTCTTTACAAGAGTCTGTGTTAGTAATTCTCCTTAGTATTTTTGCATCATCTGCAAACATATTTAGATAGCTTTCATTTTCAGTGTTACTGTTTATATCATTTATATACACTAAAAACATGATTGGTGCCGGCACCGAACCCTGTGGTACTCCACTAGTCACTTCTTTCCATGATGAGTAATTTCCTCTTAGTACTGTTCTCATTTTTCTTTTCATGAGAAAATCTTGCATCCAACAATACAGATTGCCTCGAATTCCTCCTTGATGGTACAGTTTCCATAAAAGGCTTTGGTGTGGTACTGTGTCAAATGCTTTCTTGAAATCTAAATAGATACTCTTCACCCATCCTTTTCCTTCCTGTAATGTGTCTGTTACTCTGTCATAGTAACTCAACAGATTAATAACGCATGATTTTCCTTTTCTGAAACCAAACTGTCTTTCTGTTATCATACTGTGTTCTTCTAGGTAATTTACCCAAGCTTTTCTTATAAGCTTTTCTATTACCTTGCTTACAACACTGGTTAGTGATACTGGTCGGTAGTTAAGTGGATTTTGTCTATTCCCTTTCTTGAATAAGGGAACAATGTTTGCTTTCTTACAAATATCAGGTAGTTTACCTTGACTCAAGGATTTCTTGAAAATTAAAAATAAAGGTTTACTTAACTTCTTTGCACATTCACGTAGCACTCAACGTGAAATTTCATCAGGACCATTTGCTTTTCCTTTGTCTAAATTACTTAGCTCCTCTTGTATTTCTTTTTCTGATGTTTGTATATCTGGTAGTATGTGTGGGCATGCATGTTCCACATAATCCCTCTCAAAATTTTTTTCCTCTATAGAAACTGATTGGAAATTCTTGTTTAGTGCTTCGCAAATATCCTTCTCTTGTGTATAGGTGATTCCATTGTCCGTAATGGATTGTATTTTATCTTTTACTTTGGTTTTGCTTCTGATGTAGCTGTAAAATAGCTTTGGTTGATCTCTACTTTTATTTATGATATCCTCCTCAAACTGTTTTTGGGCTTCCCTCCTTATTCTTGTATAATCGTTTCTTGCCTGTTTGTAATTATCATATGCCCTTTCACTCTTGTGTTTTCTGTATCTATTCCACAACAAATCTCTTTTTTCTTTTGATTTTTTGCATTCTGTTTTGAACCATTTCTTTATTTTCTTTTCTGCTTCTTTTTGCTGTGGGATGTACATTTGGACTCCTATGACAGAATAGATAGGCAAGGTATGTGGAAGGTATTAAGAATATATGGAGTGGAGGGGAAATTGTTGAGTGCTGTGAAGAGTATGTACGAGGGAGCTAGGGCTACGGTGCGAGTGGATGGTGAGCTGAGTGAGTTCTTTGATCTCAATGTGGGACTGAAACAGGGGTGTGTGATGTCTCCATGGCTGTTTAATATATATATGGATGGGGTTGTAAAGGAGGTGCAAGGTAGGGCAGTGGATGTGGGGGTGGCCCTAATGAATGAGGGTGAGATTTGGAAGCTTCCGGTGTTGCTGTTTGCTGATGATACAGTATTGTTGAGTGAAGATGAATGGGAGTTGCAAGGTTTGGTGAATGAATTTGGGACAGTGTGTAGGAGGAGGAACCTGAAAGTTAATGTAAACAAAAGTAAAGTTATGGTGTTTGAGAGGAATGAAGTCACAGAGTGTGCAATGAGGTTGGATGGTGAGGATATGGAGAATGTGAGTGCATTCAAGTACTTGGGTAGTGTGATGAGTAAGGATGGAACTTTGGGGGATGAAGTGCGTGAAAGGGTACAGCAGGGAAGAAAGGTTGTTGGTACACTGAAAGCAGTGATGAAAAATAGGGAGGTGAGTATGGAAGTTAAGAAGTCACTGCATGATGGTATTGTGATCCCTACCCTGATGTATGGAAGCGAGGCGTGGACCTTGCAAGAGGGGAACAAGTCAAGAGTGAGAGCAGTGGAAATGAGTTACTTGAGAGGGGCATGTGGAGTGACGTGGAGGGACAGGTTGACGAATGAAGAAGTGAAGGAACGTTGTGGGGTAGATGTGGATGTGGTTGAAAAGATTAGGAGAAATACACTGAGGTGGTTTGGACATGTGGAGAGAATGGAGAATGAAAGACTGACTAAGAGGGTGTATGTAGGTGAGGTGGAGGGAGGGAGAGGGAGGGGTAGACCGAGGATGAGGTGGAGGGATGGAGTTGAGAGGTATATGAGGGAGGGGGGGGTGAGTTGGGGGGAGGGGAGTCAAATGGTGGGTGACAGAGTGACTTGGAGGCGTTTTGTCTGCGGCCACCCTTTGCGGGATTAGGGCGTCGGGCTATAGATAGATAGATAGATAGAAATCTTGTCCTCTAAGCTCCTTTTCTCAAGCAGTTTCTAAGAAGTACTGTACTTCTTTAGGTCATGATATTTTCCCTTTTTATAGTTTTGGCTCTTTTTGTAACTTTCATTGCTGTTATCTATGTCATATGCAGTCCGGAAATTGCAATTTAGTACTGCATGGTCCCTTTTGCTGAATGGAGAGTGATATATTAAATTGTCAATATCGTTTTCTTGCCTAGTAAATATGAGACCTAGCATTGAGGGCACATCAAGTCCTCTTTTTCTGGTGCTTTCCCCTTACATGTTGCATTAGGGAAAACTCTTGCACAAGATCCTGGAGTTTTTGGTCTCAATAGCTTTCTTGGCTTATTATATCTAGAGTATTCCAATTTATATTTGTATTAAAATCTCCAGTTAGTATAATTCTTTTCGATTTCTCTTCCATTTTATGAAGTAATGCTCTTAAACTCTGAATTGTACTCCAGCCAGGGCCTCATATTCGTCTCTTTCCCATGTGTTTGATCTGGGTGGCATGTACAAATTGGCTACAAATACTTTCCCTTCAGATGTATTTATCTCTACTGCAATCAGTTCTACTTGTGAGGGTATATCTAATTCTATATCTTTGACTTTTAAATTTTTCTTAGTTAATATTATAATTCCTCCATCTTTTTTAAGTTCCTATCTCTTCTCCATATATTATATTCCTCTAAGTTTAGGATGTCATTTGGTATCCTTGGTGTTAATTTTGTTTCAGTTAGGCATATTATATGTGGTTCATTTTCTCTGACATAATCATTCATCTCTAATCATTTAGATACCATTCCATCCACATTTGAGTACATCAACTTAATCATATTGTTTATATACTTGTCATGATTTGGTTCTGCTACCTTCCTCCTTTTTATTCCCTCCTGTTTATGTACCACTTTCATACCTGCAATCCAATTACTTTGTAAAAAAAATGTGTTCTTCTCCTCCTCTGATCTTCCCTCATTCTTTGTTTTTGCTTCCTCCCTGTGTGTGTGTGTGTGTGTGTGTGTGTGTGTGTGTGTGTGTGTGTGTGTGTGTGTGTCAGAAGTTGTGCAGTGTTTTAGTGAGCTGTGTGTATGTTCCTTTATATAAAGGAAAAGGGGAGCGAGAAGTACGTGGTAACTATAGGGGTATTTGCCTTCTTAGTGTGACTGGAAAAATAAATGGTAGAATACTCATTGATAGGGTTAGGCATATAACAGAGGAGCCAGTTCCAAAAGAACAAAGGGGGATTTAGGAAGGGAAAAGGGTGTGTAGATCAGATATTTGTTCTAAGATGTTTAACCCCTTAATACCGCAATTGTTTCAGGCAAGGTACCTCCCACAACTGCAATTCAGGGGTGTTTTGGCAACTTTCACCAAGGGCAAATTGACTGTGTTCTGGCTAAAGAGGAAGAATTTACACACCTGACAACGCAGTCCGTACCCGCGTAGGCCTAATGGTTACTTCACAATTGTGCGTCAAATAAAAAAAAAAATTTATGATAATTACCCCTCAAAAACAATCAGAAACATGAAAATTTTGACAACTACTTATTTTTCTTATTGAAACAGGTCATTTCAAAGTGTTTTGTCACACCAACCATGAAAACAAGTGTATGTAGGTGTGGGGAGATTACTATACTGTGGGAAGATAAAGTAGGCTGTGGAGAGTAGGACTGTAGGTATGGGGGTTGGAAATAACCAGCTTTTCTCATGAAAAGAAAGCACTTCATTGTTTTCTGTAACATCTACCATGAAAACAGGTGTGTATGTAGGTGTGGGGAGATAAAACAGGTGTGTGGAGTAGCCCTACAAGGTCTCATAGTCATTCCAAAACTTCGTTTTTAAAGGCTCCAACATGCTTGCATGTGTCGGCCTTGGTCACCTAATGGCGGCTCTCCATGCTGCACGATCCATTGCAGCCTCCCTGTTCAGTCCCTTAACCCTAAGGTCACACTTAATGACCTCGTCCCATGTCTTTCTCGGTCTGTCCCTCATAACCCCACCCCCAATATTAACACTTCTCACCTTCCTCACCCAATTATCATCCCCCATCCTCTCCACATGTCCAAACCATCTCAATCTACCTCTCCTCATCACAACACCAATACACTCCAGTCCCATCCTACCTCTCAACTCTTCCATCGTAAACCGAGCCCCTCCAGGCCTTGGACGCAGGGACGCACTGCACATGCACCTAATCATTGTCATTTCTGTACGTCTGAGCCGGCGAATATCTTCCTCCTTCACTGCCCAGGTCTCACTACCATACAGCATTACACTTCTAACACATGCTGCATACAAAGACCCCTTAGCATGTAGGGAGAGTCCTCTCAATGTCAGGAGAAGCAAGAGCACCCTGAACTTCTTCCAACCACTTCCCACACTAGCCACAGAGCTAGCTCCAGCCCCACCTCCAGCACACAACATGTGTCCCAAATAACAAAACTCTTCCACACACTCAAGAGATTCACCAGCAAGTTCAATCCTTTCACGTCTGACAATCTCCACCTGCTCACCCCAACACGCCGTACACATAAAATCAGCATTATCTCGCAGTCTGCCTCTGATACCACTACATCTCTTATGCACCCATTTATCACACACACCGCACAAGATGGAATTACTTCCCACGCCCTTGTGGCAAACTGCGCATGGCCACTCTCCCTCGTCTTTGACAGTACTGCCACCAACCCTAGATATCATCACTTTTGTTTTATCTGCATTTACCCTTAAACCCTTTTGCCCCATACCATCTCTCCACTTCCTAACCTTTCCTCCACCTCCCTTTTGTTCTCTGCAATCAACACCAAATCATCAGCATACAACAACTCCCATGGGAGACCATTTCTAAAGTCATGTGAAAGGGCATCAAGTACCATGATAAACAACATGGTACTCAAGACCGACCCCTGATGCACACCAACATTCACGGAAAACTCATCACTCAAATCTCCATTCACTCTTACCTGAGTGTGAGCACCCACATACATGGCCATAACCACCCTAACCAGCCACTCCTCCAAGGCAAGCTTTCTCATTGCCCACTTCACCACCTCTCTAGGGACTCTGTCAAAGGCCTTTTCCAAATCAACAAAAACAAAATAAAGATCCCTTCTCCTATCAATATATTTTTCCTGAATCTGTCGAACAATGAATATAGCATCAGTGGTCCCCCTACCTGGCATAAACCCAAACTGCATCCCATCAGTATTCACTCTTTCTCTAATCATACCTTCTAAAACTCTCTCCATTACCTTCATTATCTGATCTAAAAGCTTTATACCTCTATAATTTCCTCTTTCCAGGGCATCACCCTTCCCTCTACACACATTTACAATTACACTCTCACTCATAAATAATCCTATTTATCAGGTCAGTGACTAAACTCACCCCTATATCGCCTGAGGCCTTCAGCATTTCGGCAGTCAACCCAGACACACCTGCTGCCTTCCCCACCCTAATCCTGCCTATTGGCTCACTTACAGTAGCAGTATCAATCAAAGGCCATGGGCCAGACACTGGATCTTCTGGCTCCAAACCTTCCCTGTCCCAGTCAAACTCCTCATTCAACAACCGGTTATAATGCTCTCTCCATGCATCTTTAATATCCTCACTGTTCACCACTACCTTTCCTTTATCATTCTTCACACACTGCTCGCCTATAATATCCCGATTATCCCTCTTCACTTGACCTACCACCTTAAGTATCATATTTTTCCTTTCCCCATGATTTAGGTTATCAAGTAATAGTCTCTGTGACTCAGACTTTGCCCTGTATACCTCTCTTCTAGCCCTATGCTTGGCAGCCAAATATTCCTCTTTGCTACCTCCCTTCTTCCATTCCCGGAAAAGCCTTATTTTCTCCTTAATTGCAGCTTCTACACCCTCATCCCACCACCAAGTTACTGTATGTCTTGGTGGTCCTCTTGTCCAACCGCATGTTACATCAGTAACTCTCAAGAAATTGTTCTTGAGGGCTCTGTACTGTTCATTAACGCCTCTGTCTACAGCTCCCTGTTCAGCCACCACTCTCCTCAACTTGCTATAGAAGGCATCCCTTACTACTTGGTTTTTCAGCTCCCATATTTTCCTTCTAGGTACATAAGTCCTCTTTTTCATCACTTGTTCTTTAAGCACCATATCACAAATCAATAGTTTGTGCTGCTGCACACACTCCTCACTTCCTATAACTTTAACATCCCTCACTAACCTCCTATCATACGCATATAAATGTTTATAACCATCAAGGACGTCAAAATAAAGTTGAATAATGCAACAAATGCATGCATAAGAAAGGAAAAAAAAAACTAATTTGTTTCCGATGTCTGATTTTACTGTCCCAACTTCCCATTACACATTTATCACACCATTACAGTTATCACATTATCATTACACTTCATCATACTTATCATTACAGTTTCAGCAACAACCAAATTCTCTTGTGGAAACTCCATTTCATTGGAATTTATCACACCAGTCATGAAAACAGGTGTTTTATATGCATGGGGAGGTGAGACAGGTGCGGGGAGTAGCCCTACAAGGCCTCATGGTCTTTCGAAAACTAGCACAGACGGACACTACTCAGAGGTGCAAATCTGGGCAGGTAGGGAGAATGAAAAAAAATAAGATGCGTCGTATGTAGTACAACATACAGCATTCTCCAACTATGTATGTACAGAAACAGGTAGGTACAAAGTGAGAAAGTAACAGAGTGAGGTGTAAAAATTTGGGAAGCAGTAGAAATAATATGAAACAGGTACGTACATCAGGGCTGACACTCGGGGGCCTGTTGGGGGTTGGAAGGGTTGTGAGGGACAAGGAGGGAGAGATGGGGTGGGGTTTGGGGGGGGGACGAGGCTAGCAGGGAGGGAGGAGGGGCAAGAGAGGGTGGGAAGGGACGCAGGTTGTTGTGGGAGGAGAGGTTCAGTTGCGTGGAGGGTTGGGAGTGTGATGGGGGACAAGGAGGGCATGAGAGAGTGGAGTAGAGGGTGGCATAGAGGCAGCTGAGAGGGGGGTGCCCCCCCCCCCACTGCCCGTGTTGCTCCGATCCCACCTCATGCCACATCAAGGGCGAGTTCTCATTGGCCTGAAGCCATGTACGTCATAATCGGGGTGGAGCAAGCACTCCGCAGTTTTTTACAGGCCGCGTTCAGTTGATGCAATTAGGCATTTTGGCATAAAACTCAAATCGCATCTATTGATGCGATTAGGACTTAAAGGGTTAATGGAGAAGTATCTAGAGAAGAGAAAGAAACTGTATGCTGCCTTCATGGACTTGGAGAAAGCTTATGACAGAATAGATAGGCAAGGTATGTGGAAGGTATTAAGAATATATGGAGTGGAGGGGAAATTGTCAAGTGCTGTGAAGAGTATGTACGAAGGAGCTACAGCTACGGTGCGAGTGGGTGGTGAGCTGAGTGAGTTCTTTGATCTAAATGTGGGACTGAAACAGGGATGTGTGATGTCTCCATGGCTGTTATATATATACATGGATGAGGTTGAAAATGAGGTGCTAAGTAGGGCAGTGGATGTGGGGGTGGCTCTAATGAATGCAAGTGAGATGTGGAAGATTCTGGTGTTGCTGTTTGCTGATACACTATTGTTGAGTGAAGATGAATGGGAGTTGCAAGGTTTGGTGAATGAATTTGGGACAGTGTGTAGGAAGAGGAATCTGAAAGTTAATGTAAACTAGAGTGAATTTATGGTGTTTGAGAGGAATGAAGCCACAGAATGCACAGTGAGGGTGGATGGTGAGGATATGGAGAATGTGAGTGCATTCAAGTGTATGGGTAGTGTGATGAGTAAGGATGGAACTTTGGGGGATGAAGTGCATGAAAGGGTACAGCAGGGAAGGGTGGTTGTTGGTTCACTGAAAGCAGTGATGAAAAATAGGGAGGTGAGTATGGAAGTTAAGAAGTCACTGCATGATAATATTGTGATCCCTACCCTGACGTTGGAAGCGAGGCATGGACCTTGCTAGAGGGGAACAAGTCAAGAGTGAAAGCAGTGGAAATGAGTTACTTGAGAGGAGCATGTGGAGTGACATGGAGGGACAGGTTGACGAATGAAGAAGTGAAGGAACGTTGTGGGGTGGATGTGGATATGGTTGAGAAAATTAGGAGAAATACATTGAGGTGGTTTGGACATGTGGAGAGAATGGAGAATGAAAGACTGACTAAGAGGGTATATGTAGGTGAAGTGGAGGGAGGGAGAGGGAGGGGAAGACCAAGGATGAGGTGGAGGGATGGTATTGAGAGGTATATGAGGGAGGGGGGAGTGAGTTGGGGGGAGGGCAGTCATGTGGTGGGTGACAGAGCGACTTGGAGGCGCATTGTCTGTGGCCACCCTTTGCGGGATTAGGCCATTGGGCTATAGATAGATAGATAGATATAAATAAGTAAGATAAGTGAAACAACCATTGCATTTCATAATAAGACTGTCTTTATATGTGGTAAAACAATGGACATTTTCAAGTAAGAGACATTTTCAAGTAAGGGACATTATCAAGTATGGGACATTTTCAAGTAAGGGACATTTTCAAGTAAGGGACAAGTTGATTCCCTATGTAGTCCCTTAAATCGAGGTTTGAATGTATATATATATATATATATATATATATATATATATATATATCCATCCACTCGTCCATCATCCAATCCTACATTGCCCCATGAGGAGCGTAGGAGCCCGGGGCTAGGCAGTTGGTCCCGACAATTACTGTAAGATGAGAGTGACCAGCCTCACTCATCCCTGAGTGGCATTACATGAGCAATCAACCCCAACCATCCCTTGGATATAAACCTTCACCGGCTCAATCCGATTGGAGCGCAATAATTACCCACTAAACCACCAGGCGCCAAAATTTGGTTATATGGTTACCACCCAGCGTAGTAAATGGTTTCCTGGTGCACAGGAAACCATTTGGCTTGTCACTCAGTGTAGAGTCACCCACAGGCTGAAGGAAGTGGAAAGAATGAAGGAAAGAAAGACAGAAGAGGGAGTGTAAAGTCACCCATAGGCAGAAGGACAATGAAAGAATGAAGGAAAGAAAGACAGAAGAGAATGGAAGGAAAGAAGGATGGAGAGGAAAGGGCAGACACCCGAGAGCAGCACTACATTGAATGAGAGGATGGTAAGTGCCCCCACCTACCACAATATATATATATATATATATATATATATATATATATATATATATATATATATATATATATATATATATATATATATATATATATATATATATATATATATATATATATATATATATATATATATTATATATATTTATATGTTTATATATATATATTTATATGTTTATATATATATATGTTTTTATATATATATATATATATAGTATGTATGTATATATACATATAGTATATATGTATGTGTATGTACTGTTTATATAAGTATTTGTATTAAACTCCACAAAAAGTTTGTACAGTAATATTGTATTCATTTGCAGCACAACAAGGAAGTGCGTGATCCTCGGGGTCGAACTCCTCTCATGTTGGCAGTTACCTTAGGTCACCTGGAGTCTGCTAGAGTCCTGCTGCGTCACCACTGTAATGTTAACGTTGAGACCAGTGATGGATGGACTGGTAAGTATTCCTAATTTAATATCACTATTGAGTTTCAACAGTAGTTACTTTAGTTTTGCCTTCAGAAGATATTACGATACATGTATTAAGTTTTTCTCACTCATCCATCTGTCCATCCATCATCCAGTCCTATGTTGCCCCATGAGGAGCGTAGGAGCCTGGGGCTAGGCATGTTGGTCCTGGCATTTAGGATGAGAGTGACCAGCCTCACACATCCCTGAGTGGTATTATGTGAGCAATAAACCCCAACCACCCATTCGATAGAAACCTGTACCGGCTCAATCCAATTGGAGCGCCTTAATAACTCACTAATCCACCAGGTGCCATAATTTGGCTATATGGTTACCACTCAGCATAGTAAATGGTTTCTTGGTGCACAGGAAACCATTTGGCCTGTCACTATAAAAAGGATCATTTAAAATCATCGCTGGTGGAGCAGCACTTATTTTATTTGTCTTGAGATTATATCAAGATTACCTATTTCTTCACTCATACAAAGGATATCAACATCTGACAAGACTAGTTAAGTCTTAAGTAAGGATAAGAGGGATCTTCTCAGTTGATGGTATTTTGGGGCAACAGATGCAAGATTACACATGTTTGTTACAGGGTTACACCTTTTATTTCTCCATTAGGAGCATAAGGATCTGTTACAGTCGCCTAAAGAAGCGACAGCAGAGTATCCAGAAGATTTCGGTCAGCGATAATGCACATACTGTGCTCGTCAGAAGTATCGAGCGCCCTGCGTCCCTCCTATGAAACAAACCTTTCAACATTGAAAAAACATATAAATAATGCATTTTATTTACCTTTAGTGCTTCGTAGGGCATCCTTTACATTTTTTCACGGACCTGAGACGTCTTGGAAGTGAAAGGGCGAGGTTCCTGAGGTGCTGGAGGGGTATTTTGTCCCAGGAGTTGCGAATGGCTGCTTCCAGCTTAGGCAGAGAGCTCACGTCCTTCCCTTGGAGATTCTTCTTTACGAGGTACCAGAGGTTTTCTATCGGGTTGAGGTCTGGGCTATTGCCTGGCCAGTCTTTCATGAATGATACCTCGCAGTCATGAAACCAATTGGTGACCAATTTGGCCTTATGAGCAGGTGCACTGTCCTGCTGAAACACTCATGCATCTGTGAGCTCGAAGGACTCAGGTAAGTGATCACACAGAAGCTCCAGATAAACGTCCTGATTCACTCTGCAGTTCTTGGGAAGCACAACAAGCTTCCCCAAACCTTTACCAGAAAAACAACCCCATACCATGAGTGAATCAGGGTGTTTAACTGTGCTTTCCACATAACGGGGGTCAAGCGGGTCACTACCTTTGCGCCAGTACACCCGTGCTCCTCGATTACAGGTAACACTAAACGTTGCCTCATCAGACCACAACACTGACAACCATTGCTCCTCACCCCAGTTAAGGTATTTGTTAGCAAAGGCAAGCCTACGAAGTCGCTGGTAACGTGGAAGAAGAGGCTTTCTCACAGGCCTGTGACTTGTGTAACCAAGTTCATGGACTCTTCGAGACACTGTGCTCACAGAAACTTCACCAAACACTTCTGGGTTGCTCTTCTTTATTTTCCTTGCACTCACACGTGGATTAGACTCCACTGCACGTTTTAAAACATTAACAGACCTCGGGGAAGTTTTCCTGGGCCTACCAGACCGCAGTTTCTTTGTGGGAATGTCACCACTGTTTTCCGCTCGAAAACAGGTGCACCACATACGCACTGTCGATCGAGCCACACCAACCAGTTCACTAATTTCCTTCGTTTGGTGGCCTGCCTCCTTTAGAGCAATGAACTGGGATATGATTTCACTCGATAGTTCACGGATAGGTGCCATAACAAAGCGACGAAAGCCAAAACACTGTGGGACACTCGGTAAAAAATGGCGCAATAAGAGAGGGACACGCGGCGGAGTTCCTCTTTCTCTCACACAGCCCGTAGGCAAGTGAGGCGGGAACCAACCAGCGCGCAGCAAGTCCTCAAGCTCCCGTGACATCATGCTAGTGCCCCCAAACATCTGGCTCAATTTTTAGTACCAAAAACGGGTGATGCTTTTTTGGCCATAAGTATTGTGCACCCTGCCATAGGCGCTCGATACTTCTGACGAGCACTGTACTTTTCCATTTATCTTTACAAGGTGAAACCTGTTATGTAAAATTGTTACAGAATACAGTAAGTAAATGCCAGAGTACCAGTACGGCATATTTCAAAACTGTAGGAAGCAGTTCGTTACGTACGATAACAGGAAATTCTAAACGGAACTTAATGAAATTTCAAAACTGTCACTCAAGGACAGTCAGGACCAAGTTACAAGTCCAAATCTAGTATGGTAACATGCGATAAGTTTTAGACGGAGGAGAAAAGGGCTTCAATAAACATTTAAAGTTAGTCATTATTATCCATCCATCCATCATCCAATTCTGTGTTGCACCATGAGGAGTGTAGAAGCCCGGGGCAAGGCAATTTGGTCCTGACATTTAAGATGAGAGTGACCAGCCTCACTCATCCCTGAGTGGCATTACATGAGCAATAACCCCAACCACCCCTTGGATATAAACCTTTACCGGCTCAATCCAATTGGAGCGCTGTAATTACCCGCTAGACCACCAGGCGCCATAATTTGGTTATATGGTTATCACCCAGAGTATTAAATGATTTCCTAGTATACAGGAAACCATTAGGCTTGTCACTCAGTGTAGAGTCACCCATAGGCGGAAGGAAGAGGAAAGAATGAAGGAAAGAGAGACAAAAGAGGGAGTGTAAAGTTACCCATAGGCAGAAGGATGAGGAAAGAATGAAGTAAAGAAAGACAGAAGAGGAAGGAAGGAATGGAGAGATGAGAGGAAAGGGCAGACACCCGAGAGCAGCACTACATCGAGTGAGTTGATGGCGAGCGCCCCCACCTACCACAAGTCATTATTATTTGTAGAATAATTTCTGTTACAATAGTAGGGAATACTTTAAAGTTGACCATCATCCACTCACATGATGTAGTGCTGCCTAATTCTTGCTTGTCCTTTATAATTCTTTTTCTGTGCCTGCCTTCCTCTCTTCCTATTTTTCCCATCTTTCCTGTCACTTCTTATTGTTTTTCTTTCCTTTAAAGGTGGCTTTACATTGAGTGACAAGCCAAATGGTTTCCTGTAAGCCAAGAAACCAATTATAACTCTGGGTAGCAACCATATAACCAAACCATACGTGCTCCCTATGTGTCAGCAAGTGGGTTGGTGGAGGATTAGTGCCCCTGCCCGTAAAACAAATAACTCAGTCAAACGACCACCCCTTATGGGATTATGGCGTCTGGCAGTAGATAGATAGATAGATAGATAGATATTTCTGTGCCTAAGTTCTCCACGGGTGACGACAGAAAGCGGGAAAGTGGCATAAGTTAGTAGGCTACTTTAAATGATTCAATCAACAAGCACGAAAAGAGACAACTTTTACTCCGAGACATGCAGTAATTACTGCCAGACATTAAGAAAAATCTCTGGAAGATTTAATATAAGCCTGAGGACTATCAGTGAATGAAATACAGTAATACCTCTATGTATGATACCCCTAAATGCGGTACCTCGGCTTAGTGATGAGAGTAGAAATACCACCATACCCCGTCTAACGATGGCCAAACCCCGGTTTAATGATGGGTTTTGTTTTGTTTTGTTTCGTTTCATTTTTAAAGGCTCCAACATGCTTGCATGTGTCGGCCTTGGTCACCTAATGGCGGCTTTCCACGCTGCATGATCCATTGCAGCCTCCCTGTTCAGTCCCTTAACCCTACAATTGTGTGTTTAGGTTGATTTATAAACTGTTTTTAAGACTAACTTTAATGTGTTTTAGCCATAGGTGGGGTGAACATTGTCATATTGTGGTACAGTTTACTGAACTTGATCTTTTCCAGACTATATTTGATGATTTTCAGATTTTATATGTTGGTTTTAGTGAGTTATTTACAGGTGTTAGGCTTAGGTTAGCGTTTTTACAGCTGTTAGGCCATTTAGATTGGGTTTAACACGTTCCCCGCGTTTCAGCAATATGAGTTCTCTCCCTGGTCGCGTTTCACTTCAGAACTCTCTCCCAGCAGTCTGTAAGGAGCTATCACAGTGAAAGGATTTATGTCGCTTTACTGAGTACCAATGAGGGATATGCCTTCATAAAAGTAGTGCGTCACTGGTGGCCCAACACGTGGTATCCTGACATTTTCTTCTCATGTTGCATGATGCACCACTGGTGGATCACTGAGGTAGTGGAGGAGTAGACTGTAGCACCAGTCAAACAGGGCAGTACTCCCAAGGTTGATGGCAAGCTGGTGATAGGGAGAGCTGGACCTCCAGTTTCACCAGCCCTCAGGACTTGATCCTGACCATCTCCCTTTTCTGAACATTTTCAGTGCATTCATTTACACAGAGAGTAGGCCAGCATGCTCTCATAATACCTCTACCTTCAACTGTCTACACCACACTGCATGCACATAACATATCACACCTTCTATTCACATCTTTAGTAATGGCCGCTGCAATCTTACTGTCAAATGAGGTGGTACCTCGGATTGCCACCACCGGCAGGGTAGGGCTGGAGGCACAGGGTCCTCCCGGTCGCCATCAAGCGACTGTGCCAGCAGCGACTGTTGCTATTTCCGGGAATGCTCGTCGGCGAAGAGGTGACGGTGCGGCCTTATTCTTTACCAGCATCCGCGGCCTTACCACAAATTTAAACTCAGTTCATTTTTTCCTTCAGTCCATATCCCCTTTGGCCCTTTTCCTCACAGAACCACAAATCTCACCCTCTACCGATATATCTCCATTTTGTTTTCCCGGTTACCATCTCCTTACAAACTTTCGTAACAAGGGCAGCACCTGTTGTTATATCAAATCCCAATATGCAGTTGACACTATTTTAAACTTCACTTCATCCAGTTTTGATTACTCATTATATAAATTAAATTGCCAAAACATTACCAAATATATCTGTGTAGTTTATCGTTCCCCCAATGCTTCTTCGGAACCCAGTGTATTTGATTCCATATCCACGCAGTTGAGTAACCTTGACCTTGCCCTTGGCAGTGAAATTACCATTTTGGGTGATTTTAACATACACAATGTTGAATGGTTATTGCATTCTGCCCGGACTGACGACGCTGGTCTAGAGTGCGAGCTGTTTGCGGAATCGTTTAATCTCACCCAGTTGGTAAAGCAACCAACCAGAATACCTGATAATCCTGATCATAATGCCCATCTCTTGGATTTATTCTTGACAAATAATCTAGATCAATACAGGATAGAGGTACTGTCACCACTTGGATCCTCTGACCACAATCTCATCAAAGCCTCATTAGTTAACCCTCCTACACCTCCCCATTCTGAACCTGTCAGGGTGACCCGATGGCACTTTGACAGGGCAGACTGGGATGGATTTAGAAATTATCTTGCTGATGTTCCATGGCAGTCTTTCTTCTCTAGTGATCCCAATTCTACCCAGTCCCACATTTGCGACTTAATACTAGCTGGTATGGATTTATTCATACCAATTCAACAATTCACTAAAAGATCAAACTCTCCAAAATGGTTTGATGGCAATTGTGCCAGAGCAACAGCCCAAAAGTCATTAGCATATAACTCTTACTTAAAATCAAAAACATCTGAATCACTCTCCCAATTTAAAATTGCTAGAAATCATGCAAAAGCTGTATTAAATCTATCTAAATCAAACTTTCTTCAAAAGCAAGCATCAAAACTACTTAACAACCCTAATGACAATAGAATATTCTGGTCAACTCTTAATTCTTTCAATAATAACTTTAACAAGTCATCTTCCATTCCCCCACTAAAATCTTCAGATGGCAATATTACAAATGACGCACGTGGGAAAGCAGATATCTTTGCTAGTACCTTTGCCAGAAATTCTACCATAGATGATACCAGTCAGAATGTCTCAGTACTGGAACTTGACTCTCCCGAAATTGCCCCACTTAAAATACAGACAAGATACGTAAAATCCATCCTAGACAATTTACCTACCAACAAAGCTCCAGGCCAAGATGGAATTCCGCCAATTGTTTTGAAAAAATGTTCCCCTGAACTTGCCTCTGTCCTAGCTAAATTATTCAGACTATGCATACGTACTTCTTTATTCCCAAATTCATGGAAAGAAGCCAATATCCACCCAGTTCCGAAGAAAGGGAGTTCGTCTGACCCCTCCAATTACAGACCAATAGCTGTCACATCTTCTCTTGGTAAGGTATTTGAAACTTTAATTAATAAGCATATTGTTAAACATTTTGAATCCAACAACTTAATTAGTGATAGACAATACGGTTTTCGCCACGAAAGATCCACCATTGACATACTCAATCTCTTAACTCATACCATCCATCAATCAATTGATCTTTTTGGAGAAACTCATGCAGTAGCTCTTGATATCTCTAAAGCTTTCGACAGAGTATGGCACCGTTCCCTGCTGTCCAAACTCCCTTGCTATGGACTAACGTCTTTTGTTCCTTTGATTTCTTCTTATCTTAGTGACAGGAAAATAAAGAGTAAAAGTAGATGATGTATATTCGAATTTCCACTCAATTAACGCCGGCGTGCCACAGGGATCAGTTCTGGCGCCAACCCTATTTCTGGTTCACATTAATGATCTCTTATCTGTCACTCACAATCCCATTCACTCATATGCAGATGACTCAACACTACATAGTTCATTCACACTCAGACATCCATTTACAAAGTCTAATATCTATACCTCTCAACTCAGTACAGCCATCTCCATAAATCAAGATCTATCTACAATCAGTGAATGGGGACGAAACAACCTTGTCTCTTTTAATGCTAGTAAAACTAAATATATACAGTTTACTAATAGACAGATATTGCCAGATTCGTACATTACCTTCAGTGCTACTAATATTCCCATCTCCAAAAGTATTGAAATTCTTGGTATCTCACTTAACAGTGCCCTCAGCTGGACCTCTCATGTCAGATCACTTGCTAAAACCGCCTCAAAGAAACTTGGATTATTGTACAGAGTCTGTAACTTCTTCGCCGATGAGCAGTTGGCTATAATTTATAAGAGTCATGTGCGCTCTCAGCTTGAATATTGCTCACCCTTGTGGAATGGTTGTGGAGAGGTTGCATTAAGACAACTAGACAAAATTCAGAATAAAGCTGTTAGAATCATTAACAACCCTGCCATTACATATAAACTACCTCCCCTGCAAGTAAGAAGGAATGTTGCCTCCCTTGCATTATTTTACAGATATTTTTTTGGCAAATGCTCAGACGAAGTTGCGTCCATGGTGCCACCTCTCCATGCCTTCCCTCATGCTACACGGGCATCTGATAGCGCTCATGACTGGAATGTCACTCAACCATATTGCAGAACTTCTGCCTATCAGAATTCTTTCATTCCCCGAACTGCATCTCTGGAACTCGCTTCCCCAGAGTTGTTTTCCTCCAAATTTCAACCCACAACTGTTCAAGTCTAGCTGTTACAGATATCTTATGAACAGAGGACACCAGTAATCTGGTGTATGCAATATTTTTTTTTTTTACCCATTTGTTTTTCCTTCCTCTGTTCTGTTATTTATTTAAAAAAAAAAAAAAAAAAAAAAAAAAAAATTGGCCCAGGTAGCGCAGTCTCAGCTCACCCTTACCTGGTGCTTCAATTTTCTTTGGTTTGTTACCATCTCATTCTCTGTCGTGAAGTTCCAGGTGGCACTTACCTATTTAGGTAATTGAAGGAAGTCCAACCAAAGGTCCAACACTACCTTTTTTATTATTATCCTGTTTCTTGTTCATTTTTCCTCCTTCTAATCTCTTCACCAACCTTCTAAAGTTTTTTTTTGCATAACTGAAGACAGTGTTTCTTGCAACCAAGCATAATGATAGCTGGGTACGTTGAATGCCGTAATAGTAATCATCAGTGTCCAGCCAGGGATAATTACAAGTATTGGTTATAATTAATCATTTATAATTATTAAAAAAAGTTCAGTAACCAAAAACATCCAGCACTTATCTTTTTTTGTTGTTTCCTAACAAAGTAAATGTAGAACTGTTCGAAAAGAGAGTGGTTACTCCATTTTTTCTTCTAGTAAAAAATCACAAATATTTATCATTAGTAAATTTATTCTTTGTTTGTTTGTCTGTTGAAGAAAAGTGTATTTGCATCTCATGGCCCTAGTTCTGCAACACGGAGGTGTTTTTCAATGTTTTTGTGTAATTAATAGTATTGTTTGACATCTAAATGATATGTAATAGTCACTACTGGAAGTCTGATATACTGTATATTCTCTAACTAAATAGGCATTTCTCTAATCTTATATCATAATCCTATTCAACATGTCTTCTACTGTAGAAGCAGCAACAAAAAATCTGCCCAGCAAATAATCGTGACGGTGAAATACATAAAAAAGTGAAAACAAATTATTACTCATTATTGCACCACCAGTGTATCAACACGCTAGGAATGAAGACATCAAATGGTACACCAGTGGCTCAGCACGCGGGTAACGTTTAAACTTGTTTTTGGGCTCATTTGGGTGGGTTTTGGACTTGATGGGGGGAAACCCAAGGCTGGTAACGCTTCCCATTACTTTACACGTCGAAAGTACCCCGATATACGATATCCCGCCTAACAATGGGGTTTTACCTAACCAATTACATTGTTAAACCAGGATATGCCTGTATAAAGAAAGAACCTCAAAAAGTTGCCAAGAGTCAGAGCTCTGTGGAGAACGCCAGCTTCTGTCATAACCTAGTATCCTTAGTGCATAAATGATTGGCAAGAGTAAGAAAATGAAGAGGTTTATAAACAAATCACTGAGTTCAGAACTTCCAATTCAGCATTTTCAGTTAAGCAGGACATGACAGTTCATTAAAAAAGAAAGAGTTGAAAGATAGAGCCAAAGTATGTGCTTTTGCATTGCAAAAGTTTATAAACTCATTTTCTGGTCCTCTTTATTGCCTAGCATAAGAGAAAAGGGTAAAATCTGTTATTACCTCCTTACATCTGAAAATAATTTGGCATCATTTGGGAATAAAGTAGCTAATTATGATTTTTATAAGCAAGGGGAAGACAAACAATAAGTGGCAGAAAGGCTTAGCTGCTGCCTCGGGTAGGGTATCCTAAGAAATACAGTGATCTCTCAGTTATCCGAATGCTCATTTTCCAAGTGTGTTCAGTATCCGGATGCTGGGCCTTGGCTGTATTAAACCATTATCTGAATTTACTTGCTATTTTCCGGACGTAAAAGTGCCTGAGAACTTCCGCCGGCCAGCCAACATGTCCAAACATCCGATATCGTGGCCGCTGGGTTCGAGCTGTGATCGGGGAGTAGTCTGTAACCCACAACCATATCTAAAATGTCTGTCTGATTGGTCAAAATCACGTGCTCGTCCTATCACCCAATTAATATGACTGTAACCTGCAAGCAGTGTCAAAATGTCCGTGCGCATTCCCCACCGAATGTCTAATATCGCGCAGCACAGGGGCTAAGTCTTGCCCAGCCACCACCTCCATCGAAAACAGACCACAATCCATGAGTTTATGTTCGACAACAGTGGCCATCCGCCTCTTTATCGAAGGTCGAAAGTCCCCCGGTCATGGTGCGTTGTGTTTCCGAGTGGCCACTCAGCGTCTAACAGACCGCAAGGCACGAGTAAATGTACAGCAAAAGCGCCTGTCTGCATGTTGACAGAAGGAGGAGAATCCTGCCCCCAGCCTCGCCTCTCCCCCTTCCTCCCGTCCCTTCTCCATACCTTCCCGGCTCCCCCCTCACTCCCTCAGTCCTTACCCTCTTCCTTGGTGATAGCATTAACTCGAGAGTTTTCAAAATTTTTTTGCGATTTATTCAACTACTATTAATCTATGGAAATTCCGAGGTGACCACGAGAAAGTTCTTAAACTTCTGCATCCAGACATATGCTTAACTCTTTATGGTGGCAAAATTTTGAACTAGGATGATGGGAAGTTATATGAAGGTAAGTTTTACTCTTGAAAACTTCATTCTTGCTTGAATTTCATACTCTTACTTGTCAGTTTTATATGTTTTTATTAGCTAATCTTATAGTATAAACACCAGTGAAGATGAAGGTATATGATTTATACCAATACTATATAAGCAATTTATGGTGGCATATCTGGCCATTTTTTTGTGAGCCCCGTGGCCAATCACTCGTCACAGACAACAGATTTTCAAACTGTTGTCAGTTTTTTTGTGGATTTTTGTTCTTTATGCATTGTTTTCATGATGTTTAGCATTAATATGGATAATCCTATGTGTGTTTTGGTGTTTAAAAATGGTAGATTGACCTAAAAACAGTGCCAAAATTAGGAGTGGTACTGTACGTACAGTCGTGTATAGGTTGTGTGTTTTTTGGTTTTCAGCATTTTTTTTCATGGTTTTCTTGGTGTTCCGCATTACTTTGGATATTCCTATGTGTGTTTTGATGTCAGAATATGGTAGATTGACCCGAAAACAGTACCAAAATTAGGAGGAGTACTGAACTACAGTTGTGTATAGGTTGGGTGTTTTTTGGTTTTCATTTTTTTTTTTCATAGTTTTCTTGGTGTTTAGCATTACTTTGGATATTCGTATGTGTGTTTTGATGTTTAAATGTGGCAGATTGCCCTGAAAACAGTGCCAAAAGTAGGGCAGGTACTGTACATACAGTGGTGTATAGGTAGGGTGTTTTTTGGTTTTCAGTGTTTTTTTTTTTTTTCATGGTTTTCATGGTGTTTAGCATTACTTTGGATATTCCTATGTGTGTTTTGATGTCTAAATGTGGCAGATTGACCTGAAAACAGGCCTAATTAGGAGGGATACTGTATATATGGTACAGTGGTGTATAGGTAGGTTGTTTTTTGGTTTTCATTTTTTTTTTCTCTAATGGTTTTCTTGGTTTTGAAAATTATTTTGGATAATCCTATGTATGTTTTGATGTCAAAATATGGCAGAATGATCGGAAAACACTGCGAAAATAGGGAAGGGTACTGTACATACAGTAGTGTTTAGGTAGTGTTTTTTGTTTTCTGTGTTTTTTCTGCATGGTTTTCTTTGTGTTTACCATTACCTTGGATATTCCTGTGTGTGTTCTGATGTCTGAGTATGCCTGATTGACCAGAAAATACTGCCAAACTAAGCATAGGTACAATACAAATAAGTTAGGTATAGGTTGGAAGTGGGTACAGGTAGGGTCTGGGTGTGGTAGGGGAATAGTGTTCATTATCCGGATGTTGCCACTACCCGGACATGCCTTTGGCTCTATTATGTCTGGATGAATGAAGGATTTTCATTGTTGTGGCATCCTTATTGTTGCTATATCATCACTGTAGCATTCGAAAATACCGTAGTGTACTGCAGTCACAAGAATTTTCCTTAATTGGACTTTGAAACTAGAGCTTCTGTATTTGAAATCCTGGGAAGCAAATACATCAAGAACATGGGGTTATAATGTACTGTGTGCTGCTTGCGGAATAATACATTACATATTCATTCAGTACAGGATCATGTGACTGTATTCTATTGATACATAATTGTCAAGTGAAGATGAAGGGAATCTGCAGTGCATGGTGAATGAGTTTGGGAGAGTGTGTAATATATGGAAACTAAAAGTGAATGTGGGGGAAGAGTAAAGTTATGATCTTCGAGAGAAATAAAGTCACCAAAAGTACAGTGAGGTTAGAGGATGAGGGAGTGGAAAATGTGAGTGCATTTAAGTACTTATGTAGTGTGATGAGTAAGGATGGAAGTTTGGAGGATGAAGTGCTTGAAAGGGTACAACAGGGAAGAAAGGTTGCTGGTTCTTTGAAAGCAGTGATAAGAAATAGAGAAATGAGCATGGAAGTAAAAATTTTGTTGCATGATGGTACTGTATTGTGATACCAACTCTAACATATGGAAATGAAGCTTGGACCTTGCTGGAAGGACACAAGTTAAGAGTGAGAGCAGTGAAAATTAGTTATTTGAGAGGCACATGTGTAGTTACATGAGAGACAGACTGACAAAAGAGGAAACAAAGAAGTGTTGTGGTGTATGTGGATTTGATAGAAAGCATTAGGAGAAATACATTGAGGTGGTTTGGCCATGTGGGGGAGGATGGAGAGTGAGCGACTGATGATGAGAGTGTATGCGAGCGAGGTGAAAGGGGGGGACATTGAGGATGAGATGGAGGGATGGAGTGGAGAGGTATATGAGAAAGAGGGATATGGGCTGGGGGAAGGGTAGTGAAATGGCAGGGGACAGGGCAATATGGAGACAATTTGTTTGTGGCCACTCCTTACAGGATTAAGGCGTCTGGCAAGAAATAGATAGGCATCCATTCAAATTGGCAAACGTATCTAAGTGTTAATGTCTGATATATCATTGTGTCATGTTACTTATTTTACATAATTCTTTTGCGTGGTGTACATATATATTTTATTTGATATGATGTGATGTAGGCACAGAATTTTTACATTATACTTGTATAGTATTCACTAAGTTTTCTTTGAATGTATGGCAGTGTAGAGTGACCAGAGCAATATGAAACTCTACCATCACTTCTTGTGGTGACTGTACAAGCAATAACTTAGCTATGATTGGCCATGGTGGGGGAGGAATGAGTTCAATGTGGGAGGGTAGTGTGATGCCAAAGAAAATTTTTGGAAGTGAGATTGAGGATGAAAAATCTAATAGAGGCAAATGTAATGTGATATTGAAAAAGAGAGTGGAGCATTATATTGAAAGAGAGAGAGAGTTTTTTATAACCCTGCCTTATTTACCCCCTCACTCCATTCCTCTTCCTCTGACAGTCCTTTCCTTCTCTCTTTGTGTAACTTAATCTCAGTCCATCACCCCATTCCTCACCACTCATCTTTTTCTGTCCTTATCCTCACATTCTATTGCTCTTTTCACCTCTCAATGACCAACTGGATATCCAAAGAAAAATAAGAAATAAGAAAGGAGGACTGGAAGTGGTAGAATGAGTGGAAGTAGATGATTGAGAAGGCAACAAGGAAGAGGTACCAGGTAAAGAATCTACAAAAGACAGCAGGAGAAAGTCAAGAAGGAGAGGAGAGAAATGAATGGTTGGGGATGTTCATTGTCCAGTCACTCAGTGCAGTGCTACTCCAAGGTTACTCTACACTGAGTGACATGCCAAATGATTTCCTGTAAACCGGGATATCTTTTAATATGTTGAGTGACAACAATATAACCAACCCACACTGTATGTGTTCCCTGTGTGTCAGCAAGTGGGTTGACAGAGAATTACTGCCTCTCCCTAGAAAACAACTAACTAAAAAGATAAAAAAAAAATACCTTGGACCCAGACTGACTTCCAGGTGACAACCAAGGACCGAACAAAGAACATGTTGCAGATTTCAACTCAAAATGTGAGGGGCACAGATGATGAGGTGAAAGAGAGAGAGATGGTCCAGGTGCTTGAGGATGCAAAAATGGACATTTGTGCTTTGGCTGAGATATATGTGGATTGACTGAGACCAAATGGAGAGGTGAGAGAGTGGGAGTATGGATTGGGTCTATATATAGGAGTAGGTGAGAATGAGGGTGCGAAGGGGGGTGTATGTATTGTTGTGTACACGAGATGGAAGGAGAGTATAAGTGAGTATGGATCATTTGGTTCAAGGATTGTTTGGGTAAGATTGAACATAAGAGTACAAGCATGGGCGATAACACGTGTATGTGCACTGATGGAAGACCGTTCAACAGAGTAAACAAAGAGTTCTGGGCATCTGTGGAAGTATGCATGGAAAAGTTTAGGATGAGAGAGAATATTTTTGATTCAAGATATGAATGGAAAAGTAAGGTGGATGGAGTGGTTGGTAAGTGGAGTGTGCCAGCAGAAGTGGGTGAGAATGGTTGTTCTCTAGTGGACATTTGTACTGGGAGGGGACTGGTGAATACCCTCATTAGGAACAAAATGATCCACAGATGTACTGTACACAAGTGATGAGAAAGGTGAGTGGTGAGCTGAATGATTGGAAGGCAATGATTGATTATGTGTGTGTGTGGATGGAAGAAAGAGAAGATATATGGTGGATGGGAGAGCATACAGAGGTTGAGGATGTGGACTCTCTGACCGCTACTTGGTGGTGATGAGAGTCAAGGTACGAATGAGATAGGTGATAAGAGAGAAGAGCACAAGGAAGCAGTTTATATAAAGAGAGTAGAAAGGTTGCAGTAGGATGGAAAAATGACAGAATATAAGAAAAGATAGTGGAGCTTTATATTGAGAGAAAGAGAGAGAGAGAGAGAGAAAAAAATAAAAATAAAAACCTGGAGGTAGGTCTGTCATGGCCATTCGTGTCTATTGGTTCCTAGGAGGGAACAAGGCATCAGAGATAGTGATGATGTTGCATTTCTTAACTCACAATGAAAACTATTCCTTCCTTCTCATGTTATAAACGGTGCAGAAGCTGTATAAGTAGTAAATTTAAGTTGTTGTTGCTCTTGTTGTTTCCCTGGCATCTGATTGTAAACCTGGCAGTCCACCATTCTTGTTTCAGGAGATAAGAAGAGAGTTGAAAGATGTTTGTGTAACTGGCAGCACTTACATTATATCGTGCTCCAGCATGAAAGCATCCTTCTCGAGGGCCAGGAAATTTATAACATATACCTGGTACAGTGCTGTATTTTTACCTGATATTGTTATCCTTGTTGTCTTGTCTATATTTTAGACTAAAAACTTATTTCTCGCCCCTCAGTGGTTCAGGAGGCAACAGGGACAGGAGATCCTGAGCTGCTGGGTGTAGTGTTGGAGGGTAGAGACACACAGCGTTACTCTTCTCGAGTGGCTGGCATACCATCCCTCCTTGCTAAACTTAAAGAGGTAAATATAATTTCCTTATGCAGTGTACAGGTGTGTAAGGGTCTGGCATAGAAGTAGCTGTAGGCTTAGGAGCAATTAGACTGTGTCTGATACACACACTGGAGTTGGAGATAGTTGTGGATTGTGATATGAGTAAAACTTCCTCATTCATCTTAAGTTTGTGCCGACTGCAGTCATTTGAACAGACCTCATTATTGCTGTTGGAGTGATCTAGTACGAATGTTGTTATTGGCTTACTCCTTATATGAAGGTGTCGTGCGAGAAGATAGTCGATAAAGAATCGTTTGTGGGAAGATAGTAGATGGTTGGCTACCATTGAGAGTGAAATGTGGCAAAAAGTTTGATAACTAGGTACTGTACAGAGTCATCATTATCAGGCAGGAAACTCAAAAATAAATAGAGTCAAAGTTCATGTTGAGATTCTCAAATTGTTACAGATCTTATAACACATTTGTCATTTCTGTTTTCTCATGAGTTTCCAGGAATTGTTTGGAAGTGATCAGCTGTACCACAGCCAGCCTCAGTACATTATGGATATATTTTTAGAAGAAGCATGATGTCATTTGAGATCATAAAGTTTGCTTTTAATAATTTCTGGTATCACTGACCATATCGCTGGTTTGGGGAATTCTGAAACTTTCAAGTGAATGGACTGGTTGGCAGTCAATTTATTTTTAAAGTAAGCAATTTATTTGGCAGATAAATGTGCTGAATTATCCTTTGATATAGTTAATTTGACAAACCAAAGTAAAAATTTGGATATATAATCCTTCATATTGTACAAAAAAAGGTTGATGGCAGCGCAAGTCTCGAGTGGTCGTACGTCATACACCCGCCAAGCCGGGAGACAAACGTTGTGAGATCGTGGTTCTGCTGATTAGCCAAGCTTTGCTTTGTCATGGCCAGGTCAGCAAATAACCACCATTGTGCAAGAACACAAATACAGTAGAATCACACCAGATAAAAAGATTCATCTTTGTTCCAAGAGACCTGAAAAGCGTCAGGAATATCCTGCCACAGAGGGCACCTCATACTGCTGTGAAGCAGTGCAAGAAAATACCGAATCAATGGTCATTTACCGAATCGGCACTCTTAAATGGAAAATATTATAATTTTTATCCAAGTGAGATGGAGGAACAGAAGAAGGGAAAGATGAGGGGAAGGAGTAGTTGCAAGGAGAGTGGAAAGGTTACAAGAGGATGAGAAAAAGGCAGAGTATAAGAGAGAAGTGGAGGAACGATTGGGCAAATATGAATTGGAGCAGATGGGGGACGTGGAAGGTGTGTGCAGGATATTTACAGAAGAAATATGTGCAGCATGTGATGTGGTGTGTGGGAGGAAGAGAAGACGGAGGGGGGTTCAAGGAACAGCGTGGTGGACTGAAGAGGTGAGACAGGCTGTGGCACAAAAGAAGAAAGCATACAATGAATGGATGAGAAATAGGGGCGTGGAAGAAGTTGAGAGGCAGAAGAGAGAGTTATATGTAGAAAGAAAGAGAGAGGTGAAAAGATTAGTAAGAGTAAGAAGAGAGTGGATGAGGAATTTGGAAGGAATTTGAGTGTAAAGTGGAGGGACAGTAAGAAAATGTTCTGGAAAGAGGTGAAGAGAGTAAGACAGGGTGGAAGTGAGGTTAGCAGGGGAGTGAAAGATAAAAATGGTAGATTACTATTGGAGAAGGGAGAAAAAGTGAGCAGATGGAGAGAACACTTTAAGGAATTGTTGAACATAGAGGATGGAAGTAATGCGAGTATAAGTGGCTGGGGAATGGCTGGGAGAATGAGGGAGGTGAGAAGACATGAAGAAATCAGTAGGATAGAAGTTGTGGAAGCAATGAAGAAAGTTAAATTGGGGAAAGCCCCAGGAATTGATGGAGTGTGTGGTGAAATGCTGAAGCATGGGGGAGAGATAGTAGTAGAATGGATGTGGAAGATGTGCAGATTGGCCTGGGAGGAAGGTAGAGTCCCGGAGGATTGGAAGTCAGATATAATTATTCCCTTGTACAAAGGAAAAGGGGAAAAAGAAGTGTGTGGTAATCATAGGGGCATTTGTCTTCTTAGTATAATAGGAAAAGTGTATGGTAGGATACTTATTGACAGAGTTAGAGAAAGAACAGAGGAATTAGTTGGAAACGAACAGGAAGGCTTTTGGAAGGGAAGAGGTTGTGTACAGTAGATCAGATATTATTAGATCTTTCGTGGAAAAGCTTCTAGAGAAGGGAAAGAAGTTGTATGCGGCTTTCATGGATATGGAGAAAGCATATGACAGGGTGGATAGACAAGGATTGTGGAAAGTATTAAGAATATATGGAGTAGAGGGGAAGTTGTTGAATGCTGTGAAGAGTATGTATAATGGTGCTAAGGCTGCAGTGCGTGTGGATAATGAACTAAGTGAATTTTTCTCTTTGAAGGTTGGGTTGAAACAGGGATGTGTCATGTCTCCATGGTTGTTCAATCTGTACATGGATGGGGTAATAAAAGAGGTACAAGGTTGTACTGTCACATCTGCGATCCAGACTTTTACATGGTCAAAAGGGGCGGAAAACAAGTCACTATTGATGACCAATGTGTGCTGGAACGGTCAGGAACTCAGATTGATGGAGACTCTCTCCCATTAGCAGCCTCTTCGGTTGTGTTTATTACATTTCAAGTGGCCAAGTTAAGAGTGGTAGCATGCCTAAATGACGGGGCCAGTCTCCAACTAGGCCAACCCAAGCCCGACCTTCGCATTTTCCCAGAATGCTTCTAAGTTGCACATTAATAAACTACTAGGTAAGCTCTATACCACCAGTTCTCAAGGGTTATACAAACAATAAAGTTCGAGTGGGAGGGAATGTGTATTAACAAGACCAAAAAGTAAAAATCTTCCCCACCTACATGCTTTACAGATTAAACATGAATCAGTTGGCACATTGTTCGAAAAATATATCTCTACAGTATATGGTCCTAATATCAAATCCACAAAACTTAGCTCCTCTGTCCCAGTCCAGTATGTTTCTTCATAATCATCCCTCTGAGCACAAATTTCACTGGTCCAGTCCTCTGCCACTCCCGACCTTAACTTCCACACTGGGACCTTGACTCATGCACTGGGACCTTGATCTCCACGCCTGGACTTGGACTCACTCACTGGTACTTAAAGCTCCACACTTGGATTTTGACTCACTCACTGGTACTTCGACCTCCACACTTGGACCCGCTCACTATTCAGCTCACAATACCAGAGTGGAGCGGGAAACTCGGGACTCGCTCTTCCAATGGCTAATGGCGTCCCCATTACACTTCAGAATTCCGTGGAGGGGGGGGGGGAGAGGATGACGACAGTACCGACCAACTGCCACCTACCATGGCCGGTGAGCGAGTGAGACATGCCAAAACTGCATATGCAAAGGGAAGGGGGGGATGACGGCGTACGCAATTTAAGATTTTAATTATTACAGACTCGAGATAGACTCAGTGTGATGTCTTTCCCCTTACAATCGATTACTCAAAAAAAATAACATTCTCTAGTTACAATAATTACTCAACAACACCTCTCACTTTATACCCTTACATCAAAAAACAATGAAAATTATCGTGCTTTGTCACTTTGTGCACGCGCACATTATGTTGGATTACGTGAACAAAGGCACACGTTCCCATCTCACTCGAGTTCCTATATTATAAAGAGACTTAATACTAGTAAATTACAGTAGGAAAAAAAAATGTCTCAGCAACTAGGTAATTAATCTATGTACTGGCAACGTCCGCATGGAAACAGCCATGCCTCGGCCACGCTCTCTCACTTAACCGAACTTTTGGTCATATAAAATGAACTAGATACAACTCATTATCACTTCCGGTCACTACAAGGTAGGATAGTGGATTTTGGAGTGGCCCTGGTGAGAGAGCATAGTGTTTGGAAACTCCCTGTACTGTTGTTTGCAGATGATACTGTGTTGTTGAGTGAAGACGAAGGGGAGCTGCGAGGCTTGGTGGATGATTTTGGGAGAGTGTGTAAGAAATGGAATCTAAAGGTGAATGTAGGGAAGAGTAAAGTTATGGTCTTTGAGAGAGGTGAAGTCAGTGAATGTACAGCAAGGTTGGATGGTGAGGAATTGGAAAATGTGAGCACGTTTAAGTACTTGGGTAGTGTGATGAGTAAGGATGGAGGTTTGGAGGGTGAAGTGCTTGAAAGGGTACAGCAGGGAAGAAAGGTTGCTGATTCTTTGAAAGCATTGATAAGAAACAGGGAAGTGAGCATGGAAGTGAAAAAGTTACTACATGACGGTATTGTGATACCAACTCTAACGGATGAAAGTGAAGCTTAGACATTGTTGGAAGGACACAAGTCAAGAGTGAGAGCAGTGGAAATGAGTTATTTAAGAGGAGCCTGCGGAGTCACATGGAGAGACAGGCTGACGAATGAGGATATAAAGGAGCATTGTGGTTTGGATGTGGATTTGATAGGAAGCATTATGAGGAACACACTGAGGTGGTTTGGCTATGTGGAGAGGATGGAGGGTGAGTGACTGACGAAGAGAGTGTATGTGAGTGAGGTGGAGGGGGGAAGAGGGAGGGAGAGGCCGAGGATGAGATGGAGGGATGGGGTGGAGAGGTATATGAGAGAGGGGGGTGTGAGTTGGGAGCAGGTCAGTGAAATGGCGGGGGACAGGGTGACGTGGAGGCGATTTGTTTGTGGCCACCCCAAACGGGATTGAGGCATCTGGCAATTGATAGATAGATCATTATGTAGGTTCATGCACACACAAATTGGGACAGAAATTTGTGCCTAATATGACTATTAATAAATAATCAGGTTTCAGAGCTAAAACGTGCTAAAGTTAGCGGATATTTACCCTTCAGATCATCAGCATGCATTGACAGACTTTCATTTTGCACAGATATTTATATAAAGCATAATTAAATGTATTTGCATTGTAAATCAGTATTTACATAGAATAGAAATCTGTCAAAGCAAATTGTCAAACTAGAGTTGAAACGCTTCTGCTAACTTTAACAAATTTTTGTTCTGAATCCTGAAATTTTATTAATAGTCAAATTAAACACAAATTTTTGACCGAATTTCAGATAATTAGATGTGTATGAACCTTTATGATGATAAGAATTATAATAGCATAACATGTACAACTTACCCTAAGCTAACAGTCACCTGTCAAGCAAAACCAGGCCTAACTTTGGCTTAAGCCATTGGCAGTGATGTGAAAATCTTGTATTTTCGAGATCAGACTGGCTGTTACTAAAATGATGTTCAGGCATGACCAGTACATAAGACCAAGAAATGAGATAGCCATATACTCCACAGAGGTCTAGTTGTCCATGGTCAGGCCTATGTAGGAGGTAAAAACGCTGAAACATATTGGTCTTTGTGACATCTTCCCTATGTATTACTGCCCAGTTTCAAGGCTATATGCCTTTGGAGTCAGGACCTAGCAATACTTATACTGATTCAGTTCCTAAATCACTTCATTACGACTTTATCAAATCTGATCTTTGTGCTACCTAGTTGTCCTACAGATACGTGCCCGGTTGCCGCAAGGTTCGCCGTCACTACAAGTCTCCCTAAAACCAATAAAACACTTCACTAAAGCACAAACGTAGCATACTTCATCTTTAAGAGAGCTATCACACAAAGTCTTACTACCTAGCATGATAATAACAGCTGAATATCACAGAAATCTAACCTGTACCAGAGTATGATTCCCAGACATTGTTTTGAGTGGCGGTAGGATGGGTTGTGACATCACAGTGAGGATGCAGGTTTCGCGTGAGGTACGATAATCTCCACCTTTGTTTGACTTTTTTTTTTTTTCATAAATATTAAATCGGAGAGAAAAATTAATGATATTCCGATGAGTACGAGTGATTGTTTTATTACTTTAGGTGACTTGTACACAACTGTCAGCCAGTCCATTTCAAGTGTTTTACACACACATAGGAGTTGTAGTACCTTCCTCCCTGGCTTGGGTTGCATCTGCAGAAAAGAAAGTAAATGTTAACCCCTCTGTGGCTGTGCCTCCAGAAATTCTTGGGGCCCATTGCGCCAGCACTGTTTTTTTTAATGGTGAAAATCAAATTTCTTTCTTTACCAAATTGAATATAAATGCCTAGCGCTCTTGGCAGTGCAATTTTTAACTTCCTATACCCATCCTGTGCCTCACAATCAATTGCAAAAAATTTTGCCAAATGACTGCGTAAACGCTAGTGAAAACTAAGCAGATGTGTGGCAAAACATCATACTAAGAAATATCCATCTTTTCACCCCCCCAAAGAAATTCAATGTTGCTGAAATTGTTTGAAATTACTAGATATATGTATTATGACGAAATCAGTACGTACTATGGGTCTATCTATCTATCTATAGCCCGACGCCCTAATCCCGCAAAGGGTGGCCGCAGACAAAACGCCTCCAAGTCACTCTGTCACCCACCATTTGACTCCCCTCCCCCCAACTCACCCCCCCCTCCCTCATATACCTCTCAACTCCATCCCTCCACCTCATCCTCGGTCTACCCCTCCCTCTCCCTCCCTCCACCTCACCTACATACACCCTCTTAGTCAGTCTTTCATTCTCCATCCTCTCCACATGTCCAAACCACCTCAGTGTATTTCTCCTAATCTTTTCAACCACATCCACATCTACCCCACAACGTTCCTTCACTTCTTCATTCGTCAACCTGTCCCTCCATGTCACTCCACATGCTCCTCTCAAGTAACTCATTTCCACTGCTCTCACTCTTGACTTGTTCCCCTCTTGCAAGGTCCACGCCTCGCTTCCATACGTCAGGGTAGGGATCACAATACCATCATGCAGTGACTTCTTAACTTCCATACTCACCTCCCTATTTCTCATCACTGCTTTCAGTGTGCCAACAACCTTCCTTCCCTGCTGTACCCTTTCACGTACTTCATCCCCCAAAGTTCCATCCTTACTCATCACACTACCCAAGTACTTGAATGCACTCACATTCTCCATATCCTCACCATCCAACCTCACTGCACACTCTGTGACTTCATTCCTCTCAAACACCATAACTTTACTTTTGTTTACATTAACTTTCAGCTTCCTCCTCCTACACACTGTCCCAAATTCATTCACCAAACCTTGCAACTCCCATTCATCTTCACTCAACAATACTGTATCATCAGCAAACAGCAACACCGGAAGCTTCCAAATCTCACCCTCATTCATTAAGGCCACCCCCACATCCACTGCCCTACCTTGTACCTCCTTTACGACCCCATCCATATATATATTAAACAGCCAAGGAGACATTACACACCCCTGTTTCAGTCCCACATTGAGATCAAAGAACTCACTCAGCTCACCATCCACTCGCACCGTAGCCCTAGCTCCCTCGTACATACTCTTCACAGCACTCAACAATTTCCCCCCCACTCCATATATTCTTAATACCTTCCACATACCTTTCCCTATCTATTCTGTCATCAGCTTTCTCCAAGTCCATGAAGGCAGCGTACACTGTCCTGTCCTTCTCTAGATACTTCTCCACTAAACATCTTAGAACAAATATCTGATCTACACACCCTTTTCCCTTCCTAAATCCCCCTTGTTCTTCTCCAACTAGCTCCTCTGTCATATGCCTAACCCTATCAATGAGTATTCTACCATATATTTTACCAGTCACACTAAGAAGGCAAATACCCCTATGGTTACCACATACTTCTCTCTCCCCTTTTCCTTTGTACAGAGGAACAATTATACCTGATTTCCAGTCCTCTGGAACCCTTCCCTCTTCCCAAGCCAATCTACACAACTTCCATATCCACTCCACAACAATCTCACCCCCATACCTAAGCATTTCACCACACACTCCATCAATTCCTGGGGCCTTTCCCAGCTTAATCTTCTTCATCGCTTCCACTACTTCCGACCTACTGATCTCTTCCTCCCTCCTCTCATCTCTTCTTCTCCCAGCCATTCCCCAACCACTTATACTCACACTGCTCTCACTCTCTACATTCAACAAATCCTCAAAGTGCTATGGGTGATTTAATTTAAAAATACAGTAATTATTATAAATTTTTTCACATTTTTTGATGTTTATTGTGTTTATGCAAGTATTGAGTTATTTTTGTAGTCTCCGTGGTGTAGTTTGTGTGCAAAGAGAGGCATGATTTGCTATTTGTAGACTCTAACCAAATAAGGGTGCTCCTATATGCATATGTAAGATGAACTGCAGCGGCTAAAATTCGAGAAGATCCGTGATTAGCACCTCACACGAGGGGATTAATGTGAAGGGAAGGGAAGGTTTTACATCCATATAGTCACCATGAGAACACCTCATATGTTGCTGAAATGCTTGTGCAAAACAAGAAATATGTAAAATGAACAAACTCAGTGCATAATATGTGTACTTATAAATAAAAATTTCATAATTATGAGTGTTTTCCCTCCTTTTTGTGTTTATAATGTTTATTCCTGTATGGATTTTTTAAAAATCTATTTATTTATTTTTTTACTCTGGGTGGTACAGTTCATGTGGAAAGAGAGGCAAAGGATGTTACTCTTAGCCTGTTTCAAGATAATGAGTGCTGTTCTGTGTGTATAGTCTGAACCATTGCAGCCAGGATTCGATATGACCCAAGATCAGCACCTTGCACAAGGAAATTAGTGTGAAGGGAAGGAAAGGTTTTACATCCATATATTCACCACAAGAACACCTCATGTGTTGTTGAAATGCTTGCGCAAAAGGAGAAATATGTAAAATGAACAAATTCAATACATAATACTGTATATTTACTTTAGTAGCACCGGTCGAGTAGGGCGTTATTCCAAAGGTGGATGGAAAGCAGATGACAGGCAGAGCTGGAGCTTCCATTTCATCAGCCCTCTGGACTAGCTCCTGACCATCCCCCTTTGCTGAACTTTTTCAGTGTTTCAGTAACACAGAGAGTAGGCCAGCATGCACTCCAGTACAAGTTCCTTTATCTGTCAACACCAAACCACTGTAAATGGACATTACTGTAAATGCGAGTATAAGTGGCTGGGGAATGACTGGGAGAAGGAGGGAGGTGAGAAGACTGGAAGAAATCAGTATGATAGAAGTTGTGGATGCAGTGAAGAAAGTTAAATTGGGGAAAGCCCCAGGAATTGATGGAGTGTGTGGTGAAATGCTGAAGCATGGGGGAGAGATAGTAGTAGAATGATGTGGAAGATGTGCAGATTGGCCTGGAAGGAAGGTAGAGTCCTGGAGGATTGGAAGCCAGGTATAATTATTCCATTGTACAAAAGAAAAGGGGAAAAAAAAGTGTGTGGTAATCATAGGGGCATTTGTCTTCTTAGTATAATAGGAAAAGTATATGCTAGGATACTTATTGACAGAGTTAGAGAAAGAACAGAGGAATTAGTTGGAGAAGAACAGGGAGGCTTTAGGAAGGGAAGAGGTTGTGTAGATCAGATATTCATTCTTAGATCTTTAGTGGAAAAGTTTCTAGAGAAGGGAAAGAAGTTGTACGGCTTTCATGGATTTGGAGAAAGCATATGACAGGGTGGATAGACAAGGATTGTGGAAAGTATTAAGAATATATGGAGTAGATGGGAAGTTGCTGAATGCTGTGAAGAGTATGTATGATGGTGCTAAGGCTGCAATGCATGTGGATGGTGAACTGAGTGAATTTTTCTCTTTGAAGGTTGGGTTGAAACAGGGATGTGTCATGTCTCCATGGTTGTTCAATCTGTACATGGATGGGGTAATAAAAGAGGTACAAGGTAGGGTAGTTGATGTTGGAGTGGCCCTGGTGAGAGAGGATAGTGTTTGGAAACTCCCTGTACTGTTGTTTGCAGATGATACTGTGTTGTTGAGTGAAGACTAAGGGGAGCTGCAAGGCTTGGTGGATGAGTTTGGGAGAGTGTGTAAAAAACGGAATCTAAAGGTGAATGTAGGGAAGAGTAAAGTGATGGTCTTTGAGAGAGGCGAAGTCAGTGAATGTACAACGAGGTTGGATGGTGAGGAGTTGGAAAATGTGAGTACATTTAAGTACTTGGGTAGTGTGATGAGTAAGGATGGAGGTTCGGAGGATGAAGTGCTTGAAAGGGTACAGGAGGGAAGAAAGGTTGCTGGTTCCTTGAAAGCAGTGATAAGAAACAGGGAAGTGAGCATGGAAGTGAAAAAGTTACTACATGACGGTATTGTGATACCAACTCTAACGTATGGAAGTGAAGCTTGGACGTTGTTGGAAGGACACAAGTCAAGAGTGAGAGCAGTGGAAATGAGTTATTTGAGAGGAGCCTGTGGAGTCACATGGAGAGACAGGCTGACAAATGAGGATATAAAGGAGCATTGTGGTGTGGATGTGGATGTGATAGGAAGTGTTAGGAGGAACACACTGAGGTGGTTTGGCCATGTGGAGAGGATGGAGGGTGAAAGACTAACGAAGAGAGTGTATGTGAGTGAGTTGGAGGGGGGGGGAGAGGGAGGGGGAGGCTGAGGATGAGATGGAGGGATGGGGTGGAGAGGGAGGTGTGAGTTGGGAGCAGGGCAGTGAAATGGCGGGGGACAAAGTGATGTGGAGACGATTTGTTTGTGGCCACCCCGAATGGGATTGAGGCGTCTTGCAATAGATAGATAGACTTCCTATTTATTAAAAAAAAAAAAAAAAAAAAAAAAAAAAAAAAAAAAAAAAAAGGGCATCCACAAACCAAGTCTTGGAGTCCCGGTGGAGGATGGGGGGAGATCATCAAAGCCTCCACCATCTGTCCTTCTCCTAGTGTCCGCCCAGTGAGATGCCTGGTACCACTGTCTCACTCACTTCTTTTTCATTTTTGCAACATTCACAGCCTTTCCTCTAACTTTCTCTCTGTTGAGCACCACCTCTCCTCCTGTACGCCTCAGCTTCTCATCCTAACTGAGACTCAGCTGTCTGAGGCAACTGACAGCAAACCCTTCTCTGTATCCTCCTATGTTCTTTATACTCATTTCAAAGCCAAAGGGGGCTGTCGTGTATGTGTACCCAATGTCGTGCCTTGCCCTTGTGTTCCTAAACTTGAATCTTCTGAATTCCCTGCTCACTGATTTTGGCTTTCCTGTCATTCTCTGACTAAATATATCTGTGCAGTTTACATATTGCCCAGTTCTACTGACTATGAAAAACTCTTTGACTACCTTACTTGTAAAATGGAACACTTCCTACCCATTTCTCCTTTCTCTGATATCACCATTCCGGGAGATTTCAATGTTCGTCATCACCTCTGTGTCTCCTTTCCTTTCACTGATCAACCTGCTGAACAAGCCTACATCTTTTCTATCCTTAATGACCTAGAGCAACTTTTACAGCACCCTACCCACATCTCTGACTGCCTTGGAGAGATTTCCAACATACTTGACTTCTTTCTTACTACTAATCTTTCTGCTTACATTGTTAATATTTCCTCTCTGTTGGGCTCCTTCAGTCACAACCTTATCACCTTAACCAGTCCTGTTGCTCCAATAAGGCCTATGGTCCCTTCAATGAAGTGTCGGTTGTGGCACTTTGGAGCTGCTGGTTGGGAGGCCCTCAGGCAGTGCTTCATTGATAATCCCTGGAGTGATTATTGCTTCCATGGCTGACAGCCATCTAAGTGTGCCTTGTGTATAACGGAGATTATTTTCTCAGGCATGGAAGCATACATTCCATCTTCATATCCTTTGACTAATGCCAAAAATCCTTGTAATTACACTTGTTCTAATGCTGTCCACAATACAATAGGTATCATAGCCAACCCACTCCTGAATCTCATATTTTATATATATATATATATATATATATATATATATATATATATATCTGCCAGAATTATGCTAAGTCTGTTCGTTGCTCTGTTAACCTGCCCCATCCTGACCGATTTTCCATCACTGGCTCCCCCCAATCCTAACCAATTTTGGAAATTTATTTTTTTTAGCACAAACCTCTGCTTTTGGTGAGAAACATCGAAAATTCATAGAGAAATCGCTCACCTGAGGTTTAAAATACTCGATACAGGTAGCAGTACCCCTTACCTTACTGGGTTTTCTATCAGGCTGGCTCCAAAGAAAATGAGTTCTATGGGAGGGTAACTATTCCACACCACTCATAAAAGGTATTTATTTATTTATTTGGTACGAATTTATATGTAGTACGAGAGTACAGTACAGTATATTGGTTTTCACACAGTAATATACGGTAGGCAGTATAAGCATTGTTTCACTCACCAAACACATCAACAAACCTGACCTTTTTTTGGCAACATTACCTGATCATCATTTCTGACCGTTTCTTCCTCTAATGCCACGTAAACTTTGTTATCTCCACATTGTCATCGATTGGGGAATCATTCTGGCCTCGAATTTTGTACCGTGGCACGACGCGTCTTGACTGGCCAGATCACTGGTAACAGGTGAATTGCCGAGACAATGGCTCCTGGCACCATGCCAAAAACCTTTTTAACAACTTACCTCATCATCCTTCCTTCCTCTTTTCCACTCTGATAGCCAGGTAGCTATTTCTTCTACTGATGAAGCAGAACTCTTCACTCAGACTTTCCTCCAATTCCACCTGAAATGATTCTGATGCTGTTCCTCCATCACTTTCCCCTCTGACTTCCTCATGGCTGACATTTAAATTTCTTCAATTGATGAATTTTCTGCCATCACTGGCCTCAATACTAATAAGGCAGATGGGCGTGATGTTCTCAAGAACTGTGCTTCTGTGCTTACACCCTACCTAGGTAAGCTCCTTGCCTTTGTCTGTCAACTTACATCTTTTCTTCTTGCTGGGAGTATGCTCTCATTCAGCCAGTTCCAAAGAAGGATTACCATTCCTATCTGGCTAATTATTGCCCAATTGCTTTAACATCCTGTAATTCAAAAGTTTTTGAGTCTATTCTTAATAGAAAAATTTTAAAGCATCTTTCCTATCACAACCTTCTTTCTGATTGTTAGTATGGGTTCTGCCAGCGACGCTTCACTGGCGATCTTCTCACCTGCCTTTCAGCTGCCTGGTCATCCTCCTTTCAGAACTCTGACGAAAGCTGTGCCTTTGCACTAGACATCTCAAAGGCTTTTGATCAAGTCTGGCATAAATCTTTAATTTCCAAACTGCCCACTTTTGGTTTCTATCCTTCTATCTGTGCCTTCATCTCTAGCTTCCATTCTGTTTGTCCTGTAGCTGCTGTTGTAGATGGCCATGGTTCTGCTTCTATGGCATGCAATAATGGTGTTCCTCAGGGCTTTGTCCTATCACCAGCTCTCTTCCTTTTATACATCAATAACCTAAGCTGTACAGTGAGCCCCTAAGTTTTGCGTCGAATTGGTATCGTGAGGTTGGCACAAAACCTGAATTTCATGAGCTGAAAAGTATTAATTCATTGGTTATAAATGTAATTGGTTCTAGAGCTGCTCCCAAAGTCACTTTTTTTTCTCACTTTTGAGATATAATTCTCATAAAACAGGATACCAGATTAACTGACAACCATATAAATGTGGTAAAAATGTTAAGAAGCATTAAATAAATGGATCACTAGCCTGAAAAAGCTTAGTCTTATCCTCTATCGAATACTTTTCCTCTTCACACCGACTCGATACTCACGACATTCTTTTCTCTTCGTGTCTCCCTACTTTGAACTTCCCCGTATTTCACCGTCACCACTGTTACCTGGTCCTCCAGTGAATGAACAGGAAACCATAATAATGTAGAGGCAGGCCACATGAGAACAATAGCTGAACAAAGGGAAAGGCAGAAAAAGTGACCATGGCTGCACTCACTACCTGAGCACCACACACATTCTCACGTTTGGCAGGAACTGTGAAAACAACATGGCGGACAACAGGTGATGATTGCCTTGCCCACCGGCATCCCATATATAGACGCGAAAGGTGAATTCTTAATTGTGAGACATAAGTTCTTGGAAATTTGGGGCTTTCCTGTGAAAGATGAATTCGCGAACCCAAATCACACGAAACATGAGGGCTCACTGTACATCTAACCCTATCCACTCATATGCTGATGACTCCACCCTTCACCTTTCCACTCGCTTCCTGCAGAGTCCATCTCGGCAGTTACTTCAGCAAACGAGGGATGAGGCTTTGACACACCTAATGTCTGACTTGGTTCATATCTCTGATTGGGGTGAAAATAATCTTGTTGTTTTTAATGCATCACCAGCAAAATCTTCCGCAAGAGTACCTTCTAATTCTTAACAATATCCAGCTCAGTTGTGCATGATCTTTAAATATACTGGGGGTTTCATTCTATAGGGCTTCATCTTGGAAAGAACATATTACCTCACTCATAAAATCTGCTTCTAAGAGATTGGGTGTGCTAGGCAGACTCCGTGCTTTCTTCACTCCTGCACTGTTTTTGACTTTCTACATGGGTTTTATTCATCCAAGTGTAGAGTACAACTCTCATGTGTGGGGAGGCTCCCTAAATACAGCTCTTCTCAACATGATGGAGTCAGAGGCTTTTTGTCTTGTTAAGTCTCCTCCTCCTACTGGCCTCCTCAAACCTCTGTCTCTTTGCTGCACTGTTGCATCTTTATCTCTTTTTGATCGGTGCTTCAGTGGTCACTGCTTTTCTGAACTGTCTGCTTGCATCCCTCCACCACTTTGGTGGGCACATAGCACCCGTCTACTGTAGCAACAAACTCTCGTCCCTTTTCTGTCCAACTCTCTAATGCAAGAGTTAACCATTATTTCCAGTCCTTCATGTATGCAACAGGTCACCTCTGGAACTGTCTTCCTCTGTCTGTGTTTCCAGCTGCCTATAATCTCCAGTCTTTCAAATGCAGTGTGTCCAGGCATCTCAGAATTAACAGTTCTTGAATTTGGCTCGGTAATCTAGTCTTGGTTTTTTCCTTCTTCCTTGCATTAAAACAAAAAAATCTATCTATCTATCTGTCTATTGCCAGATGCCTCAATCTCGTAAGGGGTGGCCACAAACAAATTGCTTCCATGTCGCCCAGTCCAATGCTATGTCACTGCCCTGCTCCCAGCTCACACCCCCCCTCTCTCATATACCTCTCCACTCCATCCCTCCATTTAATCCTTGGCCTCCCCCTCCCTCTTCCTACCTCCACATCACTCATATACACTCTCCTCATCAGTCTCTCACTCTCCATCTTTTCCACATGGCCAAACCACCTCAGTGTGTTTTGCCTAACACATCCTATCACATCCACATCCACACCACAATGCTCCTTCACTTCCTCATATGTCAGTCTGTTTCTCCATGTGACTCCACATGCTCCTCTCAAATAACTCATTTCCACTGCTCTCATTCTTGACTTCCCTCCCGCCAACAAGGTCCACGCTTCACTTCCATACGTTAGAGTTGGTATCGCAATACTGTCATGTAGTAGCTTTTTCACTTCCATGCTCACTTCCTGTTTCTTATCACTGCTTTCAAGGAACCAGCGACCTTTCTTCCTTGTTGTACCCTTTCCAGCACTTCACCCTCTAAACTTCCATCCTTACTCATCACACTACCCAAGTACTTAAATGCACTCACATTTTCCATTTCCTCGTCATCCAACCTCACTGTACATTCACTGACTTCACCTCTCTCAAAGACCATCACTTTTCTCTTCCTTACATTCACCTTTAGATGCCATTTCTTACACACTCGCCCAAACTCATCCATCAAGCCTTGCAGCTCCCCTTTGTCTTCATTTAACAACACAGTATCATCTGCAAACAACAATACAGGGAGTTTCCAAACACTGTCCCCACTCACTAGGGCCACTCCAACATCTACTGCCCTACCTTGTATCTCTTTTATTACCCCATCCATATGCAGATTGAACAACCATGGAAACACGACACATCCTTGTTCCAAGCCAGCCTTCAAGTAGAAGAATTCACTCAGTTCACCATCCACACACACTGCAACCTTAGCACCCTCATGCATACTCTTCACTGCATTCAGCAACTGCATGCATAGTTATGAATGTTTTCCCCCTTTTATTTTGTTTGTTTGTAATGTTTATTCTTTTTTTTCTTTTTTTTAAATTCTGGGTAGTATAATAGAAGCTGAAAGAGAGGAGGAGGATAATGGGTCTGGCTGTGGAGGGACAACCCATGCAGTCAAAAAACAATAAGGCCAGAGATGAGCACAGTGGGCTGGGGAAGGAGGGGTATGGGATGGTGAGGTTGTGAATCGTAGTTGTAAGTACAATAAACAAGGAATATGAATATTTCTCCTACAAATGCAAAAAAAAGTAAGAGGAAAACAGTATAATTAAAGAAATAATGGCAAATAAAATAAGTAAAGGAAAAAGCAACTTACCTTTTACACTTGTAGGGTTGTGGGTTGTAGGGTGTGGAGAGCGAGTGGGCACGAGGGTTGTTTATCTTTCTTCCCTCCCTTCCCAGGTCAGAAGCAACCATTGATAAGCAGCCACTGTCTGGGAAACACACTTTCTTTCTTTTCCTTACCCACTTGCTTTCTTCTTCTTACACTAACACTTGAGGGAAGCTGAAGATGGACATCCACTGATGACTGATTCATGTGATGTACTGACCACCTGAATGGTTTGGAGGGTAGAGTTAGTCTGTGTCAGCATCACCTAGACCTTCGTTCCTTTCCCAAAATTGTTCGCAGTTTTTTACAGATTGCTCTGTGTCAGTGCCACAGGCCACACTCCAGTAATGTGTCGTTCAGCGCTTGCCACCATTGAGGGGTTAATAACTTTCCTAAATGCCTGCACAGGCTCTTCCTCTAAGAAAAATAAATTACGGTAGAATCTAAATTTGCTCACGTTCTGCCACTCAGGGATGAGTGAGGCTGGTCACTCTCATCTTAAATGTCAGGACCAACTTGCCTAGCCCCGGGCTCCTATGCTCCTCATGGGGCAATGTAGGATTGGATGATGAATGATGAATGAATGATCTAAATTCCGGTTTTATGAGACTGGACACGTGCCGCGATTTAAGAATTCTTCGTGTTAGAAATAACTAATCTTATGGGAGAATTCTTCGTGTTAGAAATAACTAATCTTATGGGAGTCTGTCATCTTGGAAAAGTTTTTTTTTTTTTTATGTGTTTGACTCTGGGCATAGGCTTCACAGCCTGCTATCAAGGCCCAGCAGTCCTCCTACATATCATACACCTCTACATGTCACCACTTCGGCACTAACATCCACCGTCCATACTGAATACATGCTAAGGCTGTCTCATACAGGACTGGTGTATTGGTATTAGCGGGGGTATTTTTACGACATGTCGGCGGGTCTACTGGTAGATCAGAAAAGCCTGATTTAATGAAATTCAAATCCTTAAACTGTTCCCTGCCCCAGCCGGGATTTGAACCTGGGTCCGTTAGAGCTGCAGGCCGCCTCTCTACCGATTGAACCATGCCTCCCCCAGTTGCCCCCATTACCCCAAACCTACATCAAACTGGTCTTCAGCAAATGCTAACAGCCTGGAAAAGAAATTAGTAAAGCATATTTAATGGAAATGAACAATACATTAAAACCTCGATATAACGGTCTCCAGTAGACCGGAATTTGCTTTTATCGGACTCGAGGAGCTACCGGACTAAATTCCTATATATCAGAAAAAGTACGATGAAGCCAGAAGCAGTCTGGACTGTCCGACCACTTCAGCTATGTTCACCACAATAAGGTAAATAAAAGACATGTTTATCAGTGTACAGTACAGTACAGTAATCACTCCAATATCCGGATCAATAGAGCCATCGGTAGGTTCGGATATTGGTTTTGTCCGGATATTGGGCCCCAGCTTATGGACTTGTACTTACGGACCCTAACACAGAGAAACACCTATACAACTCCCTCCGGACATGCATAGCACCTATTTAACACCCAAATCACACCAATAAGGCACATAAATGACTGAAATAAATGCAATAGACACATAAAATGTGGGTTTAGAAGTATGTTCATACATTAATAAACATTCTGGTACTTATGGACTCTAACCGAACCTAACCTAACCGAACCTAACCGAACTCTGAAAAACCCATTCCTACTGCACATGCATGAGGTAAGTTTAGTATGGAAAGAAGTACAGTATGACACTTTCTGGTAAGTATAGTATGGGAAAAAATACAATATGAAACATTCTGGTAAATATAGTATGGAAAATAGTACAACATGAAACATTTTGGCTACTTACAGCAAGTCCCTGGCCACCTCGATGAATAACCGCCTCCTCTCGGACTCTGACAGTAAGAACGATTTCCTGAAGCACTTGCACTACACTCTTCCTGAAGTCTTGCACTGAACTTAGTCACTAACACACAGAAGTCCGTTCTTTTCACAGTGTTCACTTTAGTCCAAATAATGTTCCATTAAATTTAAGTGTTGCACATTAACTTTTCCCAAGTTTTTTTTAAGTTTCCAAAGCCAAAACAAAGAAGGTTAGTTACGTTAAATTTCTTTTCTACTTAGTCTTTTCTCCCAACTTGAAAACCTTAACACAACACACCGTTTTTTTCACTGCACAACACTCAAAATTCCCGTGTGGTCTAGTGGAGAAGTTCTTGCTGTTTATTCACTGTCAGAGCCCGAGTATCACTGGCAGGCGTCCAAGGGGTGCATCGGTGGGTAGTGGTGATGGCGTACCGACTACAGAAGACTCTGAAGACAGCCGCAAACTCACGTCGTCGAGCGGTGACTCCACTGTAGCTGATGTGCTGGGCTGTGGCTCGGAGCATGAGGGCCTGTCTTGGGGAGGCAACGGAGTGGAACCAGGGCTTGGCACAGCGGGGTCACGGGCCTGAAAAAACTGTCAATCGTTGACTGACGCAAGGACCGACGATTCTGGCGATTGATGATGCGCTGCCGGAGCACGCACTTCCTCCACGAGTCCCAAGGGCCCCATCTCCCTGTCGCAGTCCGGGTGTTCCAGGTAGTCTAGGACGAACTCTAGATGTTCCCGGAGTGCGCTCAGCTTGGGGATGGCTGGAGTAGTGTCCTGCTGGGCGGAGTCTGCATCATCATCGCCTTCGTCGTCGGAATCTTCAAGTTCGGGACTGACACCAGCAACCGAAGACGCGATCTCGATATCAGACAACGTCTGATACCCAGGATCGCCCTCGTCGTCGTCCAACCACTCACGAACATCGTCCACATCAACATCGTCACCGTGCGTACAGAGCCGTGCATGGAAGTCATCCACGTCAAACCCTAGGAAATCGCATCTCCACATCTGTTCCGAGAAGCAGACGAGACCAACCATTTTCAAGAGTTTTCACAGGGACTTCCTTCCATGCACTAGCCCAGTTGTACAGCGCAGACTTGATGTTGTAGCGGCGAAGGTTTTCCAAAGTCCGCTTGCCTCGAGTGTCACGTCCTTCCCTGCGCTCGTCCTCGTCCTCGAGAACCACCATCACCTCGTCCAGGAACTTCCGACGGTACAGGCGCTTTGTTGCCACGATCACTCCTTGGTCCATTGGTTGAATGAGAGCAGTCGTATTAGGTGGCAGAAACATGCACCTAATATGGCCATTCTCAGCAACCAAGTCCTTGTCGCACGGGTGGGCAGGTGCATTGTCGAGGAGAAGGAGAGCCTTTACCTGGTCGCGAGGAATTCCCAGTGTCTTCGTCTGCAATGTATGACCTCCTTGACGAAGTGATGGTGAAACCAGTCTTTGAAAATCACAGCTGTGAACCATGCTTTCAAAAGAATGGTACCATACGACAGGAAGGACATCCATCACCCCACGAAGGCACCGAGGCTGCTTTGCACGGCCAACAATAGCACGGGCTTAAGCCGGTGCATGCCGTTAGCATTGGCACAACACAAAGCAGATATCCGTTCCTTAGAAAGCTTGCGGCCAGGTACACGCTTTCTCCGTCTCATCGGCGAGTGTTCGTTGGCACCGAGCGATAGAATAGGCCAGTTTCGTCAGCGTTATAGACTTGACCGAGAGTGAGGCCCTCCTGTCGATCAAGCCTTTCACCTTGTGCCGAAACTCGTCCACTCCATCCTCGTTAGCGTCCAATGCTTCGCCATGTGCTTTACGGTTAGTAAGGCCATGTCGCAACTTGAACGCGAAGAGCCAACCTCGGATGCCTTGAAGTCTAGGGCGTCGTGAAGCCTTGCAAACTTCTCAGCAGCAGCCTTCAGCTCCGCTCCACGTACCATCACACCAGCTGCACGTTGCTGTCGATACCAAATCAACGTGGAGCGGTCGATCTCTGCATACTTGGGAGTAAACATAACCTTCCTCTCCACGTTGCGTTTGCTTCGACGAGAAGTCAGCCGTGTACTGCATGAGCTTGTCTCGGGAACGCTTGATATCAAACAAAGTCGACCGGGCCAGGTTGAACTCGCGGAGAATGCGAGAGGAAGACCAACCCGCATCAACCTTCTCCAATATCTCCCGTTTCTTCTCCAGAGTCAACACCACTCTCTTCCTTTTCTCAGGAGGCGGGGCCATCATCACACACACTAAGAGTAGGGCAGAGAGCAGCAGGAGGCCTTGCAGCAAGTACGGCACCACCACAAAAGCGAGCACGTGGGCAGCCATGACGAAGAGCGCAGGTCCAGTCGCGGTGAGAGACAGGCGGGAAGTGGGGAGGATGCAGCGGCGCTCTATCGGACGTCGGAGGAATGACGAACCAAAACAATGCTCTCACGCGGCGCGCGCGGCAAGTTCAAATTACGGACGGCAAAAAATCGGTTTTTTTTCCAATTTTTTTGGATTTTCGGACCATTTTGGGAATGTTTGATCCCAGGACGATAAGGTTCGGTTAGTGGGGATGTTCGGTTATTGGGCGTCCGGATATTAGAGTGATTACTGTATTATTATATATATTAGACCATCTGATTAATGTAGTGAAGTTATAATACAGTACAATACCACAGTGGTAATCAGAACAGTTTAAAAACCATTCATACGATCTGGACTAATGTCTAATATATCGGGAGAAGTCTGGATTAGCAGGGGGAAGTCCAGATGTCGCTTTTATCGGAATTTTGCATTTTTTGGAATAGTTTGGGCCCCAATTAGTCCGTTATAGCAAGGTCTTATTGTATAGTGAGATTCTTACCTGGCTCATACTGAACGTTGCTTGAATTGACGTGGGAGGGGGAAGGGATTCGAAGGCTTGAGACAGACTGCGGTCTCTCAGCACGAGGCGAGTTTGCTGCTGCCTCATGCTGCTGCCTGTGTGCCGCTTCCTCCTCATCAGCCTCCCTCAGGAACCCCTCAAAGCCCAGTGTGGAGACAATGGAAATGGTGTCATCGTCATCCTCAGCTGCCTCAGTGTTGTCATATGAGGCAGCTGCATGGGAAGGGCCAGGCTGTGGCTCAGGCTGTGTATTTGGCCGAGAGTGGCCAGAGTAAAGGATGCTTGGCTCCTGGTGACAGTCATTCACTCACGTGTTATGCAGATCTTTATAACACTGAACTGCCTTTTGAAGGGCATTGTTAACCTCATTACACCTCACTTCATCTCTGTCCATGCTTTCCACCTTTTACTTTATGATATATGTGATCACAAGCAAATCACTCATGTCATTCATTGAAGGATCCACATTTTCTGTTGCATTTTCACTTCTTTTTTTCTCACACTCCATCCTGACCACACATTCATCATCCTCCATAAAAGCACTCAACACTGCCTCTCTCATCTCCTGCTGGGCATTGGCCACCTCTAGAGCATCCTCAAGTGTCACCTCGTTAAGCCCTGGCAAGCAGCGGGCAAGTTCCACAACCTGGGCCGCTCCCTCGTTGACTGGCTGTTCAGGACCTGGTGGTGGCAGATAAAGGTGAGGAAGGATGAGCCGCCAAGCTTGCACAATTGTTGCCACATTCATCTGACCCCATGCCTGAAGCAGCCCATCAGTTGAGTCCTTAACACTGTACCCACACCAACACTCTGCTGCTGTCAAGACAGAATGAGGGGCTATGGGGTAATGCTGCAAATTTTCGTCCTCTTCCTTTTCTTTGTCGTGACCGTCGTCTCTGGTGTTGCCACCAACAGCTCCCTGTTGCTGTTCCCCACCACACGCAGGCCTCTCCATCCCTGCTGTTATGTCCAGAAGCATAGCCTTAATGAACCATTGATACATTAGCTGCTGATAGATGAGTTTGATGTTTGCTATTACCTCTTGGTTATGAGGCTGGAGAAGGAAGGTAGTGTTGGGTGGCAAAAACAGCACCTTGACTCCAGGGTGGCGAGAGGTAAGGTGCTGTGGGTGGCATGGAGCACTGTCCATCAATACGAGCACCTTGATGGGGACGCCCTCCTTCCAACAACGCTCCATAGTTTCCTCCACAAATAAATCAGACCACTCAGTGACGAGAGAAGTTGTAGACCAAGCTTTGTCTTACTGCTGCCAATACACCCTTGATTGGCTCACATCCTGTAGATTCCTGAAGGTGTGCAGTTTCTTGGCCTTGTGCATGACAAAGGGCCTCATTTTAAAGGTCCCTGCGGCATTTGTACACAAAACGGCTGCGACCTGTGACTGTTCAGGCTTATGTCACTTAACCCGCATTTGCTGACGGGAGATGTACGTTGACTTGGGGAGCATTTTCCATTGTGGGTCGTCTCATCCATGTTGAATATCATCAGGCAGGTGTAACCGCCTTCATCCATAACAGCCTTCAGAAGATCAGGGAAATCTGAGGCCGTTGCTGTGTCAGCCAACGCCCTCTTGCGAGTCAGATGTATGTTTCCGATCCCCTTCCTTCAGAGAATACTTGCAAACCACCGGTAACTGGCAGAGAAAGGCATCTCAGAGGTGATACCAAGACGTCTACAGGTGACACTGTGAAATAGCCTGTCCTTCGCACACAGTGTTGGTCCGTCAACTGCAATGTTGTATCGTGTCTGCTGATTTATGAACATTTCCAAACACCTGTCTGGCCAGATGAGAGCCTTGCTTCAGTATTTTACATGGCTATCAATAGATTCTGGTCCATTGACATGAACACACTTCATAATTTTTCCTTGTTGCCATTGATGGCCAATTTGTTGAGTCCGTAATGGTGGTCAACTTTGGTTTTCTTCTCACTGCCGTCAATCCTCTTTATTACATCTAACTTTTGGGTGTAAGTAAATGTTGGCATCTTCTTCTTCTTCCCCTTCCTTGAAGAAGTTGTAGGCTTAGGAGGGTTATGATCGGCCATAGTAACACTGGGCAAGCAGTGGAAGCACGGGGGGGAAAAAAATCTTCGTAAACCACACCAGAACCACATGCTATCAACAGAGAGGAGACAATACACAGAACCAGGCAGGTGCTGGGGTTCAATCATGTGCATCCTTCATGCATTGCGTGGGAGGGAAGTGCTGGTATTGGCATAAAGTAAGTGCTGTGCTTGAAAGTGATTTGTATAGTAATTGCCATGCTCGACTACAGTTGGTTTATGCCCAGCTTATCACATGGGCTTGGGGTAATGGTGGCGCGTATTACACGAGGCATCTGAAAAGCTTCACCTTTGAGGTTGCATTTATGAATTCCTGTAATTTCTGTGAGTTGCCGATATTGCAGTCTCTTGCATGATGTTTCTCTGTATTATGAATCTGCTGTTTAGGATTATGGATTTAGGAGATTCTACAGTATTGGCTGTGGAAATAACAATTTTTATCATTTTAACAATTTAATGTGATATTTTTCCCTTTCCAGGCACCAGACTTTTATGTGGAGATGAAATGGGAGTTCACCAGCTGGGGTAAGATCTCCAGGAGTAACATAAGAAGTGCAGGCAGTCCTTGTTATAAGTCGGATATGTATCCCAAAATAGCACTTTATATCTTTTCCCCATGAAAATGGTACTATAAATTGATGGAACTTTGTAGATCAATTTCAGAGGTAACAGTGTGCCCTCAGTAGGCAACTATTCTGGTACAGGCCGACTCCAATATCCAACAGTAGACAACCACGTGACAGCAAGTGGGTTGGTGGAGGGTTAGTGACCCTCCCCGGAAAATGACTAACTAAAAATACGAACAAGAAGCCTCGGACCAGGACTGACCAAAAGATGACAACTAAGGACTGAACAAAGGATATGATATGGATGGGGATGTGGAATATAAGGGGTGCAAATGATGAGGTGAAAGAGAGAGAGAGATTGTCCAGGAGCCTGGGGATGCAAAAGTGGATGTATGTGGATTAACTGAAACTAAGTGGGGAGATGAGAATGTGACAGAATGGGAGTATGGATTGGGTATATGTGCAGGAGTAGATGAGAATGAGAGGGCAAAAGAGTGTGTATTGTTGTGAGTAACAGATGGAAGGAGAAATAAGAGAGTATGGATCATCCTCCTGGTCATCCTCCTTTCGGGACTTTGGCGAAAGCTTTGCTGTTGCACTTGACATCTCAAAGGCTTTCAATCAAGTCTGGCTTAAATCTGTAATTTCCAAACTGCCCTCTTACGGTTTCTATCCTTCTATCTGTGCCTTCATCTGTAGCTTCCTTTCTGGTCATTCTATAGCCGCTGTTGTAGACGGCCTCATTCTTCACCTAGATCTGTCAACAGTGGTGTTCCTCAGGGCTCTTTCCTATCACCCACTCTCTTCCTTTTATTCATCAATTACCTTCTAAGCTGTACATCTAACCCTATCCACTCATTCGCTGATGACTCCACCCTTCACGTTTCCATTCGGTTCCCGCAACGCCCATCTCAGCAGTTACTTCAACAAACAAGGGATGAGGCTATTGCACACCTAATGTCTGACTTGGCTCGTATGTCTGACTGGGGTAAAAATAATCTTGTTATTTTTAATACATCAAAGACTCAGTTCTTACACCTGTCAGCCTGACAAAATCTTCCACAAGTGTACCCACTAATGTTTAATAATATTCAACTTAATCCTGCATCATCCTTTAACTTACTTGGGGTTTCATTTACTCAGGACTTGACTTGGAAAGATCATATTACATCTCTTGTAAAATCTGCTTCTAAGAGATTAGGTGTGGTAAGCCGACTCCGTTCCTTCTTTACCCCTGCACGATTGATGACTCTATACACGGGTTTTATTTGCCCCTATGTGGAGTACAACTCTCATGTGTGGGGAGGTTCCCCACATACAGCTCTTCTCAATAGGGTGGAGTCAAAGGCTTTTCGTCTCATTAACTTTCCTCCTCTTACTGACTCCCTTCAACCTTTGTCTCTTCGCCGCACTGTTGCATCTTTATCTCTTTTCTATCGCTACTTCAATGGTCACTGCTCCTCTGAACTGTCTGCATGTATTCCTCCACCTCTGCAACGGGCGCGTAGCACCCGTCTAGCAGCAAACTCTCATCCCTTTTCTGTCCAACTCTCTAATGCAAGAGTTAACTGTTACTCCCAGTCCTTCATTTATGCAACAGGTCAACTCTGGAACTGTCTCCCTCTGTCTGTATTTCCTGCTTCCTATGATCTCCAGTCTTTCAAACGCAGTATGTCCAGGCATCTCGAAATGATCGGATCTTGAATTTGGCTCTCTCTTATATTTTGTTTCTCTGTAGGAGGGAACAGTTATTGCAGGCTCGTGGCCTTTGGTTCCTTCTTCCTCATAAAAAACAAATAAAAAAAATAAAAGTTGGCTCAAGGATTGTGTGGGTAAGATTGAAAGTTGGACTACAAATGTGGGCAATTGTGTGTGTGTATGCACCAACACAAGATCGTGCAAGCAAAGTGAGAGAAGAGTTCTGGACAAATGTGGAAGTGTGCATGGAAAAGTTTGAAAGGAATGAGAGAGTGTTTTTGATTGGTGATACGAATGGTACAGTACGGAATGTGAAGGTGGACGGAGTAGTTGGTGAATGGGGTGTGCCTGCTGAGATAGATGAGAGTGGCAGTGCTTTAGTGGACATTTGTGCCGGGAGGGAGTTGGTGATAGCCAATGCCCTCTTCAGGCACAAAATGATTCACAGGTATACGTGGCAAATGATGAAAAGGGTAGGTGGTGAACTGAATGAAAGGAAGGCAATGATTGATTATGTGTGTGTGGATGAAAGGATGAGAAGGTGTGTAATGGATGAAAGAGTATATAGAGGTTGGGGGAGTGGACTTTCTGACCACCACCTGGTGGTGGTCAGAATCAAGGTCCAAGTAAAATGGAGAAGTAGAAGAAGGGAAGGACGGGAGGAAGGAGTAGATGCAGGGAGCGTGGAAAGGTTACAAGAGGATGAGAAAAAGGCAGAGTATAAGAGAGAAGTGGAGGAGCGATTGGGTAAATACGGATTGGAGCAGATGGAGGACATGGAAGGTGTGTGCAAGATATTTACTGAAGAAATATATGCAGCATGTGAGGTGGTGTGTGGGGTGAAGAGAAGATGAAAGGGGGTGCAAGGAACAGCATGGTGGAATGAAGAAGTGGGACAGTCTGTGGCACAAAAGAAGAAAACATATAGTGAGTGGATGAGAAACAGGGGCATGGAAGAAGTTGAGAAATGGAAGAGAGATTTATATGTAGAGAGGAAGAGAGAGGTGAAAAGATTAGTGAGAGAGAGTAAGAAGAGAGCAGATGAGGAATTTGGAAGGAATTTGAGTGTAAAGTGGAGAGAATGTAAGAAAATATTCTGGAATGAGGTAAAGAGAGTTAGACAGGGTGGCTATGAAGTTAGTCAGGGAGTGAAAGATAAAAACAGTAGATTACTAGTGGAGAAGAGAGAAAAAGTGGGCAGATGGAGAGAACACTTCAGTGAATTGTTGAACACAGAGAATGAAAGTAATGCGAATATAAGTGGCTGGGGAATGGCTGGGAGAAGGAGGAATGTGAGAAGAGAGGAGGAAATCAGTAGGATGGACGTTGTAGAAGCAATGAAGAAAGTCAAAATGAGGAAAGCCCCGGGAATTGAGGGATTGTTTGGTGAAATACTGAAGCATGGGGGAGAGATAGTAGTAGAATGGATGTGGAAGATGTGCAGGTTAGCCTGGGAGGAAGGTAGAGTCCCTGTAGATTGGAAGTCAGGTATAATTATTCCCTTGTACAAAGGAAAAGGGGAAAAAGAAGTGTGTGGTAATTGTAGGGGTATTTGTCATCTTAGTGAAATAGGAAAAGTATATGGTAGAATACTTATTGACAGAGTTAGGGAAATAACAGAGGAATTAGTCGGAGAAGAAAAGGGAGGTTACAGGAAGGGAAGAGGTTGTGTAGATCAGATATTCGTTCTTAGTTCCTTAGTGGAAAAGTGTTTAGAGGAGGGAAAGAAGTTGTATGCAGCCTTCATGGATTTGGAGAAAACATATGACAGGGTGGATATACAAGGCTTATGGAAAGTATTAAGAATATATGGAGTAGATGGGAAGTTGTTGAATGCTGTGTAGAGTATGTATGAGGGTGCTAAGGCTGCAGTGCGTGTGGATAATGAACTAAGTGAATTTTTCTATTTGAAGATGGGGTTGAAACAGGGATGTGTCATGTCTCCATGGTTGTTCAATCTGTATATGGATAGGTTTATAAAAGAGATACAAGGTAGGGCAGTGGATGATGGAGTGGCCCTAATGAGAGAGGGCAGTGTTTGGAAACTCCCTGTACTGTTGTTTGCAGATGATACTGTGTTGTTGAGTGAAGACGAAGGGGTGCTGCAAGGCTTGGTGGATGAGTTTGGAAGAGTGTGTAAGAAACGGAATCTAAAGGTGAATGTAGGGAAGAGTACAGTTATGGTCTTCGAGAGAAGTGTAGTCAGTGAATGTACAGTGAGGTTGGATGATGAGGAAATGGGAAATGTGAATACATTTCAGTACTTGGGTAGTGTGATGAGTAAGGATGGAAGTTTGGAGGGTGAAGTCCTTTGAAAGGGTACAGCAAGGATGAAAGGTTGCTGGTTCCTTGAAAGCAGTGATTAGAAACAGGGAAGTGAGCATGGAAGTGAAAAAGTTACTAGATGACCGTACTGTAATACCAGCTCTAACATATGGAAACGTAGCTTGGACCTTGTTGGAGGGAGAGAAGTCAAGACTGAGAGCAGTGGAAATGAGTTATTTGAGAGGAGCATGTGGAGTCAAATGGAGAGACTGACTGACAAATGAGGAAGTGATGGAGCATTGTGGTGTGAATGTGATAAAGGAGCGTTAGGAGAAACACATTGAGGTGGTTTGGTCATGTGGAGAGGATGGAGAGTGAGAGACTGATGAGGAGAGTGTATGTGAGTGATGTGGAGGGGGGGAGGGGGAGGCCGAGGATGAGATGGAGGGATGGAGTGGAGAGGTATATGAGAGAGGGGGGGTGTGAATTGGGAGCAGGGCAGTGAAATGGCATTGGACAGGGCGACGTGGAGGTGATTTGTTTGTAGCCATCCCGCATGGGATTAAGGCGTCTGACAATAGATAGATTGATAGATAGACAACTACAGTATTCTCGTATAGGCCTACCCCAATATCTGGCAGTGTTGTGTACCAATGGGAGCGTTCGGTCAGTGAGTATGTCAGATATCGAAGTAGTTTCTCCATGAGATTCTGAAGAAAAGCCAGAGATTGGTTCCAGGCCCAGACCCAAACTCACATATACCTTATTCAGCCAATAGAGATTGATGCAAAAACATCATAGGTAATGTTATTATCCTCATGAACAATGCTGTTGCTAAAAAATGAGACATCCGACATCACATGCAGGAAGGTATTCAGGCCAACAGGTTCAGCGAGAGTGAGAGATTGGACGAGCAGGCCAGGCAGGTGGGGGTCAGGGATGGTGAGATGATGGGGAAGGAGACAAGCAGGGGTGGGGGAGGGTGGGGAGATGGGAGAGGAGACAAGCAGGGGTGAGGGAGGGCGGGGGTGGTGGGGACTTTGACAAGCAGGTGTGGGGGAGGGTGGGGGAACAGGGAGGGAAACAAGCAGGTGGGGAGGGGGGTGACAGGGGGAGGGGGACAAGGAGGGGTGGGGGAGGGCTGGGGAGACAGAGGGAGACAAGTAGGCAAGGGGGAGGACAGTGGGAGGGCAAGGGGACTGGGAGGGAAACAAGACAGCCAAATTGCCATACTAACCCCAACTCTCTCTCTCTCTCTCTCTGGGGGGCGCGGTAGCACAGTGGTAGCGCGCTGGCCTCGTAATCAGGGGATTGCGAGTTCGAGCCTCGCCCGGGCTGCCGTGCTGGGAGTGGTAGCTCACTCCTGTAAACCTAGCGGGGCTATATAGTCCAATACAGGGCTTAGCTCGGGGGAACTCCATTTTTTTTTCTCTCTCTCTCTCTCTCTCTCACACACACACACACACACACACACACACACACACACACACACACACACACACACACACACACACACACACACACACACATTGAAAATGCGGATTGGAGAAAATTCAGAGAAACAAAAGAGATACAGAGGAAGTGGGATATCTTTCTAGACCTCTATAATTTGGGAGTGGAAAAATTTGTACCAAGAGTAAGAGGGAAAGAAAACAGGAAAAAGGAGTGGTTTAATAGAAGGTGTATGATAGCAAAAAAAAGAGAGATAAGGCGTGGAACAATTGGAGAAAGAGAGGTAACGACAGAACAAAGGAAGAATATAAAAGAACAAGAAATGAATACACAAGAATACGAAGAGAAGAAGAAAGGAATTTTGAAAAAGGTATAATTGACAAATGCAAGGATGAACCCAAACTGTTTTATAGATTTGTTAATGGCAAACTGAAACAAAAGGAAGGAATCACCAAGCTGAAAGTAGAAGGAGAGGTCTTTAAGGATGCGGCAATGCAAGCAGAAATAATGAACAAACGTTTCCAGTCAGTTTTCACTAAAGAAAAGGAGCTTGTGGAAGGGGAGGGAGTGATTAGAAATGTTCCGGTGATGAAAGATATAAAAGTGGAGGTACAGGAAGTGTATAAATTACTGGAAACTCAAGATGTAAGGAAAGCCCCAGGACCTGATGGAATTTCTAATTGGGTACTGAAGGAATGCAGAGAACAACTGGCGGATAAAATTCACAGCTTAATTGTATGCTCACTGGAAGAGGGGAAAGTGCCACAAGAATGGAAGAGGGCAAATGTGGTACCAATTTACAAGGGAGGAAACAGGGAAGAACCCCTGAAATATAGACCAGTGTCTCTAACCAGCATGGTCACAAAATTGTGTGAGAGAATCCTGAAAGACAGATGGATAAAATATCTGGAAGAGATGAATATTTTGGCTGAATGTCAGTTTGGATTCAGAAGTGGAAGGTCATGTGTTTCAAACTTGTTGAGCTTTTACTCAAGAGCGATTGATGTGGTACAGGAGAGAGATGGTTGGGTGGATTGTGTGTACTTAGACTTAGAGAAGGCCTTTGACAAGGTACCTCATAAGAGACTAATGTGGAAACTAGAATATATAGGAGGACTAAAGGGGAAACTTCTGGAATGGATGAGAGACTTTTTGAGAGACAGACAAATGAGGACAGTAATAAAGGAAAAGATGTCTGGATGGAGGGAAGTAACAAGTGGAGTCCCTCAAGGCTCAGTGTTGGCGCCAGTAATGTTCCTGATTTACGTAAATGATATGGTAAATGGAGTGAACAGTTATGCAAATCTGTTTGCTGATGATGTAAAGATCTTGAGGAAGATAGAGGTTGAGGAGGATTGTAAAATACTGCAGGAGGATTTGGATAGGATACACCATTGGAGCCGGACGTGGGAAATGAAATTTAATGTAAAGAAATGTAAAATATTGGAAATGGGTAAAAGTACCAGGAGACCATCACTGAATTATTTGTTGGGTAATGAATTAATCACAAAAAGGAGAGAAGAGAAAGATTTGGGAGTGCTGGTCCAAGATAGTTTGTCACCAGAAAAGCACATTAACAAGTAGTTGGAGAGACTTATAAACTCTTGACTAACATAAGAGTAGCATTTCATTATATGGATGAGGAAATGATGAAAAAATTGATAGTGGCCATGATCCGCCCCAGGTTAGAATATGCAGCGGTAGTGTGGTCCCCACACAAAAAGAAAGATATAAACAAGATTGAGAGAATACAAAGAACAGCAACCAAGATGGTCCCCAGTCTGACAGACCTGTCATACAGAGAGAGGCTGGAAAAACTGGATTTGCCTTCGTTAGAGGAAAGGAGAAAGAGGGGAGACATGATTGCGGTGTTCAGGACCATGGTGGGAGTAGATAGAATTGACAAAGAAGATCTGTTTGTATGGGATAAGAGAGCAACAAGAGGACATGGAATGAAATTGAAAAAGTCAAGCTGCTTGAAGGATATCAAGAAATATAGCTTTCCTTACAGAAGTATAGACTTATGGAATAGCCTGGACAAAGAGATCGTCCAGTCTAAAAACTTAAACGAGTTTAAAGTTAAATTCGACTTATTGAGAAACAGTGACGGAAACCCACGAGCATAGTACATTCCGTGTATATCACAATTAGGTATCGTTTCGTTTCGTTTCGTTTTTAAATGCTCCAACATGCTTGCATGTGTCGGCCTTGGTCACCTAATGGCGGCTCTCCACGCTGCACGATCCATTGCAGCCTCCCTGTTCAGTCCCTTAACCCTAAGGTCACACTTAATGACCTCATCCCATGTCTTTCTTGGTCTACCCCTCGCAACCCCACCCCCAATATTAACACTTCTCACCTTCCTCACCCAATTATCATCCCCCATCCTCTCCACATGTCCAAACCACCTCAATCTACCTCTCCTCGTCACAACACCAATACACTCCAGTCACATCCTACCTCTCAACTCTTCCATTGTAAACCCAACCCCTCCAGGCCTTGGACGCAGGGATGCACTGCACATCCACCTAATCATTGTCATTTCAGTACGTCTGAGCCGGCGAATGTCTTCCTCCTTCACTGCCCAGGTCTCACTACCATACAGCATTACACTCCTAACACATGCTGCATACAAAGACCCCTTAGCACGTAGGGAGAGCCCTCTCAATGTCAGGAGAGGCAAGAGCTCCCTGAACTTCTTCCAACCACTTCTCACCCTAGCCACAGAGCTAGCTCCAGCCCCACCTCCAGCACACAACATGTCTCCCAAATAACAAAACTCTTCCACACACTCAAGAGATTTACCAGCAAGTTCAATCCTTTCACGTCTGACTTAAATATTTGAAACGACTTAGACAAAGAGGTGGTGCATGAGAAAAACATTCATGTGTGTAAAGGTAGACTTGATAAATGTGGATATGGAGACAGGACAACACGAGCATTGCTCAATTCCTGTTTACTACAAATAGGTAAATACCAATAGGTAAACACACACACACACACACACACACACACACACACACACACACACACACACACACACACACACACACACATGGAGACACAAAATAAGCTGGTAGAATGAGTGTACAGATTAGGGAAGGCATTTCAGAGTAAAATAGATGAAGTTAAGAAGCAGTTACACATGCAGAAGGAAGGATATGAAAATTTAGTAAAGGAGATTAATAAGAAAGACACAACAATAGATGAATTATCAGTTGAGGTGGGTACACTTAGACAGAAGATTAGTGAAATGGCAAGCACAGTTGTCAACCATGAGAGTATTACGGAAGAGTTCAGAAATGATATGGAGACAATAAGGCAGGCAAGCACTGTGATAGATCATAGCAGTGATACTGAAGAGAAGATAACCCAGGTAAATGAAGCAATGCAAAGCTTCAAAATTGCTGTGGAAACCACATATGCTGAAATTGTGAAAGTAAAGAAAGACTTAGAAACAAGAGTTGAAGAAAAGAGCATTAAAAAGGAAGTGAAGAAGATAATCCAAAACAATCCAAAATTGGTCAAAGATTCAGCAGACATCAACAAATCTATAGTAATCACTGGTATAGAGGAGGAAGAAATAAAAAACAAGATTTTGAGAGACAAAAAGGAGATGGCAAATATAATGAACATATTGAAGGAAGTGTCAGAGGAAATCTGTAGTAAAGACACAGAGGAACACAAAAGGCTAGGGAAATATGAGAGAAATAATTCAAGGCCCCTGAAAGTAACCTTCCAGAGTGTAAATACTGTGGAGGAAATACTGAAAAATGCAAACAAACTTATGGAAAAGATGACTTCAAAAATGTATGGATAAAAAGATGCCTAACTCTCGAGGAACTTGGATTACTAAAAGAGAAGAGGGAGGAGGCAAGAACAAAGAATGAGGGAAGATCAGAGGAAGAGAAGAACACATTTTTTTTCTACAAAGTAATTGGATTGTAAATTCGAAAGTAGTACATAAACAGGAGGGAATAAAAAAGAGAAAGGTAGTAGACCCAAGTCATGACAAGTATGTAAACAAGATGATTAAGTTGATGTACTCTAATGTAGATGGAATGGTATCTAAATTACTAAAGATGAATGATTATATCAAAGAAAAGGAACCACATATTGTTTGCCTAACTGAAACAAAATTAACTCCAGGGATATCAAACAATACACTAAACCTAGAGGAATACAATATATGGAGAAGAGATAGGAACTTAAAAAAAGGAGGAATTATAATATTAACAAACAAAAATCTGCAAGTGAAAGAAATAGAAATAGATGTACCCTCACAGGTAGAACTGATTGCAGTAGAGATTAGTACATCTGATCAATCAATCAATCAATCATTCCCTGTGGCACCTCATGGGATGCATAGGGCCTCAATGAACTCTCTCCACCAATATTTATCTCTTGCCATCTCCTTCAGGTCCCACCAACACTCCTCTCCTGCTTCTCTTTTGATTGTCCTCAACCAGGTTTTCCTCAGCCTACCTCTACCTCTTCTTCCTCTAGCAGTCCATTCTGGCACATCCTGTATTAAACTGCCTTCTTTTCTGCATATGTGCCCCAGCCACTTCCAGGGAGACAGTCTTACATATTCATTAACTGGTTCCACTCTCGTAATATCCCTTACTCTTTCATTTGTAACTCTGTCTTGCCACTTTACCCCAAGAATCCTTCTCAGTATTTTATTCTCAAATCCTAATACTTTCTGATCTGTTGCAATTGTACTGTACCATGACTCATGCCCATAAATTAAAATTGGTCTAACCATGGACTTGTAAATTTTCACTTTAGTATGTACCGAAAGCATATTAGTATTCCAAACAAATTTCAGCATTCCAACAGCTCGCCAGGCCTGTCTAATCCAATCCTCAATTTCATTGTTTAATGATCCATTAGATGATACAATCATTCCCAGATATTTAAAGTTTTCAACATTCTTCACCACATTATTCCCAATTACACAATCAATTTGGTTCTCCACGTTCATATTAATAATTTCAGTCTTTCCACAATTTATTACCCACTTTTTCTCCTTCCTCCACCAGACAATCAAGCACTCTCTGCATCTCGTAAATACTTCCGCAAATCGGTACAACATCATCATCATAGTCCAAATCCATCAGCATCGTATTCTCTTTCCAGTTAATTTCTGCACCTGTTCTCCTTACAACCTTTCTCATAACATAATCCATAACCAAAACAAACAGCAGTGGTGAAAGAGCTCCTCCTTGAATCACTCCTGACCTAACTTGAAATGGATCACTCAAAGAACCACCCACCATTACCTTACAAAAAGTACCTTCATGTAGGCTTCTAATAATATTTACAAACTTTTCTGGTATACCACAGAATCTCATAATTTTCAACATAGCTCCACGTGAAACAATATCAAACACCTTTTCAAAATCCACAAAACACATACTAAGTGGCATTTTCATCTCATTAGCTTCTTGGATTAGATGCCTTACAATAAAAATCTGATCATTACAACCTCGACCCTTTCTAAATCCCGCTTGTTCTTCTCTTAAAATTTTATCAATTACTGGCTCTCTTCTGTTCAACAAGATTTTGGAAAAGACTTTTGCAACTATAGGTGTCAAAGTTATCCCCCTCCAATTGGCGCACACACTTAAATCTCCCTTTTTTGGTATTTTTATAATAATTCCATTTTTCCACTCTTCTGGAATTCCACCATTATCCCAAGCCACATTAAAAAGTTTCAAAAGCGCATTCATCAACTCGTCATTTTCCACCTTAAACATTTCAGGATATATTCCATCCTCTCCTGGGGCCTTAAAATTCTTTAACTCCTTTATAGATTTTGCTACCTCTTCCAAGGTTATATCCCCTGTTTCTATCTGCAAATCTGTCTCGGTTGGCAAAATGTCCTCTTCAGCTGGGATTGGTCTATTTAGAACAGATTCAAAATGCTCTTTCCACCTTCCATTTATATCCAAATTTTTAGTCATCAATTTACCGTTTCTATCTCGTACAGGTATTTCCTTCCTTCTCTTTTCAGTCCCAGTTAACTCCTTTATGACCTGATACGCTGCTCTTGTGCTGTGACCGTCATTTTTACATAATTTAATTTCTGTCTTTGTTGCCATTTCATCATATAGCCCTTTCTTATTACGCTTAACGAGTCTTTTTACTTCAGAATGTAAACTCCAGTACTTTGCTCTAAGTACTTCAACTACGTGGCCATCAACATTTTCTTCACTTCTTAACTTCGCCTCTTTCCTTTTCTGAATTACATTCCATGTTTCATCTGACATCCACTTTTTCCTTCTTGCTTTTCTCTTTTTCCTAATAGTAACCTTAGCACTCTCATGCAAAACCTCTTTTACCTCTCTCCACATTTGATTAATATCATTGTCTTCAGATTCCATCAAAATCTGCAGGACTAGAAACCTGTTCCTACATTCCCACCGAAACTTTTCCTTCGTGTTCTCATCACTTCTTTGCTCATCAAAATCATAATTATTACCTCCTGTACAATTACCATTAATGTTTCTCTTAAGTTTTACTTTAATCTTGTGACACAACAAGTTGATGATCACCACCTATATCTGCCTCCCTCCTTATGCAAACATCTTGCAAATAACTTCTATGCCTTCTACCAATTGCATTGTGGTCAATCTGGTTACAATATTTACCACATGGTGAAATCCAAGTAGTCTTATGTGTTTTTCTATGCTCAAAGATAGTTCCACCAATTATAAGGTCATTTGCCAAACAAAAGCTTCCAAATCACACCGCATTTTCGTTTCTTATACCAACACCCTCCTTGCCCATACAATCTTCAAGGCCATCCCTACTACTGCCAACAATCGCATTAAAATCACCATTGCAAACTAACACATCATGTCTTGCCACTCTGTTCACTACATCCTGCAGCTCCTCATAAAGTCATCCTTCATTTCATCACCATCCTTATTTGTAATTATTAGTAATACCATCTGAGGAGTAGACTGTAGCACCGGTCGAGCAGGGCAGTACTCCCAAGGTGTATGGAATGCTGATGACAGGGAGAGCAGCAGCTCCCGTTTCATCAGCTCTCGGGACTAGCTCCCGACCATCCCCCTTTGCTGAACTTTTTCAGTGTCTCAGTAACACAGAGAGTGGGCCAGCATGCTCTTCAATACAAATTTCTCTAACTGTCAACACCAAACTACAAGCACAGTACATACTACACTTCCTTTTACAAAATTCAACAATTATGGCATCCTTACACACAACCTCGGAGTCCCCAGGGGGGGGACCATAAATGCCCCCACCTTCCACCCCTCTCCCGGTGACAACTTGAGTTGCCTGGATCCACTGTCTGTCTCACTCCTTCATTTCTGCAACATTCGTGGCCTTCAACTTTTGTTCTGTTGAGCACCACCTCTCCTCTAAATCTCACCTTCTTTTCCTAACTGAGACTCAGCTGTCTGAGGCAACTGACAGCAAAGTCTTTTCTGTATCCTCCTACTTTCTCTATACTCATTTCCAAGCCAAAGGTGGCTGTTGTGTATATATATGCAACGACTTATCTTACTCTTGTGTTCCTGAACTTGATTTTTCTGAATTCTCTACACTCTGGCTTTGGCTTTCCTGTCACTCTCTGGCTAAATATATCTGCGCTGTTTACTTATCTCCTGATTCTACTGACTATCAAAAATTCTTCGACTATCTTACTTCTACAATGGAACACATTCTATCCATTTCTCCTTTCTCTGAAATCTCCATTCTAGGAGATTTCAATGTTCACCACCACCTTTGGCTCTCCTCTCCTTTCACTGATCCACCTGGTGAACAAGCCTACACCTTTTCTATCCTCAATGACCTAGAGCAGCTTGTACAGCACCCTACCCGTATCCCTGACCGCCTTGGAGAGAGCTCCAACATACATGACCTCTTCCTTACAACTAATCCTTCTGCTTACGCTGTTAATCTTTTCTCTCCGTTGGGCTCCTCCGATCACAACCTTATCACCTTAACCTGTCCTATCGTTCCGGTATAGCCTGTAGACCCTCCAAAGAAACGTCGTCTGTGGCACTTTGGAGCTATGGACTGGGAGGCCCTCAGGCAGTACTTTTTTGATTTTCCCTGGAATGATTATTGCTTCCATGGCCGGGAGCCATCTGGGTGTGCCTTGCGCATTACAGAGGTCATTCTCTCGGGCATGGAAGCATACATTCCTTTCTCATATCCTTTGACTAATGCAAGAAAGCCTTCGTTTAATCACGTTTGTTCTAATGCTGTCCGCAACAAGGAGAGGACCTATAAAAGGTATCGGAGCCAACCCACCCCTGAATCACATCTTTTAAACGTTTCTGCCTGGAATCGTTCTAAGTCTGTTCTTCGCTCAGCTAAAAATAATTTCATCTGTACTAAATGCTCTCAACTCTCTAACTTGAATTCTTCTCGCTCCTTCTGGCACCTTGCCAAAAACCTTTCTAACAACTTTACCTCATCATCCTTCCCTCCTCTTTTCTACTCTGATGGCTCTGTAGCGATTTCTTCTACTGATAAAGCAGATCTTTTTGCTCAGACTTTCTCCTCCAATTGCACCTTTGACGATTTCGGTGCTGTTCCTTCATCACTTTCCCCCTCTGACTTCCTCATGGCTGATTTTAAATTTCTTCAGCTGATGTATTAACTGCCATCACAGGCCTCAATAATAACAAGGCATGTGAGCCTGATGGAGTCCCTCCTGTTGTTCTCAAGAACCGTGCTTCTGTGCTTACACCCTGCCTAGGCAAATTCTTTCGCCTTTGTCTATCTACTTGTACCTTTCCTTCTTGCTGGAAGTTTGCTCTCATTCAGCCAGTCCTAAGGAAGGGTGACCATTCCCAACCCTCTAACTATCATCCAATTGCCTTAACATCCTGTATCTCAAAAGTTTTTGAGTCAGTTCTTAACAGAAAAATTTTAAAGCATTTTGCCTATCGCAACCTTCTTTCCGATCGTCAGTATGGATTCCGTGAGGGATGCTCCACTGGTGATCATCTCACCTACCTTTCAGACTCCTGGTCATCCTCCTTTCGGGACTTTGGCGAAAGCTTTGCTATGGCACTTGACATCTCAAAGGCTTTCGATCGAGTCTGGCTTAAATCTTTAATTTCCAAACTGCCCTCTTACGGTTTCTATCCTTCTATTTGTGCCTTCATCTGTAGCTTCCTTTCTGGTCGTTCTATAGCTGCTGTTGTAGACGGCCATCATTCTTTTCCTAGATCTATTAACAATGGTGTTCCTCAGGGCTCTGTCCTATCACCAACTCTCTTGCTTTTATTCATATGTGATCTTCTAAGCTGTACATCTAACCCTATCCACTCATATGATGATAACTCCACCCTTCACGTTTCCATTCGGTTCCCACAACGTCCATCTGAGCAGTTACTGAGGGATGAGGCTATTGCACACCTAATGTCTGACTTGGCTCGTATCTCTGACTGGGGTAAAAATAATCTTGTTGTTTTTAATGCATCAAAGACTCAGTTCTTACACCTATCAACCCGACAAAATCTTCCACAAGTGTACCCACTAATATTTAATAATATTCAGCTTAATCCTGCATCATCCTTGAACTTGCCTGGGGTTTCATTTACTCAGGACATGTTTTGGAAAAATCATATTACATCTCTTGTAAAATCTGCTTCCAAGAGATTAGGTGTGGTAGGCCGACTCCGTTCATTCTTTACCCCTGCACAATTGTTGACTCTATACTCCGGTTTTGTCCGCCCCTATGTGGAGTACAACTCTCATGTGTGGGGAGGTTCCCCACATACAGCTCTTCTCAATAGGGTGGAGTCAGAGGCTTTTCGTCTTATTAACTCTCCTCCTCTTACTGACTCCCGTCAACCTCTGTCTCTTCACCACACTGTTGCATCTTTATCTCTTTTCTGTCGCTGCTTCAATGGTCACTGCTCCTCTGAACTATCTGCATGTATTCCTCCACCTCTACGTCGGGTGCGTAGCACCCGTCTAGCAGCAAACGCTCATCCCTTTTCTGTCCAACTCTCTAATGCAAGAGTTAACCGTTACTCCCAGTCCTTCATTTATGCAATAGGTCAACTCTGGAACTGTCTCCCTCTGTCAGTATTTCCTGCTGCCTATGATCTCCAGTCTTTCAAACGCAGTGTGTCCAGGCATCTCGAAATGATCGGATCTTGAATTTGGCTCTCTCTTATACAATAATCACTCCAATATCCGGATCAATAGAGCCATCGGTAGGTTCGGATATTGGTTTTGTCCGGATATTGGGCCCCAGCTTATGGACTTGTACTTACGGACCCTAACACAGAGAAACACCTATACAACTCCCTCCGGACAGGCATAGCACCTATTTAACACCCAAATCACACCAATAAGGCACATAAATGACTGAAATAAATGCAATAGACACATAAAATGTGGGTTTAGAAGTATGTTCATACATTAATAAACATTCTGGTGCTTATGGACTCTAACCGAACCTAACCTAACCGAACCTAACCGAACTCTGAAAAACACATTCCTACTGCACATGCATGAGGTAAGTTTAGTATGGAAAGAAGTACAGTATGACACTTTCTGGTAAGTATAGTATGGGAAAAAATACAATATGAAACATTCTGGTAAATATAGTATGGAAAATAGTACAACATGAAACATTTTGGCTACTTACAGCAAGTCCCTGGCCACCTCGATGAATAACCGCCTCCTCTCGGACTCTGACAGTAAGAACGATTTCCTGAAGCACTTGCACTACACTCTTCCTGAAGTCTTGCACTGAACTTAGTCACTAACACACAGAAGTCCGTTCTTTTCACAGTGTTCACTTTAGTCCAAATAATGTTCCATTAAATTTAAGTGTTGCACATTAACTTTTCCCAAGTTTTTTTAAGTTTCCAAAGCCAAAACAAAGAAGGTTAGTTACGTTAAATTTCTTTTCTACTTAGTCTTTTCTCCCAACTTGAAAACCTTAACACAACACACCGTTTTTTTCACTGCACAACACTCAAAATTCCCGTGTGGTCTAGTGGAGAAGTTCTTGCTGTTTATTCACTGTCAGAGCCCGAGAGTATCACTGGCAGGCGTCCAAGGGGTGCATCGGTGGGTAGTGGTGATGGCGTACCGACTACAGAAGACTCTGAAGACAGCCGCAAACTCACGTCGAGCGGTGACTCCACTGTAGCTGATGTGCTGGGCTGTGGCTCGGAGCATGAGGGCCTGTCTTGGGGAGGCAACGGAGTGGAACCAGGGCTTGGCACAGCGGGGGTCACGGGCCTGAAAAAACTGTCAATCGTTGACTGACGCAAGGACCGACGATTCTGGCGATTGATGATGCGCTGCCGGAAAGCACGCACTTCCTCCACGAGTCCCAAGGGCCCCATCTCCCTGTCGCAGTCCGGGTGTTCCAGGTAGTCTAGGACGAACTCTAGATGTTCCCGGAGTGCGCTCAGCTTGGGGATGGCTGGAGTAGTGTCCTGCTGGGCGGAGTCTGCATCATCATCGCCTTCGTCGTCGGAATCTTCAAGTTCGGGACTGACACCAGCAACCGAAGACGCGATCTCGATATCAGACAACGTCTGATACCCAGGATCGCCCTCGTCGTCGTCCAACCACTCACGAACATCGTCCACATCAACATCGTCGCCGTGCGTACGTAGCCGTGCATGGAAGTCATCCACGTCAAACCCTAGGAAATCGTACTCCACATCTGTTCCGAGAAGCAGACGAGACCAACCATTTTCAAGAGTTTTCACAGGGACTTCCTTCCATGCACTAGCCCAGTTGTACAGCGCAGACTTGATGTTGTAGCGGCGAAGGTTTTCCAAAGTCCGCTTGCCTCGAGTGTCACGTCCTTCCCTGCGCTCGTCCTCGTCCTCGAGAACCACCATCACCTCGTCCAGGAACTTCCGACGGTACAGGCGCTTTGTTGCCACGATCACTCCTTGGTCCATTGGTTGAATGAGAGCAGTCGTATTAGGTGGCAGAAACATGCACCTAATACGGCCATTCTCAGCAACCAAGTCCTTGTCGCACGGGTGGGCAGGTGCATTGTCGAGGAGAAGGAGAGCCTTTACCTGGTCGCGAGGAATTCCCAGTGTCTTCGTCTGGTAATGTATGACCTCCTTGACGAAGTGATGGTGAAACCAGTCTTTGAAAATCACAGCTGTGATCCATGCTTTCAAAGAATGGTACCATACGACAGGAAGGACATCCATCACCCCACGAAGGCACCGAGGCTGCTTTGCACGGCCAACAATAACGGGCTTAAGCCGGTGCATGCCGTTTGCATTGGCACAACACAAAGCAGATATCCGTTCCTTAGAAAGCTTGCGGCCAGGTACACGCTTCTCCGTCTCATCGGCGAGAGTGTTCGTTGGCACCGAGCGATAGAATAGGCCAGTTTCGTCAGCGTTATAGACTTGACCGAGAGTGAGGCCCTCCCTGTCGATCAAGCCTTTCACCTTGTGCCGAAACTCGTCCACTCCATCCTCGTTAGCGTCCAATGCTTCGCCATGTGCTTTACGGTTAGTAAGGCCATGTCGCAACTTGAACGCGAAGAGCCAACCCTCGGATGCCTTGAAGTCTAGGGCGTCGTGAAGCCTTGCAAACTTCTCAGCAGCAGCCTTCAGCTCCGTTCCACGTACCATCACACCAGCTGCACGTTGCTGTCGATACCAAATCAACGTGGAGCGGTCGATCTCTGCATACTTGGGGGTAAACATAACCTTCCTCTCCACGTTGCGTTTGCTTCTCGACGAGAAGTCAGCCGTGTACTGCATGAGCTTGTCTCGGGAACGCTTGATATCAAACAAAGTCGACCGGGCCAGGTTGAACTCGCGGAGAATGCGAGAGGAAGACCAACCCGCATCAACCTTCTCCAATATCTCCTGTTTCTTCTCCAGAGTCAACACCACTCTCTTCCTTTTCTCAGGAGGCGGGGCCATCATCACACACACTAAGAGTAGGGCAGAGAGCAGCAGGAGGCCTTGCAGCAAGTACGGCACCACCACAAAAGCGAGCACGTGGGCAGCCATGGCGAAGAGCGTAGGTGTTGTCGCGGTGAGAGACAGGCGGGAAGTGGGGAGGATGCAGCGGCGCTCTATCGGACGTCGGAGGAATGACGAACCAAAACAATGCTCTCACGCGGCGCGCGCGGCAAGTTCAAATTACGGACGGCAAAAAATCGATTTTTTTTCCAATTTTTTTGGATTTTCGGACCATTTTGGGAATGTTTGATCCCAGGACAATAAGGTTCGGTTAGTGGGGATGTTCGGTTATTGGGCGTCCGGATATTAGAGGGATTACTGTATTTTGTTTCTCTGTAGGAGGAACAGTTATTGCAGGCTCGTGGCCTTTGGTTCCTTCTTCGTCACATGAAAAAAAAAAAAAAAAAATCTAAATTCATTTTATCAACTCCAAGCAACCTCGTTTTTGTAAGAGCACAAATATCCATCTTGTATTCCTGAATACTGAAAATAAGTTCTTCCATTTTACCAGCCTGATTGAGAGTTCGAACATTCCAGTTTTCTATTCTTAAGGTTCTTTTTGGATGTATAAACTTATTTCTACACCGTGGAATTCTTAGCACCCCCTGCCCACTTAAGGGCTGCATGGAACTGAGGGCCATTGCTTCATAACTTGAGTTCATCAAGATTTCTTAGGCAGAAAAATATTTTACCCTGGAGCCAATGCCAGTGGCTCGCAGGAACCAGACAGTGGAGAGAGGAAATTAACTAAATGAAAGTAAAATGCAGAGGGTTTGGACAGACAAAGTACAAGGGAAAGAAAGAGAGCAAAAAGAATGTAGATAAAAGTGTCCCTTTTAGTCGCCTCTTACGACAAGCAGGGAATACTAGGGAAGTATTCTATCCCCCCTTCCCCAGGGTGAAAGTAATTGCAGCATATTTATACAAGCCACCCAGATCAAACATTTGGGAAGAAGGTGAATATGAAGACCTGGCAGAGAAAACAATTCAAAGTTTAAGAACATTACTACACAGAAAGAAGGAGAAATCTGAAAGAATTATACTTACTGGAGATTTCAATACAAATATTAATTGGAAAACTCTAAATATAAAATGCCAGGAAAGCTGTTGGGATCAAAAGCTCCTGTACCTTGTGCAGGAGTTTTTCCTAACATCCATCCATCATCCAATCCTACGTTGCCCCATGAGGAGCGTAGAAACCCAGGGCTAGGCAGTTGGTCCTGACATTTAAAATGAGAGTGACCAACCTCACTCATCCCTGAGTGGCATTATGTGAGCAATAAACCCCAATCACCCCTTGGATATAAACCTTCACTGGGTCAATCCGACTGGAGCACAATAATTACCCACTAAACCACCAGGCGCCAAAATTTGGTTATATGGTTACCATCCAGCATAGTAAATGCTGGTGTACAGGAAACCATTTGGCTTGTCACTCAGCGTAGAATCACCCACAGGCAGAGGGAAGAGGAAAGAATGAAGGAATGAAAGATGGAAGAGGGAGTGTAAAGTCACTGGCAGGGAGAAAGACAATGAAAGAATGAAGGAAAGAAAGACAGAAGATGGAAGGATAGGAGGACGGAGGAGAGGACAGGGCAGACACCCGAGAGCAGCACTACGTTGAGTGAGTGGATGGTGAGCGCCCCCACCTACCACATACGCAACATGTAAAAGAAAGCACCAGAAAAAGAGGACTTGACATATTATCAGTACTATATCTTATATTTACTCGGCAAGAAAATGATATTGACAATATAATGTATCACCCTCCATTTGGCAAAAGTGACCACGTGGTATTAAATTATAGCTTCAGGATTGCATATGACATAGTTAATAGTAATGTAAGTTACAAAAAGAGCCTTAACTACAAAAAGGACAACTATCATGACCTAAAGAAATACTTTTTAGAAATAGATTGGGGAAAAGAGCTTAGAGACCAAGATTTAAATGTTATATATAGAAAATTCTGTGAACTTTATGAAATAGGAGTCCAGAAGTTCATCCCAGAGCGCAGAGAAGCAGAAAAGAAAGTAAAGAAAGGTTTAAAACAGAATGTAAAAAATCTAAAGAAAAAAGAGATTTGTGGAACAGATACAGGACACACAATAGTGAAAGGGCATATAACAACTACAAACAGGCAAGAAACGATTATACAAGAATAAGGAGGGAAGCCTCAAAACAATTTGAGGAGGACTTCATAATTAAAAGCAGTGAACAACCAAAGCTATTTTACAGCTACATCAGAAGCAAAACCAAATTAAAAGATAAAATATAATCCATTACAGATGAGGGGATCACCTATACACAAGAGAAGGATATTTGTGAAGCACTAAATAATTTCCAATCAGTTTTTACAGAAGAAAATAATTTTGAGAGGGATGATATAGAACATGCATGCCCACACATACTACCAGATATACAATATCAGGAAAAGAAATACAGGAGGAGTTAAGTAAATTGGACAAAGGAAAAGCAAATGGTCCTGATGAAATTTCATGAGTGCTACATGAATGTGCAAAGGAGTTAAGTAAACCATTATCTTTAATTTTCAAGGAATCCCTGGGACAAGGTAAACTACCTGATATTTGGAAGAAAGCAAACATTGTTCCCTTATTCAAGGAAGGGAATAGACAAAATCCACTTAACTACCGACCAGTATCACTAACCAGTGTTGTAGTAACTTTTTCACTTGCATGCTCACTTACCTGTTTCTTATCACTGCTTTCAAGGAACCAGAAACCTTTCTTATTGTACCCTTTCAAGCACTTCACCCTCTAAACTTCCATCCTTACGCATCACACTACCCAAGCACTTAAATGCACTCACAGTTTCCATTTCCTTCTCATCCAACCTCACTGTACATTCACTGACTTCACTTCTCTTGAAGACCATAACTTTACTCTTCCCTACATTCACCTTTAGATTCCGTTTCTTACATACTCTCCCAAACTCATCCACCAGGCCTTGCAGCTCCCTTTCGTCTTCACTTAACTACACAGTATCATCTTGAAACAACAGTACAGGGAGTTTCCAAACACTGCCCTCTGTCATTAGGGCCACTGCAACATCCACTACCCTACCTTGTATCTCTTTTATAATCCCATCCATATACAGATTGAACAACCACGAAGACATGACACATCCTTGCTTCAATCCAGCCTTCAAATAGAAATATTCACTCAGTTCATTATCTACATGCACTACAACCTTACCACCCTCATACATACTCTGCACAGCATTCAACAACTTCCCATCTACTCCATATATTCTTAATCTATCTATCTTTATACCTAGGCTGCTTCCCCCAAGGAAGGGGAGGTAGCCAAGACAGGACAACACACTCCCCATTTACTCATCCATTCAAACATATTCATTCGCATCTTAACCCCAAAGGGGAGAAGGGACAGATCCTGACCGAACCACACCACACAAGGGTCTACTGCGCAGTGCAATCAGTGACATCCGCAGCAGGGCCCGACAGCAGAGCTGGTTTATCCCTGCCACATCATAATAGACCCATCCCCTTACCTGCACCTGACCTGATTAGCTGATCAGACCAACTGTGGGAGAATATCCCCTCAAGGCTGTGTCATCATTTATTCATTCACAGTTTCTCTCCATATATTTCTGTCGTGCACAGCCACTCTTCCTTGCTCAACAGACATCTCTCTCGCATCCAGCGCTCTCTTCACACTGTCCATCCATCCTGTTCGTGGTCTTCCTCTCAGCCTTACACCTCTCACATCAGATCTAGTTATTTTTTTCACCAATTACTCATTATCCATTCTCTCCATATGCCCAAACCATCGCAACACCCTCTGCTCAACTCTACCAGTCATCTCCCAGACAACTCCAGTTCTCCTTCGCACTTCATCATTTCACACTCGATCCATACGCGTCACTCCACACATACTCCTCAGACACCTCATCTCCATTACATTCAAACTTTTCCTCTCTGCTACACCCATATTCCATGTTTCAGCCCCATATAATGCAGTCGGTACCACAACACCCTCATACAGCCTTCTCTTTACATCCATTCTAAGTGAACGATGTCTAAACACTTTTTTCATTCCTCCCAGCACCTTTCCTACTTCATTCATTCTAAACATCACTTCTGCATCTATTCTTCCATCCACAGCAACATGTGACCCTAAATATTTAAAACACTCTACCTCCTCAAGCAACTCGCCATTCAAAACCATATTCATCCCCCTACCATTTACCAACCTCGTACACTTCATCACTTTACTCTTATGCCCATTTACTTTCAATTTCCTTCTTTCACACACCCTTCTAAACTCCTCTACCAACTGTCTCAATCTCTCCTCTGAATCAGCCACCAGTGCAGTATCATCTGCAAACAGCAGCTGCTTCAGATTCCAATCTCCACCATCAACATTCACCAGACTCAGACCTCCATCTAAAACTCTTGCATTCACTTCCCTTACAACACCATCCATATAAATATTAAACAACCAAGGCGACATCACACATCCCTGTCGCAGCCCCACTGTCACGGGAAACCAATCACTCACAGCATTTCCCACTCTTACACATGCTGTACTATTTACATAAAAACTTTTCACCCCTTTTAGTAACCTACCATGAAGTCCATACAATCTTAAAACAGTCCACAAAGCCTCCTTACCATTTCTATCATACGCTTTCTCTAAATCCATGAATACCCAAAACACATCCTTGCCTTTCGCCAAATACTTTTCACACACTTGTCTCACAGTAAACACCTGATCCACGCATCCCCTCCCTATCCTAAAGCCACACTGTTCATCACCAATCACTCCTTCTGTACCCTCTCTAACTCTCATAATTAACACACTACCATAAACCTTACCTACAATACTCAACAGACTTATACCCCTAAAGCTAGTACATTCATACTTATCACCCTTGCCTTTATACAATGGGACCACACAAGCACTTGCCCAGTCAATTGGCACCATACCTTTCACAAAACACACATTCAGCACTCTTACTAACCAGTCAACAATAGTCACTCCACCACCCTTCAGGCATTCCTCAGCACACCCATCCATACCTGCAGCTTTCCCTGTTTTCATCTCCTTTACTGCCTTCTCCACTTCTTCCTTTGTGATCAAAGAATCATTCAGCTCTCCCAACACATTTATTCCTTGCACCCTTCCATCCGCCACAATCTCAGCAACCCTTTCCTGCTCTACATTCAACAATCTTTCAAAATACTCTGCCCATCTCTTCCTTACTCCTTCCATCCTCTGCTTTTACTCGCTCTTCCTTCCCAGACTCTCCCTTTCGCACCCTTTTCACCTCCTTCCAGAACATTTTCTTATTCTGTTGAAATTCTCAGTCAGCCGCCTACCCCACCTCTCATCTGCTGCCACTTTAGCATCACGCACAGCCCTTCTTGCCCTATTCCCCTTTTCCTTATACCTCTCATATGACACCTCATTCTTCCTCTGCAGCCACACTTCATATGCACGTCTCTTCTCAGCCACAGCCATACTTACTTCCTCGCACCACCATTCACTTCCTTTTCTTACATCAACACTCACACGTCTCACACCACACATCTCTTCTGCATGCCCCACCACAGCACTCTTAAACAACTGCCATTCCTCCTCCACACTGCCATTTTCCTGATCTTTCACTGCATTCCACTCATCTTTCAATTTCTCCTGATACTCTGTCTTTTTCTCTCTTTTATACAACTCACTTACTTTCAAAACCTCCCTGCCACACCTAACCCTCCTAGCTCTCACCCATCTCTTACCTACTCTTAACTTTCCCTCCACCAGGTAGTGGTCAGACATACCTCCACCCTCCTCTCTCAAAACTCTCACATCCAGCAATCTTTGTATTACATTCCTAGACACAGCCACATAGTCCATCAAAGCTCTATCAACAACCCTTCCACCCTCCTGTCTCACCCATGTATACTTATAAATATCTTTCTTCTCAAACAGCGTATTTCCAATCACCATCTCTTGCTCAACACACATCGCTATCATTCGTTCCCCATTTTCATTTCTTCCAGGCACACTATGCGCACCAACTACACCTTCAACTGCTACATTTCCCACTCTAGCATTCAGATCTCTCATCATTACCACATTCACATTCGCTCCAAAACTCTGCAGACACTCATCAACATCATTCCAGAAAGACTCCCTCTCTTCTTCATCCCTTTCACTACCAGGCCCATATGCACTCACAAACACCCACAACTCACATCCAAATTTCCCTTTCACCCACATCAGTCTCGATGACACCTCCTTCCATTCAGTCACACACTGCTGTACTTCCGAACTCACTAACAAGGACACACCTTCTCTTGCCCTTCCTCTATCAACACCTAACAATCTTTCATTCACACTTCCAAACATAGACTCACCCTTCCCTTTCATCATTGTTTCACTCAAAGCTAACACATCCAACTTTCTTCTCACAAACATTCTCCCAATCTCCTTCCTTTTAGCCTCAATCGTACTACATCCACGCACATTCATAGACCCAATCTTCAGGGTACAGGGATAACTCAATCCCCCATCCCTGTCTCTGGCCTGTCTCTTTTTAGGAACTAAAAAACAGAGGAGGGGGTCCCTAGTCCCCTCACGCCGCCCCTTTTAGTCGCCTTTTACGACACGCAGGGAATACAGTGGCAGTATTCTTCCTAACACAACCTGGCCGCAGAGTAGTAGTAGCACCCCAAAGTGCAGCCAGATTGTGTCCCCCCCACCACAGGGGGGGAACACAATCCTCGTCAATCCACCCTTTCATATGCTTTCTCCAAATCCATCAAGGCCTCATACAACTTCTTTCCCCTTCTCTACAAACTTTTCCACCAAAGATCTAAGAATGAATATCTGATCTACACAACCTCTTCCCTTCTTAAAACCTCCCTATTCTTCAACTAATTCCTCTGTTATTTCCATGACTGTCAGTAAGTATCCTACCATATACTTTTTGCATTACACTAAGAAGACAAATGCCCCTATGATTACCACACACTCCTTTTTCTCCTTTTCCTTTGTACAGGGGGATAATAATACCTGACTTCCAATCTTCCAGGACACTACCTTCCTCCCAGGCCAAGCTGCACATATTCCACATCCATTCTACTGTTATCTCTCCCCCATGCTTCAGCATCTCTCCACACACTCCCTCAATTCCTGGGGCTTCCTCCATTTTAACTTTCTTCATTGCTTCCACAACTTCCATCCTACTGATTTCTACAAGGGTGCGGAAATTAATTCCATCACGTGCAGTATTTGTAATAAGCGGGTGCATAAGAGATGCATGATTAGGTCCCAATATTCGTGGCAGTTATGTACCAGAACACTCTGCGAGTACTGAATTCTGCGAATATCCCAAACCTACTGCAAAAGTCACTGATTTTAATGTTTTAGGTATTCCTGTTACCTACAAACCCACTATAAGACCTGTGAATACATTTTATGGCACATTAATATTTCCCATAAAGATAGTACAGGATGATACACAAGCCTTTCTGGGTACAGTGTACTGTACTCACCCATGTGATGATGTATCACACTGCTCTTATTCACACCAAAATGGTGTTTGACAGCCACACTTGACTGCCCCACATGCCTCATGTTCAGCAATTCACTTTACCTTCCAGTGACATTGCTTTCTTTTGTCGCTTAGGCTCCCTAGAGGCAGATTCGCCCTGAGCAGAACATATAGGACCCATTTTTCACAGGGATAAAGAATGGCGTTAAAAAGGCCACAACCACAAGCACAGCACAGGCAGATGCACAGCCCATGAGATGAACTGAGAGAGAATGAGCATGGTGGCATGTGATGGGTGTGACGAAAGTCCGAATCGGCTGTCATTTACTGAACTGGCACTTTTAATTGGAACATATTATAATTTTTATCACCATATAGGTTCACACACACCTAATTATCTGAAATCTGGTCAGAAACTTGTGTTTAATTTATAAAAAATCAGGATTCAGAGAGGAAATTTGCAAAAGTTAGCGGAAGTGCTTTGCTTCTAGCTCGACAACCTGCCATAACAGACTTTTGTTTTGTATAAATATTGATTTACAATGGAGTTACATCTATATGTATTCTAAATCAATATTTATGTAAAACATAAGTTTGTCAAGGGGTGCTGATGAAATGAAGGGGAAAGATCCCCTAACTTAAGTTCATTTTAGGTCTGAAACCTGATTTTTTATTAACAGTTAAACTAAGCACAATTTTTTTTACTGGATTTAAGATAATTAGGTGTGAATGAACCTGTATGTGATAAAAAGATGAATTTTTTTTTTAATTAAAAGTGCCAATGCTGTGCTGATTCAGTAAATGACCACCAATTCAGTAATTCATCACACTGGCATATGATTGTGTCCCCTCTTTGAACGGCCTGTAGGATAGGGAGAAAGAAGACATGTAGGCAGATAATAAGGGATGCAACCCTAGGAGCCAGTCACAAGCAAACTCTCAGTGCGAGAAAAGAATGGGAGATTTGTGTTGTGAAATACTGAGTGCTGTACTGTAGAGTGCTGATGACCTTTGCTGAACAGCACATACCTATACATGGTAACTGCACAGTTCAACTATAACGATAGTATTTCTTAAGGAAAACATGCAAAAAAATCACCTACGAACCACTGGGAACAGCTGATGCCATGGGAAAAATAGGAAATATCCTTCTGTGCATTTTTAAAACAATGTCCCAGAAAATCCGCAATTAAGTGAAACCGTAGCGATCCTGTGAATAGCAGAGGTTGACTGTAGTGGTATTAGAGGTAGACTGAAAGATAATGGTGATTTCATGTGTGCAGTGCGCTGGGGAGAGCACGTGGAGAGTGTCAGGTGTTAATGGATTGATCTTGCTGTGAGTCTGTTGAGTGTGTGGAAGAGCTGTATTATTTGGGAGACATGTTATGTGCTGGAAGTGGGGCTGGAGCCAGCTCTGTGGCTAGAGTGAGTTGCTGGAAGAAGTTCAGGAAGCTGTTCCCTCTTCTGACATTGGGAGGGCCCTTCCTTCATGCTAAGGGAACTTTGTCTATCTATCTATCTATTGCCAGACGCCTCAATCCCATTTGGGGTGGCCACAAACAAATCGCCTCCACGTCACCCTGTCCCCCGCCATTTCACTGACCTGCTCCCAACTCACACCCCCCTCGCTCATAAACCTCTCCACCCCATCCCTCCATCTCATCCTCGGCCTCCCCCTCCCTCTTCCCCCCTCCACCTCAATCACATACACTCCCTTCGTCAGTCTTTCACCCTCCATCCTTTCCACATGGCCAAACTACCTCAGTGTGTTCCTCATAACGCTTCTTATCACATCCACATCCACACCACAACGCTCCTTTATATCCTCATTCGTCAGCCTGTCTCTCCATGTGACTCCACAGGCTCCTCTTAAATAACTCATTTCCACTGCTGTCACTCTTGACTTCTGTCCATCCAACAACGTCCAAGCTTCACTTCCACACGTTAGAGTTGGTATCACAATACTGTCATGTAGTAACTTTTTCACTTCCATGCTCACTTCCCTATTTCTTATCACTGCTTTCAAGGAACCAGCAACCTTTCTTCCCTGCTGTACCCTTTCAATCACTTCACCCTCCAAACCTCCATCCATACTCATCACACTACCCAAGTACTTAAACATACTCACATTTTCCAGTTCCTCACCATCCAACCTCGCTGTACATTCACTGACTTCGCCTCTCTCAAAGACCATCACTTTACTCTTCCCTACATTCACCTTTAGATTCCGTTTCTTACACACTCTCCCAAATTCATCCACCAAGTCTTGCAGCTCCCCTTCGTCTTCACTCAACAACAAAGTATCAACTGTAAACAACAGTACAGGGAGTTTTCAAACACTATCCTCTCTCACCAGGGCCACTCCAACATCCACTACTCTACCTTGTACCTTTTTTATTACCCCATCCATGTACAGATTGAACATCCATGGAGACATGACACATCCTGTTTCAACCCAACCTTCAAAGAGAAAAATTCACTTAGTTCACCATCCACACGCACTGCAGCCTTAGCACCATCATACATACTCTTCACAGCATTCAGCAACTTCCCATCTACTCCATATATTCTTAATACTTTCCACAATCCTTGTCTATCCACCCTGTCATATGCTTTCTCCAAATCCATGAAAGCCGCATACAACTTCTTTCCCTTCTCTAGAAACTTTTCCACTAAAGATCTAAGAATGAATATCTGATCTACACAGCCTGTTCCCTTCCTAAAGCTTCCCTGTTCTTCTCCAACTAATTCCTCTGTTCTTTCTCTAACTTTGTCAATAAGTATCCTACCATACACTTTTCCTGTTATACTAAGATGACAAATGCCCCTATGATTACCACACACTTCTTTTTCCCCTTTTCATTTGTACAAGGGAATAATTATACCTGACTTCCAATCCTCCGGGACTCTACCTTCCTCCCAGGCCAATCTGCACATCTTCCACATCCATTCTACTACTATCTCTCCCCCATGCTTCAGCATTTCACCACACATTCCATCAGTTCCTGGGGCTTTCCCCAATTTAACTTTCTTTATTGCTTCCACAACTTCTATCCTACTGATTTCTTCCTGTCTTCTCACCTCCCTCCTTCTCCCAGCCGTTTGTATATGACATATGTTTGAAGTGTAATGCGTTTGGTAGGGAGACTTGGGCAGTAAAGGAAGAGGATATTTGTAGGCTCAAACATACAGAAGTGACAATGACTAGGTGGGTGTGTAGTATGTCCTTGAATGCGAGGCCTGGGAGGGCTAGGTTTATGATTGAAGAGTTTAGAGGAAGGATGGTACTGAAGTGTATTGGTTTTCTGATGAGAAGGGGTTGATTGAGATGGTGTGGGCATGTGGAAAGGATGGGGGATGACAAGTAGGTGTGAGAAGTGTTAAAGTTAAGGGTAGGGTTGTGAGAAGCAGACCAAAAAGGATATGGGAGAATTTCATTGAGTGCGACCTCAGGGATAAGGGATTGAAAAGGAAGGTGACCAGAAATCAAGAAGAATGGAGAGCTGCCATTAGGTGACCAGGGCCGATGCAAGCAAGCATTTTGGAGCCTTTATAATTGAAACAATGTGAACGAACACCACTGTGACCATATGTGCATGAAGAGTACCATAAACAGATCCCATGGTAGTGAGTGAGGTTGGTGGTACATATTATGACAAAAATGGTGCTGGAGTGCATGGAATAGGCATAGATAAGCAGTCATTTATACATTGGTTCTTGCATTGTACAGTGAATAACATGCATGATTTATTGATATTGTAAAATTTGTTGAACAGTCTCCAGGGCAGATGTAAATTTGCTGTTTTGGTAACAACAGTGATAGAATAGAAGGAATTAACTGGTAAAACCACTAAATGAGACCATGGCAAAGAATCCCATTACTTCAGGATGCATCATATGTACCACCTGGCTCCACATATATAAATCCAAGCACTCCCCCAAACTCCAAAAACAATCATTAACAACCTTAAGCACTCATCTGCCTGTGGCCTAGACAACATAAGCAACATACACCATGAACACCTTGGACCACAAGGCATGTAAGCACCCACCAACATATCAAACAATAGCTACTCACACAGCATAATTCCCAACATCTGGAAGCATGGTACTGTACTATCATCAGTATCCCCCAAACCCAACAAAGACCCCACATTACCTTCCTCACACCACCCCATCACACTTCTCTGCATCCTTCTGGGGTCACTGAATGACTGGTATTACAATTAGTTACACCTCACATCCCCCTAGCCCCATCTCAACAAGGTTTTAGGCCACTACACTCCACAAACATTCTTCTTACAGATCTTACAAAAAGAGTTTTTGATGGCAACAATTCAGCTAGGCCACCACAAAGAACACTCCTAGTCACACAAAACATTAGCAAAGCTTTTGGTGCCATCCTCTGCCACAGTCTCACAAAATATTCAACACAAACTTGCACAATAACACAAAAAGATAGCTGGCGAACTATTTGGCAGGCAGATGTGCACATGTAACATTTACCAGTAAGTCATCAAATGTCAGAAACTTCACAAACGGCATCCCCCCAAGGATTTGTTTTGTCCCCCTACACTTTTCAACCTATAAATGCACGACATATCTACACCACACACACCACAAATACACATAGCTTCCTATGGAGATGTCATAACACTTACATATACACACTAAAATGCAAACACAACTGCACACATCCTCCAACCTTTCCTCATCACACTACATGAATGGTCCACCACAAACAGACTCAAAATAGCCCCAGCTAAATTTAAAGTGACCCTTCTCACAACTGGACAGCAGAGCCTAGCCACATTCCACACCTCTCCATAAACAACACTTGCCTATGACACACACACACACACACACACACACACACACACACACACACACACACACACACACACACACACACACACACACACACACACACCGCTCGCTGGTGCAGTGGTAATGTTCCCACTTGCCAACTGGTGGACGGGAGTTCGCACCTCGCTCAGGTTGCGAAAAGTTTCACTGATGAAGTGGGTGGTTACTGTCCCCCTTGAGCAAGGGGATGGGTGTGTGCATGTGTGAAGGTCACAGCCTTGCCCTTAGATCAGACTATATGAGCTCTCAGCTCCCTTCCGGGAGGGTAAAAGCTGATGATCACGACCATCAAGTGATCCTGACCGACCCGGTGAATTACACACACACACAAACAACACACACACACACACACACACACCATTATTTTTAATTTTCAAGAAATCCTTGAGTCAAGGTAAACTACCTGATATTTGGAAAAAAGCAAATATTGTCCCCTTATTCAATTAAGGAAATAGACAAAATCCACTCAACTACCGACCAGTATCACTGACCAGTGTTGTAAGCAAGGTATTAGAAAAGCTTATAAGAAAAGCTTGGGTAAATCATCTAGAAGAACACAGTATGATAACAGAAAGACAGTTTGGTTTCAGAAAAGGAAAATCATGTGTTACTAATCTGTTGAGATACTATGACAGAGTAACAAACACAATACACGAAAGGGAAGGATGGGTGGACAATATCTATTTAGATTTCAAGAAAGCTTTTGACACAGTACCACACCAAAGACTTTTATGGAAACTGTACCATCAAGGAGGAATTTGAGGCAAACTGTTTTGTTGGATGCAAGACTTTCTCATAAAAAGAGAAATGAGAACAGTACTAAGAGGAAACTACTCATCATGGAAAGAAGTGACTAGTGGAGTACCACAGGGTTCAGTGCTGGCACCAATCGTGTTTTTAGTGTATATAAATGATATAAACAGTAACACTGGAAATGAGAGCTATCTGAATATGTTTGCAGATGAAGCAAAAATACAAAGGAGAATTACTAACACAGACTTTTGTAAAGAGCTACAAGAAGAATTAAATAAACTTCATGAATGGAGTAGTACATGGCAAATGGAATTAAATGTGGACAAGTGTCATGTAATCAAGTTTGGTAAAGTGGAAAAAGACCTGATTGGAATTATAAGTTAGGAAATAAAACCCTATACACATCAGAAAGAGAGAAAGACCTAGGTGTGATTATCAATAACAGTCTATCTCCGGCTGACCACATCAGCGAAAAGGTACGGAACATGTATACACTGCTTGCAAATATGAGAATAGCATTCACATACATAAATGAAGACATGCTAAGAAGGATAATAACATCATTCATTAGACCAACCCTGGAATATGCATCAGTAGTCTGGAGTCCTCATCTCAAAAAGCACATAGACAAGATTGAAAAAGGTCAAAGGGCCGCTACAAAATGGATACCAAGGTTAAGGGACCTAAGCTACGAAGAAAGACTAAATAAACTGAATCTGCCAACACTGCAGGAGAGAAGGAAAAGAGGTGACATGATAATGCTATATAAGTGCATATCAGGGAAGGAGAAAATAGACATAAATGATTACTTAACGTATGGAGGAGCATCAGCAAGAGGACACTGCAAAAAACTGCATAAGACGAGAGGTGATAAAGACGTAAGGAAATTCAGTTTCCCAAACAGAGCAATTGACCAATGGAATGCACTACCGAATGAAATAGTGTGTGCTAAAACAGTTCACAAATTTAAGGATATGTACGATAAATATGGTTTAAGACACGGGACAGTACGAGCTTGACTCATTCCTATAAAGATACAATTAGGTAAGAACAATTAGGTAGGTAAGAACACACTCACACACACACACACTCACACACACACACACACGAGCATTGCATTTTCAAAAAAGTTTCTCAAGCCTGTAAAATTTGCTTTCTCAGAGTTGTATCTTCCCTGTCTATGAAGTTCGTCTCTTGGCTCAATGTTCCCTGTTAACATCTGGAACTCAATGACCACATGATCACCTTTACCTAAAGGACAGAGATATTTCAATGATTCTATAACACCGGGTTCTTTGGCAAACAGTAAATCTAACCTTGCTGGTGTGTCCTCACCTTGAAACCGTGTCTCTTTTTTGACCCATTGCGTCATCACATTATTCATTATTATATTTAATAACATAGTGCCCCACGAATCCTCGCCGCCTCCTGAGTACCATTCCTCCCAGTTCACATCTTTACAATTAAAGTCACCCACCAAAATTATATTATTGCTTTTCTCAATTATTTGTTTTTAAATAGCTAGCCATATCTGACAACATCTGGTATTCGTCATCCTTCCATGCTCTCGTCTTAGGGGGAACATACACTACCGCTATATCTCTCTTAACATTCTCTCCAGTTTCTAATTTCATATATATCACTTTAGCCTTGCCTTCTCTCATTTCCACGGTATCTACATTTATGTTGTTCTTCACTGCTATCATCACTCCTCCTGTTTTTTCTTTTCTATCTTTTCTCCAGAGTTTGTATTTACCATCTCCCAAATGAACATCAATCTCTTCTCTTAATTTGGTCTCTACAAAGCACATGACATCAGGTTCATGTTCTCTCAAGAAATCGTTAATTTCGAGCCTTGTCGATATGAATCCATCAACATTAGTATATATCACCTTCAAATTATTTTTGATGTTTTTTATACCCTCTTCTCTCCTACTCTCCGTCAGTACCACTTCCTCAACTTCTGATCTTTCACAGCCATCCCCCTTAGTTTCCTTCACTTCTGTTTCCTTTAATACCACTTCCTTACTTTCATATCCAATACTCTCCAAAAAAAAGTATTACATTCTTCCTCTGTCCTCTTATCATTTTTTTCCTTTACAGGACAACACGAGCATTGCTCAATTCCTGTATACTACAAATAGGTAAATAGGTAAATACACACAATCCTTGCTGTAACATACAGTACATCAATGTCATTTAAACAGCACAACACAAACATTGAAAACAAATTAACACCAAGACTCAATGCCCTAAGGTCACTTGCCCATAGAACATTTGGACACAAAAAAGAAACCATCACCACAGTATACAAACAATATATATGTTCATTGATGAAGTATTCAGGCCCTGCTCTGGGCTTCTAACCTCACTAAAACACACTACAACACTCAACAGACCATACAGAACAAGGCCCAAAAAATAATCACAGGTTGCACAGCTACTACATGCATAGACCACCTGAACAAGAAACCAAAGTCCTCAAAGCCAAGGATCATCTAGACATTAAAGGCACACAAATTCTTGCCACACCCTCCACAAACCCACACCATCCAGTACACCACATGGCAACACATCCACACACACCAAGTAATATCAAAACTACACCCAGCACACAATATCATACACAAATATTGTCATCTCTCCCCCCCTTGCCTGCCTCAAAGCAACTTCCAGAAGCATATCCATACCCAAATCACTCACTGCTCCACTCAGTCACTCAAAGACATCGCACAGCTGCATGAACGGCCTCCTGTTGTCCACCATTCTGAATCCTACCTCCTCATGAGGACAGGGTCCACTTGGCCAGGCTGAGATGTGAGTTATCAGAAGGGGCTGGATGACTCCATTGCTGATGCTTGTCTAGGATGCAGTACAGCACCCAATACAATAATGTGCTTAATAAAGCACATTATGGAAGACCGCATTGTACACAATTGCCTGCACCAACAACACGACAAACACTCTTGAGAGCTCTGTGGGATAACCTGGTCTCGGCCGTGGCCTTCCTTAGGGACTCAGGATTGTTTGGCCAGACTGTCAAGGGAACAACTGCTACTACTAATACTACCCCCAAAACAAAAGTCAGCTTGGTTAAGAAAAATGTAGAAACACACACTCCAGTTTGACAGTTTAATAATAGAGAAGGGCAGAAGAAAAATTTAAAAAGAAAAGAAATCTTAGAGAGCAGTAGGGTGGCTGTGCACAGAATGCTACCACCTATGAGGTGAATTGCATGTACTCATACATAGGAGTACATACTAAGTAAAGATAACAGTAGGGGTATTGGCCCATGATGTGGTCATCTGTTGAGGAAAAAAAGCTGATTCTACTAAGATCTTACCAGTGGGTAAAATAACAGAAAAGAGGAAGACTCTCATAGACTCTCCTTCACTAACAGGCATGGAAGTGATATACTTGAGCTCTAATTTTGAGGAGCAGATGAGACATTGTAACTTTGGAGGGAGGTCTTATATCTTATTGGCCATACTAAAATGAGAACTATACAGAACAAAAAAACACCTACATTTCATAATTTCACCACCAATAGACAAGACTGGGCTGATGGCAGTGGCAGTGGCCTCATTACCCTTGTACACCAATCCATCAACTTTTCAGATACCATTGCACACATAAAATCACTTCTCCGCCATGACACCACAACAGAAATACTAGCTGTCTATCTATTGCTAGATGCCTTAATCCCTTATATGGGGTGGCCGCAAATGAATTGCCTCCACGTCACCCTGTCCCCCGCCATTTCACTGCCCTGCTCCCAATTCACACCCCCCTCTCTCATACACCTCTCCATTCCATCCCTCCATCTCATCCTTGACCTTTCCCTCCCTCTCTCCCCCTCCACCTCACTTACATACACTCTCCTCATCAGTTTCTCACTCTCCATCCTCTTCACATGGCAAACCACCTCAATATGTTTCTCCTAACGCTTCCTATCACATCCACATCCACACACCAACACTCCTTCACATCCTCATTTATCAGTCTGTCTCTCCATGTGACTCCACAGGCTTCTCTCAAATAACTCATTTCCACTGCTCTCACTCTTGACTTGTGTCCCTCCAACAACATCCAATCTTCACTTCTGTACGTTAGAGTTGGTATCACAATACTGTCATATAATAACTTTTTCACATCCATGCTCAGTGATATTCTTATCACTGCCTTCAAGGAACCAGCAATGTTTCTTCCTTGTTGTACCCTTTCAAGCACTTCACCCTCCAAACTTCCATCCTTACTCATCACATTACCCAAGTACTTAAACATACTCAAATTTTCCATTTCCTCATCATCCATCCTCACTGTACATTCACTAACTTCACTTCTCTTGAAGACCATAACTTTACTCTTCCCTACATTCACCTTTAGATTCCGTTTCTTACACACTCTCCCTGACTCATCCACCAAGCCTTGCAGCTCCCTTAACAACACAGTATCATCTGCAACAACAGTACAGGGAGTTTCCAAACACTGCCCTCTCTCATTAGGGCCACTCCAACATCCACTGCCCTACCTTGTATCTCTTTAAAAACCCCATCCATATACAGATTGAACAACCATGGAGACATGACACATCCCTGTTTCAACTCAATCTTCAAATAGAAAAACTCAGTTCACGATCCACACGCACTGAAGCCATAGCACCCTCATACATACTCTTCACAGCATTCAACAACTTCCCATCTACTCCATATATTCTTAATACTTTCCACAATCCTTGTCTATCCACCTTGTCATATACTTTCTCCAAATCCATGAAGGCTGCATACAACTTCTTTCCCTTCTCTAGAAACTTTTCCACTTTCCCTTCTCTAGAAACTTTTCCACTAAAGATCTAAGAATGAATATCTGATCTACACAACCTCTTCCCTTCCTAAATACGCGCTGGTAACAAATTACACATAGCGATTGCCAGTACATGCAATCCGCCCCAGTCATCCCCCCACAGTATCGCACAATTACTTTTCTCAAAAACACCACATCACTAACACTCCCAACATCATCCTGGGTGGTGATTTCAGTGCCAAGGTTTCGGCCTGGCATGTCAACAACCCTGACACAGATAGAGGGCTGATACTACAGTCTCAAACAGATAATCTTTTCATCCTCAACAATCTCCATCATCATACCCATATCCCACATTGAGCCCCTCTTCTTCCCATCATCCCCAAACATCACCTTCTTCTCCCCAAACCATAACCCCACAACATCCTGGAGAGTGGTCTAAACCCTTGTCTCTGACCACCTCCCAGTCATCATCACTATTAAAACCAGAATCACCCCAGCTGGCCACAGATGCACATACAGTAATTATAAGAGAGCCAATTGAGAGACTTTCACAACTGACACAGAACAACACTTTGAAACATTAAACAGTACACCCATCACAAACATCAACACCGCTGTGCACATTTTCAATACAATTATTCAAAGTTTAAACAAGAGCCACATCCCTAGAGGCAACAGAAAGAGACACAAACCCAACTTCTCACCAGAAATTCAACGCGACACACTACACCACTTCCCTACACCCCATACACAAGACACCATACAATAAATACTGTACAAAAACTCAACACACAAATAAACAATAAAATATCAGAACATCAAACACAAAATTGGAATAATTATCTCCAAACAATAACAAAACAAGCACCAGCAAACTCTACAAAACACTAAACAGCATCACACTCTCCAACAGCCACACTGCACAATCACACGCTGCCATCACAACAACAGACACCATACCCTCAAACAAACAACAGGCAAACACTCTCATCAATCACTTTTCACATGTCAGCTATCTAAACCCCTATTGCGATGACCGACATGTCATCCGAGGCAAGAGACAGTTCTTCACAGACCCAGACTTCGCACCTTTCATTTACAACCAGATGAAGCACATCATTAGCATCCTTAAGTACTCATCTGCCTGTGGCCCAGACAACTTAAGCAACATACACCTTAAACACCTTGGACTACAATGCATACAAGCACTCACCAACATATCAAACTACAGCTACTCACACAAAATACCCAACATCTAGAAGCATGGCATTATCATCACTGTCCTCAAACCCAACAAAGGCCCCATGTTACCTTCCTCACACCGCCCCGTCATATTCCTTTGCACCCCCTCCAAAGTCACTGAACAACTGATATTACAATTAGCTACACCTCACATCCCCCTAGCCCCATCACAGTATGGTTTTTAGGCTGCTACTCTCCACAAACACTCTTCTTACAGATGTTACAGGGAGAGTTTTTGATGGCAACAATTCAGTAAGGCCACCTCACAGAACACTCCCAGTCACATTAGACATTAGCAAAGCTTTTGATGCCATCCTTTGCCACAACCTCACAAACAAAATATTCAACACAAACATGCACAGCAACACAAAAAGATGACTGGCAAACTGTTTTGCAGACGTATATTCATATGTAACATTTGTAGGTCAGTCATCAAACATCAGACACTTCACAAACGGCATCCCCCAAGAGTCTGTTTTGTCCCCTACACTCTTTAACCTATACATTCATGACATACCCACACCCCACACACCACAGGAACACATAGATTCCTATGCGGACGACATAACACTTACATGTACAGTACACACCCAAATGCAAACACAGCCACACACATCCTCCAACCTTTCCTCAGCACACTTCATGACTGGTCCACCACAAACAGACTCATAATAGCCCCAGCCAAATCTACAGTGACCTCTCTCACGAACTGGATAGCAGAACATAGCCGCATTCCACACCTCACCATAAACAACACTTCCTACTCCCCCCCAAAAAAATCCTTGATGTAACATACTATACATTGATATTTAAACAACACATCACAAGCATTAAAAACAAATTAACACCAAGACTCAGTGCCTTAAGGTCACTTGCCCATACAACATTTGGACTCAACAAAGAAACCACCACAACAGTGTAGAAACAGTATATACGTTCAGTGATGAATTATGCAAGCCCTGCTTGGGCTTCTAACCTCACAAAAACACACTACAACACTCTACAGACCATACAGAACAAGGCCCTAAAAATAAACACAGGCTGCACAGCTATTACACCCACAGACCACCTACACCAAGAAACCAAAATCCTCAAAGTCAAGGATCATCTAGACATGAGAGAAACACAAATTCTTGCTGCAGCCTCCACAAACCCACACCATCCACTACACTACATGGCAGCACATCCACCCACGCCAAGGAACATCAAAACAACACGCAGCATACAATATCATACACAAATACTGTCATCTCTCCCCCTTCACCTGTCTCAAACCAGCTTCCAGAAGCATATCCATACTCAGATCACTCGCCGCTCCATTCAGTCACTCAAAGTCAACAAACAGTTGTATTCACGGCCTCCTGATACCCACCCTACTGAATCCTACCTCCCTCTTGAGGACAGGGTCCACTTGGCCAGGCTGAGATATAGGCATCATCCAGCCCTCTTGAGTTATCAGAAGAGGCTGGATGACCCTGTTGTTGACACCTTTCCAGGATGCAACACAACACCCCTTACTATTAAGCACATTAAGGAAGACTGCATTGCACACAATCACCTATGCCAGCAACACAACATGCATTCCTTGAGAGCTCTGTGGGAAAATGTGGTCTTGGCTGTGGCCTTCCTTACGGACTCAGGACTGTTTGGCCAGACTGTCCGGGGAACAAATGCTACTACTACTTCTAGAATGAGACAAAATGCAGGCACTCATTCCCCAGCTCTGTGTCTGTGGTGATTTCTCCTGTCACAATTTCTAATGCCTGAGTGGTGTTGAAAATGACTTAAAGCCTCTTCCTTGAGTACTTTCGAAAGGATGGAGTGTAGAGTGACAAACTTCCTTTTAAGCATTTTGAATTGAGTGAGTATTGTTTTGTCAGCACAAAGCACTTTGAATAGGGGTCACAAAGATTATAATATTATAGAAGGTCAAGAAGAGAGTCATCTCAGAAGTTATCATCTGTAACATTTATCATTAACTATACTGAGTAATCTTTTTATCAGTTATCATACCAATACCTTTGTAATTACCTGTACCATTTTCAGTGCCGCTGGTGTCGCGCATGTGCCCCAGTGATACCTACAGGGTATACAAAAGTGGTTCCAATGTGAGGATAGACACCACACTCATTGGATTTGACCAAACCAGTTGGCAGCGAGGGAATCGCAGCTACATCTTCAAGGGACACCGTATGTTTGATACTATACAGTTAATTCTGCCATATTTGTGGCCTTATGTCATTTATCACAGCAGAACACAGCGCTATATGGTAAAATCTCTCTTGCAGTTCGTGCTTTTACAAGGTGTGGAATAATGCAGTTGATGAATAGCTCTTATATTATCCACTTTCTGTGACACCAGTTTGAAATACTGTACAGTAGGGTCTCGGGTAGTGTGCCTAATTCATGTTGGCAGGTTGCCTTGCTACCACAAACCATGCTACTGACATATGTGTACTGTACTTGAAAACCATTATAAAAGCCAAATAGCTTCTGTCAACTTGGCTAAAGTAACCCTTTTTGCCATATACATTACCAAAATGTATCTCACACATTGTCAGCACACATATCTCATAAAAATCAACTGCTTACACACACACACACACACACACACACACACACACACACACACACGGTTTCGAGGTGAAGACACACCAGCAAGGTTAGATTTACTGTTTACCAAAGAACCCGATGTAATAGAATCATTGAAATATCTCTGTCCTTTAGGAAAAAGTGATCATGTGGTCATTGATTTCCAGATGTTAATAGGGAACGTCGAGCCAAGGTACGAGCTTCATAGACAGGGAAGATACAACTTTGGGAAAGCAAATTTTACAGGATTGAGAAACTTTTTTGAAAATGTGGATTGGAGAAAATTCAGAGAAACAAGAGAGATACAGAGGAAGTGGGATATCTTTCTAGACCTCTATAATTTGGGAGTGGAGAAATTTGTACCAAAAGTAAGAGGGAAAGAAAACAGGAAAAAGGAGTGGTTTAATAGAAGGTGTATGATAGCAAAAAAAGAGAGGGATAAGGTGTGGAACAATTGGAGAAAGAGAGGTAACAACAGAACAAAGGAAGAATATAAAAGAACAAGAAATGAATACACAAGAATACGTAGAGAAGAAGAAAGGAATTTTGAAAAAGGTATAATAGACAAATGCAAGGATGAACCCAAACTGTTTTATAGATTTGTTAATGGCAAACTGAAACAAAAGGAAGGAATCACCAAACTGAAAGTAGAAGGAGAGGTCTATAAGGATGCGGCAATGCAAGCAGAAATAATGAACAAACGTTTCCAGTCAGTTTTTACTAAAGAAAAGGAGCTTGTGGAAGGGGAGGGAGTGATTCGAAATGTTCCGGTGATAAAAGATATAAAAGTGGAGGTACAGGAAGTGTATAAATTACTGGAAACTCAAGATGTAAGGAAAGCCCCAGGACCTGATAGAATTTCTAATTGGGTACTGAAGGAATGCAGGGAACAACTGGCGGATAAAATTCACAGTTTAATCGTATGCTCACTGGAAGAGGGGAAAGTGCCACAAGAATGGAAGAGGGCAAATGTGGTACCAATTTACAAGGGAGGAAACAGGGAAGAACCCCTGAATTATAGACCAGTGTGTCTAACCAGCATGGTCACAAAATTGTGTGAGAGAATCCTGAAAGACAGGTGGATAAAATATCTGGAAGAGATGAATATTTTGGCTGAATGTCAGTTTGGATTCAGAAGTGGAAGGTCATGTGTTTCTAACTTGTTGAGCTTTTACTCAAGAGCGATTGACGTGGTACAGGAGAGAGATGGTTGGGTGGATTGTGTGTACTTAGACTTAGAGAAGGCCTTTGATTAGGTACCTCATAAGAGACTAATGTGGAAACTAGAATATATAGGAGGACTGAAGGGGAAACTTCTGGAATGGATGAGAGACTTTTTGAGAGACAGACAAATGAGGAGAGTAATAAAGGATAGGATGTCTGGATGGAGGGAAGTAACAAGTGGAGTCCCTCAAGACTCGGTGTTGGCGCCAGTAATGTTCCTGATTTACGTAAATGATATGGTAGATGGAGTGAATAGTTATGCAAGTCTGTTTGCTGATGATGTAAAGATCTTGAGGAAGGTAGAGGTTGAGGAGGATTGTAAAATACTGCAGGAGGATTTGGATAGGATACACCATTGGAGCCGGACATGGGAAATGAAATTTAATGTAAAGAAATGTAAAATATTGGAAATGGGTAAAAATACCAGGAGGCCATCACTGAATTATTTGTTGGGTAATGAATTAATCACAAAAAGGAGAGAAGAGAAAGATTTGGGAGTGCTGGTCCAAGATAGTTTGTCACCAGAAAAGCACATTAACAAGATAGTTGGAGAGACTTAAACTCTTGACTAACATAAGAGTAGCATTTCATTATATGGATGAGATGATGAAAAAATTGATATTGGCCATGATCCGCCCCAGGTTAGAATATGCAGCGGTAGTGTGGTCCCCACACAAAAACAAAGATATAAACAAGATTGAGAGAATACAAAGAACAGCAACAAAGATGGTGCCCAGTCTGGCAGACCTGTCATACAGAGAGAGGCTGGAAAAGCTGGATTTGCCTTCCTTCGAGGAAAGGAGAAAAAGGGGAGATATGATTGCAGTGTTCAGGACCATGGTGGGAGTAGATAAAATTGACAAAGAAGATCTGTTTGTATGGGATAAGAGAGCAACAAGAGGACACGGAATGAAATTGAAAAAGTCAAGCTACTTGAAGGATATCAAGAAATATAGCTTTCCTTACAGAAGTATAGACTTATGGAATAGCCTGGACAAAGAGATCGTCCAGTCTAAAAACTTAAAACGAGTTTAAAGCTAAATTTGACTTACTGAGAAACAGCGACGGAAACCCACGAGCATAGTACAATCGTGTATATCACAATTAGGTATATTAGGTAAATACGTAAATATATGGAACGACTTAGACCAAGAGGTGGTGCATGAGAGAAACATTCATGTGTGTAAAGGTAGACTTGATAAATGTGGATATGGAGACAGGACAACACGAGCATTGCTCAATTCCTGTATACTACAAATAGGTAAACACACACACACACACACACACACACACACACACACACACACACACACACACAAATGGAAGTATTAAGTTGAACCAAACAAGAATAGTAGGTGTAGAGAAAACAGCAGAGAGGAATGTCCAGGAGATAAAAAAGGTATGGGCAGTAATTAAAGAGTTACAGGAATGGACTATAGAGCAGGAAAACGAGATCAAAAGTCTGCGAAATAAACTGGAAAAAATTTGTACACATAGTGACAAACAAGAAAGAGAAGTTACTGAATTACAAGTGAGCAATGAATCAGCCTCAAATGAAATAAAACAGCTTAAAAGGGAGAATAAGAGGTTGGAAGTAGAAAGAGACTGGATGAAAAGCAAACTAGATGAGTATGAATCCAAATAAAGAATACAGGACGGGCACATTAAAGAAATCAAGGAGCAACATAAGGGGTGGGAGAAAATTCAGGAAGAGGGAAATGTAAATTTGAAAGAGATTATAGAACAACAAAGCAAGGAAAAGGTGGAGAGGGAAGTGGTTAGGATGCTGAGAAGTAGAGAATCTTTTGTTAGGGATGTAGCAGATAAGAAAAAATGGGTAATAATTTCAGGAGTTAAAGAAAAACGTATGACAATAAGATCAGAAAGAGAAGCACTGAGTAAAGTTAAAGAAATAATATCAGTAGTCATGGAGGAGAACAACGAAGCTCAAGAAGAGATTGAAGAGGTGTTCAGGTTAGGAAAGTACGAGCAAAGAGGGGCAAGGCCATTGAAGGTAAAGTTTAAGTCTCAGGCAACAGTAAACGAAATTATCAGTAGAACATGGAAATTATCTGACAAGGAAGGGTTCAAAGATGTTTGGATAAGGAGAGATGCAAATGAGGAAAAAAGAGCTAAAATAAAGGCGTTAGTAAAGGAAGCAAAGTTAAAAAATGAACAGAGAGCGAAGGAAGAGAAGACAGTGTTTTGTTGGAGAGTCATGGATCAGAAATAAAGGAAGTGGTACCAGAGGAGAGAAGGAGAAAAGAGGGTATAAAAAACATAACAGAAAATTGGAAGGTGGCATATACAGTACTAATGTTGGTGATTTAATATCAGCAAGGCTAGAAATCAACGATTTTTTGAGGGTACATTAACCTGATGTTATGTGCTTTATAGAGGCCAAATTAATAGAAGATATTGATGCTCATATGGGAGATGGTAAATACAAACTGTGGAGAAGAGACAGAATAGAAAAAACGGGAGGAGGAGTGATGATAGCAGTGAAGAACAACATAAATGTAGATACCGTGGAAATGGGAGAAGGCAGGGCCGAAGTGATAAATATGAAATTATAAACTGGAGAGAATAGCAGGGGAGATATGGCAGTGGTGTATGTTCCCCCTAAGACAAGAGCATGGAGTGATGATGAATACCAGAAAATGTTGTCAGACATGACTAGTTATTTACAGAAAATGATTGAGAAAGCAACAATATAATTTTAGTGGGTAACTTCAATTGTAAAGAGGTGAACTGGGTGGAATGGGACGCAGGAGGCAACGAAGATTCGTGGGGCACTATATTATTAAATACAACAATGAACAGTGTGATGTCGCAATGGGTCAAAAAAGATACACAGTTCCGAGGTGAGGCCACACCAACAAGACTAGATTTACTGTTTACCAAAGAACCCGATGTAATAGAATCCTTGAAATACCTGTGTCCTGTAGGAAAAAGTGATCATGTGGCCATTGAGTTCCAGATGATAACAGGGAACATGAAGCCAAGAGACAAGCTTTATAAGCAGGGAAGATACAACTTTGGGAAAGGAAACTTTACAGGATTGAGAAAATTTTTCGAAAATGCAGATTGGAGAAAATTATTTAAACCAGAGAGATACAGAGGAAGTGGGATATTTTTCTAGGCCTCTGTAATTCTATCTATCTATTGCCAGATGCCTCAATTCCGTTTGGGGTGGCCACAAACGAATCGCCTCCACGTCACCCTGTCCCCTGCCATTTCACTGCCCTGCTCCCAACTCACCCCCCCCTCTCTCATATACCTCTCTACCCCATCCCTCCATCTCATCCTCGGCCTCCCCCTCCTTCTTCCCCCCTCCACCTCACTCACATACACTCTCTTCGTCAGTCTCTCACCCTCAATCCTCTCCACACGGCCAAACCACCTCAGTGTGTTCCTCATAACTCTTCCTATCACATCCACATCCACACCACAATGCTCCTTTATATCCTCATTTGTCAGCCTGCCTCTCCATGTGACTCCACAGGCCCCTCTTAAATAACTCATTTCCACTGCTTTCACTCTTGACTTGTGTCCTTCCAACAACGTCCAAGCTTCACTTCCATATGTTAGAGTTGGTATCACAATACTGTCATGTAGTAACTTTTTCACTTCCATACTCACTTCCCTGTTTCTTATCACTGCTTTCAAAGAACCAGCAACCTTTCTTCCGTGCTGTACCCTTTCAAGCACTTCACCCTCCAAACCTCCATCCTTACTCATCACACTACCCAAGTACTTAAATGTACTCACATTTTCCAATTCCTCGCCATCCAACCTCGACGTACATTCACTGACTTCACCTCTCTCAAAGACCATCACTTTACTCTTCCCTACATTCACCTTTAGATTCCATTTCTTACACACTCTCCCAAACTCATCCACCAAACCTTGCAGCTCCCCTTCGTCTTCACTCAACAACACAGTATCATCTGCAAACAACAGTACAGGGAGTTTCCAAACACTATCCTCTCTCACCAGGGTCAATCCAACATCCACTACCCTACCTTGTACCTCTTTTATTACCCCATCCATGTACAGATTGAACAACCATGGAGACATGACACATCCCTGTTTCAACCTAACCTTCAAAGAGAAAAATTCACTTAGTTCATCATCCACACGCACTGCAGCCTTAGCACCATCATACATACTCTTCACAGCATTCAGCAACTTCCCATCTACTCCCTATATTCTTAATACTTTCCACAATCCTCTATAATTCGGGAGTGGAAAAATTTGTGCCAAGAGTAAAGGGGAAAGAAAACAGGAAAGAGGAGTGGTTAAATAGAAGGTGTATGATGACAAAAAAAGAGAGAGACACGGCGTGGAACAATTGGAGAAAGAGAGGTAACAACAGAACAAAGGAAGAGCGTAAAAGAACTAGAAATGAATGCACAAGAATACGTAGAGAGGAGGAAAGGAATTTTGAAAAAGGTATAATAGATAAATGTGAGGATGAACCCAAACTGTTTTATGGATTTATCAGTGGCAAACTGAAACAAAAGGAAGGACTCACCAAACTGAAAGTAGAAGGAGAGGTCTATAAAGGTGCACCAATGCAAGCAGAAATAGTGAACAAATGTTTCCAATCAGTTTTCACTAATAAAAAGGAGTTTGTGGAAGGGGAGGGAGTGACTGAAAATGTAGTGATAAAAGATATAAAAGTGGAAGTACAGGAAGTGTATAAATTACTGGAAACTCAGGATGTAAGGAACGCCCCAGGACCAGATGGAATCTCTAATTGGGTACTGAAGGAATGCAGAAAACAACTGGCGGATAAGATTCCCAGGAAGTGTATAAATTACTGGAAACTCAGGATGTAAGGAACGCCCCAGGACCAGATGGAATCTCTAATTGGGTACTGAAGGAATGCAGAAAACAACTGGCGGATAAGATTCCCAGTTTAATTGCGTGTTTTCTGGAAGAGGGGAAAGTGCCTCAAGAATGGAAGAGGGCAAATGTGGTACCAATTTATAAGGGAGGAAACAGGGAAAAAACCCTGAATTATAGACCATTGTCCCTAACCAGCATGGTCGCAAAATTGTGTGAAAGAATTCTGAAAGATAGATGGATAAAATATCTGGAAGAGATTAATATTTTGACTGAGAGTCAGTTTGGATTTAGAAGTGGAAGGTCATGTGTTTCCAACTTGTTGAGCTTTTACTCAAGAGCGATTGACGTGTGTGTATTTCGATTTGGAGAAGGCCTTCGACAAGGTACTCCATAAGAGACTAATGTGGAAACTAGAGCATATAGGAGGACTGAAGTGGAACCTCCTGGAATGGCTGAAAGACTTTTTGAGAGACAGACAAATGAGGACAGTAATAAAGGATAGGATGTCTGGATGGAGGGAAGTAACAAGTGGAGTCCCACAGGGCTTGGTGTTGGCGCCAGTAATGTTCCTGATTTATGTAATGATATGGCAGACGGAGTGAACAGTTATGCAAGTCTGTTTGCTGATGATGCAAAGATCTTGGGGAAGGTAGAGGTTGAGGAGGATTGTAAAATGCTGCAGGAGGATCTGGATTGGATACACGATTAGAGCTGAATGTGGGAAATGAAATTCAATGCAAAGAAATGTAAAATATTGGAAATGGGTAAAAGTACCAAGAGGCCATCATTGAATTATTTGATGGGTAACGAACCAATCACAATAGCGAGAGAAAAGAAAGATTTGGGAGTGCTGGCCCAGGATAGTTTGTCACCTGAAAAACACATTAACAAGGCAGTTAGGGAGACGTATAAACTCCTGACTAATATAAGAGTAGCTTTTCATTATGTGGATGAGGAGATGATGAAAAAACTGATAGTGGCCGTGATTCGCCCCAGGTTAGAATATGCAGCAGTAGTGTGGTCCCCACACAAAAAGAAAGATATAAACAAGATTGAGAGAATACAAAGAACAGCAACCAAAATGGTCCCCAATCTGGTAGATGTCGTACAGAGAGAGGCTGGAAAAGCTGGATTTGCCTTCCTTAGAAGAAAGGAGAAAGAGAGGCGACATGATTGCAGTGTTCAGGACCATGGTGGGAGTAGATAAAATTGACAATGAAGATCTGTTTTTATGGGATAAGAGAGCAACAAGAGTACACGGAATGAAACTGAAGAAACCAAGCTTCATGAAGGATATCAAGAAATATAGTTTTCCTTAAAGATGTATAGACCTGTGGAATAGCCTGGACAAAGAGATCGTCAAGTCTATAAACTTAAACGAGTTTAAAGCTAAATTTGACTTATTGAGAAACAGAGACGGGATCCCATGAGCATAGCTCATTTCCTGTATATCACAATTAGGTAAATACAATAAGGTAAATACACACACACACAGCCAGAGCGAACAGACGTGTTTTGACCGCCTCTCAGCCACTGCTGCAAACCGTAAGTAGTTTTCAGGAATTATGTTTGTCCTGTCTCCCTTGATCTTGTTTTAAGTTTAAAATATTGTAAGTTAATATAGACTACCAAAAATGTAAAGAGTTATTGGCAAAGAGTATACATGAATGTTTATAGTATTTTCGGTAACAGCTGTTTTGGTACTGTAACCAGCCTTAAACATGGCCGATAATGTGAACATCAAGGGACTCGAATTTCCAGGATTTGATAGTGAAACAAATGTCATGGATTTGGTTAAAACATTGATTATGAGAATTAGTGAATTAGAAAAGAAAATGGAGGATGTAGTATTAAAGAACATGTCTAAAAATACTGAGAATACTATACAGAGTCTGATCCAGGCCAGTGAGACGGCGAACCAGGAGATCAAGAATTTTAAGCGAGAAAATATCAAATTAAGGAGAAAACTAGAAGAGAGCAGTAATAAAACAGAGAAGGTGAGTAGTGTGTTAGAAGAGCAAAAGGCAAAGTGGGCACATGTGGAAAAAGAACAGAAAGAAGTGGTCAGCTTAAGGGAAATCATTCAGAAAGAAAGGGAAATGAACAAGAAAAAAAATGGAAGAAAATGTAATGAAAATACTGAAGAAAAAGAGAAAATAGTGAGAGAAACTGTAGAAAGTAACAGATGTTTGGTAATATTTGGAAACAGAGAGGAGGAAGAAAAGGTCAGATCCGTGAAACTCGAGAGAGACGCGAATCTAGTGAGAAAAATATGAGGCAAGATCGATCCTGAAGGAGACAAGTGGGAAAAAGAAATTTAGGAAGTAAGGAGGATAGGGCCTTATAAGAAAGGGGAAAAAGACTAATGAGAGTTAAGTTGTCCTCAGAAAGTTTAGTAAATGATATACTTAAAGTGAAAGTGACCTGGAAACTAAGCAAAGAGGCAGGGATGGAAAATATTATAGTAAGAAAAGATCTGAATGAAGAAGAAAGATAAGTTTTAAAATCTTTGAAGGAACAAGTAAAGGAAAAAAATGACAAGAAGTCAGAGGAAGAATGTAAAACTTTTTTTTTGAGAGTGATGGATGTGAAAGTAAGGAAGTGGTAGGTGAAGAACTAGAAGTGAAGGAAACAAGAAGGATGGATATGAATACGGAAAAGGGTAGAATGAGTAAAGATAAAATCAAGGCAGTAAATCTAAGTATCATGTATGGTAATGTTATGCAAAGACATACATAATCACATAGACAGATGCGAGTCATGTGCAAAACATAAAGGTTACACGTTATCTCCTGCACCTATAGGACAATATCCTGTACCTAGACAACCTTGGGACACTGTCATGGTTGATTTACTTAAATTACCCTTGACTACCAATCACAATCAATATCTTGGGTTAATATCTAAAAAAGGGGAAATTGGAGACTATATAAATGAAAAGAAACCTGAAATTGTTTGCTTGGCGGAGACTAAATTGCCCCGAAATGTTGATACCCGTAATGACTTAAGAGCAAAAAATATAGAAACCGAAAACACTGTGACTGAACTTTTTGGAATTGAAATAGAGGACACCTATGGAGAAAAAACAGATGTAATAGTATTTTATATGCCCTGCAAAACTAGGACATGGACAAAAGAAGATTACGAACAGTTAATAAGAGAATCTGTTACCAAACTAAAGATGGTAATTGAACGAAGAAATAGAGGAGTAATAATGGGAGATGTTAACTGTAGAGAAGTTGAATGGGAAAGTATGGATGCTGGGAACAATGAGGAATCATGGGGAAATAAATTAATGGAATTGGTAATGGAAAACATGTTAACCCAATTAAAGGAAATACAAGAATTAGGGGCGACGACGAACCATCAAGGCTCGACTTAGTATTTGCTAAGGATCCAAATGATGTGAAGAATATTACCTACCAATGCCCTTTGGTAAAAGTGATCATCTGGTTATTAAGATGGAAGTAACGGGAGTAAGGGAAGGAGAAAGAGATGAAAAACACAGAGAAAATAGATTCAGTTATGGGAAGACAAACTTTGCATCCCTGAGGAACATTTTCCAAAATGTAGACTGGAGTAAAATGAATATGATCACAAATGTTGATGAGAGTTATGAGTTTTTGATAGAAGTATATAAAACAAGAATTAGGAAATATGTCCCAAAATTTTTTGCAGCTGTGGAAAGGAAGAAAGAATAGTTTTACAACAGATGTGGAATAGCACAAGAGGCAAGAAAAAGAGTATGGAATAAAGTGAGAAAAAGGTATAGTGAAAGGGCTTAGGAGGAGTACAACCAGGTAAGAAATGAATATGTAAGGGTGCAGAGAGAAGAAGAAAGGAAATACGAAAAAGATATTGTAACTAAATACAGTAATCCCCGTACTATCCAGACGCCCACTTTCCGGACATCCCCACTTACTGGACACTATTGTCCCGGGATCCAATACTCCCAAAATGGTCCGAAAACCGCAAAAAATTTGAAAAAAATCCGACTTTCTTCCACCTGTAATTTGAACTTGGCGCATGCGGTGCGGGGCAGCTTTGTTTTGGTGCGTCATGCCTCCGACGTCCGCTAGAGCGCCCCTGCATCCTCCCCACTTACCGCCTATCTGTTGTCGTGAGTGCACGATCGTCGTCATAGCATCCCACATGCTCGCTTTTGTGGTGGTGCCTTACCTGCTGCAGGCTCTCCTGCTCTCGTGCCTCTCCTTTGTGTGTGTGATAATGGTCCCGCCGCCTGAGAAGAGGAAGAGAGTGGTTTTGACTCTGGAGAAAAAACGGGAGATATTGGAGAAAGTGGTCACGCATCCTTCGTGAGTTCAACCTGGCCCGATCTACTTAGTTTGATATTAAGAGATCCCGAGACAAACTCATGCAATACACGGCTGACTTCTCGTCGAAAAGCAAACGCAACATGGAGAGGAAGATGATGTTTACTCCCAAGTATGCTGAAGTCGACCGCTCCACGTTGATTTGATATCGACAGCAACGTGCTGCTGGTGTGATGGTGTGTGGTACAGAGCTGAAGGCTGCTGCTGAGAAGTTCGCAAGGATTCACAACTCCCTAGACTTCAAGGCATCCGAGGGTTGGCTCTTCGCGTTCAAGTTACGACATGGCCTTACCAACCGTATGTCTCATGGCGAAGCTTTGGATGCTAACGAGGATGGAATAGAGGAGTTTTGGCACAAGGTGAAGGGCTTGATCGACAGGGAGGGCCTCACTCTCGGTTAAGTCTACAATGCTGACGAAACTGGTTTATTCTATCGCTCTTTGCCTACGAACACTCTAGCCGAGGAGACGGAGAAGCGTGTACCTGGCCGCAAGCTCTCCAAGCAAAGGATATCTGCTTTGTGTTGTGCTAATGCTAATGGCATGCACCGGCTTAACCCCGTTATTGTTGGCCGTGCAAAGCAGCCTCGGTGTCTTTGTGGGGTGTTGGATGTCCTTCCTATCGTTTGGTACCATTCCTTGAAGGCATGGTTCACAGGCCACATCTTCAAAGACTGGTTCCACCGCCATTTCGTCAAGGAGGTCATCCATTCCCAGACGGAGAAACTGGGAATCCCCCAGGTAAAGGCCCTCCTTCTCCTCAACAATGCACCTGCCCATCCGTGTGACAAGGACTTGGTGGCTGAGAATGGCTGCATTAGGTGCATGTTTGTGCCACCTAATACTACTGCTCTCATCCAACCAATGGACCAAGGAGTGATCGTGGCAACGAAGCGGCTATACCGACGGAAGTTCCTGGACGAGGTGATGGTTGTTCTCGAGGACGAGGACGAGTGCAGGGAGGGACGGGACACGTGAGGCCAGCGAACTTTGGAAAACCTTTGCCGCTACAACATCAAGTCTGCCATTTACAACTGGGCCAGTGCATGGAAGGAAGTCCCTGTCAAGACTCTAGAAAATGGTTGGTCTCGTCTGCTTCTCGGAACGGATGTGGAGCACGATTTCCTAGGTTTTGACGTGGATGACTACCATGCACATCTATGTGCGCACGGCGACGATGTTGATGTGGACGAAGTGCGTGAGTGGTTGGATGATGACGAGGGCGATCCTGGGTATCAGACCCTGTCTGATATCGAGATTGCATCTTCAGTTGCAGGTGTCAGTACCCAGCTTGAAGATTCCAACAAGGACGGCGACGATGATGCGGACTGCTCTCAGCATGACACTGCTTATGTCATCCCCAAGCTGAGCACACTCCGGGAACACCTGGAGTTCGTTCTGGACTACCTGGAACACCCGGACGGCGACAGGGAGATGGGACCTTTGGGATTTGTGGAGGAAGTGCATGCTTTCAGGCAGTGCATCATTAATTGTCAGAATCGTCATTCCTTGCGTCAATCAACGATTGACAGCTTTTTCAGGCCCGTGACCCCTGCTGTGCCCAGCCCTGGCTCCACGTAGAAGAAGAACAGAAAGAAGTGGTCAGCTTAAGAGAAATCATCCAGAAAGAATGGGAAATTAACAAGAAAAAAAATGGAAGAAAATGTAGTGAAAATACTGAAGAAAAAAGAGAAAATAGTGAGAGAAACTGTAGAAAGGACCAGATGTGTGGTAATATTTGGAAACAGGGAAGAGGAAGAAAAGGTTAGGTTCGTGAGACTCGAGAGAGACATGAACCTGGTGAGAGGAATATTAGGCAAGATTGACCCCGAAGGAGACAAGTGAGTAAAAGAAATTGAGGAAGTAAGGAGGACAGGGCCTTATAAGAAATGGGAAACAAGACCAATGAGAGTCAAGTTTACATCAGAAAGTATAGTAAATGATATACTTAAAGTGACCGGGAAATTAAGCAAAGAGGCAGGGATGGAAAATATTATAATAAGAAAAGATTTGAAGGAAGAAGAAAGAGAAGTTTTAAAATCATTGAAGGAAGAAGTAAAGGAAAAAAATGATAAGATGACAGAGGAAGAATGTAATAAATTTTTTTGGAGAGTAATAGATATGAAAGTAAGGAAGTGGTATTTAAGGAAATAAAAGTGAAGGAAACTAAGGAGGATGGCTGTGAAAGATCAGAAGTTGAGGAAGTGGTACTGACGGAGAGTAGGAGAGAAGAGGGTATAAAAAACATCAAAAATAATTTGAAGGTGATATATACTAATGTTGATGGTTTCATATTGACAAGGCTCGAAATTAACGATTTCTTCAGAGAACATGAACATGATGTCTTGTGCTTTGTAGAGACCAAATTAAGAGAAGATATTGATGTTCATTTGGGAGATGGTAAATACAAACTGTGGAGAAAAGACAGAAAAGAAAAAACGGGAGGAGGAGTAATGATAGCAGTGAAGAACAGTATAAATGTAGATACCGTGGAAATGGGAGAAGGCAAGGCTGAAGTGATATATATGAAATTAGAAACTGGAGAGAATGTTAAGAGAGATATGGCGGTAGTGTATGTTCTCCCTAAGACGAGAGCACGGAAGGATGACGAATACCAGGAGATGTTGTCAGATATGGCTAGCTATTTACAAAAAATAATTGAGAAAAGCAATAATATAATTTTGGTGGGTGACTTTAACTGTAAAGAGGTGAACTGGGAGGAATGGTACTCGGGAGGCGGCGAGGATTCGTGGGGCACTATGTTATTAAATATAATAATGAATAATGTGATGACGCAATAGGTCAAAGAAGAGACACGGTTTCGAGGTGAGGACACACCAGCAAGGTTAGATTTACTGTTTACCAAAGAACCCGATGTAATAGAATCATTGAAATATCTCTGTCCTTTAGGAAAAAGTGAACATGTGGTCATTGAGTTCCAGATGTTAATAGGGAACGTTGAGCCAAGAGACAAGCTTCATAGACAGGGAAGATACAACTTTGGGAAAGCAAATTTTAAAGGATTGAGAAACTTTTCTGAAAATGCAGATTGGAGAAAATTCAGAGAAACAAGAGAGATACAGAGGAAGTGGGATATCTTTCTAGACCTCTATAATTTGGGAGTGGAAAAATTTGTACCAAGAGTTAGAGGGAAAGAAAACAGGAAAAAGGAGTGGTTTAATAGAAGGTGTATGATAACAAAAAAAGAGAGAGACATGGCGTGGAACTATTGGAAATAGAGAGGTAATAACAGAACAAAGGAAGAACAGAAAAGAACTAGAAATGAATACACAAGAATACTTAAAGAGGTGGAAAGGAATTTTGAAAAAGGTGTAATAGACAAATGCAAGGATGAACCCAAACTATTTTATAGATTTGTTAATGGCAAACTGAAAAAAAAGGAAGGAATCACCAAACTGAAAGTAGAAGGAGAGGTCTATAAGGATGCGGCAATGCAAGCAGAAAGAATGAACAAATGTTTCCAGTCAGTTTTCACTAATGAAAAGGAGCTTGTGGAAGGGGAGGGAGTGATTAGAAATGTACTGGTGATAAAAGATATAAAAGTGGAGGTACAGGAAGTGTATAAATTACTGGAAACTCAAGATGTAAGGAAAGCCCCAGGAGCTGATGGAATTTCTAATTGGGTACTGAAGGAATCCAGAGAACAACTGGCGGATAAAATTCACAGTTTAATTGTGTGTTCTCTGGAAGAGGGGAAAGTGCCACAAGATTGGAAGAGGGCAAATGTGGTACCAATTTATAAGGGAGGAAACAGGGAAGAACCCCTGAATTATAGACCAGTGTATCTAACCAGCATGGTCGCAAAATTGTGTGAAAGAATCCTGAAAGACAGATGGATAAAATATCTGGAAGAGATGAATATTTTGACAGAATGTCAGTTTGGATTCAGAAGTGGAAGGTCATGTGTTTCCAACTTGGTGAGCTTTTACTCATGAGCAATTGACGTGGTACAGGAGAGAGATGGTTGGGTGGATTGTGTGTATTTAGCTTAGGAGAAGGCCTTCGACAAGGTACCCCGTAAGAGAATAATGTGAAGACTAGAGCGTATAGGAGGACTGAAGGGAAACCTCCTGGAATGGATGAGAGACTTCTTGAGAGACAGACAAATGAGGACAGTAATAAAGGATAGGATGTTTGGATGGAGGGAAGTAACAAGTGGTGTCCCACAGCGCTCAGTGTTAGCGCCAGTAATGTTCCTGATTTATGTAAACGATATGGTAGATGGAATGAACAGTTATGCAAGTCTGTTTGCTGATGATGTAAAGATCTTGAGGAGAGTAGAAGTTAAGGAAGACTGTAAAATGCTGCAGGAGTACATGGGTAGCATTCATGATTGGAGCTGGATGTGGGAAATGAAATTCTATCTATCTATCTATCTATCTATCTATAGCCCGACGCCCTAATCCCGCAAAGGGTGGCCGCAGACAAAACGCCTCTAAGTCACTCTGTCACCCACCATTTGACTACCCTCCCCCCAACTCACCCCCCTCTCCCTCATATACCTCTCAACTCCATCCCTCCACCTCATCCTCGGTCTACCCCTCCCTCTCCCATCCTCCACCTCACCTACATACACCCTCTTAGTCAGTCTTTCATTCTCCATTCTCTCCACATGTCCAAACCACCTCAGTGTATTTCTCCTAATCTTCTCAACCACATCCACATCTACTCCACAACATTCCTTCACTTCTTCATTCGTCAACCTGTCCCTCCACGTCACTCCACATGCTCCTCTCAAGTAACTCATTTCCACTGCTCTCACTCTTGACTTGTTCCCCTCTAGCAAGGTCCACGCCTCGCTTCCATACGTCAGGGTAGGGATCACAATATCATCATGCAGTGACTTCTTAACTTCCATACCCACCTCCCTATTTCTCATCACTGCTTTCAGTGTACCAACAACCTTCCTTCCCTGCTGTACCCTCTCACGTACTTCATGCCCCAAAGTTCCATCCTTACTCATCACACTACCCAAGTACTTGAATGCACTCACATTCTCCATATCCTCACCATCCAACATCACTGCACACTCTGTGACTTCATTCCTCTCAAACACCATAACTTTACTTTTGTTTACATTAACTTTCAGCTTCCTCCTCCTGCACACTGTCCCAAATTCATTCACCAAACCTTGCAACTCCCATTCATCTTCACTCAACAATACTGTATCATCAGCAACAGCAACTGGAAGCTTCCAAATCTCACCCTCATTCATTAGGGCTAGCCCCACATCCACTGCCCTACCTTGCACCTCCTTTACAACCCCATCCATATATATATTAAACAGCCATGGAGACATCACACACCCCTGTGTGAATTCAAGACAAAAAAATGTAAAATATTGGAAATGAGCAAAAGTACCAAGAGGCCATCACTGAATTATTTGGTGGGTAATGAACCAGTCACAAAAGCGAGAGAAGAGAAAGACTTGGGAATGCTGGTCCAGGATAGTTTGTCGCCTGAAAAACACATTAACGAGATAGTTAGAGAGATGCACTATCTCTTGACTAACGTAAGAGTAGCATTTCATTGCATGGATGAGATGATGAGAAAAGTGATAGTGGCCATGATCCGCCCCAAGTTGGAATATGTGGCAATAGTGTGGTCCCCATGCAAAAAGAAGGATATAAACAAGATTGAGAGAATACAAAGAACAGCAACCAAGGTGGCCCCTAGCCTGGCAGATCTGTCGTACACAGAGAGGCTGGAAAAGCTGGATCTTCCTTCCTTAGAAGAAAGGAGAGAGAGGAGCTACTTGATTGCTTTGTTCAGGGCCATGATGGGAGTTGATAAAACTGACAGAAAAGATCTGTTTGTTTGGGGTGGGAGAGTAACAAATGGACATGTAATGAAAATGAAAAAGCCAAGTTGCTTGAAGGGTATCAGAAAATATAGATTTTTATATTGATGCATAGACCCGTGGAATAGCCTGGACAAAGAGATCATCCAGTCTAAATATTTAAATGAGTTCAAAGCAAAATTTGATTCATTGAGAAACAGAGACGGGACCACACGAATGTAGCTCATTTCCTGTATATCACAACTAGGTAAGTACAACTTGGTAAATACACACACAAATGTATATCCATGAGACAGACAGACAGAGATGACTACTACTACAGTCTACACTACACCCATCCTGAGTGTCATTATGCTTGGATCAAGCCAAGCTGCTTCACTTGTGAGAGGGGGCACAGTTTTACTTACAGCATAACTTGTATTCACGCCACAAAATGGTGCCCTACCTGAGAACCCACTGTATTCTGAGTTAGCAGAAACTGATTAATTACACCACTTCCTGCATAACTCATTGTAACTGTTCTTATGTATTTGATGGCAGTATTACCTTCTGTAAAATAGTTGAATAGTTTGTTTATCATAATGATAGAACAAACTTGTGTAGGTATACAGTATAATGAATGTGGATTATAGTGTAAACCCTCACTGTCTTGAACTACTGTAATTAGGGGAAAGCCTGGTATGATGAATCCAAAGTCCCCCCTTCCCCCCCAGGTAGGAATTTAGACACATTTTGGACAGTAAATACGGTATTACATTCTAGTACAGGTATTCCTTTACTGACCTGAATTCAGAGATACAGTACTCAAAAAGAAATTTCAAAGGTAAAAAATAAAAAAATATGTATTCTGCCTTCTGTACTGTATATAAAATGTATGCCAAGTCTTACTTCATTAGTCTTACACCAGGTGGCATCTGTGTGCATCCATCCTCTCAGTTTGCTTTGTTGGTACACATGTAATTATTGTTGTAGCAGGAGGTACATGGTTGTGTTTTTCATTATTTTGACCCTCAACATGTCTCAGAAATGAAAGAGTAGTGGTAGTAGTGAGAGCAGCAGCAAAATACAATACACTGTAATGATGGAAATGAAAGTGGACATCATTAAGAGAGCAGAGAGAGGGGAGAGAAAGAGTGATGTGACATGTGTATTTGGTCTGACAGACTTACATAAAAATCTGACTTACATAAGAGCTGTAGGAGCCAATTAAGTACATAAGTTGAGAAAGACTTGTACCGTAAATGAGAATTACATCTATTTTACATTAACTTGGCCCAGAATTTCAATCTTATACAGCTTTCAGTTTTACTTGTGTTCATCAATATATCTCATTCACTTTTAGTGAATAAAATATTCTTAATGCCTATAGGTCCTTTAGCAGAATATATAATGTAATAAAATGCTTACCTAAACATGCACACAGATGGTGCGAGGGTGATGTTACCAGGCTGCCCTCTTTGTGTTATGTAACTTTTCATATTTTGTTGCCTGCTTTTAATTGTACTCGCATCCATATATGCAGCTCACTCTCACGTATAACAAATAACAATACCATTTATCTTATTGCGTATAGGTCCTTTTGTGGAAAATAAAACGATTATGTAAATATGCATGCAGATACATTGGCCCAGGCTGTCTTCTATGTGCCACATAACTTTTGCAGTTAGTCACCTGTTTTTGGTTCAACTGATTTCCATCTTTGCATCTCACTTTCTCTTTTCATTAAAAAAAAAAAAAAAAAAAAAAAAAAAAAAAATCTTAGTACACTGTACCTGTAGCATCTGGGGAAAATAGTAAAATGCTTATGTAAACGCATGCGGATGACACCAGGCTGACGCCACCAGGCTGTCTCCTTTGTGTTACCTGTAACTTGTGTAGCTAGTTGCCTGCTTTTGGTTCTGCTCATATCCATCTACCTTGATGTATTGTGAGCCACCACGTGTGTTGCTGGCGGTTCAGAACGGCCACGTGATGCATCCCATTTATGAACCCTAGTTAGGTATAACCAAGAAAAATTTGGTGGGCTCAGAGTTGTGTGATAAATCTGAAATGCGATATAGTACCAGGGCTCGATAAAGTAAGGGTACTGTAATGTGATTATCAACATCAGATGTAACAAACTTTCAGATTTAATGAGTCTGCACCCTTCCCTCTTATTACTGTAGTTCATTGTACTGTATAGAGGGTTTATAGTAACAGAAAATAGGATAAGGATACTGAGGTTGTTATGTACAGTTTGTTGTTATTTTGTTTCATGACAGTTATTTCTCATTTTCAGTTGATGGAGCCACAATGATGGAAGTAGATCATGACTCAAGACAGGTGAGAAAAACTTTGAAATATCTGTAATGAAATAAACATTGTCAGAATGACAATGTTTATTTCATTACAGCACGGGACGAACAGGGTAGTACTCCCGAGGGGAATGGGAATGCTGGTGATAGGGAGAGCTGGAGCTCCTGTTTCACTAGCTATCTAACCATCCCCCTTTGCTGACCTTTTCAGTGTGACAGTAACATGGAGAGTAGACCAGCATACTCTCCCAAACATTTCCTCTAACTATCTATGCACTACACCACATGCACTTTACATTTCACACAACGTATCCCACTACGTTACAGGGGTTGGCGCCAGCAAGGGCATGCGGCCAGAAAACTTTGCCCCCGCTACCTAGTGGCAGACTTCTTGGGGGATGCGTGGTGGGGGTTCCGCCAGCATAGATCGTGGGTCCAGGGCGAGATGGGGCTCGGGCCTGTGCTAGAGGGTACAGGGCATTGCAGTTCCCAGGCTGCCGCTGCCGCCCAATAGAGAGGGGCCCAAACCTGGGAGTAGCGCCCCAGGAGGCTGCCCTATCAGTGGGTGTATAATGGCGGGATAGTTGCAGTGCCAAGATGCGCTTGGAGGGTGTCCCTGCAGCTGTCCTGGCAGGGTGCCCCGAGGCCACTACCACAGCCACTGGTAAGCTGGTGGGCTAGGGGTCCCAGATCCATTGCCTGGACCTGGGACTGTGCAGTGAGTGGGACCTGTGCTGTGTCTGAAGATGACAAAACAAAATAAGTTTCAAAGGAAGCCTGAGGACAGTACATCACCCGTGGGGATGAGGGTGGGTTCATGAAATGTGGGAAGTTTGAGGGGAAGAGCAGGGGAAGTCGTTGAGGCATTCAGTAGAGGTGGGTGGATGTGGCGTGTTTGCAGGAAGTCCGGTACAGGGGTGGATCAGCCAGGAAGATTGTTGGGAAGGACTGTTGCTATGAGTTGTTTTGGCAGGGGGGGACAGACGGATATGGAGGTGTTGGTGCGATGGTTGCAGGGAAATGGGTGGAATATGTTATGAATGTTTTGAGAGTAAGCGATAGGATATTGATAGTGAAAATTCTGTTGGGAAGAAAGATAGCTGCGATTATATCAGCATATGCTCCACGGGCAGGATTGGATGAATCAGAGAAAGATAGATTTTGGGATGATTTAATAGGTGTAGTGGGTGGTATGCGGGATGATGAGATAGTGATTTTGGGAGGGGACTGAAATGGTCATGTAGGTGAAGCAGCACAAGGTTATGAAGGAGTGCATGGCGGATGTGCGTATGGTCTAAGGAATGCAGAAGAGGAAAGGATACTAGAGTTTAGGGAGGCAACGGACATGATTGTGTGCAACACGTATTTTAGGAAAAGAGACAGTAGGTTAATTACGTATGAGTCTGGGGGAAATAGCAGTCAGATGGATTATTTTCTGGTTAGGAGGGCCGATAGGAGGTTAGTGAGGGATGTTAAAGTTATAGGAAGTGAGGAGTGTGTGCAGCAGCACAAACTATTGATTTGTGATATGGTGCTTAAAGAACAAGTGATGAAAAAGAGGACTTATGTACCTAGGAGGAAAATATGGAAGCTGAAAAACAAAGTAGTAAGGGATGCCTTCTATAGCGAGTTGAGGAGAGTGGTGGCTGAACAGGGAGCTGCAGACAGAGGCGTTAATGAACAGTACAGAGCCCTCAAGAACAATTTCTTGAGAGTTACTGATGTAACATGTGGCTGGACAAGAGGACCACCAAGACATAAAGTAACTTGGTGGTGGGATGAGGGTGTAGAAGCTGCAATTAAGGAGAAAAGAAGGCTTTTCCGGAAATGGAAGAAGGGTGGTAGCAAAGAGGAATATTTGGCTGCCAAGCGTAGGGCTAGAAGAGAGGTATACAGGGTAAAGTCTGAGTCACAGAGACAATTACTTGATAACCTAAATCATAGGGAAATGAAAAATATATTTAGGGTGGCAGGTCAGTTGAAGAGGGATAATCGGGATATCATAGGTGAGCAGTGTGTGAAGAATGATGAAGGAAGGGTAATGGTGAACAGTGAGGATATTAAAGATGCATGGAGAGAGCATTATAACAGGTTGTTGAATGAGGAGTTTGACTGGGACAGGGAAGGTTTGGAGCCAGCAGATCCAGTGTCTGGCCCTTGGCCTTTGATTGATACTGCTACTGTGAGTGAGGCAATAGGCAGGATGAGGGTGGGGAAGGCAGCAGGTGTGTCTGGGTTGACTGCCGAAATGTTGAAGGCCTCAGGCGATATAGGGGTGAGTTTAGTCACTGACCTGATAAATAGGATTATTTATGAGTGTGTTGTCCCAGATGATTGGCTGAAGAGTGTAATTGTAAATGTGTATAAAGGGAAGGGTGATGCCCTGGAAAGAGGAAATTATAGAGGTATAAAGCTTTTAGATCAGATAATGAAAGTAATGGAGAGAGTTTTAGAAGGTATGATTAGAGAAAGAGTGAATATCGATGAGATGCAGTTTGGGTTTATGCCAGGTAGGGATACCACTGATGCCATATTCATTGTTCGACAGCTTCAGGAAAAATATATTGGTAGGAGAAGGGATCTTTATTTTGTTTTTGTTGATTTGGAAAAGGCCTTTGACAGAGTCCCTAGAGAGGTGGTGAAGTGGGCAATGAGAAAGCTTGGCTTGGAGGAGTGGCTGGTTAGGGTGGTTATGGCCATGTATGTGGGTGCTCACACCCAGGTGAGAGTGAATGGAGACTTGAGTGATGAGTTTTCCGTGAATGTTAGTGTGCATCAGGGGTCAGTCTTGAGTCCCATGTTGTTTATCATGGTACTTGAAGCCCTTTCACGTGACTTTAGAAACGGACTCCCGTGGGAGTTGTTGTATGCTGATGATTTGGTGTTGATTGCAGAGAATGAAAGGGAGGCGGAGGAAAGGTTTAGGAAGTGGAGAGATGGTATGGGGCAAAAGGGTTTAAGGGTAAATGCAGATAAAACAAAAGTGATGATATCTAGGGTTGGTGGTGGTACTGTCAAGGATGAGGGAGAGTGGCCATGTGCAGTTTGCCACAAGGGCGTGGGAAGTAATTCCATCTTGTGCGGTGTGTGTGATAAATGGGTGCATAAGAGATGTAGTGGTGTCAGAGGTAGACTGTGAGATAATGCTGATTTTATGTGTACGGCGTGCCGGGGTGAGCTGGTGGAGATTGTCAGACGTGAAAGGATTGAACTTGCTGGTGAATCTCTTGAGTGTGTGGAAGAGTTTTGTTATCTGGGAGACATGTTGTGTGCTGGAGGTGGGGCTGGAGCTACAGTAGCTCTGTGGCCAGGGTGAGAAGTGGTTGGAAGAAGTTCAGGGAGCTGTTGCCTCTCCTGACATTGAGAGGGCTCTCCCTACGTGCTAAGGGGTCTTTGTATGCAGCATGTGTTAGGAGTGTTATGCTGTATGTCAGTGAGACCTGGGCAGTGAAGGAGGAAGATATTCGCCGGCTCAGACGTACAGAAATGACAATGATTAGGCGGATGTGCAGTTTGTCCCTGCGTCCAAGGCCTGGAGGGGCTGGGTTTACAATGGAAGAGTTGAGAGGTAGGATGGGACTGGAGTGTATTGGTGTTGTGATGAGGAGAGGTAGATTGAGGTGGTTTGGACATGTGGAGAGGATGGGGGATGATAATTGGGTGAGGAAGGTGAGAAGTGTTAATATTGGGGGTGGGGTTATGAGGGATAGACTGAGAAAGACATGGGATGAGGTCATTAAGTGTTACCTTAAGGTTAAGGGACTGACAGGGAGGCTGCAATGGATTGTGCAGCGTATAGAGCCGCCATTAGGTGACCAAGGCCGACATGCAAGCATGTTGGAGCCTTTAAAAACGAAACGAAAATGAAACGAAACGAGAATATCAGCATTTCTGGCCACCTGTGGGATGGTGGGATGAGAATATACTGTAGTACAGAATTGTGAAGTCACCCTTTCATGTGTTTGGAGAAGTAACTTGAGGTGGTTTAGCCATGTGGAGTGGATGGAGAATGAGATTAATTAGGAGAGCCAATATGATTGAGGTGGAGGGAAAAAAGGAAACTGAGGATGAAGTGGAGGGCTAGGATGGAAAGGTATATGCATGTGGGTAGTGTATGATGGAGGGAGGGCAGCCTGATGGTGGAAAATGGAGGACTTAACCCCTCTGGTACGCAATTCTCCAGCCTCGACAACCCCCGAGGACACGAAAACAGGTCTGTTTTTCAACTTTCTCCAAGGTTAAAAGTTTTATGCCCGACTTATAGAGCTTGAATTTACACACCTGAAAATGCAAACCCAACCCTCATAGACCCAATAGTTACTGAGCTATAGCCTGTCAAAGTTGATAATAGTTACCCGTCGCGACCCAGGCAAGAAAGAAAATACGCCGCTCGCACCTGTTTTCTTCCCAAAAATACATACAAAAATCACTAAAATCAATATTTTTTTATCTGTATAGATGTTATAAACCATTGTAAAGTGCTTAGAAAAAAATAAAATGGTCACAAATTCCCCCAAAATATGATAAATAGTAAAAATTACCCTCCCCTTCTCACCCCTCCCCTCCCCTCCCTCCCCTCCCCTCCCCTCCCCTTCTCTCCTCTTCCCTCCTCTCCCCTCACCTAACCTACCATCCCCTCCCCCCTTTCCCTTCCTCCCTCCCCTCCCCTCCGAGCTGTCAGATCTGACTCGGTAAAATAAAATGTCTTTTTCGAGTAGGTTTCGAATAAAGACAGGTAAAAATTTATGTCTGAAAAAAAGGTACAATATAAATAAATATTAATTGTAACAGCCAGATAGCTTATAGTATATTTATTTACTTTTCCCACAGGTAGAGTTGAAACTATAAGCAAGTGATAAGGAGGGTTACCATATGTTCGGACATATAAAACGTACAAAGAAATACATAAGAAGGAAGAAAACACGCTATAATCTTTGACTGGTACACAGTTACATCCATAGGCAGGTAAAGTAGGCAGGTAACAAGAATCCCCCCCCTCCAAAAAAAATAAAACATAAAGTAATTGTGGTGTACATATCTGTATGCATAGACACGAATAAAGTACAGATAATGATTCAAAACACGCACCATAAAGTGTAAAAATTACACAAAATATTCGAGGCTGGGGGGTTAAAGATACTCAGTGCTAGGGGGTGGAGGGTAGTAAGGCCAGGAGGGGGTGTACCGGGATGGAGGGGTGGGAGGAAACTTTTACCAGACACAAAGGAAGGGCCCCAGTGGAGTACAGGGACGTGGAGGGACGGTAGGGGGGGAAATACCCTCCCCCCATATAACTTGGGGGGGGGGGACATTGGGGGATGCACATCTGAGGGGTGGAGGATGCATTAGGAGGGTGTGGGAGGGGTGGTGGTGGTGGTGAGAACAGAGGGAGGTAGGGTAGTAACAATGTAGTGGGGTAGAGGGACTTGGCGAGAGGGGGATGGGGGATACACCCCCCAGGCCTTGGGTACGGGCCTGGATCCTCCCTCCTGCATGTCCAACACTTAGTTCTGATTGGTCAGAAACCATCTACACCACAGCTGTGTAATTTTTTGTGGAAGTTGCACGATCGACGTTCCTTGTCCATTTAAAACGTTGTGAAAAAACATCAGTCGTCGAGCTTAGTACTTTAGAGGTTAAAGGCATTCCATCTTTGGCCACCCCTTCCGGGATTAAGGCATTTGGCAGTAGAGACATTTTTGTGGAAGGAAAATGTTCAGGGGGTAAAATCCAAATATTCTTTACCCTAGGCTAATAATAGGATTATCATATGTTGTAGGTGGGGGCGCTTACCATCCACTCACTCGATGTAGTGCTGTTTTGGGTATCTGCCCTTTCCTCTCTTCCTTCCGTCCTCTTCTGTCTTTTTTTCATTCATTCTTTCCTCTTCCTTTTGCCTGTGGGTGACCCTGCACTTCCTCTACTGTCTTTTTTCCTTCATTCTTTCCCCTTCCTTCTGCCTGTGGGTGACTTTACAGTGATTGACAAGCCAAATGGTTTCCTGTACACCAGGAAACCATTTACTATGCTGGGTGGTAACTATATAACCATTTTTTGGCACCTGGTGGTTTAGTGGGTAATTAAGGTGCTCCAATCAGATTGAGCCTTTGCAGGTTTGTCTTCGAGAGATAGTTGGGATTTTTTGCTCATGTAATGCCACTTAGGGATGAGTGAGGCTGGTCACTCTCATCTTAAATGTCAGGAAGAACTTGCCTAGCCCCGGGCTCCCAAGTTTCTCATGGGGCAACATAGGATTTGATGATGGATGGATGGACGGATAATTTGATGATTCTGTTATGATTACAGTACAGTATTGAGGACTCTCAAGTACTGTACAGTAGTTCATTGTCTTGCCAGTAGCTGCTCTTGTGATTTCACCTGTGACTGTAGATAGTACAGTAGTGTTGTACTGCATTATGCATTTATTTCCTTTTTTAAATCTACAGGGTATGTCCAGAAATATCAGTAGAATTTAGTAGTTCAAAATCTCATGTTGTAGCATTAATGCATTGTATGTGTGTGTGTGTGTGTGTGTGTGTGTGTGTGTGTGTGTGTGTGTTTTTTTCCATTCCCAGGAGTGATTGTGATTGTTACAATGGCTGACCTCTTTGGAGGCATCCGTAGAAAGAGACATTCAGCCACATCCCATTCATCAATTCATTCCATCCTTCCATCCATCAGCTAGTCCCATTTTGCCTCATGCAAACAGAAGCCTAGGGGCCCAGTGCTAGTCTACTCAGTCCTGATAGTTAAGGCAAAGATGACCAGCCTTACTCAGCCCTGAGTGGCATCATGTGAGCAAGAAACCCCAACTGTCCCTCAGATGAAAATCCTTCAGGGAAACCTGAATAAAGGCAAACTTACAGCAAGAAGGAGGGGTACAAAGTGACAGACAAGAGTAAGAGCATACCTAGGCAGGGCATCAGCATGGAAGCACAGTTCTTGAAATCAGTAGGAGGAACCCCATGAGGCCTTTATGCCTAATATTTTTTCATCATCCTTTAGTTTTAATATCTCCTTAATATGTCATAATGTGGATTTTTCTAGGTCTCTTAAGCACAGTACTGTAGGTCCATATGCTGAGTCTCAAGACTTTACCTCATTACATAGTTTCTGCGATGATGATACATAGTACAATGACCCCTCCAGTTACATGACTAATGTATCAGAATTTTTCCATGGAAATCAAATCATGCAAATGGTACCATGGAAACTCATGGTATAAGGCTAATTGGTAGGGTGAAATCCAAAAATTTTCCCAAAGTTTCCCTTTTGCCCCTCTTGAATATTTCCCCCTCCTCCCCAGATCATACCTAATATTTTATTGTAGTAAACATACAACCTCTGGGAACATTACAGGGCATAACTAAGGGTTAATTAGAGTGTACAGTGTAGTAAATAAGCAATGATCACTTACCATGATCGGGATGGAATGATGCTTGGGTGTCGGGGAGGGATGTATCTGAAGCTGAGGGGCTAGAGGAGGTGGAATGAGCAGTGCCTCTAACCTGTCAGGGGATAAGGCTAGGCCTTGAACTCCACAAAGTTTTTGCCCAATATTTTAGGGGGGGGGGGCGATTCTGGGATTTTCCGTGCAAACCAGATTCTTTCCTGCCTAACATGAATCAGGGTAGGGGTCTCTCTCCTCGTAAATGGTGAAAATCACAAATGAAACCTGCATAGTTAGAGGGGTCGCCATATTTAATTTCACCATCATTTTAACCAGTTTTTGTCTTACATATGTGTTCCATGTGTTTTTCATATGGCATGGATCAGGTGAGTTCACCTGAAAAGACTCATCCACCTTGTTTTGCTCTGTGCCAGTTGTTTAGTACAATGCTGTAATACTTCTTGATTTGAGGTAAGTAATCACCACCTTTTTCCAAGTCTTTCTTGGTCTACCTCTCCATTAACATCCCAGTATCTCAGTATTGCTATACAGTCAGGCCTTGGTATATGTCAGTTTGGTATGCAGTAAATCAATAGAATGATAAATTAAAAAGTTATACCCAGATTAGCTGTAACGATGGCGAAATTCACGATACGAAAAGTGTGGTGGCCACTTACGACAATCTGGTGCATCCACGGTGCCTCCCACACAAGCCGATAGTCAGACAGCTAAGATGGCTGCGTAATGTTTACATTCACTATTGTCATCTATATTCCGTTTAGTTTCGTGCATGTCAGGTCATTGAAATGCCATGCTATTGCCAGGTAACAATGCATTTTTTTTTTTTTTTTTTAATACATGGAAGAAGGAACCAAAGGCTAGGAGACTGCAAGTTGTTCCTTCCAAGAAAAACAAAAACAAGATAACTGAGAACCAAATTCAAGATCCGTTCATTTCAAGATGCTTGGGCACTTTGTGTGTAAAAGACTGAAGATCATAGGCATTAGGAAATACAGACAGAGGGAAACAGTACCAGAGTTGACCTGTTGCATACATGAAGGGCTGGGAGTAATGGTTAGCTTTTGCACTTGAGTGTTGGACAGAAATGGGATGAGAATTTGCTGCTATACAGGTGCTATGCGCCTTCTGTAGTAATGGTGGAGGGATGCAGGCAGACAGTTCTGAGGAGAAGTGGCCATTGAAGTAGTGATAGAAACAAGATAAAATTGCAATAGTGCGGTGAAGAGACAGAGGTTGAAGGGGACCAGTGAGAGGAGGAGAGTTAATAAAACAAAAAACCATTGACTCCACCTTGTTGAGAAGAGTTGTATGTGTGGAGCCTCACCGCACATGAGAGTTGCCCTCTACATGGCAAATAAAACCCATGTTTAGAGTCAACAACTGTGCAGGAGTAAAGAAGGCACACCCAATATCTTGGAAGCAGTTATTACAAGAGAGGTACTATGATCTAAGATAAATCCATAGTGAATGAAGCCCCAAGTATGTTTAAAGATGATGCAGGATTGAGTTGGATATTGTTAAAAATTTGAGGATACTTCTGCAGAAGAGTTTGTCAGGTTGAAATATGTAAGAACTGAGTTTTTGATGTATTAAAAACAATAATATTACATCAACTCCAATAAGAGATATGAGCCAAGTGAGACTTTAGGTGTGCCATAGCCTTGTCCCTTGTTTGTTGCAGTAACTGCTGAGGTAGACACTGCAGGAAGTGAATGGAAAGGTGAAGGGTGGAGTCATCAGTGTATGAGTGGATAGGGTTAGATGAACAGCTTAAAAGGTCATCGATGAATAAAAGGAAGAGAGTTGGTGATAGGACAGGGCCTTGAGGAACTCCATTATTGATAGCTCTAGAAGAAGAACAGTGGCTGTGTACAACAGCAGCAATAGAATGACCAGAAAGGAAGCTAGAGATGAAGGCACAGATAGAAGGATAGAAACCGTTAGAGGGCAACTTGAAAATTAAATATTTATGCCAGACTTGATTGGAAGCCTTAGAGATGTCAAGTGCAATGGCGAAGCATTTGCCAAAATCCTGAAAGGAGGATGAGCAGGAGTCTGAAATGTACATAAGAAGATCACCTGTGGAGCGTCCCCTGTGAAACCCATACTGACGATCAAAAGAAGGTTGTGATAGGAAAGATGCTTTAAATTCTGTTAGGAATAGACTCAAAAACTTTTGAGACATAGGATGTTAAAGCAATTGGGTGATAGTTAGAGGGCTGGGAATGGTCACCCTTCTTTAGGACTGGCTGAATGAGAGCATACTTCCAGCAAGAAGGAAAGGTACAAGTTGACAGACAAAGGTACAAAGGCGAAAGAGTTTACCTAGGCAGGGTGTAAGCACGGAAACACAGTTCTTGAGGACATCAGGAGGGACCCCATTCAGGCCTATATGCCTGGTTAGTTTTGAGGCCAGTGATGGCAGAAAATACATCAGTTGAAGAAATTTTTTATGTGAGTCCTGAGGAGATCAGAGGGAGCAAGTGATGGAGGAACAGCAGTGGAATCGTGCAGTTTGCAGTACTAACTGTAGTGATTTTTTGGTGTGAAATACTGAAGTTTTTGAAATGGAAATCATGCTGGAAAGGATGCTACCTCTAGTTGAAAACATGGTGTTACTGAGGATGCCAGGTTTAAACCCAAAAGGGTAAGGTTTTTTAGACTTTAGGTTAAGCAGCCCTTGACCCCCAATGTATCCCCATTGACCCCATGTTTTTTCAACCTCGTTATATATACAATAAACTGTTATGCAGTGAGTTTTCACTTGACAACCTCATCGCATTTTGAGGTGTTACTATATCATCTCACCCATCTATCCTTGTCAGTCCTTTCAACATGTCCAAATCATTTCAGTCATTTCAATCTTCTTGGTCCTTCTGAGGATATCCTGTCATCCAACTTACCATACATAATTGTAAGATTGTTTTCATGTCACTTAATCCCAATCAAATTTTTATATGCTTCCATGAGTTCTCAGTTGGATCTAACACCTATTGGTAATGATTGCTGTTCATTGCTTGATTATTGGAAAAATTACAGTCCACCTCAGGCAGCAGCACTGATGAACCCAACCACCCCCCCATACCATGACATTTATCAGAATGTGTGACAGTCATAACAGTGAATTGCGAGTCAGGATAACTGGCCCTCACCAGTCATGACATGCTTCTCTGCATTGACTGGATTCATTAAGAGGAAGACTAGTTAGAAAACATTTTATTACAAAACTGTTCTTGTGTAAAATGATGATTCATCTTGGCAAAATCAAGCCACATGTGCTTCATAGAACTTTCAAGAAGTTTTACAGCAGGTTTTCTTAATAGAATGTGCCATTTTTTCTTGAGGCAGTTCTGAATTATGCAGAGTGACCGATCTGCTGGAATCTCAGATGTACTTCCTTAAGCTCAACAGCAATCAGAATTGGCTGTTTCAGCACCTTATGCATAAGAGTTTGTGTGTGAGAAATGCATTTCTCAGCCTGCCAGGTGTGGTGCATGGGAAAAAAACTGGCAGCAGTAGGGACCTGTTTAGTGTTGGATCCGATCAGTCTGTGCTTCAAGCTATCCTTGCTCCTTCATTTTCACTTATCCATGCTATATTATAAGCTTTCCCCTCCCTTGGCATCATGTTTCCAACCATCTTAAGGGGAGTGGACTGTTGTTACTTATGATGGTACATTTGTTTTTCCTATATTTGTCTGATTTTTTTTTATGTTTTGTTACTGTATATGAGCAATAACATTGCAGAGTTTGAGTAAATTTGGTTGATTAGTTTTTACAGAAAAAAAATAATATATGCATAATACGTATAAAAAAGGAAGATGCAAGAAATAGGAAACCAGGGGAAGTGTGTTCATCTGATCTGTATGATTTTTGGTAGGTTTAGTAATAAAACCCTCATTAATAAATTGCCCTAAAAGTTTTTTAATATTCTTCACCATTGCAGAACAAAAAAAATCCCAAAATGCCTATGTATTTATCCCAAATTTTACTCCCTTTTTGCCATGTGCAAAAAATCATTACAGTTATGTTTGTCAGTCTCTGAAAAAAATATATGCACAAAATGTTCCTCTTTCATTCCTCTTCTGTAGGTATTTTGCTTTTTGTCTTATGCTCAGAACTAATGGAGTTACATCACTCCAAAGGACAATAAGTTTAGTTCTGAGATACCACTCATTTTTTGTTTACTTGCAGTGTCTGTACGATTAGAAACAGCTTAGGTACTTTTTTTTATTTTGTGAGTTAGGATTAGGGATGGTTATGAAGAGGTAGAGGATGTTGGAGAAGACAAAGTTGGAGAAAAAGACGTAGAAGATTGGGGGTTGTCAGGTGAGGTGGCAGTGCAGGGGGCAGGTGAGAGAGGAGGTGGCGATGGTGGAGAAAGAACTGCTGATCCCAACACATTTTTCTCCCCTCAAAATGGCATCAAATTCTTCTCTGCTACTTTCTGATGTTGCGGTAGCTTCTTAGACGGTTGCCTCATCTTCAAAAATTGTGCAAAAATGATGAGAAATGGCCAAGATTAGCGCAGACTGAGAACAGGTTGAGACCAAGGCTGGCACGTCTCACCTCTCCCAGTGTCATATTATCTCTGGCATTTCCCTGCCTCACTGCCACCCTCCACACACTCACACTCTCATTGCCAGGTGTATGACATAATTTTTTTACAAAAAAAAAAAGGAAAAAAATTGGGAAAAAAGTGGTCATATTATATATTGCATAGAAAATGGAGATTTCTGCAGGGAAGTTCAAAATTGAAATTACAAAATATTTTTTTTTGAAAAGGAAAGAATTGTTGTACGGCTGTCAAATTTTTACAGAAAACGACTGATACTCAAGCTATTTTATGGGGTAACTTTTGCAAAATCCCTTTGTCAGTCAAAAATCGGTCCCTGCTGGTGTCCACTCCCCTTAATGCTACAGAAAAATATATACAGAATATTTGTCAGAAATTTGTGTGTCACCCTTCAGAAACAGGTTGCATCCAACATGCGTTACTTTAGTACTAATTGCCTTTAGTTGGTAGACACTCAAAATATTTAGTAAAATGAGAAATTGGTTTAATACGGAAAACTTAAAATAGCATGGTTAGCTTCCACAGATGCGCATGAAATGAGGAATTTTTTTTAGAGGGGACCCCTATTGCTGTATATTGGCGTGCAAAAGCCGACTAATATCGGTATCTACTGGAAGAGGAAAATTATCCAATAATCGGAATCATATCAGAATTGGCTGAGTATCAGTGGAATATAAATAAATGTTTTACCTAGTGGCCCTAGACATTTATAAGTCTTTCAGCACTTATTTCCTATACCATTTTAGGGGTAAACTAAGCCTGGGATGATTTTTGTTTTGTTTTTAAATATATCTTCATATCCCACACCTGGTCACTGTCATAAATGGTAAAATGGTGGAACCAAAACATACCGAATATTTAGATCATAACTTAGGTATTATATTATTGTAGATAAAATGAATCTTGAAACAAAAACAGTACCTGGATGGTAGTTTTCTGTCAAGGAGCTGTGGCGGACAGGTATGAACGTGCAAGTCAGGCAATAAACTGATCAGAGCACACACGCACACGCGCAGCATACTCTGATCATGTTCCATCAGTGGCATGGCTTTTGCATAATGATTACTTTCTCTTGTGCAAGAGCTGGAAGCGGAAACCATCCATCTATCTATAGTCACGGGTGACTGTCGTCTTTGAGTTAGTTGTTCTGCAGGGAAGGGCACTAACTCCTCCCCCAACCTACTTGTTGACACGTAGGGAACACATATGGGTTCGTTACCACCCAGCAATGTAAATGGTTTCGTGGTTTACAGGAAACCATTAGGCTTGTCACTCAGTGTAAAGCCACCTGAAAAAGACAGAAGAGTAATAAAAAGTGACAGGAAAGTTGGGAGAAATAGGAAGAGAGGAGGGCAGACACAGAAAGAGAATGATATATGTGAAGGAAGAAGCAGGCGACAGTACATCAAGTGAGTGGATGATGGTTGCCACTACCTACCGCCAAATGTAGTAACTTATTATCCTTTAACTTTTTTCTATTAGTCTTCATTCTTCGTTAAAATGTATATACAGTAAAAGTCCTGTAATCCGAATGGCAGGGGACCAAGGGTCTTTCAGACTTTTTTTTTTTTTTTTTGACTTAGGAGGGATCTCTGAAAACATTAGAAATATGTACACTCACGATCACTAATTTCTGTCCAAGCGTGCCCCCTTCCTACCTCTGTGTACCCAGGGAAGAGGGAAGGGGGGACAAAAGAAGCCCCACCTGCCTCTACCCTAGTTCCCAACCATCCCCCATACCCCAACCCCCCCACCCCTCATTCTTGACTGTCATTTACATCTCTGGCTGATTTGATGCGTAACATCTTAGTCCCATTACTGATGCAAACATAGAACACTAGGATATGTAAAAAGCATATAATATAACCATCAACATGCTGCAGCAAGATGTTAATGCATTATGGCATGGACAGTGAAACAGAAATGTTGACAATGGCCACCTCAGGCCTCATGTGTTGGGTGCACGCTTTGCATGCACTAAGACACACACACACACACACACACACACACACACACACACACACACACACACACACACACACACACACACACCGCTCGCTGGTGCAGTGGTAACGTTCTTGCTTGCCAACTGGTGGACGGGAGTTCGCGCCTCGCTCAGGTTGCGAAAAGTTTCACTGACGAAGTGGGTGGTTACTGTCCCCCTGGAGCAAGGGGACGGGTGTGTGCTTGTGTGATCGGACTATATGAGCTCTCAGCTCCCTTCCGGGAGGGTAAAAGCTGACGATCACGACCATCAAGTGATCCTGACCGAACCGGTGAATTACACACACACAAACACACACACAAAGTGACCTGGAAATTAAGCAAAGAGGCGGGGATGGAAAATATTATAATAAGAAAAGATCTGAATGAAGAAGAAAGAGAAGTTTTAAAATCATTAAAGGAAGAAGTAAAGGAAAAAAATGATAAGAGGACAGAGGAAGAATGTAATACTTTTTTTTGGAGAGTATTGGATATGAAAGTAAGGAAATGGTATTTAAGGAAATAGAAGTGAAGGAAACTAAGGAGGATGGTTGTGAAAGATCAGAAGTTGAGGAAGTGGTACGGACAGAGAGTAGGAGAGAAGAGGGTATTAATAATGTCAAAAATAATTTGAAGGTGATATATACTAATGTTGATGGTTTCATATCAACAAGGATCGAAATTAATGATTTCTTAAGAGAACATGAACCTGATGTCATGTGCTTTGTAGAGACCAAATTAAGAGAAGATATTGATGTTCATTTGGGAGATGGTAAATACAAACTGTGGAGAAAAGACAGAAAAGAAAAAAAGGGAGGAGGAGTGATGATAGCAGTGAAGAACAACATAAATGTAGATACTGTGGAAATGGGAGAAGGCAGGGCTGAAGTGATATATATGAAATTAGAAACTGGAGAGAATGTTAAGGGAGATATGGCGGTAGTGTATGTTCCCCCAAAGACGAGAGCATGGAAGAATGACGAATACCATGAGATGTTGTCAGATATGGCTAGCTACTTGCAAAAAATAATTGAGAAAAGCAATAATATAATTTTGGTGGGTGACTTTAATTGTAAAGAGGTGAACTGGGAGGAATGGTACTCGGAAGGCGGCGAGGATTCGTGGGGCACTATGTTATTAAATATAATAATGAATAATGTGATGACGCAATGGGTCAAAGAAGAGACACAGTTTCGAGGTGAGGACACACCAGCAAGGTTAGATTTACTGTTCACCAAAGAACCCGATGTAATAGAATCATTGGAATATCTCTGTCCTTTGGAAAAAGGTGATCACGTGGTCATTGAGTTCCAGATGTTAATAGGAAACGTCGAGCCAAGAGACGAGCTTCATAGACAGGGAAGATACAACTTTGGGAAAGCAAATTTTACAGGATTGAGAAACTTTTTTGAAAATGCGGATTGGAAAAAATTCAGAGAAACAAGAGAGATTCAGAGGAAGTGAGATATCTTTCTAGACCTCTATAATTTGGGAGTGGAAAAATTTGTACCAAGAGTAAGAGGGAAAGAAAACAGGAAAAAGGAGTGGTTTAATAGAAGGTGTATGATAGCAAAAAAAGAGAGAGATAAGGCGTGGAACAATTGGAGAAAGAGAGGTAACGACAGAACAAAGGAAGAATATAAAAGAACAAGAAATGAATACACAAGAATACGTAGAGAAGAAGAAAGGAATTTTGAAAAAGGTATAATAGACAAATGCAAGGATGAACCCAAACTGTTTTATAGATTTGTTAATGGCAAACTGAAACAAAAGGAAGGAATCACCAAGCTGAAAGTAGAAGGAGAGGTCTTTAAGGATGCGGTAATGCAAGCAGAAATAATGAACAAACGTTTCCAGTCAGTTTTCACTAAAGAAAAGGAGCTTGTGGAAGGGGAGGGAGTGATTAGAAATGTTCCGGTGATGAAAGATATAAAAGTGGAGGTACAGGAAGTGTATAAATTACTGGAAACTCAAGATGTAAGGAAAGCCCCAGGACCTGATGGAATTTCTAATTGGGTACTGAAGGAATGCAGAGAACAACTGGCGGATAAAATTCACAGCTTAATTGTATGCTCACTGGAAGAGGGGAAAGTGCCACAAGAATGGAAGAGGGCAAATGTGGTACCAATTTACAAGGGAGGAAACAGGGAAGAACCCCTGAATTATAGACCAGTGTCTCTAACCAGCATGGTCACAAAATTGTGTGAGAGAATCCTGAAAGACAGATGGATAAAATATCTGGAAGAGATGAATATTTTGGCTGAATGTCAGTTTGGATTCAGAAGTGGAAGGTCATGTGTTTCAAACTTGTTGAGCTTTTACTCAAGAGCAATTGATGTGGTACAGGAGAGAGATGTTTGGGTGGATTGTGTGTACTTAGGCTTAGAGAAGGCCATTGACAAGGTACCTCATAAGAGACTAATGTGGAAACTAGAATATATAGGAGGACTAAAGGGGAAACTTCTGGAATGGATGAGAGACTTTTTGAGAGACAGACAAATGAGGACAGTAATAAAAGAAAAGATGTCTGGATGGAGGGAAGTAACAAGTGGAGTCCCTCAAGGCTCAGTGTTGGCGCCAGTAATGTTCCTGATTTACGTAAATGATATGGTAGATGGAGTGAACAGTTATGCAAGTCTGTTTGCTGATGATGTAAAGATCTTGAGGAAGATAGAGGTTGAGGAGGATTGTAAAATACTGCAGGAGGATTTGGATAGGATACACAATTGGAGCCAGAAGTGGGAAATGAAATTTAATGTAAAGTACAGTAATGTAAAATATTGGAAATGGGTAAAAGTACCAGGAGACCATCACTGAATTATTTTTTGGGTAATGAATTAATCACAAAAAGGAGAGAAGAGAAAGATTTGGGAGTGCTGGTCCAAGATAGTTTGTCACCAGAAAAGCACATTAACAAGATAGTTGGAGAGACTTATAAACTCTTGACTAACATAAGAGTAGCATTTCATTATATGGATGAGGAAATGATGAAAAAATTGATAGTGGCCATGATCCGCCCCAGGTTAGAATATGCAGCGTTAGTGTGGTCCCCACACAAAAAGAAAGATATAAACAAGATTGAGAGAATACAAAGAACAGCAACCAAGATGGTCCCCAGTCTGACAGACCTGTCATACAGAGAGAGGCTGGAAAAACTGGATTTGCCTTCGTTAGAGGAAAGGAGAAAGAGGGGAGACATGATTGCGGTGTTCAGGACCATGGTGGGAGTAGATAAAATTGACAAAGAAGATCTGTTTGTATGGGATAAGAGAGCAACAAGAGGACATGGAATGAAATTGAAAAAGTCAAGCTGCTTGAAGGATATCAAGAAATATAGCTTTCCTTACAGAAGTATAGACTTATGGAATAGCCTGGACAAAGAGATCGTCCAGTCTAGAAACTTAAACGAGTTTAAAGTTAAATTCGACTTATTGAGAAACAGCGACGGAAACCCACGAGCATAGTACATTCCGTGTATATCACATTCATTCGTTCATTGCCAGACGCCATGTATCCCACAAGGGGTGGCCAAGGGCTTAGAGTTAATTGTTTTACAGGGAGGGGCACTAATCCTCCACCAACCCCACTTGACACGTAGGGAGAACGTTGTGCCAACAGCATCTGGTGTTCCCAGGCGGTCACCCATCCAAGTACTAACCAGACCCAACGTTGCTTATCACAATTAGGTATATTAGGTAAATACTTAAATATTTGGAACGACTTAGACAAAGAGGTGGTGCATGAGAAAAACATTCATGTGTGTAAAGGTAGACTTGATAAATGTGGATATGGAGACAGGACAACACGAGCATTGCTCAATTCCTGTATACTACAAATATGTAAATAGGTAAATACACACACACACACACACACACACACACACACACACACATAAATGATATAAACAGTAACACTGGAAATGAGAGCTATCTGAATATGTTTGCAGATGATGCAAAAATACAAAGGAGAATTACTAGCACAGACTCTTGTAGGGAGCTACAAGAAGAATTAAATAAACTTCATGAATGGAGTAGTACATGGCAAATGGAATTCAATGTGGACAAGTGTCATGTAATCAAGTTTGGTAAAAGTGGAAAAAGACCTGATTGGGATTATAAGTTAGGAAATAAAACCCTATACACATCAGAAAGAGGGAAAGACCTAGGTGTGATTATCAATAACAGACTATCTCCGGCTGACCACATCAGTGAGAAGGTACGGAACGTGTATACACTGCTTGCAAATGTGAGAATGGCATTCACATACATGAGTGAAGACATGCTAGGAGGGATAATAACATCATTCATTGGACCAACCCTAGAATGCGCATCAGTAGTCTGGAGCCCTCATCTCAAAAAGCATATAGACAAGATTGAAAAAGTTCAAAGGGCTGCTACAAGATGGATACCAAGCTTAAGGGACCTAAGCTACGAAGAAAGACTAAATAAACTGAATCTACCAACACTACAGGAGAGAAGGAAAAGAGGTGACATGATAATGCTATATAAGTGCATATCAGGAAAGGAGAAAATAGACATAAATGATTACTTAACATATGGAGAAGTATCTGCAAGAGGACACTGCAAAAAACTGCATAAGAAGAGAGGTGATAAAGACGTAAGGAAATTCAGTTTCCCAAACAGAGCAAGTGATCAATGGAATGCACTACCGAATGAAATGGTGTGTGCCAAAACAATTCACAAATTTAAGGATTTATACGATAAATATGGTTTAAGACACAGGACAGTACGAGCTTGACTCATTCCTGTAAAGATACAATTAGGTAAGGTAAGAACACACACACACACACACACACACACACACACACACACACACACACTACAAGAGTTTTTCTTAACGTAACATGTGAGGGAAACCACCAGAAAAAGAGGACTTGATGTACCTTCAGTGCTAGATCTAATATTTACTAGGCAAGAAAATGATATTGACAGTTTAATATATCACCCTCCACTCGGCAAAAGCGATCATGCAGTACTAAATTATAACTTCAGGATAGCATATGACTTAGTAAACAGCAATGACAGTTACAAAAAGAGCCTAAACTATCTATCTATCTATCTATAGCCCGACGCCCTAATCCCGCAAAGGGTGGCCGCAGACAAAACTCCTCCAAGTCACTCTGTCACCCACCATTTGACTCCCCTCCCCCCAACTCACCCCCCCCTCCCTCATATACCTCTCAACTCCATCCCTCCACCTCATCCTCGGTCTACCCCTCCCTCTCCCTCCCTCCACCTCACCTACATACACCCTCTTAGTCAGTCTTTCATTCTCCATCCTCTCCACATGTCCAAACCACCTCAGTGTATTTCTCCTAATCTTTTCAACCACATCCACATCTACCCCACAGCGTTCCTTCACTTCTTCATTCGTCAACCTGTCCCTCCATGTCACTCCACATGCTCCTCTCAAGTAACTCATTTCCACTGCTCTCACTCTTGACTTGTTCCCTCTTGCAAGGTCCATGCCTCGCTTCCATACGTCAGGGTAGGGATCACAATACCATCATGCAGTGACTTCTTAACTTCCATACTCACCTCCCTATTTCTCATCACTGCTTTCAGTGTACCAACAACCTTCCTTCCCTGCTGTACCCTTTCACGTACTTCATCCCCCAAAGTTCCATCCTTACTCATCACACTACCCAAGTACTTGAATGCACTCACATTCTCCATATCCTCACCATCCAACCTCACTTCACACTCTGTGACTTCATTCCTCTCAAACACCATAACTTTACTTTTGTTTACATTAACTTTCAGCTTCCTCCTCCTACACACTGTCCCAAATTCATTCACCAAACCTTGCAACTCCCATTCATCTTCACTCAACAATACTGTATCATCAGCAAACAGCAACACCGGAAGCTTCCAAATCTCACCCTCATTCATTAGGGCCACCCCCACATCCACTGCCCTACCTTGTACCTCCTTTACGACCCCATCCATATATATATTAAACAGCCATGGAGACATTACACACCCCTGTTTCAGTCCCACATTGAGATCAAAGAACTCACTCAGCTCACCATCCACTCGCACCGTAGCCCTAGCTCCCTCGTACATACTCTTCACAGCACTCAACAATTTCCCCTCCACTCCATATATTCTTAATACCTTCCACATACCTTTCCTATCTATTCTGTCATAAGCTTTCTCCAAGTCCATGAAGGCAGCGTACACTTTCCTTCCCTTCTCTAGATACTTCTCCACTAAGCATCTTAGAACAAATATCTGATCTACACACCCTTTTCCCTTCCTAAATCCCCCTTGTTCTTCTCCAACTAGCTCCTCTGTCATATGCCTAACCCTATCAATGAGTATTCTACCATATATTTTACCAGTCACACTAAGAAGGCAAATACCCCTATGGTTACCACATACTTCTCTCTCCCTTTTCCTTTGTACAGAGGAACAATTATACCTGATTTCCAGTCCTCTGGAACCCTTCCCTCTTCCCAAGCCAATCTACACAACTTCCATATCCACTCCACAACAATCTCACCCCCATACCTAAGCATTTCACCATACACTCCATCAATTCCTGGGGCCTTTCCCAGCTTAATCTTCTTCATCGCTTCCACTACTTCCGACCTACTGATCTCTTCCTCCCTCCTCTCATCTCTTCTTCTCCCAGCCATTCCCCAACCACTTATACTCACACTGCTCTCACTCTCTACATTCAACAAATCCTCAAAGTGCTCCTTCCATCTCCTCAATTTCTCTCTTTTCTCCACCAACAATCTATTATTCCTATCTTTCACTCCCCTACTATTTCCCCTTCCACACTGCCTTACTTTCTTTACCTCCTTCCAAAACAATTTCTTACTCTCCCTCCATTTCACACTCAGATTCCTCCCAAACTCTTCATCCACTTGCTTCTTACTCTCCTTCACCAGTCTCTTAACCTCCTAAAGAAGTATTTCTTAGAAGTTGATTGGGAAAATGAGCTTAGAGGACAAGATTTAAATGCTGTATATAAAAAATTTTGTGAATTTTATGAAATATGAGTCCAGAAGTACATCCCACAGCACAAAGAAGCAGATAAGAAAATACAGAAATGGTTCAATACAGAATGTAAAAAATCAAAAGAAAGAAGAGATTTGTTGTGGAATAGATACTGAAGACACAATAGTGAAAGGGCGTATAATAATTACAAACAGGCAAGAAACGACTATACAAGAATAAGGAGGGAAGCCCAAAAACAGTTTGAGGAGGATATAATAAGTAAAAGTAGTAATCAACCAAAGCTGTTTTACCGCTATTTCGGAAGCAAAACCAAAGTAAAAGATATAATACAATCCATTACGGATGAGGGAATCACTTATACACAAGTGAAAGATATTTGTGAAGCACTAAATAAGAATTTCCAATTAGTTTTTACAGAAGAAAAAAATTTTGAGAGGGACTATGTGGAACACGCATGTCCACACATACTACCAGATATACAAATAGCAGAAAAAGTAATACAGGAGGAGTTAGGTAGATTAGACAGAGGAAAAGCAAGTGGTCCTGATGAAATTTCATGTTGCGTATTACGAGAATGTGCAAAGGAGTTAAGTAAACCATTATTTTTAATTTTCAAGAAATCCTTGAGTCAAGGTAAACTACTTGATATTTGGAAAAAAGCAAATATTGTCCCCTTATTCAAGAAAGGAAATAGACAAAATCCCCTCAACTACTGACCAGTATCACTGACCAGTGTTGTAAGCAAGGTATTAGAAAAACTTATAAGAAAAGCTTGGGTAAATCATCTAGAAGAACACAGTATGATAACAGAAAGACAGTTTGGTTTCAGAAAAGGAAAATCATGTGTTACTAATCTGTTGAGCTACTATGACAGAGTAACAAACACAGTACAGGAAAGGGAAGGATGGGTGGACAGTATCTATTTAGATTTCAAGAAAGCTTTTGACACAGTACCACACCAAAGACTTTTATGGAAACTGTACCATCAAGGAGGAATTCGAGGCAAACTGTTTTGTTGGATGCAAGACTTTCTCATAAAAAGAGAAATGAGGACAGTACTAAGAGGAAACTACTCATCATGGAAAGAAGTGACTAGTGGAGTACCACAGGGTTCAGTGCTGGCACCAATCATGTTTTTAGTGCATATAAATGATATAAACAGTAACACTGGAAATGAGAGCTATCTGAATATGTTTGCAGATGATGCAAAAATACAAAGGAGAATTACTAACACAGACTCTTGTAAAGAGCTACAAGAAGAATTAAATAAACTTCATGAATGGAGTAGTACATGGCAAATGGAATTCAGTGTGGACAAGTGTTATGTGATTAAGTTTGGTAAAAGTGGAAAAAGACCTGATTGGGATTATCTATCTATCTATTGCCAAACGCCTCAATCCCGTTTGGGGTGGCCACAAACAAATCGCCTCCAAGTCGCCCTGTCCCCCGCCATTGCACTACCCTGCTCCCAACTCACACCCCCCTCTCTCATATACCTCTCCACCCCATCCCTCCATCTCATCCTCGGCCTCCCCCTCCCTCTTCCCCCCTCCACCTCACTCACATACACTCTCTTCGTCAGTCTTTCCCCCTCCATCCTCTCCACATGGCCAAACCACCTCAGGGTGTTCCTCCTAACGCTTCCTATCACATCCACATCCACACCACAACGCTCCTTTATATCCTCATTCGTCAGCCTGTCTCTCCACGTGACTCCACAGGCTCCTCTTAAATAACTCATTTCCACTGCTCTCACTCTTGACTTGTGTCCTTCCAACAATGTCCAAGCTTCACTTCCCTACGTTAGAGTTGGTATCACAATACTGTCATGTAGTAACTTTTTCACTTCCATGCTCACTTCCCTGTTTCTTATGACTGCTTTCAAAGAACCAGCAACCTTTCTTCCCTGCTGTACCCTTTCAAGCACTTCACCCTCCAAACCTCCATCCTTACTCATCACACTACCCAAGTACTTAAATGTACTCACATTTTCCAATTCCTCACCATCCAGCCTCGCTGTACATTCACTAACTTCACCTCTCTCAAAGACCATCACTTTACTCTTCCCTACATTCACCTTTAGATTCCGTTTCTTACACACTCTCTCAAACTCATCCACCAAGCCTTGCAGCTCCCCTTCGTCTTCACTCAACAACACAGTATCATCTGCAAACAACAGTACAGGGAGTTTCCAAACACTATCCTCTCTCACCAGGGTCACTCCAACATCCACTACCCTACCTTGTACCTCTTTTATTACCCCATCCATATACAGATTGAACAACCATGGAGACATGACACATCCCTGTTTCAAACCAACTTTCAAAGAGAAAAATTCACTTAATTCACCATCCACACGCACTGCAGCCTTCGCACCATCGTACATACTCTTCACAGCATTCAACAACTTCCCATCTACTCCATATATTCTTAACACTTTCCACAATCCTTGTCTATCCACCCTGTCATATGCTTTCTCCAAATCCATGAAAGCCGCATACAACTTCTTTCCCTTCTCTAGAAACTTTTCCATTAAAGACCTAAGAATGAATATCTGATCTACACAACCTCTTCCCTTCCTAAAGCCTCCCTGTTCTTCTCCAACTAATTTCTCTGTTCTTTCTCTAACTCTGTCAATAAGTATCCTACCATACACTTTTCCTATTATACTAAGAAGACAAATGCCCCTATGATTACCACACACTTCTTTTTCCCTTTTTCCTTTGTATAAGGGAATAATTATACCTGACTTCCAATCCTCCGGGACTCTACCTTCCTCCCAGGCCAATCTTCACATCTTCCACATCCATTCTACTACTATCTCTCCCCCATGCTTCAGCATTTCACCACACACTCCATCAATTCCTGGGGCTTTCCCCAATTTAACTTTCTTCATTGCATCCACAACTTCTATCCTACTGATTTCTTCCTGTCTTCTCACCTCCCTCCTTCTCCCAGCCATTCCCCAGCCACTTATACTCGCATTACTTCCATCCTCTACGTTCAACAATTCCTTAAAGTGTTCTCTCCATCTGTTCACTTTTTCTCCCTTCCCCACTAGTAATCTACCATTTTTATCTTTCACTCCCCTGCTAACTTCACTTCCACCCTGTCTTACTCTTTTCACTTCTCTCCAGAACATTTTCTTACAGTCCCTCCACTTTACACTCAAATTTCTTCCAAATTCCTCATCCACTCTCTTCTTACTCTCTCTTACTAATCTTTTCACCTCTGTCTTTCTTTCCACATATAACTCTCTCTTCCGCCTCTCAACTTCTTCCACGCCCCTATTTCTCATCCATTCATTGTATGCTTTCTTCTTTTGTGCCACAGCCTGTTTCACCTCTTCAGTCCACCACGCTGTTCCTTGCACCCCCTTCCATCTTCTCTTCCTTCCACACACCATAAGTTAGGAAATAAAACCCTATACACACCTAGGTGTGATTATCAATAACAGACTATCTCCGGTTGACCACATCAGCGAGAAGGTATGGAACATGTATACACTGCTTGCAAATATGAGAATAGCATTCACATACATAAATGAAGACATTCTAAGAAGGATAGTAACATCATTCATTAGACCAACCCTGGAATATGCATCAGTAGTCTGGAGTCCTCATCTCAAAAAGCATATAGACAAGATTGAAAAAGTTCAAAGGGCTGCTACAAGATGGATACCAAGCTTAAGGGACCTAAGCTACGAAGAAAGACTAAATAAACTGAATCTACCAACACTACAGGAGAGAAGGAAAAGAGGTGACATGATAATGCTATATAATTGCATATCAGGAAAGGAGAAAATAGACATAAATGATTACTTAACATATGGAGAAGCATCAGCAAGAGGACACTGCAAAAAACTGCATAAGAAGAGAGGTGATAAAGACGTAAGGAAATTCAGTTTCCCAAACAGAGCAATTGATCAATGGAATGCACTACCGAATGAAATAGTGTGTGCCAAAATAATTCACAAATTTAAGGATATGTACGATAAATATGGTTTAAGACACGGGACAGTACGAGCTTGACTCATTCCTGTAAAGATACAATTAGGTAAGAACAATTAGGTAAGAATACACACACACACACACACACACACACACACACACACACACACACACACACACACACACACACACACACACACAAGAGCGATCAGCCATAGCGAACGGAAATGTCTTGACTGCTCCCAGGCCAAGGCTCACCCACAGCTGCAAACCTTAAGTAGTTTTCAGGAATTATGTTTGTCCTGTCTCCTATGGTTTTGTTTTCGGTTTAAAATAGTGTAAGTTAATATAGACTACGAAAAATGTAAAGATTTACTGGCAAGAGTATACATGAATGTTTGTAGTATTTTCGGTAACAGCTGTTTTCGTACTGTAAGTTGTAACCAACCTCAATCATGGCCAAAAATGTAAACACTGAGGGACTCAAATTTCCAGGATTTGATAGAAATACTAATGTCATGGATCTGGTTAAAACATTGATTATGAGGATTAGTGAACTTGAAAAGAAAGTGGAGAATCTAGTGTTTAAAGATGTGTCTGAGAATATGGAGATTACTATACAGAGTCTGATCCAGTCTAATGAGATGGCGAATGAAGAGATAAGAAATTTGAAGCGTGAAAATATTGAATTGAGGAGAAAACTAGAAGACAGTACTAATAAAACGAAGAAGGTGAGCAGTGTATTGGAAGAGCATAAGGCAAAGTGGGCACATGTAGAAGAAGAACAGAAAGAAGTGGTCAGCTTAAGAGAAATCATCCAGGAAGAAAGAGAAATGAACAAGGTAAAACTGGAAGAAAATGTAGTGAAAATACTGAAGAAAAAAGAGAAAATAGTGAGAGAAACTGTAGAAAGGAACAGATGCGTGGTAATATTTGGAAACAGGGAGGAGGAAGAGAAGGTTAGATCCGTGAGCCTCGAGAAACACATGAACCTAGTAAGAGGAATATTAGGCAAGATTGATCCCGAAGGAGACAAGTGGGTAAAAGAAATTGAAGAAGTAAGGAGAATAGGGCCTTATAAGAAGGGAAACAAGACCAATGAGAGTCAAGTTGTCAGCAGAAAGTGTAGTAGATGATATACTTAAAGTGACCTGGAAATTAAGCAAAGAGGCTGGGATGAAAAATATTATAATAAGAAAAGATTTGAATGAAGAAGAAAGAGAAGTTTTAAAATCATTGAAGGAAGAAGTAAAGGAAAAAAATGATAAAAGGACAGAGGAAGAATGTAATACTTTTTTTTGGAGAGTAATGGATATGAAAGTAAGGAAGTGGTATTTAAGGAAATAGAAGTGAAGGAAACTAACGGGGATGGCTGTGGAAGATCAGAAGTTGAGAAAGTGGTACTGACGGAGAGTAGGAGAGAAGAGGGTATAAAAAACATCAAAAATAATTTGAAGGTGATACAGTATATACTAATTTTGATGGTTTAATATCGGCAAGGCTCGAAATTAACGATTTCTTGAGAGAACATGAACCTGATGTCATGTGCTTTGTAGAGACCAAATTAAGAGAAGATACTGATGTTCATTTGGGAGATGGTAAATACAAACTGTGGAGAAAAGACAGAAAACAAAAAATGGGAGGAGGAATGATGATAGTAGTGAAGAACAACATAAATGTAGATACCGTGGAAATGGGAGAAGGCAGGGCTGAAGTGATATATATATGAAATTAGAAACTGGAGAGAATGTTAAGAGAGATATGACGGTAGTGTATGTTCCCTCTAAGACGAGAGCATGGAAGGATGACGAATACCAGGAGATGTTGTCAGATATGGCTAGCTATTTACAAAAAATAATTGAGAAAAGCAGTAATACAGTAGAAGTCCGAATTTTCGGCATCTATGGGACCAGGCAAGTGCCGAAATATCAAAATTGCCGAATTATCGAAAACCCTACCCACTCAGTACCTTATATGTTTCGGTGAACACTATCATCATTACTCACATCATTACAAATGTGTTTGGAGAGAGTACTGTATACTGTTTGATACTGTACAATACTGTAATGAATACAGTACTATACATGAATATGAAAAATAAAGAAATTAGTGAACATACTGTATATAAATTTAATGGTACAGTAGGCCTACAAGTTCACATGCACTTACCTAAACTTATAGTAGGTTCCTTATTTACATATGTACAATAGAAGGGGTTGATTGGAGTCTGCTACTGCTGGAAGAAGTCCCCAGCAGTGGAGGGTCCTGCAACAGGCTCTAAGGACTCTTCTCCCTGTTGCTGCGGCAGTTGAGCTTGAGGGTCAGAGACTGCTGTTGGTGATGGAGAGGAGGGAGCAGAGGAGCTTACGTTAAACTCATCCATAATCTGTTTCCTACTCATGCCAGCCTCTAATTTTTTCAACAGCTCAATTTTCCGAGCAATAGTCAACATCTTATGTGTACGCTTCTTGCTAACACCAGTAAACTTTCCACACGTGGAGGCCATTTTCAAAGCACGCAGAAGATGTTTATACTGTTCACAACACACGGCTGGTCCACTCAGGTGTTACAAAGCTCCTGTCTGATGTTACAGTGCTTACAGCACACTCGAATAGTAATTTCAGAGGTATTTCGATACGAAGTTCACAAAGCACACAGAAGAATCAAGAGAAGTCGGCAGCAGCACGGCAACAACTCGGAAGAATGGCGGAAGAATGGCGAAACAGATTCTCTTTCCCATGCTAGACTCACTACATGTTTGTCCTCTCTTTATGCTATAGGAGAAAGAGCTAGCCTCTGAGCTTCATGGCAGTGGTAGACTCGTTCCATCACTTTCACTATCTCACTCACTAAGGCGGGTAAAGGCGGGTAGCTAGCTGGCGAGCCTCATGGAGAATTTCAAGACTGACGAAAAAAATCGGAGAATCTGCCGAACGATCGGAGATTTTCGTAAATGTGACTATTTCTCAAAACTGCCGAAATGTCAGATTTGCCGGGGATTTGGATGACGAAATATTGGACTTTTACTGTATAATTTTGGTGGGTGACTTAAACTGTAAACAGGTGAACTGGGAGGAATGGTACTCGGGAGGCGGCGAGGATTGGTGGGGCACAATGTTATTAAATATAGTAATGAATAATGTGATGACACAATGGGTCAAAGAAGAGACTCGGTTTTGAGGCGAGGACACACCAGCAAGGTTAGATTTACTGTTTACCAAAGAACCCGATGTAATAGAATCATTGAAATATCTCTGTCCTTTAGGAAAAAGTGATCATGTGGTCATTGAGTTCCAGATGATAATAGGGAACGTCGAGCCAAGAGACGAGCTTCATAAACAAGGAAGATACAACTTTGGGAAAGCAAATTTTACAGAATTGAGAAACTTTTTAGAAAATGGGGATTGGAGAAAATTCAGAGAAACAAGAGAGATACAGAGGAAGTAGGATATCTTTCTAGACCTCTATAATTTGGGAGTGGAAAAATTTGTACCAAGAGTAAGAGGGAAAGAAAACAGGAAAAAGGAGTGGTTTAATAGAAGGTGTGTGATAGGCAAAAAAAAGAGAGAGATAAGGCGTGGAACAATTGGAGAAAGAGAGGTAACAACAGAACAAAGGAAGAATATAAAAGAATTAGAAATGAATACACAAGAATACGTAGAGAAGAAAAAAGGAATTTTGAAAAAAGTATAATAGACAAATGCAGGGATGAACCCAAACTGTTTTATAGATTTGTTAATGGCAAACTGAAACAAATGGAAGGAATCACCAAACTGAAAGTAAAAGGAGAGGTCTATAAAGATGCAGCAATGCAAGCTGAAATAATGAACAAATGTTTCCAATCGGTTTTCACTAATGAAAAAGAGTTTGTGGAAGGGGAGAGAGTGATTAGAAATGTACCGGTGATAAAAGATACAAAAGTGGAGGTACAAGAAGTGTATAAATTGCTGGAAACTCAAAATGTAAGGAAAGCCCCAGGACCTGATGGAATTTCTACTTGGGTACTGAAGGAATGCAGAGAACAACTGGCGGATAAAATTCACAGTTTAATCATGTGTTCTCTGGAAGAGGGGAAAGTGCCACAAGAATGGAAGAGGGCAAATGTGGTACCAATTTATAAGGGAGGAAACAGGGAAGAACTCCTGAATTATAGACCAGTGTGTCTAACCAGCATGGTCGCAAAATTGTGCGAGAGAATCCTGAAAGACAGATGGATAAAATATTTAGAAGAGATGAATATTTTGGCTGAATGTCAGTTTGGATTCAGAAGTGGAAGGTCATGTGTTTCTAACTTGTGGGGATTTTACTCAAGAGCAATTGACGTGGTACAGGAGAGAGATGGTTGGGTGGATTGTGTATACTTTGACTTAGAGAAGGCTTTTGACAAGGTACCTCATAAGAGACTAATGTGGAAACTTGAATATATATAGGAGGACTGAAGGGGAAACTTCTGGAATGGATGAGAGACTTTTTGAGAGACAGACAAATGAGGACAGTAATAAAGGATAGGATATCTGGATGGAGGGAAGTAACAAGTGGAGTCCCTCAAGGCTCGGTGTTGGCGCCAGTAATGTTCCTGATTTACGTAAATAATATGGTAGATGGAGTGAAGTTATGCAAGTCTGTTTGCTGATGATGTAAAGATCTTGAGGAAGGTAGAGGTTGAGGAGGATTGTAAAATACTGCAGTAGGATTTGGATAGGATACATGATTGGACCCGGACGTGGGAAATGAAATTTAATGTAAAGAAATGTAAAATATTGGAAATGGGTAAAAGTACCAGGAGGCCATCACTGAATTATTTGTTGGGTAATGAATTAATCACAAAAAGGAGAGAAGAGAAAGATTTGGGAGTGCTGGTCCAAGATTGTTTGTCACCAGAAAAGCACATTAACCCTCTCAGGCACAGTCACGCGATTCGCATGCCATGTTCCTAAGCACAAAAAAAATAGCCAAAAATTAAGTTTCTGGCAAAATCACGTCAAATTTTGACGCATTGTAGCGAGTACAGCGCTTTCCAATGGTAAGGCATTGGCACCACTGAGCTGCCTCATCGGGCCCAGCACGTAGCGATATACCTCAGTCTCTTCCAAGCAGTCAGGCGGTTGGTTGCGTTGTGTCTTCAGTCCCTTTAAACTCCTACTAATTCTCCCCCTCCTTCCTGAGCCGAAGCCCCTATGAACTCAGTGTGATAATGCAATATTTGTGAGCATATTTGTATATGATATTGTCGATGGAACATAGATATATGTCACGAAAAGGAATTGTGTCCGTTATGAAGCATTAGGCTTACGAGCCGATATGCATGTTCACTGTTGCGGGGTTTCGCCTCTCGCCCTCCCCAAGGCCCATGGCGTGATTACAAATACGTATATAATGAAGCCAATGCCTAAAGTGTATTTTGTGTGAAAGATATTTTGGCTGGCTTGGTGAAATTATGAAACCATAGTGTGGAATGGGGCAGGCATCACGTACAGTTTTTATAGTCGGGAAGGAAGAATTAGAGGTGTTTAGTGATGGAATTATTGTGATACTGATAGTGAAAATGCGTATGGAATTGCTTGAAATATACGTCAAACATGCTGCGGGTGTTTGTGAAGGAGTGTGGTGTGTGCCAATACAATAGAGTCGCAGTGAGTGTTCACAGAGAAATATTTCATGCATTCACTGACTTAGCTAAAACAAAGCGCAAGTGTCAGAGACAAGAAACATGCCACAGCCACATATACATGCGTATGTCGTGCAGTGAATGTTCGTGGAGAAATCTATTGTATGGATCGCATGTGTTTTAGGCAAATGTATCGCAAGGAGAGAAGAAAATACGCCGCAGCCACAGAAACACACACACACACACTCACCCACACCCACACGCTCACCCACATCCACACGCTCACCCACACACGCACACGCTCACACACTACATAACTCCTCATCTTCAAGCTACTGCCAGCATCTCAACTCCTCTGGAGGAAGTGAGTTATCCGTATTTTGTTGATCTGTATATTGACCTATTTCTATAGTTCAATATTTTTTACACAAATAAGTAATGTTTTTTACATACACACATATGAGATGTAAGAAAGTTCAGCTTCTTTGTCAGAACCTAGCAAAAAGACTAGTGGTCATGTCGAGTTTCTGACAGTACTATCAAAAACCTTATGATATTTTACGTGTATACTTTGAATAAAAAAAGAAAATAATAAAACGTAACAAGCGAAAATATGTAGCCATGGGTGAGGTAGGGAAAGAGTGTTTTTTATCTTATGTGCTGGTGGGGAAGAGTATTCTATGTTTGTCGTCCAATTACTCCAAAACTATTGGACGTATCGATTTCCCGTAAGAACCATGATAAAGAGCAGTAAATTCTACTTATGTTCATTTGCAGAATATAAGCCTCTGGGAGCATTTTCTGTTGGAAAAGTTGGGGGAACAGACTTTCGGTAAAGTTGAAAGCGCTCGGAGGAGGAATCTCACTTTGTCGGCCAATTACTCGAAAACTATTGGGCGTATCGATTTCCTATAAGAACCATGATAAAGAGCAGTAAATTCTACGTATGTACACGACATAACAATGTAATATCTATGATAAGAATTCGTTGTTACGTAGGCGGGAATATTGCACATGCTGTGCGCACATCACGAAAGTCATGTACGGTCGTGAGTTCCCAGCCGTTTTTGGCGATTTACTCAAGAAGTATGTGGCGTATGGAAACCAAGAGGTGCTCATTAGAAACCTGGTGAAATTCTGCATAGTATTATGTTAGAAAAACATAACATCAAGAAAATTTCCATATTAGAGCTCCTTGATTATGTTTCAAAAATGGCTTTCAGTTTTTGGCTATTTTCTCGAAAACTACAAATCGTATCAACACCGGATTTGTCTCTTTAGAAAGCTGATGAAATTCTCTATCAAAACTTCTAACAACATTTTCCTGTATGATGGAAAACACTCAAATGGTGACGTTGGGAATTGAACGTGACATTGCGAAATTTTATTCACAGCCACCGAGTGTTGTTTTATTCATAAAAAGAGAAGTGAGAACAGTACTAAGAGGAAACTACTCATCATGGAAAGAAGTGACTAGTGGAGTACCACAGGGTTCAGTGCTGGCACCAATCATGTTTTTAGTGTATATAAATGATATAAACAGTAACACTGGAAATGAGAGCTATCTGAATATGTTTGCAGATGATGCAAAAATACAAAGGAGAATTACTAACACAGACTCTTGTAAAGAGCTACAAGAAGAATTAAATAAACTTCATGAATGGAGTAGTACATGGCAAATGGAATTCAATGTGGACAAGTGTCATGTAATCAAGTTTGGTAAAAGTGGAAAAAGACCTGATTAGGATTATAAGTTAGGAAATAAAACCCTATACACATCAGAAAGAGAGAAAGACCTAGGTGTGATCATCAATAACAGACTATCTCCGGCTGACCACATCAGCGAGAAGGTACAGAACATGTATACACTGCTTGCAAATATGAGAATAGCATTCACATACATAATTGAAGACATGCTAAGAAGGATAATAACATCATTCATTAGACCAGCCCTGGAATATGCATCAGTAGCCTGGGGTCCTCATCTCAAAAAGCACATAGACAAGATTGAAAAAGATCAAAGGGCCGCTACAAGATGGATACCAAGCTTAAGGGACCTAAGCTACGAAGAAAGACTAAATAAACTGAATCTACCAACACTACAGGAGAGAAGGAAAAGAGGTGACATGATAATGCTATATAAGTACATATCAGGGAAGGAGAAAATAGACATAAATGATTACTTAACATATGGAGAAGCATCAGCAAGAGGACACTGCAAAAAACTGCATAAGAAGAGAGGTGATAAAGACGTAAGGAAATTCAGTTTCCCAAACAGAGCAATTGATCAATGGAATGCACTACCGAATGAAATAGTGTGTGCCAAAACAATTAACAAATTTAAGGATATGTACGATAAATATGGTTTAAGACACGGGACAGTACGAGCATGACTCATTCCTGTAAAGATACAATTAGGTAAGAACAATCAGGTAAGAACGCACACACACATACACACACACACACACACACACACACACACACACACACACACACACACACAACTTAAATGTAGATACCGTGGAAATAGGAGAATGCAGGGCTGAAGTGATTAATATGAAATTAGAAACTGCAGAGAATAGGAAGGGAGATATGGCGGTAGTATATGTTCCTCCTAAGACAAGAGCATGGAATGATGATGAATACCAGGAGATGTTGTTAGACATGGGTAGTTATCTACAGAAAATGATTGAGTAAAGCAACAATATAATTTTAATGGGTGATTTTAACTGTAAACAGGTGAACTGGGAGGAATGGGACTCAGGAGGCAGTGAAGATTTGTGGGGCACTATATTATTAAATATAACAATGAACAGTGTGATGACACAGTGGGTCAAAGAAGAGACATGGTTCTGAGGTGAGGATGCACCAGCAAGATTAAACTTACTGTTTACCAAAGAACCCAATGTAATTGAATCTTTGAAATATCTGTGTCCTATAGGAAAAAGTGATCATGTGGTCATTGAGTTCCAGATGATAATAGGGAATGTGGAGCCAAAAGACGAGCTTTATAGGCAGGAAAGATACAACTTTGGGAAAGCAAATTTTACAGGATTGAGAAAATTTTTCAAAAATGCAGACTGGAGAAAATTAAGAGAAACAAGAGAGATACAGAGGGAGTGGGATATCTTTCTAGACCTCTATAATTCATGGGTGGAAAAATTTGTGCCAAGATTAAGAGGGAAAGAAAACAGGAAAAAGGAGTCGTTTAATGGAAGGTGGATGATAGCAAAAAAAGAGAGAGACATGGTGTGGAACAACTGGAGAAAGAGAGGTAATAACAGAACAAGGGAAGAATGTAAAAAAACTAGAAATGAATACACAAGAATACGTAGAGAGGAAGAAAGGAATTTTGAGAAAGGTATAATAGACAAATGTAAGGAAGAACCCAAACTGTTTTATAGATTTGTCAATGGCAAACTGAAACAAATGGAAGGAATCACCAAACTGAAAGTAGGAGAGGTGTATAAAGATGCGGTAATGCAAGATGAAATAATGAACAAATGTTTCCAATCGGTTTTCACTAAAGAGAAGGAGTTTGTGGAAGGGGAGGGAGTGACTAGAAATGTAGTGATAAAAGATATAAAAGTGGAAGTACAGGAAGTGTATAAATTACTGGAAACTCAGAATGTAAGCAAACCCCCAGGATCAGATGGAATCTCCAATTGGATACTGAAGGTATGCAGAGAACAACTGGTGGATACGAGTCACGGTTTAATTGTGTGTTCTCTGGAAGAGGGGAAAGTGCCTCAAGAATGGAAAAGGGCAAATGTGGTACCAATTTATAAGGGAGGAAACAGGGAAAAAACCCTGATTTATATCCCAGTGTTCCTAATCAGCATGGTTGCAAAATTGTGCAATAGAATTCTGAAAGATATTTGGATAAAATATCTGGAAGAGATGAATGTTTTGGCTGAAAGTCAGTTTTGATTCAGAAGTGGAAGGTCATGTGTTTCCAGCTTGTTGAGCTTTTACTGAAGAGCATTTGATGTGCTACAGGAGAGAGATGGTTGGGTGGATTGTGTGAATTTAGATTTGGAGAAGGCCTTCGACAAGGTACCCCATAAGAGACTAATGTGGAGACTAGAGCATATAGGAGGACTGAAGGAAAACCTCCTGGAATGGATAAGAGACTTTTTGAGAGACAGACAAATGAGGACAGTAATAAAGGATAGGATGTCTGGATGAAGGGAAGTAACAAGTGGAGTCCCACAGGGCTCGATGTTGGCAGCAGTAATGTTCATGATTTACGTAAATGATATGGCAGATGGAGCGAACATTTATACAAGTCTGTTTGCTGATGTTGCAAAGATCTTGAGGAAGGTAGAGGTTGAGGAGGATTGTAATATGCTGCAGGAGGATCTGGATAGGATACATGATTGGAGCCAGATGTTGGAAATGAAATTCAGTGCAAAGAAATGTATCTATCTATCTATCTATCTATAGCCCAACGCCCTAATCCCGCAAAGGGTGGCCGCAGACAAAACGCCTCCAAGTCACTCTGTCACCCACCATTTGACTACCCTCCCCCCAACTCACCCCCCCCTCCCTCATATACCTCTCAACTCCATCCCTCCACCTCATCCTCGGTCTACCCCTCCCTCTCCCTCCCTCCACCTCACCTACATACACCCTCTTAGTCAGTTTTTCATTCTCCATTCTCTCCACATGTCCAAACCACCTCAGTGTATTTCTTCTAATCTTCTCAACCACATCCACATCTACCCCACAACGTTCCTTCACTTCTTCATTCATCAACCTGTCCCTCCATGTCACTCCACATGCTCCTCTCAAGTAACTCATTTCCACTGCTCTCACTCTTGACTTGTTCCCCTCTTGCAAGGTCCACGCCTCGCTTCCATACGTCAGGGTAGGGATCACAATACTATCATGCAGTGACTTCTTATCTTCCATACTCACCTCCCTATTTCTCATCACTGCTTTCAGTGTACCAACAACCTTCCTTCCCTGCTGTACCCTTTCACGTACTTCATCCCCCAAAGTTCCATCCTTACTCATCACACTACCCAAGTACTTGAATTCACTCATATTCTCCATATCCTCATCATCCAACCTCACTGCACACTCTGTGACTTCATTCCTCTCAAACACCATAACTTTACTTACATTAACTTTCAGCTTCCTCCTCCTAATATTGGAAATGGGTAAAAGTACCAAGAGGCCATCACTGAATTTTTTGATGGGTAATGAACCAATCACAAAAGCAAGAGAAGAGAACGATTTGGGAGTGCTGATCCAGGATAGTTTGTCACCTGAAAAACATTAATAAGACAGTTAGAGAGACGTATAAACTTTTGACTACAGTATTAACAAAACAGTTAGAGAGACGTATAAACTCTTGACTAACATAAGAGTAGCATTTCAAATTTGGATGAGGAGATGATGAAAATACTGATAGTGGCCATGATCTGCCCCAGGTTAGAATGTGCAGCAGTAGTATGGTCCCCACACAAAAAGGAAGATACAAAAAAGATTGAGAGAATACAAAGAACAACAACCAAGATGGTCCCCAGTCTGGCAGATCTGTCGTACAGAGAGAGGCTGGAAAAGCTGGATTTGCCTTCCTTAGAGGAAAGGAGAAAGAGGGGAGACATGATTGCTGTGTTCAGGACCATGATGGGAGTAGATAAAATTGATAAAGAAGATCTGTTTGTACGGGATAAGAGAGTAACAAGAGGACATAGAATGACATTGAAGAAGCCAAGCTGCTTGAAGGGTATCAAGAAATATAGTTTTCCTTATAGATGTATAGACCTGTGGAATAGCCTGGACAAAGAGTTCATCCCGTCTAAAAACTTAAACGAGTTTAATGCTAAATTTGACTTACTGAGAAACAGAGACGGGACCCCACGAGCGTAGCTCATTTCCTGTATATCACAATTAGGTAAATACAGTTAGGTAAATATGCACACACACACACACACACACACACACAAATGCAAGGATGAACCCAAACTGTTTTATAGATTTGTTAATGGCAAACTGAAACAAAAGGAAGGAATCACCAAGCTGAAAGTAGATGGAGAGGTCTTTAAGGATGCGGCAATGCAAGCAGAAATAATGAACAAACGTTTCCAGTCAGTTTTCACTAAAGAAAAGGAGCTTGTGGAAGGGGAGGGAGTGATTAGAAATGTTCCGGTGATGAAAGATATAAAAGTGGAGGTGCAGGAAGTGTATAAATTACTGGAAACTCAAGATGTAAGGAAAGCCCCAGGACCTGATGGAATTTCTAATTGGGTACTGAAGGAATGCAGAGAACAACTGGCAGATAAAATTCACAGTTTAATTGTATGCTCACTGGAAGAGGGGAAAGTGCCAAAAGAATGGAAGAGGGCAAATGTGGTACCAATTTACAAGGGAGGAAACAGGGAAGAACCCCTGAATTATAGACCAGTGTCTCTAACCAGCATGGTCGCTAAATTGTGTGAGAGAATCCTGAAAGACAGATGGATAAAATATCTGGAAGAGATGAATAGTTTGGCTGAATGTCAGTTTGGATTCAGAAGTGGAAGGTCATGTGTTTCAAACTTGTTGAGCTTTTACTCAAGAGCGATTGATGTGGTACAGGAGAGAGATGGTTGGGTGGATTGCGTGTACTTAGATTTAGAGAAGGCCTTTGACAAGGTACCTCATAAGAGACTAATGTGGAAACTAGAGTATATAGGAGGACTAAAGGGGAAACTTCTGGAATGGATGAGAGACTTTTTGAGAGACAGACAAATGAGGACAGTAATAAAGGAAAAGATGTCTGGATGGAGGGAAGTAACAAGTGGAGTCCCTCAAGGCTCAGTGTTGGCGCCAGTAATGTTCCTGATTTACGTAAATGATATGGTAGATGGAGTGAACAGTTATGCGAGTCTGTTTGCTGATGATGTAAAGATCTTGAGGAAGATAGAGGTTGAGGAGGATTGTAAAATACTGCAGGAGGATTTGGATAGGATACACAATTGGAGCCGGACGTGGGAAATGAAATTTAATGTAAAGAAATGTAAAATATTGGAAATGGGTAAAAGTACCAGGAGACCATCACTGAATTATTTTTTGGGTAATGAATTAATCACAAAAAGGAGAGAAGAGAAAGATTTGGGAGTTCTGGTCCAAGATAGTTTGTCACCAGAAAAGCACATTAACAAGATAGTTGGAGAGACTTATAAGCTCTTGACTAACATAAGAGTAGCATTTCATTATATGGATGAGGAAATGATGAAAAAATTGATAGTGGCCATGATCCGCCCCAGGTTAGAATATGCAGCGGTAGTGTGGTCCCCACACAAAAAGAAAGATATAAACAAGATTGAGAGAATACAAAGAACAGCAACCAAGATGGTCCCCAGTCTGACAGACCTGTCATACAGAGAGAGGCTGGAAAAACTGGATTTGCCTTCGTTAGAGGAAAGGAGAAAGAGGGAGACATGATTGCGGTGTTCAGGACCATGGTGGGAGTAGATAAAATTGACAAAGAAGATCTGTTTGTATGGGATAAGAGAGCAACAAGAGGGCATGGAATGAAATTGAAAAAGTCAAGCTGCTTGAAGGATATCAAGAAATATAGCTTTCCTTACAGAAGTATAGACTTATGGAATAGCCTGGACAAAGAGATCGTCCAGTCTAAAAACTTAAACGAGTTTAAAGTTAAATTCGACTTATTGAGAAACAGCGACGGAAACCCACGAGCATAGTACATTCCGTGTATATCACAATTAGGTATATTCTTAAATATTTGAAACGACTTAGACAAAGAGGTGGTGCATGAGAAAAACATTCATGTGTGTAAAGGTAGACTTGATAAATGTGGATATGGAGACAGGACAACACGAGCATTGCTCAATTCCTGTATACTACAAATAGGTAAATACACACACACACACACACACACACACACACACACACACACACACACACATTACACACACACACACACACACACACACACACACACACACACACACACATGCAGAAACAGACACGCACGAATGAAAGCACCAGACGCATGAGGCTTGGGTTGGCTGTTGTTAAGGTTTTTGTTTTACTGTCAACGTTATAATGCATTAATTTCTTGCTGCAGTATGTTCATTGTTATATATCTTTTACATATCCTAGTGTTTTATGTTTGTGTATTAGTAATGTGACTACAGTAGAGTGTGAAGTATGAGGTTAGCTTGAGATGTAACTTTTTTTTTTTTTTAATGCAAGGAATAAGGAACCAAAGGCCAGGAGCCCGAAAACCATTCCTTCCAAGGAATCCATCCATCCATCATCCAATCCTACGTTGTCCGATGAGAAGCGTAGGAGCCTGGGGCTAGGCAGTTGGTCCTGACATTTAAGATGAGAGTGATTTAAGATGAGAGTAGAAAAAAAAAAAAAAAAAAAACAGATAGCCAAATTCAAAATCCGTTCATTTCAAGATGCCTGGACACACTGCATTTGAAAGACTGGAGATAATAAGGGCATATAGACAGAGGGAGACAGTTCCAGAGTTGACTTGTTGCATAAATGAAGAACTGGGAGTAATGGTTAACTCTTGCATTAGAGAACTGGACACAAAAGGGATGAGAGTTTGTTGCTAGACAGATGCTACACGCCCATCGTAGAGGTGAAGGGATGCAAGCAGACAGTTTAGAGGAGCAATGACCATTGAATTAGCGATAAAAAACAAATAAAGATGCAACAGTTTGGCAAAGAGACAGAGGTTGAAGGGAGCCAGTAAGGGGAGGAGAGCTAGTGAGACAAAAAGCCTTTGACTCCAATCTATAGAGAAGAGCTGTATGTGGGGAGCTTCCCCACACATGAGCGTTGTACTCTACACGGGCAACTGAAACCCATGTATAAAGTCAACAACTGTGCAAGGGTAAAGAAGGTATGGAATTGGCTCAACACACCTAATTTCTTGGAAGCAGATTTTACAAGAGATGCAATATGATCTTTCCAAGACAAATCCCAAGAGAATGAAACCCCAAGTGTGTGTAAGGATGATTCAGTATTGAGCTGGATATTACAGTAATCTGCCCACTATCCAGACACCCAATAACTGGACACCTCATTACCTGGACATTTTGGGCCCGTAATTTGAACTTGGTATGCGGCGCCAAACAGCTGTGTTTACCTGTGGCCCCTTCCTTCCTCCCCTCCCCAGTTACCGCCTAACTACCATCCTGAGTAGATGTGCTCATGGTAACGGATGCCGCACATGCTCTTTTTTTGTGAATAAACAGTGAATAAACTGCAATACCTTGCCACTAGACCGCGTGGGAATTTACAGTGCTGTGCAGTGTTAAGAAATTAGAATTTAGAGTGCAAAGGATTAACTGTGGAGTGCAAACTGGCAGTTGAAATTGGTGGTTGAAACTGGCGTGGCGCAATTAAGAACAGAATGTGCAGTGTTAAACAGTTATAACTCACAGTGCAAAGAATTAAGTGCAGCACAACACTGGATTACTGTACGTGCGTCAAGAACATTTCCACCGCTGCCTGAGCCTTAGAGAAGGCGGGTTAATCTGCGTAATGGCAATGGAGGTTCTGTAAGTACCCAGTACACTGCAAAATATTATCCATACTCACTTCTAATTCCTCATTTTCTGGTTCCTTTTTCATTTATTTAATGCTTTCTGTCCCTTATTTGTGAGAATAGGGTATTAAATAGGTGCTATGTATGTCTGGTAGGTAGTTATTGAGGTGTCTTTCATGGTTAGGTTGAGTTAGGGTCCATAAATACCAGTCCAGGAGGCAGGGTCCTAGTATCTGGACAAACCCACTTTCCAGACATGCCTTTGGCTGTATTACATCGGATATTGGGAAGAGTACTGTATTAAACATCAGTGGGTACTCCTGTGGAAGATTTTGTCGGGTTGATAGATGTAAGAACTGAGTCTCAGCTGCATTAACCCCTAAAGCGCGGGTCGTCGCGTTTGCGACGCTCGCCAAAAAGGACATAATGGCGGATCGTCGCGTTTGTGATTCAAGTTGATTTTGAATAAACGCGGGCAACGATGTTCTAGCTGGTATTGTCTATCAGTAACACCACCCTTTAGTTACAATTAGCATACTTTACCTTTGTACTACTGACCTCCATTGTTGCCAAGTATCGCGTTTTTTCCCCCCTCCCCCCCCCCACCACTGCCCGGCCAGCCTGGCTGTGATACATGGCAGTGCTCTGACTGCTCAGAACTGTAACTCTGCGCTCTCCTCTCACAAGCAGTTTATGCTAATAGGAAACGCTTCTTTCCCCAGTTGTCACACTAGCTTTTTTTCGCACAGTTTGCCCCTGTTGAGCGTCAGTTTACCACAGGCTTTCAAAGTGACATTATGGCGAGTTCTAGCTCTTCCGAGTCAGTGCAAGCGGCCGACAGGAACGAGATTAAAGTGACGGGCATAAGGCAGAATAAAAAGCGCGCCGCGGTGATCTTTTGGGAAGTAATATGATTGAAAATAATGTAGTATACGTGTTTTTAACTGTGAAAATGGAAATGTTTGTTGAGTGATGGGAAGATCGCCGCCGCGCTGCATGTTGGCCGTACGCTTCGTTGATTTTAGCCTTATTTTCAGTGCTTATTGTACAAATACGGATTCCAAACTACCTGTACGTTGCAGTATAAAGTTTACTGTGACAGAATGAGGCTGTGGTAGAGAGGAAACCGGGTTGCTGGAGGTGTGAAAGTGAAGATTTTGTTACCCAACTTTGCAAGTCTCCACAAGTCCTTGAGTAGTCCACAAAGGCTCAACACCTGTCTCTGGAGAAAGCTGAATGAAAGTACTATCTGGCATACCAAGTATAATGTTCTAGGTTTAATCTCTGATTTTTGGCTAATATTTTCCTACAGGTACTCAGACCGCGATCAAATCCCGCCACCCGGGGGGGTCAGCTGTCCATTGGCCGCGCTTTAGGGGTTAAAACCAGCAATATTACTTTTACCTCAATCAGAGATATGAGCCAAGTCTGACATTTGGTGTGCCATACCCTCATCCCTTGTTTGTTAAACAGCAAGATTACTTTTGCCTCAATCAGAGATATGAGCCAAGTCTGACATTTGATGTGCCATACCCTCATCCCTTGTTTGTTGAAGTTACTGCTGAGATGGACGTTGCGAGAACTGAATGGAAAGGAAAGGGTGGAATCATCAGCATATGAGTGGATAGGGTTAGATGTACAGCCTAGAAGGTCATTGATGAATAAAAGGAAGAGAGTTGGTGATAGGACAGGAGCCCTGAGGAACACCACTATTGATAGTTCTAGGAGGAGAACGGTGGCTGTCTACAACAGCAGCTATACAACGACCAGAAAGGAAGCCATAGATATAGGCACAGAGAGAAGGACAGAAACCATAAGAGATCAATTTGGAAATTAAAGATTTATGCTAGACTCGATCGAAAGCTTTTGAGATGTCAAGTGCAGTGGCAAAGTTCCCGAAAGGAGGATGACCGGGAGTCTGAAAGGTAGGTGAGAAGATTGCCATTGGAGCATCCCTGACAGAACCCATACTGATGATCAGAAAGAAGATTGTGATAGGAAAGACGCTTTAAATTTTGTCTGTTATGAATAGACTTGAGAACTTTTAAAATACACAACGTTAAAGCAATTGGGCGATAGTTACAGGGTTGGGAATAGCCTGAAAGGTAGGTGAGAAGATTGCCATTGGAGCATCCCTGACGGAACCCATACTGATGATCAGAAAGAAGATTGTGATAGGAAAGACGCTTTAAATTTTTTCTGTTATGAATAGACCCGAGAACTTTTAAAATACACAACGTTAAAGCAATTGGGCGATAGTTACAGGGTTGGGAATGGTCACCCTTCTTTGGGACTGGCTGAATAAGAGCAAACTTCCAGCATGAAGGAAAGGTACAAGTTGAAAGACAAAGGCGAAAGATTTTACCAAGGCATGGTGTAAGCACAGAAACACAGTTCTTGAGGACAATAGGAGGGACCCCATCAGGCCCATATGCCTTGTTAGTACTAAAGCCAGTGATGGCAGAAAATACATCAGTTGAAGGAATTCTAATGTCAGCGATGTGGAAGTCAGAGAGGGTAAATGATGGAGGAACAGCACCGGAATCGTGTAAGGTGGAATTGGAGGAGAAAGTCTGAGCAGAGATCAGCTTTATCAGTAGAAGAAATTGCTACAGTGCTTTCAAAGTAGAAAAGAGGAGGGAAGGATGATGAGGTCCATCCATCCATCCATTGCCAGACGCCATGTATCCCAAACAGGGTGGTCAAGGGCTTAGAGTTAATTGTATTACAGGGAGGGGCACTAATCCTCCACCAACCCCACTTGACACATAGGGATGCCAACAGCATCTGGTGTTCCCAGGCGGTCACCCATCCAAGTACTAACCAGACCCAACGCGGGGTAAAGTTGTTAAAAATGCTTTTGGCAAGGTGCCAGAAGGAGTGAGAAGAACTTAAGTTGGAGAGTTGAGAACATTTAGTATGGATGAAATTATTTTTGGCAGAGCGATGGACAGACTTAGCACGATTCCAGGCAGAAACATAAAAAAGAAGTGATTCAGGGATGGGTTGGCCCCAATACCTTTTATAGGCCTTCTCCTTGTTGTGGACAGCATTAGAACAAGCATGATAAAACCAAGGCTTTTTTTCAATAGTCAAAGGATATGAGGAAGGATTCTATGCTTCCATGCCAGAGAGAATAACCTCAGTAATGCGAGTGGCACACTCAGATGGCTCCCGGCCGTGGAAGCAATGTCATTCTAGGGAGAAACAAAGAAGTACTGCCGTAGGGCTTCCCGGTCAGCAGTTCCCAATTGCTACAACTGCCAGTTAAGAATGAGAAGTGGGGGGTTGGGTTGGGGCAGGTGTAGCTCATTTTGTCCCCCCCTCCCTTCTTCCCTGGGTATATATGGGTACAAAGGGGGCACCCCTGAGCAGAAATTAGTGATCGTTAGTGTACATGGTCATTAAATAAACACTTAAAATGATATGGGTTATTGTTTTGCTCACCGGAAATGCATAGAAGTGTAGATGAATAGTTGCAGGAAGGTGCATCCAATTCCAAGAGCAAGTCCAACCCTGATAAATCCTTAGATGGATCCCAGAAAAATTCAGAAAAATTTTTCCTTCAAAAATTTGGAGTACTGTACTCTGTTGGGATTTTCAGATTATTGGTGGCTGGATTGGAGGACTTTTACTGTAATTAAAACATTTATGCAACTTGATTACGATTACATTTCTCAAACCTTGAGGAATTTAGTGCAAAATTTTGTTATTGCTTGCAGATCTAATTTTGTCTTGCTAATGTGAAAATGCTAATCTTTTTATCTATCTGTCTACAGTAATCACTCAGTTATCCAGATGCTCCGCATACAGATGTTAGGCATTTGCTGTATCTATCTATCTATTGCCAGATGCCTCAATCCCGTTTGGGGTGGCCACAAACAAATCGCCTCCAAGTCGCCCTGTCCCCCGCCATTTCACTGCCCTGCCCCCAACTCACACCCCCCTCTCTCATATACCTCTCCACCCCATTCCTCCATCTCATCCTCGGCCTCCCCCTCCCTCTTCCCCCCTCCACCTCACTCACATACACTCTCTTCGTCAGTCTTTCACCCTCCATCCTCTCCACATGGCCAAACCACCTCAGTGTGTTCCTCCTAACGCTTCCTATCACATCCACATCCACACCACAACGCTCCTTTATATCCTCATTCGTCAGCCTCTCTCCATGTGACTCCAGAGGCTCCTCTTAAATAATTCATTTCCACTGCTCTCACTCTTGACTTGTGTCCTTCCAACAACGTCCAAGCTTCACTTCCGTACGTTAGAGTTGGTATCACAATACTGTCATGTAGTAACTTTTTCACTTCCATGCTCACTTCCCTGTTTCTTATGACTGCTTTCAAAGAACCAGCAACCTTTCTTCCTTGCTGTACCCTTTCATGCACTTCACCCTCCAAACCTCCATCCTTACTCATCACACTACCCAAATACTTAAACGTACTCACATTTTCCAATTCCTCACCATCCAACCTCGCTGTACATTCACTGACTTCACCTCTCTCAAAGACCATCACTTTACTCTTCCCTACATTCACGTTTAGATTCTGTTTCTTACACACTCTCCCAAACTCATCCACCAAGCCTTGCAGCTCCCCTTCGTCTTCACACAACAACACAGTATCATCTGCAAACAACAGTACAGGGAGTTTCCAGACACTATCCTCTCTCACCAGGGCCACTCCAACATCCACTACCCTACCTTGTACCTCTTTTACTACCTCATCCATGTACAGATTGAACAACCATGGAGACATGACACATCCCTGTTTTAGCCCAACTTTCGAAGAGAAAAATTCACTTAGTTCACCATCCACACGCACTGCAGCCTTCGCACCATCGTACATACTCTTCACAGCATTCAACAACTTCCCATCTACTCCATATATTCTTAACACTTTCCACAATCCTTGTCTATCCACCCTGTCATGTGCTTTCTCCAAATCCTTGAAAGCCGCATACAACTTCTTTCCCTTCTCTAGAAACTTTTCCACTGAAGATCTAAGAATGAATATCTGATCTACACAACCTCTTCCCTTCCTAAAGCCTCCCTGTTCTTCTCCAACTAATTTCTCTGTTCTTTCTCTAACTCTGTCAATAAGTATCCTACCATACACTTTTCCTATTATACTAAGAAGACAAATGCCTATGATTACCACACACTTCTTTTTCCCCTTTTCCTTTGTACAAGGGAATAATTATATCTGACTTCCAATCCTCCGGGACTCTACCTTCCTCCCAGGCCAATCTGCACATCTTCCACATCCATTCTACTACTATCTCTCCCCCATGCTTCAGCATTTCACCACACTCCATCAATTCCTGGGGCTTTCCCCAATTTAACTTTCTTCATTGCTTCCACAACTATCCTACTGATTTCTTCCTGTCTTCTCACCTCCCTCCTTCTCCCAGGCATTCCCCAGCCACTTATACTCGCATTACTTCCATCCTCTATGTTCAACAATTCCTTAAAGTGTTCTCTCCATCTACTCACTTTTCCTCCCTTCTCCACTAGTAATCTACCCTTTTTATCTTTCACTCCCCTGCTAACTTCACTTCCACCCTGTCTTACTCTTTTCACCTCTTTCCAGAACATTTTCTTACAGTCCCTTGACTTTACACTCAAATTCCTTCCAAATTCCTCATCCACTCTCTTCTTACTCTCTCTTACTAATCTTTTCACCTCTCTCTTTCTTTCTACATATAACTCTCTCTTCCGCCTCTCAACTTCTTCCACGCCCCTATTTCTCATCCATTCATTGTATGCTTTCTTCTTTTGTGCCACAGCCTGTCTCACCTCTTCAGTCCACCATGCTGTTCCTTGCACCCCCCTCCGTCTTCTCTTCATCCCACACACCACATCACATGCTGCAGATATTTCTTCTCTAAATATCCTACACACACCTTCCACGTCTCCCATCTGCTCCAATTCATATTTGCCCAATCGTTCCTCCACTTCTCTCTTATACTCTGCCTTTTTTTCATCCTCTTGTAACCTTTCCACTCTCCTTGCAACTACTCCTTCCTCTTGTCTTTCCCTTCTTCTATTCCTCCATCTTACTTGAATTCTAATTCTGGCCACCACCAAGTAGTGGTCAGAAAGTCCACTCCCCCAACCTCTGAGCTCGTGCATCCATTACACATCTTCGCATCCTTTCATCCACACACACATAATCAGTCATTGCCTTCCTTTCATTCAGTTCACCACCCACCCTTCTCATCACTCGCCATGTATACCTTTGGATCATTTTATGCCTGAAGAGGGTATTGGCTATCACCAACCCGCTCCCAGCACAAATGTCCACTAACGCACTCCCATTTTCATCTGTCTCTGCAGGCACACGCCACTCACCAACTATTCCATCCACCTTCACATTCCCAACTTTACCATTCATATCACCGATCAAAAACACTCTCTCATTCCTTCCAAACTTTTCCATGCACACTTCTACATTTGTCCAGAACTCTTCTCTCACTCTTCTAGCACGATCTTGTGTTTGTGCATACACACACACTACATTAATTTATCTGCATTTCTTTGTCCTTATTGGAACATAAAATTGCTGACACTGACAGTTGGGTGGCCAACATATTTTTTTAAAAATCGGTTGGGCTGCCAGCCAGTCTCTCTGGCCATGTGCAGGTAACAGACTGCAACTCACCAGTTGAGCAAAAATGGCTGTCTGCCTCTTTGCCTAATGATCAGAGTCCCCCAGCTGCTGGATCACTGGGAACGTACCCTCCGCAGTGCGAGTAATACAAACCCTAACCCATCAGCTGAGCAAAAATGGCTGTCCACCTCTTCACTGAACGGTCAAAGTCCCACGGCTGCGTGGATCACTTTGAAGCTACCAGCCACACACGAATAATACAGACCCTAACCCATGAGGTGAGCAAAAACTGCTGTCTGTCTCTTCACTGTACGGCTGTTGTACCTTGGCTGCTTGGATCACTGGGAACGTACCGCTGCGAGTGAACAATACAGACCCCAACCAACCAGCAGAGCAAAAATGCCTGTTACCTCATCACTAAATGGTTAAAGTCCCCCCCCTGCCCCAACCCGTGCCTCCTCCATCCCCTCTCCCACTTAGTGCTGTCAGGCATGTCTCCCTCCCTGTACCCCTGCTCTCCCAAACCCCTGCTTAGTGCACTGCCTGCCTGGCCTCCCACCACTTACCTCCCTGCATCACCATGAGTGATTTTTTGAGTTTTTGGTGATTTAATCGAATTTGTATCAAAATTTCAAAAACACCCCAAAAAAGCTCGCGAAATACTACATCTAGACGTGTGCTTAACTCTTGCATGGTGTGGGCAGAATTTTGTGCTAGGATGTTTTTGGAAGTTATTTGAAGCTGTGTTGTACTCTTGAACAAGTTTATTCCCACTGCATTTCTGTTCTATTACTCATCAGTTTTGTGTATTTTTATCAGCTTATAAACACCAGCAAAGATGATGGTATACAATTTATACCAATATAACCAACTTCCGGGGGCAAATTTGGCAGTGGAAATGTTTTTCTTTGTGCGTGCAGAAGCAGCCATAGCTGGGCTCTTGGCTCTGTTGGTGTCCCTGAAGCTTATTGGAAGTTTACGGTTCCCAAGAGGGTTAAAATTCTTTTTGCAGCCGTCATCTTCATTGATTTTTTTGTGGATTTTTGTTGTTTATGCATTGTTTTCTTAGTGTCCAGCATTATACTGGATATTTTCATGTGTGTTTTGATGTCTACATAGCTGATGGACCGAAGATGGCTGCCACAGTTACGAGGGGTACTGTACATGTAGGTAGGGTATTTGTGGATTTTTATTGTTTATGCATTTTTTTCTTAGTGTCTAGTATTATAATGGTTATTCCCATGTGTGTTTTGATGTCTGCATAGCAGAAAGATCGAAAAACTTCCACGATCAGGAGGGGTACTGTACATATAGGTAGGATATATGTGAATTTTTGTTGTTTATGCATTGTTTTCTTATTGTCTAACATTTTATTGCATATTCCCATGTATGTTTTGATGTCTAAATACAGCTGAAAGACCGGGGGACATTGCCACAAATAGAAGGGGTACCAATCATATAGGTTTGGTATAGGCAGTAGGTTGGGTATAGGTACAGTAGAGGATATTGCTCCATATCCAGATTTCATCCATATCCGAACATACATTTTGGGTCCATCATGTCAGATAATCAAAGGATTTCTATATAGCCAGACACCATAATCCCTTAACAGGTGGCCACAAACAAATTGCCTCCATGTCACCTTGACTCCTGCCATTTCACTGCCCTCACCCCAGCACACACCTCCATATCTCATATACCTCTCCACTCCATCTCTTCATCTCACTCTTGATCTCCTCCTCCCCCTCTCGCCCTCCACCTCACTCACATGCATTCTCCTTGTTAGTCTCTTGCTCTCCAACCTCTCTACATGGACAAAACACCTCAGTGTATTTTTCCTAATGCCTTCCATCACATCCACTTCCACACCACAATGCTCCTTCACTTCCTCATTTGTCAGTCTGTCTCTCCATGTAACTCTGCATACTCCTCTCTTATAACCCATTTCCACTGCTATCACTCTTGACTTGTGTCCTTCCAACGAGGTCCAAGCTTCGCTTCCATACATTAAGAGTAGGTATCACATTACTATCATGCAGCAACTTTTCTCTCTCTCTCTCTCTCTCTCTCTCTCTCTCTCTCTCTCACTTCCTTGTTTCATATCACTGCTTTCAAAGAACTAACAACCTTTCTTCCCTGTTGAACCCTTTCAAGCACTTCAACTTCCAGGCTTCCATCCTTACTCATCACACTACCCAAGTACTTAAATGCACTCACATTTTCCATTTCCTTCCCATCCTGCCTCACAGTGCATTCAGTGACTTTATTTCTCTCAAAGACCACAACTTTATTCTTTCTACATTCACCTTTAGATTCCATTTCTTCCACACTCTGCCAAACTTATTCATCAAGCCTTGCAGTTCCCCATCATCTTCACTTAACAATACAGCATCATTTGTAAACAATACAGCAGGAAGTTTTCAGATGCTGCCCTTTCTCATTAGGGCTTAATACTTTATAGAATTATATATAGATTAATGTATTAAACTGTATCAAAATATCACAAGTGGTTTATCATTTTTATCTGCATTTTTATTTTACAGAAGCTATAAAGTGATAACTGTGAAATGCCTTAATACTTTAAAATATTAAGCCACACTAATACAAAAGTAATGTCTTTTCCATTGGCCAAATAACGGGAAACAACATAGGCACCTATTGTATCTTTTGTGCCACTCTAAAAATACACAACACTTAATCATTAGACAAATATTTTAGCTTTTAAAAACTAGGCCAGATCTTGATAATTAGTCATATATAAAATTCATTACTCATGTAAACTTCTGGTCCTTACCTAAATAATGAAACACAGCATTTTTACTTTAAAGTACTGTACAAAAAATCTTGGCTGGACACACATTAGCCGTAATATTAAATATCATTTATGCTTTAAGGTATGCAAAATTTATATCATTTGCCAGCTGCAGATAAACATACACCTGTGTTGATCCCTGAAATTGGATTTAACTCTCTGGTAGTCGTCTCTCTCTTTCTCTCTGTGGGCACAGTAGCTCAGTGGTAGAGAATCAAGCTCGTGGCCGGGGGGTTGCAAGTTCGAGCCCCACCCACAGCTACTGTTACTGGGAGGGGTAGCTCCCTCCTGTAACCTAGCAGGGCTATATGGCCTTTGTTGCCTAGCTTGGTGAATTCATTTCTCCATCTCTCTCTCTCTCTCTCTCTCTCTACTTTGTGTGTGTTCTTACCTAATTGTATCATTACAGGAATGAGTCAAGCTCATACTGTCCCATGTATTAAACCAATTTTATAATACATATCTTTAAGTTATGAATAGTTTTGGCACACACTGTTTCATTCGATAGTGCATTCCATTGATCAATTGGCCTATTTGGGAAACTGAATTTCCATGCGTCTTTATCACCTTTCTTTTTATGTAGTTTTTTGCAATGTCCTCTTGCCAGTGCTTCCCCATAGATTATATATTCACTTATGTCTATTTTTTCTTTCCATGAGATGCATTTATATAGCATAATCATGTATCCTCTTTTCCTTTTATTCTGCAGTGTTGGTAGATTCAATATTTCAAGTCTTTGTAGCTTAGATCCCTTAAGTTTGGTACCCATGTTGTAGCCGCCTTTTGTACTTTTTCAATCTTATCTATATTTTTTGAGATGAGGATTTCATACTACTGATGCATACTCCTGGGTTGGTCGGATGAATGATGTTATTATCTTTCTCAGCTTGTCTTCATTTATATATGTGAATGCTATTCTCATATTTGCAACCAGTGTATACATGTTACGTAGCTTCTCACTGATGTGGTCAGCCGGTTATAGTCTGTTATTGATAATCAGTCCTAGGTCCTCCTGTCTTTCTGATATGTGTAAGGTTGAACTTCCCGACTTGTAATCCCAACGTGGTCTTTTTTCACTTTTACCAAACTTAAGTACATGGCATTTGTCCACATTAAATTCCATTTGCCATTTATTGCTCCATTCATGAAGCTTCTTTAACCCGCCGCGTCCCGACCGATTTTCCACCACTGACTCCCCCCAATCCTGACCAATTTTGGAAAAAAAAATTTTTGGCTCAAACCTCCACTTTTGGTGAGAAACATCGAAAATTCATAGAGAAATCGCTCACCTGAGGTTTAAAATACTCGATACAGGTAGCAGTACTCCTTACTTTACTGGGTTTTCTATCAGGCTCGCTCCAAAGAAAACGAGTTCTGTGGGAGTGTAACTATTCCACACCGCTCATAAATGGTATTTATTTATTTATTTGGTACAAATTTATATGTAGCACGAGAGTATATTGGTTTTCAAACAGTAATATAGGCAATATAAACATTGTTTCACTCACCAAACACATCAACATACCTGACCTTTTTTGGTGACTTTACCTGATCATCATTTCTGACTGTTTCTTCCTCTAATGCTACGTAAATACATTGTCATCGATTGGGGAGTTACTCTGGCCCGGAATTTCGTACTGAGGCGTGACTTGTCTTTACTGGCCAGGTCGCTGGTAATAGGTGAATTTCCGAGACAATGGCGTGCGGGGGGGTGGAGGTCATGCAGGGTAAGGCATTGTCCCTGCCTGGCATCTTGTAGAGGAAAGTGTCCCGTGTATACATACCAAAAATCATGCGCGAAAATTGAAAATTGTGCAAATTAGGGACCTTGCAATTGATGGGCATTTATATACGTCAACAGGACTGACTGACAAAACGTGTGGACGTATATATATGTCAACGGGACGCGGCGGGTTAATTCTTCTTGTAGCTGTCTGCAAGAGTCTGTGTTAGTAATATTCCTTTGTACGTTTGCATCATCAGCAAACATATTTAGATAGCTTCCAATGTTACTGTCTGTTTCCTTTATATATACTAAGAACATAGTTGGTGTCAAAACTGAGCCCCGTGGAACTCCGCTAGTCACTTCCCTCCATGATGAATAATTTCCCCTCAGTACTGTTGTCATTTCTCTTTTTCTAAGAAAATCCTGCATCCAACAGTACAGGTTGCCTTGGATTCCTCCTTGATGGTACAGTTTCCATAAAAGTCTTTGGTGTGGCACTCTGTCAAAAAGCTTTCTGAAATCTAAATAGATACTGTCCACCTATCCTTTTCTTTTCTGTAAAGTTTCTGTAACTCTATCATAGTAGCTTAATAGATTAGTAACACATGATTTTCCCATTCTGAAACTGAACTGCCTTTCTACTGTCACACTGTGTTCATCTAGATGGTTTACCAAACTTTTCTTATCAGCTTAGTATCTTACAACACTGGTCAGTGACACTGGTCAACAGTTGAGTGGATTTTGTCTATTCCCTTTCTTGAATAGGGGAACAATGTTTGCTTTCTTCCAGATATCGGGTAGTTTACTGTGGCTTAAGGATTCCATGAATTTTGAAAATATTGGTCTGTTTAATTCCTACCGCACATTCATGTAGCACCCAACCTGAAATGTTGTCAGGACCATATGCTTTTCCTTTGTCTAATTTACTTAACTCCTTCGATACTTCTTTTTCTGATGTGTGGGCATGCATGTTTCATATCATCTATTTCAAAATTATTTTCTTCTGTAAAAACTGATTGGAAATTTTTTATTTAGTGCTTCACAAATATCTTTTTCTTGTTTATAGATGATCCCCTTGTCTGTAATGGACTGTGTTTTATCTTTAGCTTTGGTTTTGCTTCAGATGTAGCTGTAAAATAGTTTAGGTTGATCACTACTTTTACTGTATTTGTAATGTCTTCCTTAACCCCTTCGCCACGATGACGCTTATGTCATAACCCTCCACTGCGCGCACACTATGATGCCTCTGTGTCATCATATATCAATACCACCAAAGGAGACAGCGGAAGGTTTAGTTTATTGTGCTAGGGCCTTTCATATTGGCTCGTATATGTTACTAAGGACAAAGTAAGCTCCACCCACTTTGCCCACCTACTTTTTTTTTTTTTTCAGCAAATCCCAATATATATGGGAGGGCACATGATTGATGGCATGGTGGACAGTAACTCTGCATCCTGCCGGGATCAGTCTTGTTTGTGTGTCATAGGAGAGAGTACTATTGCTCCCTCCACAGTGAATTTTGACTGAATCACAGAGTATTCTTGAGGAGTCTCGCGATTGCTTGAGTGATGAGGATTGTTAGCCGTCGGCTCAAGAGTCAGATATCAGTGACTCGTCATGTGAAGAACTTGAGAGTGATGAATTTGATGAATTTGATTATGTTCATGAAAAGAAATCGAAGGTGGCTTGTGGTTGATAAGCGACATATTTGCTGACACACGTCCCAACCACGTGCCTGAATTTATGACTGATTTTTTCGGCCTGAACCCAGTGATCAGTGAATCTGTAATTGTGTCGCCTTTTGACTCTTTCAAGCTATTTTTTGATGCAGATGTGGTGAAGCAAATATGTGAGTTGACAGATTTTAAGGCAAATAAATTTTTCAGTGAACACCCACAGAAAAAGAGTAAAGTAAACAGCACTCTTTGGTGTCCAGTTTCAAAAAGTGATATGGACACTTTTATCAGCCTTTTGTTTGCCATGGGAATAACGAAATTGCTCCACATTTACATGTACTGGAGCAGAAGTATGTTGTATGGTGCCCTAGCAGTGTTCTGCCCTGAAGTGATGAATGGAGACAAGTTTGTGAGCATGACACTCCTATGTTTTACCCCACTTGAAATTGTAAAGAAAGGGAAACCTGAAACACATAATTGAGCCTTACCTGGACATGCTGAGAGACGGGAGCCAATTGATAATGAAACCAGGTGAAGTTGTTGCTTTTGATGAGGCATTTTTTTTTTTTTCTAAATGCAAGATAGAAGGACGAATTAGATTTCGCTAGTTTATAAAGACAAAGAGGGCTAGGTTTGGAGTGAAAGCCCTTGTTCTGTGCCCATCTAACCTAGAGTGGTGCTGATACTTTTGGACCTTTCACCTGTATTATGATAAGATGGGTGATGGCGTGAATGTTGAAGGTACTGGTGATCTATCCATGTGTGAGAGAGAGTGGTGGTGTTTCTGATGAATGACTTGCTGGACTGTGGTAGGTATGTAATCACAGACAATTGGTACTTAAGTGTAAGGTTGGTGAATTATCTAGAATCGAGAAATACCACAACGACAGGTGTTGTGAGGAAAGGTAGGGGACCACCCAAAGAATTAGAGCAGGAAAAGTTTGAAAGACATCAATCTGTATTTTCTCATAAAGATAATATGCTGTTGGTGAAGTGGCAGGACAACAAAGATGTCACAGTGCTCACTACTAAATACGAGGCAAACATGGTGGAAAAGTGTAAGACCTATTTTGGGCACAAAACTGTTTTCTACAATAAGCCCCAACACATAGAGAAGTATAATGAACTGGTGGGCAATGTAGACATGGCTGACCAGCTTCTTGAACCATATGTAAATCGCAAAAGCACAGCCAGGTTCAAGACACTGGGTATTTATTTCATGTTCTGCATGGTACGGAACTCGTTCATAGTATCCAGAACATACTAGATATTATCAGAGAGATGCTTCTTGAAAACAACATGGGTGGTGCAGTACTTCTCAGTGAATCACAGGAAAAGGGATGCCAGAAAAGAAAGATTGTTGTGTCCAGTGACACCCATCAGTTTGTCAAGTTGATTGGAAACAAGAAAAAGAGATGTCAGGTGTGCTACCCAAAGCATAAAGACATCAGGTACCACCGTCCTGGTTACACAGGTTAACCTGGCCTCAGCTTAATAGAACACTATCGTCAGAGGCCCAGCCAGGATACGCCACAGCCTGGGCCAAGCAGGGGAGAGAAGGCCAAGAAAATGTTGGCCTAGATTTGAGTTCAGAGGAAACATTTCTAATAGGTAAGTACATTGAATTAATTTATATACAGTATACATAATCTTTCACTGCACTGTAATTTTTATGATAAACCTACCCAAAAATATTTTTCAAATTACAGTAAGCTCGCCCTGAACACGTTCTTGCCAAATGCTCTCGCAATTATACGCAGTTAATGCTGGGATACATATAAGACAACATAAGATTAAAGAACCATTACGAAAACTATAAATTTACGCAAGAGAGGCCTTTGAAAGGCCAAATCCTCGAACCTCAGCACAGCGCACATGGTTTGTTTTGATCACGTGATCATGTGATTTGCTGTACTGCTTTTCCACAGTACTGTATTTGTAAGTTAAATATTTACATTACTGTTCTGGTAAGTTTATGTACAAGTTAAAGTACTATTAAATAACGTTAAAGCAAGAAATAAAGTCTTATAACCAGTTTACCCGATAGGCGTCGGAATATTGCCGTTTTTATTTGTTCATTAAAGATTTGCTGCACTGATTCTCCACAGTACTGTATTTGTAAGTAAAATATTTACTGTTCTGGTATATAAGTTTTTCATTTTCATTCATTGCCAGACGCCATGTATCCCAGACAGGGTGGCCAAGGGCTTAGAGTTAATTGTTTTACAGGGAGGGGCACTAATCTTCCACCAACCCCACTTGACGTAGGGATGCCAACAGCATCTGGTGTTCCCAGGCGGTCACCCATCCAAGTACTAACCAGACCCAACGTAATAAAGTTAAAGCATTAAATAAAGCCTTGTAATCAGTTAACCTGACCCATGATCGGCAGGTTCCGAGACAATTCTCCGTCAAGTCAATTCACCGTCAGACAATTCCCTCAAAACATGGACGATTCCCCGTCAGGACAATTTGCACCCTGAACGATTCCCCGTCATTGTATAAATATACTTATTTCGCCTTTGAATTATATTCTAACATCACCCACAGCTGTCTTCATTAATGACGGCGAAATGTCTTGTTATTGTTGTGATGGCGAATTGACTTGACAACGAATTGTCCCGAAACCATTCGGCATCGGACTGTTGCTTTGTGTTTATGTATTTGTGTGTTGAAGTTTTGCTGTGCAGTACTGTATTTGTAAGTTATAACTTCAAATAAACTTTCTAACCACTTAAAGTGCTTCATATTGATTACTAATGGCAGATAACAGCAAAACACCACATTTAGGGGGTCTAGGGAGCAAAATAAGGAGTAGTTAAATCTTACGCGGTTTTGCGCCAAACGCGACGTGGTTGGAATGAAACCCTTGCGTTAGGGGCGAGCTTGCTGTATGTTGTTTTTATTACAAGCACAACCAGTGACAGATTCAGTCTTGCACACATTGGCATATACTCACATACACACAAATAAACAAACATACAAAACACCTTAGCTATTTTTGTAAGATAGCAGCTTTTCCCTGGAAAAGTAGTGTGGGGGAATGAGGGGAGGGGGGGAAAGCCTCTTACACGGTATTACGCGAGATTAGTCACCCTCGTGGTGAAGGGGTTAAACCATCTTTGGGCTTCCCTCCTTATGCTCATATAATCATTTCATGCCTGTTTATGGTTATTATATGCCCTCTCACTATTGTATCTTTTGTATCTATTTCACAGCAAGTCTCTTTTTTTCTATTGATTTTTACATTCTGTATTAAACCATTTCTTTATTTTCATTTCTATTTCTTTGTGCTGGGAAATGTAAGTTTGGACTCCTATTTCATAGAAATCACAGAATTTTCTGTATATAATATTTAACCCGTGGATTGCGCAATTATCTTTTTTTCTATCCCACCCCGTGGTGCACAAAAAATGAAGATTTTTTTTTTTTTTTTTTTTTTTTATTATAAACTTGAAGATAAACATCAAGGGCATCATCTGGTGAAAAGAAAAATCTCTCTCTCTCTCTCCCTCTCTCTGTTTTTGCATAGGGCCATGCGTAAGTTTACGTAGGGGAGTAGTGAAAAATGAATTTAAAAAAAAAAAATTGTTTTTGTTCATCTTAAACTTGAAGATGAACATCCAGGGCATCATCTGGTGAAAAGATAAAATCTCTCTCTCTCTCTGTCTTTGCGTAGCACCATGCACAAGTTTGCATAGGGGTGAAGTAGTTAGCGGTGATGCATGGCCAGCACAGCCTGAGCTGTGGCTTGCAATGCGACGCTACCCAGCATGAGCTTTAGTTTGTAATCCATGGGTTAAATCTTGTCCTCTAAGCTCTTTTTTCCAATCTGTTTCTATAAAGTACTTCTTCAGGACATGGTAGTTGCCCTTTTTGCAGTTTAGACTTTTTGTAACTCTCATTACTGGTAACTATGTCATATGCAGTCCTGAAGTTGCAATTTATTACTGCATGGTCACTTTTGCCGAATGGAGGGTGATGCATTATATTGTCAGTATCATTTTCTTGCCTAGTAAATATAAGATCTAGTACTGATGGATCATCAAGTCCTCTTTTTTCTGGTGTTTTCCTTTACATGCTGTGTTATGAAAAGTTTCTGCAGTACACAAGATCCAGGAGCTTTTGATCCCAACAGTTTTCATGGCTTCTTACATCTAGATTATTCCAGTTTATATTTGAGTTGAAATCTCCATTTAATATAATTCTTTTAGATTCCTCTTCCGTTCTATGTAGTAATGTTCTTAATCTGTTCTTACATCTAGAGTATTCCATTTTATATTTTAGTTGAAACCTCCATTTAATATCATTCTTTTAGATTCCTCTTGCATTTTATGTAGTAATGTTCATAAATTGTTAATTGTACTTTCTGCCAGGTCTTCATATTCACCTCTTTCCCAACTGTTTGTTTTGGGTGGTGTTTGTAAATTTGTCACAGTTACTTTCCCTTCAGATGTGTCAGTCTCTTATTCAATCATTTCTTCTTGTGAGGGTATATCTAGTTCTCTTTCTTTGACTTGTAGATTTTTCTTTCTTAAGATTATAATTCCTCCTATCTATCTATCTATCTGTCTATCTATCTATAGCCCGACCCCCTAATTCCGCAATGGGTGGCTGCAGACAAAACGCCTCTAAGTTGCTCTGTCACCCACAATTTGACTACCCTCCCCCCAACTCACTCCCCCCTCCCTCATATACCTCTCAACTCCATCCCTTCATATCATCCTCGGTCTTCTCCTCCCTCTTCCTCCCTCCACCTCACCTACATACACCCTCTTAGTCAGTCTTTCATTCTCCATTCTCTCCACATGTCCAAATCACCTCATTGTGTTTCTCTTAATTTTCTCCACCACATCCACATCCACCCACAATGTTCCTTCACTTCTTCATTCGTCAACCTGTCCCTCCATGTCACTCCACATGCTCCTCTCAAGTAACTCATTTCCACTGCTCTTACTCTTGACTTGTTCCCCTCTAGCAATGTCCATGCCTCCATTCCGTACATCAGGGTAGGGATCACAATACTATCATGCAGTGACTTCTTAACTTCCATACTTACCTCCCTATTTCTCATCACTGCTTTTAGTGAACCAACAATCTTCCTTCCCTGCTGTACCCTTTCAAGCACTTCATCCCCAAAAGTTTCATCCTTACTCATCATACTACCCAAGTACAGTAGGTTCGCACAGTGCACGTCATCGCAGTGCACGATTCGCATTGTGCGCAAGTGACCAAAAATCATAACCAAAAACCCTTGAATGCGCGAGTTTACTGCACAGAATGCGAGGCAGAGGCAAGGAGTGGCTCAAAAATGCCATTTTCTACTACTGCGCGACCACCCGTCACACAGCGTGTCGTCATGTTGATGCGCAGAAATTCCCGGGCATTCTACTGCGCAGCTTGGGGTACAAGGGAGCGGGCGCGCCATAACAGTCCTGGCTTGTGCACTGTGTGGATCTGCTCTCTACAGCTAACCTGTCGTGTACAACGTGTGGTGTTTTTTTGTGCTGCCTGTACTTCGCCGCACCATGGCTCCAACCCCAAGAGTTAAGAAACTTCTGACGCACGCCACCAAGTTAAAGATCATTAAGATGAAGGAGGAGGGTCAAGGAAACACGGCTATCGGGAGAACCCTGGGACTGGCTGAATCTACAGTGAGAACTGTGTGGAAGAACCGTGAAGCCATAAAGGCTGTAGTGAAGACGTAGGGTGCCTCTGACCTAGACGGCCGTTCGCTGGTGGGAAATCGTGCTATGATACTAATGGAGTGCTATCTTGCCACCTTCATAATGAGGAAAGAAAAGGAAGGTGTTCCACTGAATGGAATATTTATTCGGAACCAAGCCCAGCTCTTTTACAAGGCAGCATCTCGCAGGTTAAAAGTGGAAAAACCTTTCAGGGCATCGGTTGGATGGCTGGACCGTTTTCTCAAGCGCAAGGAACTCCATTACGTGAAAGTGTCTGGTGAACGTGCCTCTGCTGATGAGCTGGCTGCGAGATACTATCCTTCGATATTTCGAGCGATTATTGAAGAGTGATAGTACACCAAGGACCAGATCTACAACATCGATGAAACGTCGTTATATTACAAGGCCATGCCAAAATCAACTTACATCGCTAAAAGACAGAAACAAGCCCCTGGTCGCAAGCTCCAGAAGTGTAAGATGACGGTAATGTTCGCTGTAAACCTGTCTGGGAGCCACAAGATGAGGCCAGTTGTTGTACACACAGCTTCACACCCAAGGTGCTACAAAAACCTCACGAACATGGATGCAAGTGGCGTGTATTGGTACAAGTCCGCAAATGGTTGGATGACCGGGAACATTATGGCAGAGTGGTTAACGAGGCGGTGTGTCCCTGATGCCAGGGCCAAGTGTCGGGAACTGGGCATTCCATTTAAGGTGCTCCTTGTGCTTGATAACGCACCAAGTCACCCTCCATACCTTGAAGATCTTCATAAGGATTGTCGTGTTGTGTTTCTGCCACCCCGCACGACGTCACTAGTGCAGCCCCTGGATCAAGAACTAATCGCCACAGTGAAGCATTTCTACCATAAGCAGGTGTACGACTACCTACGCAGGAAGACCGACACACAAGAGGAGCTTCATGCCCTACAAGAAGATCATGACGAAGACCTTGATGAGCATTCTGCTCCCGTTCCATCTCCACCAGCACCTGTATCCCGACCTGCCACAGATGCCATGACTGTTGAGACATTTTGGCGTAACTTTGCTGTGAAGGACGCAGTTGAATTTCTCCTACAAGCCTGGCACCAGATTATACCTGCAATGGTGAACCATACTTGGCGAATGCTCGTGCCTCACTTATGCATCACCCAGGAGACGGCCATTCAACCACTGGCTGAGGCTGAGGCAGCAACATTTACAGCAGCACAAGCTGTACCAGGTTTCGAGGACGTTACGTTGGCGGACATACAAGAAGTGCACACTGCTACTGAGGAACAGCCTCCCGAGGAAGTGTTGCAACGGATAGACGAGGCTGACACAGAGCCGAACACCAGACAGTCAAGTTGAGCAGCCTAATGTGATGGAAGGCAGGACTGAGCTGTGTATCTCAAACATTAGCAAGATCCTTGCTGCCATGGATAAGCTCAAGGAAGAGGTGAAGGAACAGGAAGTGAGCAACCTAAGAACGGAGGAAGTTCTGGTTGGTATCGATAAACTCTTCCGTTTCTACACAGACAGGCACAGGGAAGAAATAAACAGGAGAAGACAGACGCTCATAACAAGCTACACACAGCAGGCTCAAGTTGGTGAAATTGCGGAACCAGCGACATCGTCTGCTCCTGTTCCTGTTGAGGATGAAGAGGATGCAATGTCAGAGGTGTCAGCATTGGACTTTGAAGGGTTTATGGCCGAAGTGAGTGACTTTGATGCTCCTGGGGAAGGTGATCAAGAGGAGTCTGTGGAGGGAAGTGTTGGTGCAGTGGGGAGTGCGGCACTGTAAGTGTTGCCGTGCCTCGGAACCCCTGTTATTTAAGGTCATCAGGCCTGTTGTCTACTGTTGTTAAGGTGACTACCCATATTTTTGTTATTGTAGCTATAGCTTTAGTACAATGTTTGAAACATATGACCTTTATTATGTCTCTAAGGGCCAAAAAATGTCCAGATATGAGGGGGTACCGCCCATATGTAATTATTCCCATAAGATTATGTATTCCTAGTACGCGAATTCCCAGTGTACGAGGTCGTGGGCTGCCCAGTCTCTCGCGCACTGTGCGAGCCCACTGTACTTGGATGCACTCACATTCTCCATATCCTCCTCCTTTTCTTAAATTTCTGTCTCTTCTCCATATATTGTATTCCTCTAAGTTTAGGGTATCATTTGGTATCTTTGGGGTTAATTTTGTTTCAGTTAGGCAAATAATATGTGGTTCCTTTTCTTTGGTATATTGTTTAATCTCGGATAATGTAGACACCATTCCATCTACATTTGAGTACATCATCTTAATCATATTTTTACATACTTGCCATAAAATGAGTCTAGTACCTTTCTTCTTTTTAATCCCTGTTGGTTATGTACCACTTTTGTACCTGCAATCCAATTGCTTTGTAAAAAAAATTCACTGTTCTCTTCTTCTGATCTTTCCTTGTTCTTTGTTTTTGCTTCCTCCCTCTTCTCCTTTAGTATTCCCAATTCCTCTTTAGTTAGGATTTTTTTTATCCATACTTTTAAAAATTCCTCTTTTTCATGAGTGTGTTTACATTTTTTAGTACTTCCTCCACAGTGTTCACACTCTGGAAGGTTACTTTCAGAGGCCTTGACCTATCTATCTATCTATCTATTGCCAGACGCCTCAATCCCGTTTGGGGTGGCCACAAACAAATCGCCTCCAAGTTGCCCTGTCCCCTGCCATTTCACTGCCCTGCTCCCAACTCACACCCCCCTCTCTCATATACCTCTCCACCCCATTCCTCCATCTCATCCTCGGTCTCCCCCTCCCTCTTCCCCCCTCCACCTCACTCACATACACTCTCTTCGTCAGTCTTTTACCTTCCATCCTCTCCACATGGCCAAACCACCTCAGTGTGTTCCTCATAACGCTTCCTATCACATCCACATCCACACCACGACGCTCCTTTATATCCTCATTCGTCAGCCTGTCTCTCCACGTGACTCCACAGGCTCCTCTTAAATAACTCATTTCCACTGCTCTCACTCTTGACTTGTGTCCTTTCAACAATGTCCAAGCTTCACTTCCGTACGTTAGAGTTGGTATCACAATACTGTCATGTAGTAACTTTTTCACTTCCATGCTCACTTCCCTGTTTCTTATCACTGCTTTCAAAGAACCAGCAACCTTTCTTCCCTGCTGTACCCTTTCAAGCACTTCACCCTCCAAACCTCCATCCTTACTCATCACACTACCCAAGTACTTAAACGTACTCACATTTTCCAATTCCTCACCTTGACCTATTTCTCCTATATTTCCCTAAACTTTTGTGTTCTTCTATGTCTTTATCACATGTTTCCTCGATACTTCCTTCAATATGTTCATTATATTTGCCATCTCCTTTTGTCTCTTGAAATTTTGTCTCTCATTTCTTCTTCATCTGTACCAGCGATTATTACAGATTATGTTGATATCTGCTGAACCTTAACCAGTTTTGGGTTATTTTTAATGATTTCCTTCACTTCCTTTCTAATGCTTTTTTCCTTCAACTTTTGTGTCTAAGTCATTCCTTACTTTCATCATTTCAGCATACATACTGTCTACATTATCTTTATAACTTTGCATCACTTCATTCACCTGGGTTATCTTCTCTTCAGTATCACTGCTTTGGTCTGTCAGACTGCTTTCTTGCCTAAATGTTTCTGTATCATTTTGAACTCCATAATACTCTCATGGTTGACAACTGTACTTGCCATTTCACTAAACTTCTAAGTGAATCCACCTCAACTGACAGCTCATCTAGTGTTATGTCTTTTTTGTTTAATTCCTTTACTAATTTTTCATTTTCTTCCTTCTGCATGCGTAAGTGCTTCTTAATTTCATCTGTTTCACTTTGAAAGCTTTTTCAATTTGTTCATTTTCTCTGCTAATTTATTATATGTTTCCATTTCAACCAGTTCTTGGTAATCATCGTCCTGTTTTCTAGCTTTATCCCTTTTCATAACTCCTTCCACATTCACTTTACTAAAGATGGTGTTCATTTGGTGGTACTTTCACTCAGAAAAGTATGTTATACAGTCCCTACAAATTTGAATGTAATGGAGATGAGGTGTCTGAGGAGTGTGTGGAGTGACGCGTATGGATCGGGTGCGAAATGATGAAGTGCGAAGGAGAACTGGAGTTGTTCGAGAGATGGCTGGTAGAGTTGAGCAGAGGGTGTTGCGATGGTTTGGGTATATGGAGAGAATGGATAATAAGCGATTGGTAAAAAAGATAACTAGATCTGATGTGAGAGGTGTAAGGCTGAGAGGAAGACCACGAATAGGATGGATGGACAGTGTGAAGAGAGCACTGGATGCGAGAGGGATGTCTGTTGAGCAAGGAAGAGTGGCTGTGCGTGACAGAAATAAATGGAGAGAAATTGTGAATGAATAAGTGATGACGCAGCCCTGAGGGGATATTCTCCCGCATTTGGTCTGAACAGCTAGTCAGGTCAGGTGCGGGTAAGGGGATGGGTCTGTTATGATGTGGCAGGGGTAAACCAGTTCTGCTGTCGGGCCTTGCTGCGGATGTCACTGATTGCATTGCGCAGTTGACCCTTGTGCGGTGTGGTTCGGTGAGGATCTGTCCGTTCTCCCCTTTGGGGCCAAGATGCTAATGAATGTGTTTGAATGGATGAGTAAATGGGGAGTGTGTCATCCTGTCTCGGCTACCTCCCTTTCCTTGGGGGAAGCAGCCTAAGTATATAGATAGATAGATAGACAAATTTGCATTTCCCTTGCTACCCGCCGACAGACAACATCCAGCTGTTGATGAGTTGTCAGCAGATTCTTGCACTACTTTGATGTATTCTGTTAATTGGATGACACTTTTGCTTATACAGTACTTGCTCTGCTATATGAGAACATCATTTAATTTAACCTAGTACAGAGATTGACTCATATGGCTAGTTGTGGCCAAGGGTGGCCAGCGCAGAGCAAGGTGATATGTGTGTCCTCTCTCTCTCTCTCTCTCTCTCTCTCTCTTCCTCTCTCTCTCTCTCTCTCTTTCTCTCTCTCTCTCTCTCTCTCAGTGTGTGTGTGTGTGTGTTCTTACCTAATTGTATCTTTACAGGAATGAGTCAAGCTCGTACTGTCCCGTGTCTTAAACCATATTTATCGTACATATCCTTAAATTTGTGAATTGTTTTGGCACACACTATTTCATTCGGTAGTGCATTCCACTGATCAACTGCTCTATTTGGGAAACTAAATTTCCTTACGTCTTTATCACCTCTCTTTTTATGCAATTTTTTGCAGTGTCCTCTTGCTGATGCTTCCCCATACGTTAAGTAATCATTTATGTCTATTTTTCTCCTTCCCTGATATGCATTTATATAGCATAATCATGTCACCTCTTTTCCTTCTCTCTTGTAGTGTTGGTAGATTCAGTTTATTTAGTTTTTCTTCATAACTTAGATCCCTTAAGCTTGGTACCCATCTTGTAGTGGCCCTTTGAACTTTTTCAATCTTGTCTATGTGTTTTTTGAGATGAGGACCCCAGACTACTGATGCATACTCCAGGGTTGGTCTGATGAATGATGTTATTATCTTTCCTAGCATGTCTTCATTTATGTATGTAAACGCTATTCTCATATTGGCAAGCAGTGTATACATGTTCCGTACCTTCTTACTGATGTGGTCAGCCAGAGATAGTCTGTTATTGACAGTCACACCTAGGTCCTTCTCTCTTTCTGATGTGTGTAGGGTTTTATTTCCTAACATATAATCCCAATCAGGTCTTTTTCCACTTTTACCAAACTTGATTACATGACACTTGTTCACATTGAATTCCATTTGCCATGTATTACTCCATTCATGAAGTTTATTTAATTCTTCTTGTAGTTCTTTACAAGAGTCTGTGTTAGTAATTCTCCTTTGTATTTTTGCATCATCTGCAAACATATTTAAATAGGTTTCATTTCCAGTGTTACTGTCTATATCATTTATATATACAGTAATCACTCCAATATCCGACGTAATAGAGCCATAGGTAGGTTCGGTTATTGGTTTTGTCCGGATATTGGGCCCCAGCTTATGGACTTGTACTTATGGACCCTAACTCAGAGAAACACCTATACAACTCCCTCTGGACATGCATAGCACCTATTTAAGACCCAAATCACACCAATAAGGCACATAATTGACTGAAATAAATGCAAAAGAAACATAAAATGAGGGTTTAGAAGTATGTTCATACATTAATAAACATTCTGGTGCTTATGGACCCTAACCTAGCCTAACTCAGAAAAACACATTCCTACTGCACATGCATAGCTACTAACACCCTATTCACACCAATAAAGGACATTAAAGAGTGAAATGAGGTAAGTATAGTATGGAAAAAAGTACAGTATGAAACATTCTGGCTACTTACAGCAAGTCCCTGGCCACCTCGATGAATAACCGCCTCCTCTCGGACCCTGACAGTAAGAACGATTTCCTGAAGCACCTGCAGTACACTGTTCCTGAAGTCTTGCACTGAACTTAGTCAATAACACACAGAAGTCCGTTCTCTTCACAGTGTGCACTTTTGTCTAAATATTGCTCCATTGTAACTTACTAAGTGTTGCACTTTAACATTTCCCATTCTTTTCATTTTCCAAAGCCAAAACAAACAAGTCTATTTACGTTAAATTTTTTTTCTAGAGCCTTTTCTCTCACAACTTTAAATCCTTAACACAACACACTTTTTTTCACTGCACAACACTCAAAATTCCCGTGTGGTCTAGTGGAGAAGTTCTTGCTGTTTATTCACTGTCAGAGTCCGAGAGTATCACTGGCAGGCGACCTAGGGGTGCATCGCTGGGTTGTGGTGATGGCGTACCCACTGCAGAGGACTCTGAAGACAGCCGCAAACTCACGTCAAGCGGTGACTCCACCATGGCTGATGTGCTGGGCTGTGGCTCGGAGCATGAGGGCCTGTCTTGGGGAGGCAACGGAGTGGAGCCAGGGCTTGGCACAGCGGGGGTCACGGGCCTGAAAAAACTGTCAATGGTTGATTGACGCAATGACCGACGATTCTGATGATTGATGATGCTCTGCCTGAAAGCACGCACTTCCTCCACGAGTCCCAAGGGCCCCATCTCCCTGTTGCAGTCCGGGTGTTCCAGGTAGTCTAGGACGAACTCTAGATGTTCCCGGGGTGTGCTCAGCTTGGGGATGGCTGGAGTAGTGTCCTGCTGAGAGGAGTCCGCATCATCGTTGCCTTCAGCGTCGGAATCTTCAAGTTCGGTACTGACACCTGCAACCGAAGATGCGATCTCGATATCAGACAACGTCTGATACCCAGGATCGCCCTCATCGTCATCCAACCACTCACGAACATCGTCCACATCTACATCGTCGCCGTGCGTACGAAGCCGTGCATGGAAGTTATCCACGTCAAACCCTAGAAAATCGTACTCCACATCCGTTCCGAGAAGCAGACGAGACCAACCATTTTCCCGAGTTTTCACAGGGACTTCCTTCCATGCACTAGCCCAGTTGTACAGTGCAGACTTGATGTTGTAGCGGCGAAGGTTTTCCAAAGTCCGCCTGCCTCGTGTGTCCCGTCCCTCCCTGCGCTCGTCCTCGTCCTCGAGAACAACCATCACCTCGTCCAGGAACTTCCGACGGTATAGGCGCTTTGTTACCACGATCACTCCTTGGTCCATTGGTTGGATGAGAGCAGTCGTATTAGGTGGCAGAAACATGCACCTAATACGGCCATTTTCAGCAACCAAGTCCTTGTTGCACAGGTGGGCAGGTGCATTGTCGAGTTGAAGGAGAGCCTTTACCTGGTCGCGCAGGATTCCCAGTGTCTTCGTCTGGTAATGGATGACCTCCTTGACGAAGTGACGGTGAAACCAGTCTTTGAAGATCACAGCTGTGAACCATGCCTTCAAAGAATGGTACCAGACGACAGGAAGGACATCCATCACCCCACGAAAGCACCGAGGCTGCTTTGCGCGGCCAACAACAACGGGCTTAAGTCGGTGCATGCCGTTAGCACTGGCACAACACAAAGCAGATATCCGTTCCTTGGAAAGCTTGCGGCCAGGTACACGCTTCTCCGTCTCCTCGGCTAGTGTGTTCGTTGGCAGCGAGCGATAGAATAGGCAAGTTTCATCAGCGTTGTAGACTTGACCGAGAGTTAGGCCCTCCCTGTCGATCAAGCCTTTCACCTTGTGCCGAAACTCGTCAACTCCATCCTCGTTAGCGTCCAATGCTTCGCCATGTGCTTTACGGTTGGTAAGGCCATGTCGCAACTTGAACGCGAAGAGCCAACCCTCGGATGCCTTGAAGTCTAGGGCGTCGTGAAGCCTGGCGAACTTCTCAGCAGCAGCCTTCAGCTCCGTTCCACGTACCATCACACCAGCAGTACGTTGTTGTCAATACCAAATCAACGTGGATCGGTCGATTTCTGCAAACTTGGGGGTAAACATAACCTTCCTTTCCATGTTGCGTTTGCTTCTCGACGAGAAGTCAGCCGTGTACTGCATGAGTTTGTCTCGGGGCCTCTTGATATCAAACAAAGTAGACCGAACCAGGTTGAACTCGCGGAGAATGCGTGAAGAAGACCAACCCGCATCAACTTTCTCCAATATCTCCCGTTTCTTCTCCAGAGTCAACACCACTCTCTTCCTTTTCTCAGGAGGCGGGGCCATCATCACACACACTAAGAGGAGGGCAAAGAGCAGCAGGAGGCCTTGCAGCAAGTACGGCACCACCACAAAAGCGAGCACGTGGGCAGCCATGGCGAAGAGCGTAGGTCCAGTCGCGGTGAGAGACAGGCGGGAAGTGGGGAGGATGCAGCGGCGCTCTATCGGACATCGGAGGAATGACAAACCAAAACAATGCTCTCACGCGGCGCGTGCGGCAAGTTCAAATTCCGGACGGCAAAAAAATCGATTTTTTTTTTTTTTTTTTTTTTTTTTTTTTGGATTTTCGGACCATTTTGGGAATGTTTGATCCCAGGACGATAAGGTTCGGTTAGTGGGGATGTTCGGTTATTGGGCGTCCGGATTTTAGAGTGATTACTGTATTTCCTTTCTTGAGTAAGGGAACAATGTTTCCTTTCTTCCAGATATCAGGTAGTTTACCTTGACTCAAGGATTTCTTGAAAATTAAAAATAATGGTTTACTTAACTCCTTTGCACCTTCTCGTAGTACCCAACATGAAATTTCATCAGGACCATTTGCTTTTCCTTTGTTTAATTTACTTAGCTCCTCCTGTATATCTTTTTCTGATGTTTGTATATCTGGTAGTATGTGTGGGCATGCATGTTCCACATAATCCCTCTCAAAAATTTTTTCCTCTGTAAAAACTGATTAGAAATTCTTGTTTAGTGCTTCACAAATATCCTTCTCTTGTCTATAGGTGATTCCATCGTCCGTAATGGATTGTATTTTATCTTTTACTTTGGTTTTGCTACTGATGTAGCTGTAAAATAGCTTTGGTTGATCACTACGTTTATTTATGATATCCTCCTCAAACTGTTTTTGGGCTTCCCTCCCTATTCTTGTATAATCGTTTCTTGCCTGTTTGTAATTATTATATGCCCTTTCACTATTGTGTCTTCTGTATCTATTCCACAACAAATCTCTTTTTTCTTTTGATTTTTTACATTCTGTATTGAACCATTCTTTATTTTCTTTTCTGCTTCTTTGTGCTGTGGGATGTGCTTCTGGACTCCTATTTCATAAAGTTCACAGAATTTTTCATATATAGCATTTAAATCTTGTCCTCTAAGCTCCTTTTCCCAAGCTATTTCTAAGAAGTACCTCTTTAGGTCATGATACTTTCTCTTTTTATAGTTTAGACTCTTTTTGTAACTTTCATTGCTGTTATCTATGTCATATGCAATCCTGAAGTTGCAATTTAGTACTGCATGGTCACTTTTGCTGAATGGAGGGTGATATATTAAATTGTCAATGTTGTTTTCTTGCCTAGTAAATATGAGATCTAGCATTGACGGTACATCGAGTCCTCTTTTTCTGGTGCTTTCCCTTACATGTTGCGTTAGGAAAAACTCTTGCACAAGATCCAGGAGCTATTGGTCCCAACAGCTTTCTTGGCTTATTATGTCTAGAGTATTCCAATTTATGTTTGTATTAAAATCTCCAGGTCGTATAATTCTTTTTGATTTCTCTTCCATTTTATGTAGTAAGGCTCTTAAACTCTGAATTGTACTCTCCGCCAGATCCTCATATTCGTCTCTTTCCCATGTGTTTGATCTGGGTGGCATGTACAAATTGGCTACAATTACTTTCCCTTCAGATGTATTTATCTCTACTGCAATCAGTTCTACTTGTGAGGGTATGTCTAATTCTGTTTCTTTCACTTTTAGATTTTTCTTAGTTAAAATTATAATTCCTCCTCCTTTTTTTAAGTTCCTGTCTCTTCTCCGTATATTATATTCCTCTAAGTTGAGGATGTCATTCGAAATCCTTGGTGTTAATTTTGTTTCAGTTAAGCATAATTTATGTCGTTCATTTTCTCTGACATAATCATTCATCTCTAATAATTTAGATACCATTCCATCCACATTTGAGTACATCAACTTAATCATCTTGTTTATATACTTGTCATGACATGGTGTGTGTGTGTGTGTGTGTGTGTGTATTTACCTATTTGTATTTACCTATTTGTAGTATACAGGAATTGAGCAATGCTCGTGTTGTCCTGTCTCCATATCCACATTTATCAAGTCTACCTTTACACACATGAATGTTTTTCTCATGCACCACCTCTTTGTCTAAGTTGTTCCAAATATTTAAGAATATACCTAATTGTGATATACACGGAATGTGCTATGCTCGTGGGTTTCCGTCGCTGTTTCTCAATAAGTCGAATTTAACTTTAAACTCATTTAAGTTTTTAGACTGGACGATCTCTTTGTCCAGGCTATTCCATAAGTCTATACTTCTGTAAGGAAAGCTATATTTCTTGATATCCTTCAAGCAGCTTGACTTTTTCAATTTCATTCCATGTCCTCTTGTTGCTCTCTTATCCCATACAAACAGATCTTCTTTGTCAATTTTATCTACTCCCACCATGGTCCTGAACACCGCAATCATGTCTCCCCTCTTTCTCCTTTCCTCTAACGAAGGCAAATCAAGTTTTTCCAGCCTCTCTCTGTATGACAGGTCTGTCAGACTGGGGACCATCTTGGTTGCTGTTCTTTGTATTCTCTCAATCTTGTTTATATCTTTCTTTTTGTGTGGGGACCACACTACCGCTGCATATTCTAACCTGGGGCGGATCATGGCCACTATAAATTTTTTCATCATCTCCTCATCCATATAATGAAATGCTACTCTTATGTTAGTCAAGAGTTTATAAGTCTCTCCAACTATCTTGTTAATGTGTTTTTCTGGTGACAAACTATCTTGGACCAGCACTCCCAAATCTTTCTCTTCTCTCCTTTTTGTGATTAATTCATTACCCAAAAAATAATTCAGTGATGGTCTCTTGGTACTTTTACCCATTTCCAATATTTTACATTTCTTTACATTAAATTTCATTTCCCACTTCTGGCTCCAATTGTGTATCCTATCCAAATCCTCCTGCAGTATTTTACAATCCTCCTCAACCTCTATCTTCCTCAAGATCTTTACATCATCAGCAAACAGACTCACATAACTGTTCACTCCATCTACCATATCATTTACGTAAATCAGGAACATTACTGGCGCCAACACTGAGCCTTGAGGGACTCCACTTGTTACTTCCCTCCATCCAGACATCTTTTCCTTTATTACTGTCCTCATTTGTCTGTCTCTCAAAAAGTCTCTCATCCATTCCAGAAGTTTCCCCTTTAGTCTTCCTATATATTCTAGTTTCCACATTAGTCTCTTATGAGGTACCTTGTCAAAGGTCTTCTCTAAGTCTAAGTACACACAATCCACCCAACCATCTCTCTCCTGTACCACATCAATCGCTCTTGAGTAAAAGCTCAACAAGTTTGAAACACATGACCTTCCACTTCTGAATCCAAACTGACATTCTGCCAAAATATTCATCTCTTCCAGATATTTTATCCATCTGTCTTTCAGGATTCTCTCACACAATTTTGCGACCATGCTGGTTAGAGACACTGGTCTATAATTCAGGGGTTCTTCCCTGTTTCCTCCCTTGTAAATTGGTACCACATTTGCCCTCTTCCATTCTTTTGGCACTTTCCCCTCTTCCAGTGAGCATACAATTAAGCTGTGAATTTTATCCGCCAGTTGTTCTCTGCATTCCTTCAGTACCCAATTAGAAATTCCATCAGGTCCTGGGGCTTTCCTTACATCTTGAGTTTCCAGTAATTTATACACTTCCTGCACCTCCACTTTTATATCTTTCATCACCGGAACATTTCTAATCACTCCCTCCCCTTCCACAAGCTCCTTTTCTTTAGTGAAAACTGACTGGAAACGTTTGTTCATTATTTCTGCTTGCATTGCCGCATCCTTAAAGACCTCTCCATCTACTTTCAGCTTGGTGATTCCTTCCATTTGTTTCAGTTTGCCATTAACAAATCTATAAAACAGTTTGGGTTCATCCTTGCATTTGTCAATTATACCTTTTTCAAAATTCCTTTCTTCTTCCCTACGTATTCTTGTGTATTCGTTTCTTGTTCTTTTATATTCTTCCTTTGTTCTGTCGTTACCTCTCTTTCTCCAATTGTTCCACGCCTTATCTCTTTCTTTTTTGGCTATCATACACCTTCTATTAAACCACTCCTTTTTCCTGTTTTCTTTCCCTCTTACTCTTGGTACAAATTTTTCCACTCCCAAATTATAGAGGTCTAGAAAGATATCCCACTTCCTCTGTATCTCTCTTGTTTCTCTGAATTTTCTCCAATCCGCATTTTCAAAAAAGTTTCTCAATCCTGTAAAATTTGCTTTGCCAAAGTTGTATCTTCCCTGTCTATGAAGCTCGTCTCTTGGCTCGACGTTTCCTATTAACATCTGGAACTCAATGACCACGTGATCACTTTTTCCCAAAGGACAGAGATATTCCAATGATTCTATTACATCGGGTTCTTTGGTGAACAGTAAATCTAACCTTGCTGGTGTGTCCTCACCTCGAAACCGTGTCTCTTCTTTGACCCACTGCGTCATCACATTAGTCATTATTATATTTAATAACATAGTACCCAACGAATCCTTGCCGCCTCCCGAGTTCCATTCCTCCCAGTTCACCTCTTTACAATTAAAGTCACCCACCAAAATTATGTTATTGCTTTTCTCAATTATTTTTTGCAAGTAGCTAGCCATATCTGACAACATCTCATGGTATTCGTCATCCTTCCATGCTCTCGTCTTTGGGGGAACATACACTACCGCCATATCTCTCTTAACATTCTCTCCAGTTTCTAATTTCATATATATCACTTCAGCCCTGCCTTCTCCCATTTCCACAGTATCTACATTTATGTTGTTCTTCACTGCTGTCATCACTCCTCCTCCCTTTTTTTCTTTTCTGTCTTTTCTCCACAGTTTGTATTTACCATCTCCCAAATGAACATCAATATCTTCTCTTAATTTGGTCTCTACAAAGCACATGACATCAGGTTCATGTTCTCTCAAGAAATCATTAATTTCGATCCTTGTCGATATGAAACCATCAACATTAGTATATATCACCTTCAAATTATTTTTGACATTATTAATACCCTCTTCTCTCCTACTCTCTGTCCGTACCACTTCCTCAACTTCTGATCTTTCACAACCATCCCCCCTAGTTTCCTTCACTTCTATTTCCTTAAATACCATTTCCTTACTTTCATATCCAATACTCTCCAAAAAAAAGTATTATTTTCTTCCTCTGTCCTCTTATCATTTTTTTCCTTTACTTCTTCCTTTAATGATTTTAAAACTTCTCTTTCTTCTTCATTCAGATCTTTTCTTATTATAATATTTTCCATCCCCGCCTCTTTGCTTAATTTCCAGGTCACTTTAAGTATCTCATTTATTACACTTTCTGATGTAAACTTGACTCTCATTGGTCGTGTTTCCCCTTTCTTATAAGGCCCTATCCTCCTTACTTCCTCAATTTCTTTTACCCACTTGTCTCCTTCGGGGTCAATCTTGCCTAATGTTCCTCTCACCATGTTCGTGTCTCTCTCGAGTCTTGCGAACCTAACCTTTTCTTCCTCTTCCCTGTTTCCAAATACTACCACACATCTGTTCCTTTCTACAGTTTCTCTCACTATTTTCTCTTTTTTCTTCAGTATTTTCACTATATTTTCTTCCATTTCTTTCTTGTTCATTTCCCTTTCTTCCTGGATGATCTCTCTTAAGCTGACCACTTCTTTCTGTTCTTCTTCTACGTGTGCCCACTTTGCCTTGTGTTCTTCTAGTACATTACTCACCTTCTCCGTTTTATTAGTACTCTCTTCAAGTTTCCTCCTCAGTTCAACATTTTCCCTCTTCAAATTCTTAATCTCTTCATTGGCTGTTTCGTTGGACTGGATTAGACTCTGTATGGTGGTTTCCGTATTTCCTGACACATCCTTTATCACTAGATTCTCTACTTTTTTTTCGAGTTCACTAATCCTCATAATTAATGTTTTCACCAGGTCCATGACATTAGTATTAGCATCAAATCCTTGAAATTCCATTCCCTCATTGTTTACATTTTCGGCCATCTTTAACGTACCGGTAAAGTACCTAAACAGCTGTTACCGAATAAGCCACAAACATTCATGTATACTATTGCCAACAAATCTTTACATTTTTGGTAGTCTACCAACTTTCATTATTTTAAATTTAAAGAAAGACCCTAGGAGACAGGACAGACAAAATTCCTGAAACTACTCAAGGTTAGGAGCGATGCCTGGGACGACCTCTCTCTCCGGCTGCTCGTGTGTGTGTGTGTGTGTGTGTGTGTGTGTTTAGCTACCAGAATATCTGACCATGCCCCTTTGCTGACCTTTTCAGTGTGTCACTAACATGGAGAGTTGACCAACATACTCTCCCAAACACTTTTCTCTGACTATCACGTGCACTATCCTACACGCGTTTGTCATATCACATAACGTACCCCACTGCATCACAGGGGTTGATGCCAGCAAGGGCATGCAGCCAGAAAACTTTGCCTGTGTTATCTAGTGGCGGGCCTATTGAGTGGAGGTGTGACAAAGGCTCTGCCAGCATAGATTTTTACACCTGGATGGAATGGGGCTCAGATTTATGCTAGAGGGTACAGGGCATTGCGGTTCCCAGGCTTCTGCTTCCACTCAGTAGAGAGGGGCCTGAACCTGGGAGTAGTCACCCAGGAGACTCCCATATCAGTGGATGAATAATGGTGAGGCAGTTACATTATCAAGGCACGCTTGGAGGGTGTCCCTGCAGCTGTCCTGGCAGGGTGCCCTGAGGCCACTGCCACAACCATTGGTCATGGCTTGTGGGCTGTAGGTCCCAAATTCCATGCCTGGACTTGGGACTGTGAGGGTGGGTGGGGCCTGTGGTCTGTCTCTCCCAGTTATATTTACCAATTATGACAAAAAAGAAAGGTAATCAAAGCAAGTCTAAGGAAACTAAATCACCCAAGGAGATCAGAGTGGCGCCATGGACTTTGGAAAGTTAGAGCAGGGGAAGTAACTGAGGCGTTGAGTAGGAGGTGGGTGGTTGTTGGATGTTTGCAAGAAGTCAGGTCAAGGGGAGGATCAGCCAGAATTATTGCCAGGAAAGATTGTTGCTACAAGTTACCCTGGCAGGGTGGAACAAATGGATATTGTGGTGTGGGTGTGTTAGTTGGGGAGAAAGGGTGGAATATGTCATGAATGTTATGAGAGTAAGTGAAAGGATAAGCATTTTCATTTTCATAATTCTTTCAACATCCAGTCCTACGTTGCCCCATGAGGAGCATAGGAGCCTGGGGCTAGGCAAGTTGGTCTGGACATTTAAGGTGTGAGTGACCAACCTCACTCATCCCTGAGTGGCATTATGTGAGCAATAAACCCCAACCACCCCTTGGATATAACCTACACAGGCTTAATCCGTTTGGAGCACCATAATTACCCACTAAACCACCAGGTGCCAAAATTTGGTTATACGTTTACCATCCAGCGTAGTAAATGGTTTCCTGGTGTACAGGAAACTATTTGGCTTGTCACTCAGTGTAGAGTCACCCACAGGCAGAAGGAAGAGGAAAGAATGAAGGAAAGAAAGACAGAAGAGGGAGTGTAAAGTCACCCGTAGGTAGAAGGACGAGGAAAGAATGAAGGAAAGAAAGACAGATGAGGATGGACGGAAAGAAGGATGGAGGAGAGGAAAGGGCAGACACCCGAGAGCAGCATTACATCGAGTGAGTGGATGGTGAGCGCCCCCACCTACCACGTGAAAGGATAACAGTAGTGAAAATTTTGTTCATTAGGAGTGAAAATTTTGTTCGATGGGATATTGCTTAATTTATATTGGTGTATGCTCCACAGGTAGGCTTGGATGAGGCAGAGAAGGATAGATTCTGGGATGACTTAACATGTGTAGTAAGTGGTATAGGGGATGATGAGATTGTAGTTTTGGGAGAGGACTTGAATGGTCATGTAGGTGAAGCAGCTCAAGGATATGAAGAAATACATGGGGGATGTGCATATGGGACAAGAAATGAGGAAGGGGACAGGATATGTGAGATTGGGGAGACAGTGAATATGATTGTGTGCAACTTACTTTTTTGGAAAAGAGAAAGTAGGTTGATTACATACAAGTCTGGGGGAAATAGCAGCCACATAGACTATTTCCTGGTCAAGAGGGCTGATAGGAGGTTAGTCAGGAATGGTAAAGTAGGGAGCGAGGAGTGTGTGCAGTAACGCAAGTTATTGATATGTGGCATGGTGCTTAAAGAGCGAATAATGAAAAAGAGGACCTATGTACCTAGGAGGAAAGTATGGAAGTTGAAAAACCAAGCAGGAAGGGATGCCTTCTTTAGCGAGGTGAGTTGAGTGGTGGCTGAACAGGGATCCGTCGACAGTAGTGTTAATGAACAGTACAGAGCTGTCAAGAACAATCTCCTGAGAGTTACTGATTCAGTGTGTGGATAGACAAGAGGCCCCCCAAGACATAAAGTAACTTGGTGGTGGGATGAGGGTGTTGAAGCTGCAGTTAAGGAGAAAAGAAGGCTTTTCCAGGAATGGAAAAAGGGTGGTGACAAAGAGGAATACTGTACTTGGCTGCCAAGCGTAAGGCTAGAAAAGAGGTTTACAGGGCAAAGTCTGAGTCTCAGAGACTTTTACTTGATAACCTAAATAGTGTAGAAAGGAAGAATATGATATTTAAGGTGACAAATCAGATGGAGAGGGAAAACGGGTAGACAGTAGCACCAGTCGAGCAGGGCAGTACTCCGAAAGTGGATGGAAAACTGATGACAGGTAGAGCTGGATCTCCCATTTCATCAGTCCTCAGGACTAGTTCCTGACCATTCCCCTTTACTGAACTATTTCAGTGTTTCAGTAACACAGAGTAGGCCAGCATGCTCTCCAATGCAAGTTTCTCTAACTTTCAACACCAGACTACATGCACATTACACACTACACTTTCCGTTTCAAAATTAAACATGAAAAATGGCATCCAGTAACCAAGCCTCGGAGCCCCCGGGGAAGGGACCATAAATGCCCCAACCATCCGCCCCTCTCCCGGTGACAACTCAGTGAGATGCCTGGATGCACTGTCTGACTCACTTCTTCATTTCTGCAACATTCGCGGCCTTTCCTCAACTTTCTCTCTGTTGAACACCACCTCTCCTTCTCTAAACCACACCTTCTCTTCTTAACTGAGATTCAGCTGTCTGAGGCAACTGACAGCAAACTTTTTCTGTATCTTCCTACTTTCTTTATACTCATTTCGAAGCTAAAGGTGGCTGTCATGTATATGTACACAACAACTTATCTTGCTCTCATGTTCCTGAACTTGATTCTTCTGAATTCTGTACTCTCTGGCTTTGGCTTTCCTCTCATTCTCTGACCAAATATATTTGTACTGTTTACTTATCCCCTAATTCTACTTACTATGAATAATTTTTTGACTGTCTCACTTCTACGATATTACACAATCCTATCCATTTCTCCTTTCTGTGAAATCTCCATTCTAGGAGATTTCAGTGTTCATCACCACCTTTGGCTCTCTTTTCCTTTCACTGATCCACCTGGTGAACAAACCTACATCTTTTCTGTTCTTAATGACCTAGAGCAGCTTGTACAGCACCCTACCCATATCCCTGACTGCTTTGGAGAGAGTTCCAACATACTTGACCTATTCCTTACAATTAGTCCTTCTGCTTACACTGTTAGTCTGTCTTCTCTGTTGGGCTCCTCCAATCACAACCTTACTACCATAACATGTCCTGTCACTCCGGTATGGCCTGTGGACCCTCCAAAGAAACATTGGTTGTGGCACTTTGGAGCTGCTGATTGGGAGGCCCTCAGGCAGTACTTCTTTGATTCTCCCTGGAATGATTATTACTTTCATGGCTGGGTGCCATCTGAGTGTGCCTCGCGTATTAAGGAAGTTATTCTCTCGGGCATGGAAGCGTACATTCCTATCTCATATCCTCTGGCTAATGCAAGAAAGTCTTGGTTTAATCACGCTTATTTTAATGCTATCCACAACATGGAGAAGGCCTACAAAAGGTACCGGACCCAACCCACCCCTGAATCACATCTTGCTTATGTTTCTGCCTGGAATCATGCTCTGTTCTTCGCTCTGCAAAAAATAATTTCATCTGTACTAAATGCTGTCAACTCTCCAACTCAAATTCTTGTTGTTCCTTCTGGCACCTTGCCAAAAACCTTTCTGACATCTTTATCTCATCATCCTTCCCTCTTCTTTTCTATTCTGATGGCTCTGTTGCTGTTTCTTCTACTGATAAAGCAGATCTCTTTGCTCAGACTTTCTCCTCCAATTCCACATCAGATGATTCCAGCACTGTTCGTCCATCACTTGCTCCCTCTGACTTCCTCATGGCTGACATTAAAATTTTTTCAGGTGATGTACTTTCTGCCATCACTGGCATCAGTATTAACAAGGCATATGGGCCTGATGGGGTCCCTCCTGTTGTCCTCAAGAACTGTCCTCCTGTTATTCTCAAGAACTGTGCGTCTGTGCTTACACCCCGCCTAGGTAAACTCTTTTGCCTTTGTCTGTCAACTTGTACCTTTCCTTCTTGCTGGAAGTTTGCTCTTATTCAGCCAGTCACAAAAAGAGTGACCATTCCCAACCCCTGTAACATTTGCCCAATTGCTTTAACATCCTCTGTCTCAAATGTTTTCGAGTCTTTTCTTAACAGTAAAATTTAAAAGCATCTTTCCCCTCATAACCTTTCTGATCGTTAGTATGGGTTCCGTCAGGAACGCCCCACTGGCAATCTTCTCACCTACCTTTCAGACTCCTGGTCATCCTCCTTTCGGGATTTTAGCAAAAGCTTTGCCATTGCACTTGACATCTCAAAGGCTTTCGGTTGGGTCTGACATAAATCTTTAATTTCCAAACTGCCCTCTTATGGTTTCTATCCATCTCTCTGTGGCATCATTTATAGCTTCCTTTCTGGTCGTTCTTTAGCCACTGTTGTAGATGACCACTGTTCGTCTCCTGTGTCTATCAACAGTGGTGTTCCTCAGGGCTCTGTGCTCTCGTATCACCAACTCTCTTCATTTTATTCATCAATGACCTTCTAAGCTGTACATCTAACTCTATCCACTCATACGCTGGTGACTTCACCCTTCACCTTTCCATTCGCTCCTGCAACATCCATCTCAGCAGTTACTTCAACAAACAAGGGATGAGGCTATGGCACACCTAATGTCTGACTTGGGTCGTACCTCTGACTGGGATAAAAGTAAGCTTGTAGTTTTTACGGACTCTTCCACAGGAATACCCACTAATGTTTAATAATATCCAGCTCAATCCTGCATCATCCTTAAACATACTTGGGGTTTCATTCTCTCGGTGCTGATCTTGGAAAGATCATATTACATCTCTTGTAAAATCTGCTTCCACGAGATTAGGTGACCTAAGCCAACTCCATACCTTCTTTACCCCTGCACTGTTGTTGACTTTATATATGGGTTTTATTCGCCCATGTGTAGAGTACATCTTTCATGTGTGGGGAGGCTCTCCAGATACAGCTCTTCTCAATAGGGTGGAGTCAAAGTTATTTCATCTCATAAATTCTCCTTCACTTACTGGCTCCCTTCATCCTCTGTCGCTTCACCACACTGTTGCATCTTTATCTCTTTTCTACCGCTACTTCAGTGGTCACTGCTCCTCTGAACTGTGTACCTGCATCCCTCCACCTCTATGATGGATGCGTAGCACCCATCTAGCAACAAACTCTCATCCCTTTTCTGTCCAGCTCTCTAATGCAAGAGTTAACAATTACTCTTAGTCCTTCATTTATGTAACAGGCCAACTCTGGAACTGTCTCCCTCTTTCTGTATTTCCTACTTCCTGTGATCTCCAGTCTTTCAATCGCAGTGTGTCCAGGCATCCTGAAATGAATGGATCTTGAATTTGGCTCTCTTTTGTATTTTGTTTTTGTTTTTTTCTTTGGAAGGAGCAGTTTGTGGGTTCCTGGCCTTTGGTTCCTTCTTCCTTGCATAAAAAAAAAAAAATTATAAGTGGGCAGTGTGTGATGAATGATGAAGGGAAGATAGTGGTGAAAAGTGGGGATATTAAAAATACCTGGAGAGAGGATTATAATTGTTTGTTGAATGAAGAGTTTGACTGGGACAGGGAAGGTGTGGAGCCAGGAGATCCAATATTTATCCCTTGGGCTTTGATTGATGCTGCTACTGTGAGCAGGGCAATAGGCAGGATGCAGGTGGGAAATTCAGCAGGTGTGTCTGGGTTGACTGCTGAAATATTGAAAGCCTCAGGAGATATAGGAGTGGGGTTAGTCACTGACTTGATAAATCATCATCATCATTATCATCATCATCATCATCATCATCATCTAATACTGTGTTGCCCCAAGAGGAGTGTAGGAGCCCTGGGCTAGGCAAGTTGGTCTGACATTTAAGATGAGATTGACCAGTCTCACTCATTTCCGAGTGGCATTACCTGAGCAATAAACCTCAACCACCCCTTGGATATAAACCTGCACCGGCTCAATCTAACTGGAGCAGCTTAATTACCCACCAAATCACCAGGCGCCATAATTTGGTTATATGGTTACCACCCAGTGTAGTAAATGGTTTCTTGGGGTACAGGAAACCATTTAGCTTGTCATTCAGTGTAGAGTCACCTGTAGACAGAAGGAAGAGGAAAGAAGGAAGGAAGGGAGGAAGGACATAAGAGGAAGGTAGGAAAGAAGGAAGGCAGAGAGGAAAGGGCAGCCACCCAAGAGCAATACTACTTGATAAATATGATTATATATGAGTGTGTTGTTCCAGTTGATTGGCTGAAGAATGTACATTTAACTGTAAATGTGTACAAGGGAAAGGGTGATGCCCTGGAAAAAGGAAATTATAGAGACATAAACCTTTTTGACCAGATAGTGAAGGTACTGGAGAGAGTTCTGGAAGGTATGAATAAAGAAAGAGTGAATATTGATGAGATGCCATTTGTGTTTATGTCAAGCAAAGAGGCCACTGATGACATATTCATTGTCTGAAAGCTTCAGGAAAAACTGTACTTAGTTTTTGTTGATTTGGAAAAGGCCTTTGACACAGTCCCAAGGGAGGTGGTGAGGTAGGCAATAAGAAAGCTTGGAATCGAGGAGTTATAGATTAGAGTGGTTATGGCTGTGTGTATGGGTGCTCGCACCCAGTTGAGAGTGAAAGGAGGTTTGAATGATTAGTTTTCCATGAATTTTAGCATGCATCAGGGGTCAGTGTTGAGCCCCTAATTGTTTGTCAGGATACTTGAATGTACTCTGGTGGGAGATGTATGCTGATGACTTTGTTGATTTTTTTTTTTTTATGCGATTAAGAAGGAACCAAAGGCTAGGAACCCACAAACAATTCCTTCCAAGAAAAAAACAAAAACAAAACAAAAGTGAGCCAAATTCAAGATCTGTTCATTTCAAGATGCATGGACACACTGCATTTGAAAGACTAGAGATCATAGGGAGTAGGAAATACAGACAGGAGACAGTTCCAGAGTTGACCCATTGCATAAATGAAGGACTGGGAGTAATGGTTAACTCTTGCATTAGAGAGTTGGACAGAAAAAGGATGAGAGTTTGTTGCTAGACGGGTACCACGCGCCTGACGTAGAGGTGGAGGGATGCAAGCAGACAGTTAAGGGAGTAGTGATCATGGAAGTAGCAATAAAAAAGAGATAAAGAGGCAACAGTGCGGCGAAGAGAGAGAGGTTAAAGGGAGCCAGTAAGAGAAGGAGGGTTAATGAGACAAAAAGCCTTTGACTCCACCCTATTGAGAAGAGCTGTATGTGGGGAGCCTCCCCACACATGAGAGTTGTACTCTACACATGGGCGAATAAAACCCGTGTATAAAGTCAACAACTGTGCATGGGTAAAGAAGGTACGGAGTCGGCTTAGCACACCCAATCTCTTGGAAGCTGATTTTACAAGAGATGTAATATGATCTTTCCAAGATAAATCCCGAGTGAATGAAACCCCCAATCATGCTCAAGGTTGATGCAGGCTTGAGATGGATATTATTAAACATAAGTGGGTACTCATGTGGAAGATTCTGTTGGATTGATAGGTGTAAAAAGTGAGTCTTTGATGCATTAAAAACAAGATTATTTTTATCCCAGTCAGAGATACGAATCAAGACATTCATTAGATGTGCCATAGCCTCATCCCTTGTTTGTTGAAGTAACTGCTGATATGGACATTGCAGGAACCGAATGGAAAGGTGAAGGGTGGAATCATCAGCGTATGAGTGGATAGGGTTAGATGTACAGCTTAGAAGATCAATGATGAATAAAACAAAGAGAGATGGTGATAGGACAGAGCCCTGAGGAACACCACTGTTGACAGATCAAGGAGAAGAATGGTGGCTGTCTACAACGAAGGCTATAGAACGACCAGATAGAAAGCTGTAGACGAAGGTAGAGATAGAAGGATAGAAACCGTAAGAGGGTAGTTTGGAAGTTGAATATTTATGCCAAACTCGATTGAAGCCTTTGAGATGTCAAGTGCGATGGCAGAGCTTTTGCCAAAGTCCCAAAAGGAGGATGACCAGGAGTCTGAAAGGTAGGTGAGAAGATTGCCAGTAGAGCGTCCCTGACGGAACCCATACTGACGATCAGAAAGGAGGTTGTGATAGGAAAGACGCTTTAAAGTTTTTTTTGTTAAGAATAGACTCAAAAACTTTTGAGACACAGGATGTTAAAGAAATTGGACAATAGTTGGAGGGTTGGGAATGGTCACACCTCTTTGGGACTGGCTGAATGAGAGCAAACTTCCAGCCAGAAGGAAAGGTACAAGTTGACAGACAACGGCAAAAGAGTTTACCTAGGCAGGGTGTAAGCACTGAAGCACAGTTCTTGAGGACAACAGGAGGGACCCCATCAGGCCCATATGCCTTGTTAGTATTGAGGCCTGTGATGGCAGAAAATACATCAACTGAAGAAATTTTAATGTCAGCCTTGAGGAAGTCAGAGAGAGCAAGTGATGGAGGAATAGCACCAGAATCGTCTAAGGTGGAATTGGAGGAGGAAGTCTTAGCGAAAAGATCTGCTTTATCAGTAGATGAAATAGCTACAGAGCCATCAGAGTAGAAAAGAGGAGGGAAGGATGAGGAGGTAAAGTTGTTAGACAGGTTTTGGGCAAGGTGCCAGAAGGAACAACAAGAATTCGAGTTGAAGAGTTGAGAGCATTTAGTATGGATGAAATTATTTTTAGCAGACCGAAGAACAGACTTAGCAAGATTCCATGCATAAATATAAAAATGATGTGATTCAGGGATGGGTCGGCTCTGGTACCTTTTATAGGCCCTCTCCTTGTTGCGGACAGCATTAGAACAAGCGTGATTAAACCAAGGCTTTCTTGCATTGGTCAAAGGATATGAGACAGGAATGTTCACTTCCATTCCCGAGAGAATAACCCCCATAATGTGCAAGACACACTCAGATGGCTCCTGGCCATGGAAGCAATAATAATTTCAGGGAGAATCAAAGAAGTACTGCCTTAGGGCCTCCCAATCCTCAGCTCCAAAGTGCCACAACTGACGTTTCTTTGGAGGGTCAGCAGGCTGTACTTGAGCGATAGGACAGGTTAAGGTAATAAGGTTGTGATCAGAGGAGCCCAACGGAGAGGAAAGAGTAACAGCGTAAGCAGAAGGATTAGTTGTAAGGAAGTGGTCAAGTATGTTGGAGCTCTCACCATGGTGGTCAGGGATACGGGTAGGGTGCTGTACAAGCTGCTCTAGGTCATTAAGGATAGAAAAGATGTAGGCTTGTTCACCAGGTGGATCAGTGAAAGGAGTGGAGAGCCAAAGGTGGTGGTGAACATTGCAGTCTCCTAGAATGGAGATTTCAAAGATAGGAGAAATGGATAGAAAGCGTTCCATCGTAGAATTAAGATAGTCAAAGAATTTTTGATAAGTAAACAGCGCAGATATATTTAGTCAGAGAATGACAGGAGAGCCAAAGCCAGAGAGTAGAGAATTCAAAAGAATCAAGTTCAGGAACGTGAGAGCAAGATAAGTCGTTGCGTACATATAGACAACATCCACCTTTGGCTTTGAACTGAGTATAGAGAAAGTAGGAGGATACAGAAAAGGGTTTGCTGTTAGCTGCCTCAGACAACTGAGTCAATGTAAGGAAGAGAAGGTGAGGTTTAGAGGAGGAGAGGTGATGTTCAACAGAGAGAAAGTTAGAGGAAAGGTCATGACTGTCGCAGAAATGAAGAAGACAGTGGTTCCAGGCAGCTCTTAGAGTCATCACTGGGAGAGGGGCAGATGGTGGGGTCATTTATGGTCTCCTCCCTGGGGACTTCGAGGCTTGGTTACTGGATGCCATTTTTCATGTTTAATTTTGAAAAGGAAGTGTAGCATGTACTGTGCATGTAGTTTGGTACTGACAGTTAGAGAAACATGTATTAGAGAGTATACTGGCCTACTCTCTGTGTTACTGAAACACTGAAAAAGTTCAGCAAAGGGGAATGGTCAGGAACTAGTCCCAAGGGCTGCTGAAATGGGAGCTCCAGCTCTCCCTGTCATCAGCTTTCCACACACCTTGCGAGTACTGCCCTGCTCGACTGGTGCTACAGTCTGCTCCTCAGAATGAAAGGGATACAGAGGAAAGATTTAGGAAGTGAGAAGAAAATTGTGTTACAAAGATATGAGAGAATATGGATAAGACAAAAGTGATGATATCTAGGGCTTGTGGTGGTACTGTGAAAGGAGAGAGAATGTGGCCATGTGCAGTTTGCTGCAAGGGTGTGGGATGTAACTCCATCTTTTGCAGTACTGTATTTGTGATAAGTGAGTGCATAAGAGAAGTAGTGGTATCTGGGGTAGACTGTGAAACAATGCTGATTTCATGTGTGCAGTGTGTCAGAGAGAACTTAAAGATTGTCAGATGAGAATGGATTGACCTTGCTGGTGAGTCTCTTGAGTGTGTGGAGGAGTTTTGTAATTTGGGGACTCGTAATGTACTGGAGGTGAGGCTGGAACTAGGGTAAGGAATGGTTAGAGTAAGTTCAGGGAGCTGTTGCCTCTCCAAGCACTGAGAGGTCTCTTCCTCCTTATTAAGGGACCTTTGTATGCTGCATGTGTTAGGGGTGCTATGATGTATGGTAGTGAGACTTGAGCAGTAAAGGAATAGGATAATCATAGGCTCAAAAATACAGAAATTCCAGTGATTAGATGGATGTATAATGCATCCTTGCATGAGAGGCCTGGGTGGGCTAGTATTGCATTTGAAGAGTTGAGAGGAAGGATGGGACTGGAATATATTGGAGTTGTGATGAGATGGGGTAGATTAAGATGTTTTGGGCATGTTGAGAGGATGGAGGATGACGGATGTGGAAGGTGAGAAGTGTGAATATTGTGGGTAGGGTTGCGAGAGGCAGACCGAAAAAGACCTGGGACAAGGTCATAAAGATTTACCTCAGGGGTAAGGGACTAAATACATAGACCGAGCAGCTTGGGGAGCTGCCATTAGGTGACCAAAGCCACTGCATGCAGGCATGTTAGAGTCTTTCTAAACAAAATAACATGGTAAAGCCTACCACAAGCATTATGGAACCCATCCATACATATTCTGGACAGCATTCCAGGCAGCATAAAGACAAAATAAACCTTCCAAGATCAGTACAGGTGGCTTTGGCAAGCCTATTTTCAGGCTGTTACCCTTCCTTAAAGCAATACAGACACAGTAAAACCAAATCCCCTACCCAGAATTCCAGTTTTGTCAGTACTGTTGATAGCACTGAACATCGGATATTCCTCTGTATGCAGTACTAATTTCACTTAACAAAGCAGCATTAAAAACATAACCTCACTGAGAGACCACTGAGAATGCCCCTCAGGCCATGACTGTATTCTTGGAAACTGCAGTTCTTATGAAGGGAACTATGGGATACCAAGACATAAAAGTAATAAGCATTTAGAGTTGCTAGGAGATGTAATTCCCCCCACCCTAAAAAAAAATATATATATATATATAAAAAAAAAGTCAACAGATGCCCACTGGGTATAAGGTGATGTTAGTTGTAGTTATCAGGTTAAGCACTATTTTCAAGAGGGGACAAGTAACTTATTACTTCAGGGGAAGGTCAGTGACCCGTGAGACGTTATAATGTGAAACAAGCAGACACTCCTTAGATCTCTGACACTGAAGTTAGTACTCCAAATGACTGTGGAATGTTGCAGTTGGCTTTGATAGCCTCCTGAATTGTGCCCCCAAAAATTGCTTATAAAGAGTGAAAAAATATTTTGGACATGCAAAAAAATTTTTTCAATTGGGGGGGGATCTTCTTCAAAACAAGACAATCTGCCATTAATCTTAAAGGAAAAAATACATCCTGACGACTGAAAATTTTAATATTTATGTCCTGTGGTTTCTTCTCTTCACATGTGTCATCAGAAGTTATTCTAGAACTTGTTCATCACTTATTCCATTGTGCTTTTAAATATGACATTTCCAAGATCCAGTTTTTCAGTTTAGTAGCTTATCTTTCACTGGCAAAGAAGTTCCATTCCCACGTATGAGTATTATCAAGCAGTTGACCAATGCATATACCACTACATAAGACATACTGTAACCCTTCTTACTGCAGAATGTGTCAGTATATTGGTTTGCATGTCCACTTCCATTCAGCACATAGCTCTGCTATCATCCAGGTCTCCCTCATTATTGATGGGATTACATTCCTAGGATGCCTTTGATATGTTAATCCCATTGATACTGATTTTCTGATGGATGCCATAATGTAATCATTATATAATGCTTATACAGCCACTTGTATGTTATGTTAATATGGTTTTTAATGACTAAAATTTTGTGTTTCCATTGATTTATAAACTGCTTTTAGACTTAGATTATGGTAATGTGTTTAAGTCACAGGTGGGGTGAACACTGTCATTTTTTGGTACAGTCTATTAAGTTTGATTTTTTCTTGAACTTTTTTTTTTTTTTAAGAGTTTATTTTTGGGTTTAGATGAGTTATAAACTGCTTTTAGATTTAGTTTAGCTTGTTTTAAAGCTATTTGGGGATGTGGGTGAGCTAAAAGCTTATTTTTGGACTCATTTGGGTGAGTTTTGGACTTAGTTGGGGGGGGGAATCCCAAGGCTCCCAGACGCATCTCTATATTTTTTGTGCTATGACGTCCCCGTTTAATGATACCCCAGCTTAGCGATGGGTTTTCCCAAACGCATCTCATCATTATAGCGGGGACTACCTCTACTTTATACTCTACATACCTTTCCACTATAGGCCTGTCTCATATGCATTGACTACTTTTTCAGCTACAGGCACTAAGACTATTGTTATTTACTAAAGGCAAGAGTGAGATGTGTACATGGAAATGAGAAGAGACGAAAGCACGCAACTAGTAACATAGCTGCATAACACTAATGAAACAGGCTGGGATCACCAGCATTCATGTTTGTGAAAATATTTTATAATTTTCTACATAAGGAGCTACAGACACTAAGAAAATTTTGCTGTTTATTATAAGTGGGAGTGATATTCATGTGTATGTGCCAACTCAAGATTGTGCAAGCAGAGTGAAAGAAGAGTTCTGGACAAATGTGGAAGCATGCATGGAAAAGTTGAAAGGAATGAGAGAGTGTTTTTGATTGGAGATATGAATGGAAAAGTAGGAAATATGAAAGTGGATGGAGTAGTGGGTGCGTAGGATGTGTACAGCAGAAATGAATGAGAAGGTAGAGTTCCAGAGGATTGGAAGTCAGGTATAAATATTCCCGTGTACAAAGGGAACGGGGAAAAAAAAGTGTGTGGTAATCATAGGGGCATTTGTCATCTAAGTGTAATAAGAAAAGTATATGGTAGGATACTTCTTGACAGAGTTAGGGAAATAATAGAGCAATTAGTTGGAGATGAACAGGGAGGTTTTAGGAAGGGAAGAGGTTGTGTAGATCAGATATTCATTCTTAGGTCCTTAGTGGAAAAGTTTCTAGAGAAGGGAAAGAAGTTGTATGCAGCCTTCATTGATTTGGAGATAGTATATGACTGGGTGGATAGACAAGGATTGTGGAAAGTATTACGAATATATGGAGTAGATGGGAAGTTGTTGAATACTGTGAAGAGTATGTATGATGGTGCTAAGGCTGCAGTGCGTGTGGACAGTGAACTGAGTGAATTTTTCTGTTTGAAGGTTTGATTGAAACAAGGATATGTCATGTCTCCATGGTTGTTCATTTGGTATATGGATGAGGTTATAAAAGAGCTACAAGGTAGGGCAGTGGATGATGGAGTGGCCCTAATGATAGAGGGCAGTGTTTAGAAATGCCCTGTATTGTTGTTTGCAGATGATACTGTGTTAAATGAAGACGAAGGGGAGCTGCGAGACTTAGTGAATGAGTTTGGGAGAGTGTGTAAGAAACAGAATCTAAAGATAAATGTAGGGATAAGTAAAGTTATGGTCTTCGTGAGAAATGAAGTCACTAAATGTACAGAGAGGTTGGATGAGGAGGAAGTGGAAAATGTGAGTGCATTTAAGTACTTAGGTGGTGGGATGAGTAAGGATGGAAGTTTAGATGGAAGTTCTTGGAAGGATACAACAAGGATGAAAGGTTGCTGGTTCTTGAAAGCAGTCATAAGAAACAGGGAAGTGAGCATGGATGTGAAAAAGTTACTGCATGACAGTATTGTGTTGCCAACTCTAACGTATGTAAATGAAGCTTGGACCTTTTTGGAGGGACAGAAGTCAGGAGTGAGGGCAGTGGAACTGAGTTATTTGAGAGGAGCATGTGTTGTCATGATGATAGACAGACTGACAAATGAGGAAATGAAGGAGCATTATGGTGTTGATGTGGATGTGATAGGAAGTGTTAGAAGAAACACATGGAGGTGGGTTGGCCATGTGGAGAGGATGGGGTGCGAGAGACTGATGAGGAGAGTGTATGTGAATTAGTTGGAGGGGGGGGAGAAGGAGGGGGAGGCCAAGGATGGGATGGAGGGATGGAGTGGAGAGGGATATGAGAGAGTGGGGTGTGAGCTGGGAGCAGGGCAGTGAAATGGAAGGGGACCGGGCAACTTGGAGGCGATTTGTTTGTGGCCACCCCTTACTGCATTCAGGCATCTGGCAGTAGATAGATAGATAGATAGACAGATATTTGTGAGAGGTGGGGATGCTTGCCATCCACTCGCTTGATGTAGTGCGGCTTTGGGTGATTGCCCTTTCCTCTCTTCTTTCCTTCCTCTTCTGCCTTTCTTTCCTTCATTCTTTCCTCTTCCTTCTGCCTACAGGTGGCTTTACACTCCCTCTTCTGTCTGTTTCTGTCACTCTTTCCTCTTCCTTCTGCCTGTGGTTGACTATACTGAGTGACAAGCCAAATGGTTTTCTGTACACCAGGAAACCATCTACTACGTGAGGTGATAACCATATAACCAGATTATGCCGCCTGGTGGTTTAGTGGGTCGCATTGAGCTGTGTAGGTTTTTCTCCAAGGGGTGGTTGGGGTTTATTGCTCACGTAATAACACTCAGGGTTGAGTGAGGCTGGTCACTCTCATCTTAAATGTCAGGACCAACTTGCCTAGGCCTGGCTCCCTCGCTTCTCATGGGGCAAGATAAGATTGGGTGATGGATGAATGGATGGATATTCGTGAGTTATATGGAAATGAGTAGAGCCAAAAGCTGGCGACTAGCTACTTTCAAATGGTAATACAATACAGGAGACAGGCTAGCACCACCTTGTGCATATTAATATAAACATTCCCTCCTCCCCCACGGAAAGAGCTACAGACACGAAGAATATTTTGTTATTTATTAAAAGTGAGAATGAGATTCATAGAAGGAAATGGGTAGAGCTGAAAGCAAGTGACTTGGGTTGGCAAGAAGATGCTGCCAGTGAGTACCTTGGAAATAATCAATTATTAATTCCTGTCATGAAAGTGGTTGGAGGGGGCACTCACCGTCCACTCACTCAATGTAGTGCTGCTCTTGGAATATGTCCATTCCTCTCCTCCTTCCTTCTTTCCATCCTTCCTCTTCTGTCTTTTCTTCCTTCATTCTTTCCTCTTCCTTCTGCCTGTGGGTGACTCTACACTGAGTGACAAGCCATATGGTTTCCTGTACACCAGGAAATCATTTACTATGCTGGGTGGTAACCATATAACCAAATTATGGCACCTGGTACTTTAGTGGGCAAATAAGGCACTCCAATTGGATTGAACTGGTTCAGGTTTATATCCAAGGAGTAGTTAGGATTTATTGCTCACGTAATGCCACTCAGGGGTGAGTGAGGCTAGTCACTCTCATTTTCTATGTCAGGACCAACTTGCCTAACCCCTGGCTCCTACATGCCTCATGGGGCAGCACTGGATGAGATGAATGTGAGAAAAAAAAAAAAAATCCTTAGTCCAAACCATTGATAACAAGGGAGTACTTTATTTTGTATAGTCAAATTAAAACTTACACTGTACTTGTTGCAGTATGGTTTTTCATGTATACTTATCGCATTTCGAGGCACTGGGGGTTTTATGCTCTGAAAGCCGTCAACTTATGCATACACTGAACCCAGACCGTCCATACAAAATCCTTAACCTGTGGATTGCGAGCCAGAGCTCGGGCTGGGTAGCATCGCTTTGCGAGCCACAGCTAAGGCTGAGTAGCATCACATTGTGAGCCACAGCTCAGGCTGTTCTGGCTGTGCATCACCACTAACTGCTCCATCCTTACGCAGACTTATGCATGGCAGTACGCAAAGAGGAAGAGATTTTTTTTTTTTTTTTTTTTTTTACCAGATGATGCCTTGGATGTTTATCTTCAAGTGTATAAAGCAAAAACAAAAAAATTTGTTTTTGTTTTTTCATTTTTTTCACTACTCCCCTACGTAAACTTACGCATGGCCGTACGCTAAGACGGGGAGAGAAAGATTTTTTTTTTTTCACCAAATGATGCCCTGGATGTTTATCTTCAAGTTTATAATAAACAAAAACAGAAGAAAAACTTTTTTTTTCTCCATTTTTTGCACACCACTGGGTGGGATACAGAAAAGGTAATTGCACAGTCCACAGGTTAATTGAGCACTTTCATGAAAGGGTTTGTGCATGTTGTTTATCGGTCACTTATAGCAAAGATGCCTATATATTTTAAATAGTAACCCATTATGATACTGATTCCCTTTCAAGGTGTTTGTTGAGAACATCCGGACGTTGCCTCCAGAGCAGGCCCAGGCTTACCTGCGCCCACACCCAGGCATGGTCTCACATCGCCTAACCACACCCATCGCCATTACATACATTGATACAGAGAAGATCAGCTTTGAAAGGTAATTTATGTTTCAGTTTTTTCAGTAGGTTGAATTATGGAGGAGTGGAGAAAGAAAATGGAGGATTGAGGACGTAAAATTAGTAGGAGAAAGATGGAATATCTGTGCATTATTGGAGAAGAAGAACAGGGAGATTTGAGTGTGCTAGGAGAAAAGCTGAAAAGAGTTGGGACATTCAAGTATTTGGGCTCGAATATAACACTGATGGTGGACTGGATGCAGAAATTAACCATAGGATACAGACAGGATGAAGAAACTGGAGGGCTATGTCAGGAGTGTTATGTAACAGAAAAATTTGTGCAAGAGTGAAAGAAAAAGTATATGAAATGGTGGTAAGGCCAGCAATGATATACAGTTCTGAAACTTGGCCTATAAAAAAGTCACAGGAGAGAAAGCTGAAGGTGGTGGAGGTAGGGATGCTGAGATGGATGAGTAGGGTCATGAGAATGGGTAAGATAGGAATGAAAGAAGTAGGGGAAAGATTAAGATTGTGAAAATCTCAAAGAAGGTGCAGGACAGGCGACTTCATTGGCCCAGACATGTAATGAGAAGGAATGAGGACTATATGGGTAGAAGAGTGATGGGCATGAAAGTGGAGGGTAGAAGGAGAAGGGGTCGGCAAGGGAGACGGTGGATGGACTGTATACAGTGAGATGTGAGGGAGAAGAATATAGCAGGGTCATAGAGGAGAATGGAGATGACTAATCAGAAACAATGACCCCATGTAAACATGGGCAAAGTTGTGTGAGAAGAAATAGAAGAAGATTGACCCACCAATTAGACTCAGACAGCCCAACAACTTAACAACCTCAGCCTCGGCTGAGGGCAGTCTGCAGATAGCAATCTGGAATGTCAGCGGTGCAAATGATGAAGCAAAGGAGAAGGAGTTTGTGCAGTTTTGTTTGTTCACTTAAGATGCAAAAGTGGATGTATGCAGGATGACAAATCAAATGGAAGGGTAAATGTGCAAGACAGTAGGAGTATGGATTGGGCATGTGTGCTTGAGTGGATGAGAATGACAAAGCAAAGGAGGATATATTTTATACCTTGGTGTATGTACAGATGAAAAGAGATTACAGAGGAGTATGGTGCAATTAGATGAATGATTATGTGGAAAAGGAAAACAAATTTTGGTGGTTGTACATAGATATGCTCCAAATGATGATAAAGTGGCTAAAGTAAGAATAGAGTTTATGGAGATTGTTGAAGCATAATTGGAGAAGTTTGATAGAAATTAGTGATTTTGAATGGAGATAACAGCGGTAAAGTTGAGAATGCAAGAATAGATAGAGTAGTTGGCCAGTGGAATGTACTGATTGAAATGGATGGGAACGGTAATGCCTTTGTGGATGTTTTTGGTGAGAAGGGCCTGGTAATAACCTGTACCTTCTTCTGGGCACAGTCTGATACACAGGTATAGGGAGAGTTGACTGAGCACTAAAGCAGTACATTATTTAATTATGTGTTTATTGATGACTGAATGAGATTTGCTCATGACTCTTAAATGCAGATGGTATTGGGGAGTGGCTTGTGTGATCACTGTATAGCATTATCAAGGATAAAGGTGTAAAAGTGATAAGTGAACAGAGTTATAGGTAGACAGAAAGAAGCAAATGTTGCAGAGTAGAAAAGCTGTGGAAGGAAACAAGAATGGAATATTGTTACATGTGAGAAGTGGAAAAGCATTTGAGTATATAGAGCTTGGAACAGATGGAAGAAGTGGAAGTTGTTAGTTAGAAACACAAAATTTTTATGCAGTATGTGAGCTTGTGTGTGTGGGGGGGGAGGGGAATAGGAGAAGTAAGAGGATGAAAGAAACACCATGGTGGAGTTTGAAGGTGAAACAAGCTGTAGTAGAAAAGAAGGCATAGAGTGACTGAATGGAAATTTGAGGGAAGGAGAGTGTGGGGAGAAGAGATGCAAGGAGACCAGTGAGAAAGAGTAAAAGAGAGTCAGTGGGATTTGTAGAAAAATCCTGAAAGTAAAATGGAGCAAATGTAATAAACATTTCTAGGAGGAGGCCAGGAAAATAAGGGAGTGTGATAAGATGGCAAAGAGGTGAACAATAAAAGTGACAGGATTGCTAATGGAGAAGAAAGAGGAAGTGATTTGATGAGAGAATATTTTAATGAGGTTTTAGATGTAGAAAATAAAAGCAGTGCTGGTGTAAGTGGTTAAGGAAATAGCTGGGAGAAGAAGAGAGACAAGAAGGAGGAAGGGATCACTAGGATAAATGTATGTGATGCAGTGGAGAAGATCAAAACACAGAAAGCACCAGTGACAAAATTTTGAAATGTGAGGAGAAATAGTGAGAGAATAGATCTGGGAAATGTTTTGATGGATCTAGAAGAATGGTAGGGTGCCAGAAGAGTGGAAGTCAGGTATAATAGTTCCCCCGTTTAAGGGGAAAGAGGAGTGTACTGTAGGGCAGTCATATGGTTACCAGTATTTTTCTTCTTAGTGTATTGGGAAAGATAAATTTGGATAGTTATTGACAGAGGGAGAGAACTGAGGGATTGGTAGGAGAGAAACAAGAGGGTTTTAGGAAAGGGAGACAGTGAGAGATGAGATATTCTCGTGAAGATATTTAAATGAAAAGTATTTAGGGAAGAGAAAGAAGTTGTATGGTCCAGCACAGTTCTCTAAATATGAAATACAGTAAAAGTCCCATTATTCGGCATCTATGGGACCAGGATGATTGCGAGATGTTGGATTTACCGAATAATCAAAAACCTACCCACTCAGTACCTTAAATATATTGGTGAACACTGTCATCACCACTTATGGTATTAGAACTGTTTGGAGAGAGTATACTGTACAATACTGCAATCAATACAGTACTGTACCTGAATCTGAAATATATATATATATAAATTAGTGAACATATACAAGTGTAATGACACAGTAGGCATACAAGTCAGATAACACTTCCTGGATGGCCGAAATGATACATAATATTACCTACCAGCTCAGTACATCACTTGTATTGGTGAACTCATCACTACTTATGTTTTTACATATATGTTTGCAGTGAGTGCTGTATACAGTATTTTTTCCAAACACAAAATAAAATAGTCTGAAAATTGCATAAAATAAAGTGAAGGAATATGAATTGGTAAGGTCTTTCTGATGAAAGTTAATCGTACATGTAGCATTCATTCTTTTCTTCGTTTTTTTTGTTTACATGTGAAAGGGAGAGTACAGTATTGATGGAAACAGTAATGTATTCCATTAACCCCTTAATAACCTCCGGCATTGAACAACCCATTACAGTAAAAAACTGTGAACAATTATGGGAAGGGAACGAAGGTCACTGGCATGTTTACACGACTCTGCGATACGATTCCAAGCAGTCAGAGGGTCAGTTAATCTCAGATGTTTTCGCCCATTTGGTAAATGCACAGTAACTTTGTAACTTCTCCCGTGAATCATAGCATGGGTTTAGGAAACTAAATAACACATTGTTAGGTGCGCCAGATGATTATCTTCACATCTTTAAGAAAATGGAAGAAATTTAATCCCTCTGAGTACGTAGAGTAAGTTTCTTCCATTCTTCTATCAATTTGTTTTTCTTAAAGACGTGAAAATAATCGTCTGGCTCACCTAGCAATGTTATTTAGCTTTCCAAACCCATGCTATGATTCGCTATGAGTCACGGAGAAACTTATAAAGTTACGGGGCATTTACCAAATGGGCGAAAACATCTGAGATTAACCGACCGCCTGACTGCTTGGAATCTTAGCATAGAGTCGTGTAAACGTACCAGTGACCTTCGTTCCCTCCCCATAATTGTTCAATTTTCTTTATAGCTCACACTGACTTGATATCACTAACATTGGTACTGTAAAGGGTTGTTCAGTGCCGGAGGTTATGAAGGGGTTAATGGGATATATTACTGTTTGCATCAGTACTCTCTTTCACATTAAACACAAAAACGAACAAAAGAATGAGCGCTTAATGTACGTTTAACTTTCATCAGAGAGACCTTAGCAATTCATATTCCTCCAGTTTATTTTTAAGTATTTTTCTGACTTTAGGTTAGGTTAGGTATGGTTAAATTATTAGGTACAGTTAAACTCGGTTAGATTAGGTTTAGTTAAACAGGACAGTCCCTTCCTCCAATATGCTGAGGAATAAAAATACTAGAGCTGTCACAGCCGTACAGCTAAAAACAATGGGGAAACTAATTTAACAAGCACCATTATTTATGGGTAATGCATTACAGTATCAGTGGTTCATGGGCTACGCAATTACCAGTAAATGACACTTTCAGGAATGCGTCAAGAATGAACGAATTTCAAGAATTAGCGAGGGGGCTTGGCACGTAACCCTCGCTAATTTGGAGGGGGTGGTTGCTGTACTGTATGATACTATCCAATATTGTAATCAATATAATACTATACCTGAGTCTGAAAAAATATAGAAATTAGTGAACATACAGAAGTGTAATGAAACATTAGGCCTACAAGTCACAGATAACACTTCCTGGACTGCTGAGATGATTCCGGACATCTGCCGAACAATCAAAGATTTTTGTAAATGGGACTATTTCTCAAAACTGCCGAAATGTCGGATCTACCGAATAATCAGCTGCCGAATAATGGGACTTTTACTGTAGTTGGGATCAAGAGGCTTTTAGAAAATTGGAACTGGATCATTACCATCACCTACATGTACTGTATAGGCATCCACCTAATTTGCATTCCATTTATCACCTGTTGCATCTTGACTTGGTTAATTATCCCACAATCATGGTTTTGATGGTTCAGGTGTGAAAACTCATTGATAAACAATGATTACTTCTTCTCTCCCTTTCCCATGGAGACAGCTTTGCAGAACAAAAATTCTTAAATCAATCTTGTGGTTCAAGTGAGTTTAGTTTAAGCTAGCTTGGATTACAGTAGACTACTGTGGAATCATTCCAAATAGCAGTAACCCTGGAAACAAGATCAGGAGTTTTTTAGGTGCTGAACATTTTCTTTAAAAATGTTTCGTTCTTTCAGACACTGACTTTCAAAATTCTTTTGGAAAATTGACATTTTTGGAAATGTGGAATTTGGATTCTGGGGATTTGCACTCTACTGTACTTACAGTAATCTGGAGCAGGCATACACACACACATATATATATATATATATATATATATATATATATATATATTATATAATATATATATATATATATATATATATATATATATATATATTTATATATATATATATATATATATATATATATATATATATATATATATATTTATATATATATATATATATATATATATATATATATATATATATATATATATATATATATATATATATATATATATATATATATATATATATATATATATATATATATATATATATATATATATATATATATATATATATATATATATATATATATATATATATATATATATATATATATATATATATATATATATATATATATATATATATATATATATATATATATATATATATATATATATATATATATATATATATATATATATATATATATATATATATAGTATATATATATATATATATATATATATATATATATATATATATATATATATATATATATATAGTACAATCCCAGTTAACCGGGTGGCTCGGGGAATTTACCTTCCCGGTTACAGATTTTTCCCGTATTTCTGATTTTCAAGTCAAATCCATACAAAGGCTATCACAGCAGTAAATACAGTTCAGGTACTCACCAGTCACATTAGGGGTTACACTAAGAGATTCCGCCTGAAAAACTGCCTTGTAAACACACACCATGGTCATAATGCACGTGCGTGCAATGTCTAGCAATTTGCAGTACTGCAAATTGCACCAGTCCATTGTTTACCAAATTACTGTATTCATTATATGTACTGTACTCATAAAAATTGAAAAATAAAATAAAGAAATAAAAGCTGAACATTTATTAGTGAACTGATGATGCGTTAAGACTGCACTGTAGAATTATCACGACACCTGTGCCCCCACGTGAGTTTTGTTTACGTTTCTGACCCCGACTGTTCTTCTTCATCTCCACCTGACCTCCATCACTCCACCCCTCACCCGCCACTCAGCTGTTTTGCAGAAAATAAAATAAATGATGTATGTATGAAATGCAGGCATATTATTTATTTATTTTTCTTCCAACAAAGTAAACTTTCATTCCTATTAACATTTATATTCAGCCATTAGTGTTTTATAATGTTCGCCTTTTTCAAGTCTGTTGCATATGTCCAGCTTCTGTTTCAAGGTAAGCACGATACGCTTACGTTTAGTTTGCACTTTAGGCATTTTGGAGTGTACAAATTACCGTCTATCAGAGGAACACAATAGCAAGAGAGCTTGTTTACTGTCCGGTGGCAAAAAGCAGACTGGTGATTTTTGGAGGGTGTGGAGGATGACTGAATTCAAGTAGGGGAAAGAGGGGGAGAGGAGGGGTGGTTAAGAGGATTTGCTAGGGATTTACATTAGCCGGAAATGCCTTCACCTCGCTTTGTCTGACTTCACCCAGCCTTGCGTGACACGATCAAACGGAGGTTTGGTGGTCCATTCAAATTGGTGCACAGTTATAACCTACTGACATTTTTACCAGCCCTTGAATTTTCCCGTTTTTCTGAGTATTCCGTTTGTCTGGATACCGGATAGCTGGGATTGTACTGTATATATACACATATATATATTATACATATATATATATATATATATATATATATATACACACAGGTATATATATATATATATATATATATATATACACACAGGTATATATATATACTGTATATAGTACCCTCGTGTCCAGTACACGTTTGTCCAGTACTATTCTCATCCACTACAGTTGGTAAAAAAATAAAATAATGTATTACTGTAGTATGGATCTGCCGCGCAAAATGGGCCAAATCCGAGGAGTTGTTCTCTAGTACTGCTGTGCTGCGTCCAGTATAATTACCTGTGAGCACGCGGGAAGATAGCCAACATCGAGGAACATTTTCCCAGTACTGCCGCGTCAGTCCAGTACGCCTTCCTCGTGACTCGTGACATGTTCCAGTCAATTTGCAGTATTGCACTTCCCCCTGATGACGAAGATGACGATATGTCAGTGTGTGACAATGAGGGATTTATGATGGAGGTTGAGGTAGAGATGCCTCCTCAGGATCCTGAAGGCCCTCCTCTAGGGGGTCAGTAGGACCTTTTACAGCCTCGGAAACCCCTCCTCTTTCCCCCCCAAGCCCATCACCACTCACCTTAACCCCTTAAGCGCGGGCATGTCGGAGGTGGTCCGTGCACCTCACGCGGGGATATTCGCGTTCCGACTAACTTTTTAAAAATATTTGCCAAAAATCAGTTATTAGTCCTAGAATATTATAATTACATATGCATATGGCACATACCTTCAGCTTTCCCCTGGGATGTTTGTTGAGCCTTCGTCAACTACCGTAGGACTTGTGGAGACTTCTGAAGTTGGGTAACGAAGTCTCAACTTTACACTTCCCGACACTCCGTAATATAGTTACCACTGCCTGATAGTATAACTACAAACACTATTCTTTGAATTTCAAGTAGTTTGGAATCCATACTCCAAAAAAAAAACACTGTGAAAGCAATGTAAATTATGAGCGCATACGAGCTTTCCTCCCATGCTGGTTCCCCGATGATATTCTGAGGCGGAGCTGTCATTTATTATTTATAAACACACACACACTTTATATTCCTAGTACTTTAATACACTTATTTATATATACAATATTTATTTATAAGTTTCTTTCAGTACTATATACAATATTTATCTATAAGTTTCTTTCAGTACTAGTAGTTAATTTCACTCCAGGCATTCACTTTCTCATGTATACTAGCTTAGAGAGCGAAGCTGTCACTTTCATTTTCATTACTTTCACTTTCATTACTCCTAGTATATATACTGTACTTGTATTCTTATATTACTACTTTACAATATTTATCTATAAGTTTCTTTCAGTACTAGTAGTTTATTTTCACTCCAGGCATTCACTTTCTCGTGTATACTAGCGTAGAGAGCGAAGCTGTCACTTTCATTACTTTCACTTTCATTACTCCTAGTATATATACTCATATTCTTATATTGCTACTTATTTACATTTCTATTCACATTCTCTATTTTATTTACATTATTTACATTTCTATTTTACTTACACTTTTATGCACTGTCACTTGCAGTAACTTATAAAACTATTTTCCACTGTTCAGTTATATTTACATTCATTGCTTTCACTTGCTGTTTACACATAATTTACATTTTCATTTGCACTGTTTTAGAGACCAGAAAGATCATAGTCACTGTCCATCATTATCATTGATAAATTAACTAGTTCACGTTCCACAGCAGAGTCACTTAGCCCTTTACCCCTTTCCACACAAGCTTTAGTAGGAGTAGAGGTCACAGGGACCTTTGCACGGGGCTAAAAAAGCAGAGGAATTGGACAGACGCGAATCTGACGTGATTTCACCTTGAGAGACGAGAGTAAACTGACTGCTGGGTCTAGGGGCAGTGAAGGGTTGCCAACGTCCGTGTGGTGACAGCTGCTAATATATACGCTATGAAATGATTGGCAGGAAATCTAGACTACATAATAAATTAGGTAGTTCCAGGTGAATGTAAATATCACTTAGGCTTCTCCCTTCCTTTCTTATATATATATTTTTATTATGAGAACAGGTCATACAGCATATTTCAAGGGGAAATAAACAGGGAAAATTAGCGAACGAGTGCACGTGAGGTGTTGCCAGGTGATAATTAGCCAATTCCAGGTGCATGGCACTATCAATTACCTTTTTTCTTTTTTATATATATTATTTTGTATGAGAATAAGGCATAGGGCTCATTCCAATGGATGAAATGAGTGGAAAAATCCGGACAAGATTTGCCTAGCGCTGCGCAGCTGGGGCAGGCAGGAGGAGAAGGTAAAGGAGGGGAGGTAGGGAGAGGAGTCAAGAATGGGGAGAAATGGCAAAATTGTCAACAGTGGATGGGAGAAGAGATGACAATAGCAGCACTGACTATTGTTAGACACTGGCAGTACTGACAGATGATACAAGCGACCACTTCAGAGCCCGGGCGAATTCAGAATAACACAGAATCGCAAAAGTGACGCCCCGCGGTATGATCCATTGCACCAGAGCGTCATGAAAGTGATGCCCCGCGGTTAAAGGGTTAAAGGTTGGTACAGTCTTTCCTCATACTTCGACGTTTTGCACTTCAACTATTCACGCTTCGACAACGAAAAGCTACTGTTTTCCTCAAAATTGGATGAAAATTTCACACTTCTCTGTTACTCCCTGGCCGAGAATATGCCACCCATGCGTACCGATGCTCTCTTGTTGGCAAATTATGACAAGGAGGCAGCTGCGAAGGTAATGACAGAGGCAGAGATATATAGTGAGGAAGAGACTGAAAGCCCAGAGCAGCCAAGGGAGGGCAAGATGAGCATGCAAAAATTATCTCACTGCCTGTTCACCGTAACAGAGCTGGTAGCCACCATCAAGGCATACACCAGGAGCGTGCCAGAGGTACCCAAATGAAATGGGACCAGGGTTCGGCTTTAAAGGATTTGGCCCATGTCACCTAGTCACTATCCCCATCCACCCTGTACAGAAATTCACAAGCCTCTCTCTCACACGCACTTACACACATACACACACACACACACACACACACACACACACACACACAGTACTAATAAAACGGAGAAGGTGAGTAGTGTTTTAGAAGAGCATAAGGCAAAGTGGGCACACGTAGAAGAAGAACAGAAAGAAGTGGTCAGCTTAAGAGAGATCATCCAGGAAGAAAGGGAAATGAACAAGAAAAAAATGGAAGAAAATGTAGTGAAAATACTGAAAAAAAAAGAGAAAATAGTGAGAGAAACTGTAGAAAGGAACAGATGTGTGGTAGTATTTGGAAACAGGGAAGAGGAAGAAAAGGTTAGGTTCGTAAGACTCGATAAAGATACGAACCTGATGAGAGGAATATTAGGCAAGATTGACCCCGAAGGAGACAAGTGGGTAAAAGAAATTGAGGAAGTAAGGAGGATAGGGCCTTATAAGAAAGGGGAAACAAGACCAATGAGAGTCAAGTTTACATCAGAAAGTGTAATAAATGAGATACTTAACCCCTTAAATGCGGATCGTCGCGTTTGCGACGCTCGGCGAAAAGGACATAATGGCGGATCGTCGCGTTTGCGATTCTAGTAAATTTTGAATAACCGCGGGCAGGCAGGCTCCAGCTGGTATTGTCTATCAGTACCACCACCCTCTAGCTACAACTAGCATACTTTACCTTTGTACTACTGACCTCAGTTGTTGCCAAGTATCGCGTTTTCCCCCCGTCCCCCCCCCCCACCACAGCCCGGCCAGCCTGGCTGTGATACATGGCAGCGCTCTGAGCGCTCAGAACTGTAAATCTGCGCTCTCCTCTCACAAGCAGTTTATGCTACTAGGAAACGCTTGTTTCTCCAGTTGTAACACTAGCTTTTTTTCTCACGGTTTGCCCCTGTTTAGCGTCAGTTTACTGCAGGCTTTCAAAGTGACATTATGGCGAGTTCTAGCTCTTCCCAGTCAGTGCAAGCGGCCGACAGGAACGAGAATAAAGTGGCGGGCGTAAGGCAGAATAAAAAGCGCGCCGTGGTGATCTTTTGGGAAGTAATATGATTGAAAATAATGTAGTATACATGATTTTAGCTGTGAAAATGGAAATGTTTGTTGAGTGACGGGAAGACCACCGCCACAGTGCATGTCGGCCGTACACTCCGTTGATTTTAGCCTTATTTTCAGTGCTTATTGTACAAATACGGAATCCTAACTACCTTTACATTGTAGTATAAAGTTTACTGTGACAGAATGAGGCTGTGGTAGAGGGGAAACCGGGTTGCTGGAGGTGTGAAAGTGAAGATTTGGTTACCCAACTTTGCAAGTCTCCACAAGTCCTTGGGTAGTCCACGAAGGCTCAACACCTGTCTCTGGAGAAAGCTGAATGTAAGTACTATCTGCCATACCAAGTATAATGTTCTAGGGTTAATCTCTGATTTTTGGCGAATATTTTCCTACAGGTACTCAGACCGCGATACAACCCCGCCACTCGGGGGGGAACGACTGTACACGGCCGCGTTTAAGGGGTTAAAGTGACTTGGAAATTAAGCAAAGAGGCAGGGATGGAAAATATTATAATAAGAAAAGATCTGAATGAAGAAGAAAGAGAAGTTTTAAAATCATTAAAGGAAGAAGTAAAGGAAAAAAATGATAAGAGGACAGAGGAAGAATGTAATACTTTTTTTTGGAGAGTATTGGATATGAAAGTAAGGAAATGGTATTTAAGGAAATAGAAGTGAAGGAAACTAAGGGGGATGGCTGTGAAAGATCAGAAGTTGAGGAAGTAGTACGGACAGAGAGTAGGAGAGAAGAGGGTATTAAAAACGTCAAAAATAATTTGAAGGTGATATATACTAATGTTGATGGTTTCATATCGACAAGGATCGAAATTAACGATTTCTTGAGAGAACATGAACCTGATGTCATGTGCTTTGTAGAGACCAAATTAAGAGAAGATATTGATGTTCATTTGGGAGATGGTAAATACAAACTGTGGAGAAAAGACAGAAAAGAAAAAAAGGGAGGAGTGATGATAGCAGTGAAGAACAACATAAATGTAGATACTGTGGAAATGGGAGAAGGCAGGGCTGAAGTGATATATATGAAATTAGAAACTGGAGAGAATGTTAAGAGAGATATGGCGGTAGTGTATGTTCCCCCAAGGACGAGAGCATGGAAGGATGACGAATACCATGAGATGTTGTCAGATATGCAAAAAATACCGTATTTCGCGGCATGTAAGACGCACTTTTTTGTCTCAAAGTTATATTAAAATATCCCCATGCATCCTGCACGCTAGACTGAGGCAGGTTAGTTTGGCTCCATTGAGAAGAAACTCATAAAGATGATCATCTCACTGCTTAGCAACCACAGGAGTTTTCTACAGTATGCAGATTTGATTTGATTTTTAAAAATAATATACACTAGTGTGTATATGCAGCAGATTAAGAAACACGCGAGATCAGAAACACACAAAACTTTCGCGGGTTTGTTTACAGCTCAACTGGCTAACATCGTGAAGATATTTAGCGGTTTAGCAGTTTAGCATCCACACTATTCCAGCAAGCTAACGTACATGATCACTGGTGAACTGTCTGCTAACCTTCTGAAAGGCAATCATGACCACTTTGCTTGCCATCCATTCACTAACTAGCAAAGCAATCATACTGGAGAGATGCTGGCTAGTGAAACTGCCAAGTCATCAAAACAGACTTTCGTCACATATGGAAATTCAATAACCCTAATTAGGTCAGTTACTTTTGTGACATTTTGTGAGTGTATATATGCAGCAGATATTAAAACACGCAAGTTCCAGAACACAAAGCATTCACTGTTTGTTTTCAGCTCAACTGGCCAATACCGTCAAGGGGTTTAGCGGTTTAGCAACTTAGCAGGTTAGCGTCTAGCTTACACCCTCCTCTAGCAAGCTAACATGCTCACTGGTGAACTGTCTGCTAACCTTCTGAAAGGCAATCATAACCACTTTGCATGCCATCCACTTACTAACTAGCAAAGCAATCATACTGGAGAGATGCTGGCTAATGAAACTGCCAAGTCATCAAAACAGACTTTCGTCACGTATGGAAATTCAGTAACCCTAATTAGGTCAGTTACTTTTGTGACATTTTGTGAGTGTATATATGCAGCAGATATTAAAACACACAAGATCAAGAACACAAAGCATTCACTGTTTGTTTTCAGCTCAACTGGCAAATACCGTCAAGGGGTTTAGCAGTTTAGCAACTTAGCAGGTTAGCGTCTAGCGTGCACCCTACTCTAGCAAGCTAACATGCTCACTGGTGAACTGTCTGCTAACCTTCTGAAAGGCAATCATAACCACTTTGCATGCCATCCACTTACTAACTAGCAAAACAGTCATACTGGAGAGATGCTGGCAAGCGAACCTGACAAGTCATCAGAATTGATTTTTGTCGCATATGGAAATTCAGTCACCCTCATATGGTTGGCTTCTCTTAGTGACATTTTGTTTCATGCCTGACAAGAGTATCATAGAAGTGAACAGTCTTATTATACCAATAGCGAAAAACAGGAAAAACAGTTATAACGTTAAACAGTACTGAAGTTACAGCTTCACTTTTTCAGCCAAGTGAAGTACTTCAGCAATGTCTGTGCAACTCAGGGCACACCCAATTACAGTATTTTGTTATGAAAATAGGATAAAATTCAGTGAGTAGCATAACTGATACAATATCTGAAATAGCGTGCCTGACGGGCATTCATATCAGCGTCCGCCATTTCTGCTGTATTCTTAACAGACGAAGCGATCAGAATGATTGACAACGTTCACTCTCTGCATCTCGGCTGCCTAAGCAAAGCTCTCATGATCGGCAGTGGCGATCATTTAGGCCGTAACGTCCAAATTGGTTAGGTTAGGTTAGGTTAGGTTGTAAAGTCGTTTGCCATTTTGGACGTTACGGCCGAAACGACCAGAATCCTAAGGTGTGGGTGAGAGTTTGGTGTGGGTGTAGTTAAGGAAGTAGGAGTGGGAAGAGTCAGGCTAGGGAACTGATAATCCGCTTATTATAATCCCTTCAGCCCAGCAATGTATTTTATAGGGTAGTTTATTCATGCTCGCCATATGATTTTATTCAGTTCAAGAAACATATACTGAGGAGGTTAATGTGGGCTGTATCAAATGCCCCAAGTCTGAATATCGCCTGTGCTCAGTTAAAACGATTGCCAAGTTAAATTCGTATGAAGTGTGGTATAAGCAATTCAGTGGATGGTACTGAGGACCATTTACTGTATGAGAGTGACAGTGAAACATTGATGATGACCGTGGTGATGACTTCCAGTGATGCTTCAGGACTTGGGGAAAGTAGTGATGAATTCTCAGGATTTGAAGACGAGTGAAATTTTCACCATGTCAGTAATATGAAGTGAATATAGGTTTTAGGTGATCATGACAGATGCAACCAAGGAAAATTTAGAATCAGTGGTGCTGTACACCTTTAGTCTTGCACTGACGATGTTTGGATGAATAAATTGTTTGAGATGTTTCATGTCCTTAAGTGATGATATTTATATTGAACAACCAAATACATTTTGATGTTTTTGGCATATAATAAAGCCACTGGGTACTCCAAAACGGACTGATGTAAATGTTTCAGAGGCGAGCGAATGTTGCATGTGGTGTGTACATGTGTGCATGTGTGTGTGTGTACCATAGTGACTAGGAGGAAGCAGTGTTAAGACCACAAATGGATGTTTTCACAGTACTCGAAAGTTTTGAGATGGATGTCTGTTTTTAGCAAATTCTGATAAGAGAAATATGCATTTTTAATTGTTGATGCTGCAAGGAAAACAGCTGACAGTAAGGGAGTGATACTGGGAGAAGAGGGTAGAGACAGTTGTCTAGTGCTTGGTATGCAGCAGTGTTGCTAAGGGATAGTTTCACCATTCTCGACATGTTTTGAGATGAATGTCTGTTTTTAGTAAATTGTGATCAGTGAAGAACGTATTTTTAACTGTTGATGCTGCAAGGGAAACATCGCAGACAGTGAGGAAGTGATACTGTGAGGAAGGGGTAGAGACTGCTGTCTAGCGACTGGGAGGCAGCAGTGTTACTAAGGTGTAACAATGGATGTTTTCACCATACTCAGTATGTTTTGAAATGAATGTCTATAGTAAATTATGATCAGTGAAGCATGCATTTTTAATTGTTGATGCTGCAAGGCAAACATAGCTGACAGTGAAGGAGTGATACTGAGAGAAGAGAGTAAAAACAGCTGTCTATCCTGTTCCCAAGCAGCCTTGCTATATTGAACTTTGGTTGTGAAACATTGTAATTTGTGTATTTACAAGTGCTACTTTTTATATTATTTGTGGAGGTAATTACTGGTTAGTTAGAGTGCATGATTAATGATGGTAGTAGTCTGATATTGTGCTTGAGTCAAGGCAATGTGAGGAAATTCCGTAACAGGTGTGGAATATGACGGGGTTCTTTTAGGATAAATGAACTGATGTGAACATTCATTGTACTTTATGTTTTCGTCAGCGAATGAAAGAACAGAGTTTATTGACTTCATTTGTGGTTTTAAATTCATAAAATAATAAAAACAGTGTTTATATCAGTTTACTGATACATATTTATCAACAAAGTTGAGATGGCCTCGTGGTTTGAAGTCACGTTTTGTTAAGACGGGGTTTTGTTTTCTTTTCTCTTTTCCTGTATAATTCTTTGTACATAAAAGAAGAAACTAAAGGATGATGAGCAGTACTGAATAGATTCTGAAAGGTGAGTGTGTATCTAAGTGATAGTGGCTCATATCAGTTACGTTTTGTCAAGAAGGGGCATTGTTTTCTTTTCCTGTACATTCTTTGTATATAAAAAAAAGAAACCAAAGGCTGATGATCAGTAATGAATAGATTCTGAAAGGTGAGTGTGTATCTGTGTGGTAATGGCTCTTATCAAGAAACCTTACTGCAGTCTTGGTTGGGGCAAACTTTTTTTTCACAGAACTGCACTGCCAGAATTAGGGTGAGTCTTTCACAATGCTGCGTCTTACATGCCGCGAAATACGGTAATTGAGAAAAGCAATAATATAATTTTGATGGGTGACTTTAACTGTAAAGAGGTGAACTAGGAGGAATGGTACACGGGAGGCGGCGAGGATTCGTGGGGCACTGTGTTATTATATATAATAATGAATAATGTGATGACGCAATGGGTCAAAGAAGAGACACGGTTTCGAGGTGAGGACACACCAGCAAGGTTAGATTTACTGTTCGCCAAAGAACCCGATGTAATAGAATCATTGAAATATCTCTGTCCTTTAGGAAAAAGTGATCATGTGGTCATTGGGTTCCAGATGTTAAGAGACTCAAGAGACAAGCTTCATAGACAGGGAAGATACAACTTTGGGAAAGCAAATATTACAGGATTGAGAAACTTTATTGAAAATGTGGATTGGAGAAAATTCAGAGACACGAGAGATACAGAGGAAGTGGGATATCTTTCTAGACCTCTATAATTTGGGAGTGGAAAAATTTGTACCAAGAGTAAGAGGGAAACGAAACAGGAAAAAGGAATGGTTTAATAGAAGGTGTATGATAGCAAAAAAAGAAAGAGATAAGGCGTGGAACAATTGAAGAAAGAGAGGTAACAACAGAACAAAGGAAGAATATAAAAGAACAAGAAATGAATACACAAGAATACGTAGAGAAGAAGAAAGGAATTTTGAAAAAGGTATAATAGACAAATGCAAGGATGAACCCAAACTGTTTTATAGATTTGTTAATGGCAAACTGAGACAAAAGGAAGGAATCACCAAACTGAAAGTAGAAGGAGAGGTCTTTAAGGATGCGGCAATGCAAGCAGAAATAATGAACAAACGTTTCCAGTCAGTTTTCACTAAAGAAAAGGAGCTTGTGGAAGGGGATGGAGTGATTAGTAATGTTCCGGTGATGAAAGATATAAAAGTGGAGGTACAAGAAGTGTATAAATTACTGTAAACTCAAGATGTAAGGAAAGCCCCAGGACCTGATGGAATTTCTAATTGGGTACTGAAGGAATGCAGAGAACAACTGGCAGATAAAATTCACAGTTTAATCGTATGCTTACTGGAAGAGGGGAAAGTGTCACAAGAATGGAAGAGGGCAAATGTGGTACCAATTTACAAGGGAGGAAACAGGGAAGAACCCCTGAATTATAGACCAGTGTCTCTAACCAGCATGGTCGCAAAATTGTGTGAGAGAATCCTGAAAGACAGATGGATAAAATATCTGGAAGAGATGAATATTTTGGCAGAATGTCAGTTTGGATTCAGAAGTGGAAGGTCGTGTGTTTCCAACTTGTTGAGCTTTTACTCAAGAGCAATTGACGTGGTACAGGAGAGAGATGGTTGGGTGGATTGTGTGTACTTAGACTTAGAGAAGGCCTTTGACAAGGTACCTCATAAGAGACTAATGTGGAAACTAGAATATATAGGAGGACTAAAGGGGAAACTTCTGGAATGGATGAGAGACTTTTTGAGAGACAGACAAATGAGGACAGTAATAAAGGAAAAGATGTCTGGATGGAGGGAAGTAACAAGTGGAGTCCCTCAAGGCTCAGTGTTGGCGCCAGTAATGGTCCTGATTTACGTAAATGATATGGTAGATGGAGTGAACAGTTATGCAAGTCTGTTTGCTGATGATGTAAAGATCTTGAGGAAGGTAGAGGTTGAGAAGGATTGTAAAATACTGCAGGAAAATTTGGATAAGATACACAATTGGAGCCGGACGTGGGAAATGAAATTTAATGTAAAGAAATGTAAAATATTGGAAATGGGTAAAAGTACCAGGAGGCCATCACTGAATTATTTGTTGGGTAATGAATTAATCACAAAAAGGAGAGAAGAGAAAGATTTGGGAGTGCTGGTCCAAGATAGTTTGTCACCAGAAAAGCACATTAACAAGATAGTTGGAGAGACTTATAAACTCTTGACTAACATAAGAGTAGCATTTCATTATATGGATGAGGAGATGATGAAAAAATTGATAGTGGCCATGATCCGCCCCAGGTTAGAATATGCAGCGGTAGTGTGGTGCCCACACAAAAAGAAAGATATGAACAAGATTGAGAGAATACAAAGAACAGCAACCAAGATGGTCCCCAGTCTGACAGACCTGTCATACAGAGAGAGGCTGGAAAAACTGGATTTGCCTTCCTTAGAGGAAAGGAGAAAGAGGGAAGACATGATTGCAGTGTTCAGGACCATGGTGGGAGTAGATAAAATTGACAAAGGAGATCTGTTTGTATGGGATAAGAAAGCAACAAGAGGACACGGAATGAAATTGAAAAAGTCAAGCTGCATGAAGGATATCAAGAAATATAGCTTTCCTTACAGAAGTATAGACTTATGGAATAGCCTGGACAAAGAGATCATCCAGTCTAAAAACTTAAACGAGTTTAAAGCTAAATTTGACTTATTGAGAAACAGCGACGGAAACCCACGAGCATAGTACTGTACATTCCGTGTATGTCACAATTAGGTATATTAGGTAAATACTTAAATATTTGGAACGACTTAGACAAAGAGATGGTGCATGAGAAAAACATTCATGTGTGTAAAGGTAGACTTGATAAATGTGGATATGGAGACAGGACAACACGAGCATTGCTCAATTCCTGTATACCACAAATAGGTAAATAGGTAAATACACACACACAGGGAAACACATGCACGCACACGCTTAGTCACTATCCTCCATCCACCCTGTACAGAACCTCAAATGCCCTACAAGAACATCTGCACCTAACCCGTGCATTTGATTTTCTTTTTTATTTTGTCAATTTTTGAATAAATTGTGTACTCGTTCATACATTTTTTATTTTTACTTGTTGCTATCATCCAATTTGACCCTGATTACAATGTAATGTAACCCAAAAATACTCTTCAGTTCATTAGTTATATATTTCTTGTTTGAGGATTTTTTTTAGGAAGGTTAGATAGGTGACCTAGCTGTCCCTGCAGAATACTTTAAATTTTTCACATAAACAGTTAACTTCATACTTCAACGTTTCACACTTCACTCGGTTTTGGCGGAACATACCTCCGTCGAAGTACTGTATGAGGAAAGACTGTATAATCTTAGTTGTATCAGAATGTAGTTAAGTTGAATTTGGGGGGGACTTTTTCAAGGCTTGTCTGACATTATTCATTTTTCCCATAAGGTTTTTTGTTTGTCCAGTACGGATTTAATCCAGTTTGGTAGTACTGTCTGACAAAAATATCGTACTGGATGCAAGGTTACTGTATATACATATATACAGTACTTATATATATATATATATATATATATATATATATATATATCTATCTATCTATGTCTGTATCTGTATATATCTATATATATATATACATTTGGAGGAGTAGATTGTAGCACCAGTCGAGCAGGGTAGTACTCCCAAGGTGGATGGAAAGCTGATGACAGGGAGAGCTGGAGCTCCCGTTTCATCAGCCCTCAGGACTAGGTCCCGACCGTCCCCCTTTGCTGAACTTTTTCAGTGTCTCAGTAACACAGAGAGTAGGCCAGCATGCTCTCCAATACAAATTTCTCTAACTATCAACACCAAACTACATGCATAGTACACACCACACTTCCTTTTCCAAAATTAAAAAAAATCATGGCAGCAACACACATGGCCTTGGAGTCCCCAGGGGGGGGGACCATAAATGCCCCCATCTTCTGCCTCTCTCGTGGTGACTACCCGAGATCCCTGGAACCACTGTCTGACTCTCTTCTTCATTTCTGCAACATTCACGACCTGGCCTCTAACTTTCACTCTGTTGAGCACCACCTCTCCTTCTCTAAACCTCACCATCTTTTTCTAACTGAGACTCAGCTGTCTGAGGCAACTGACAGCAGACCCTTTTCTGTATCCTCCTACTTTCTCTATACTCATTTCAAAGCCAAAGGTGGCTGTTGTGTATATATACGCAACAACTTATCATGCTTTCGTGTTCCTGAACTTGATTCTCCTGAATTCTCTACACTCTGGCTTCATCTTTCCTGTCATTCTCTGACTAAATATATCTGCGCTTTTTACTTATTTCCTAATTCTGCTGACTATCAAAAATTCTTTGACTATCATACTTCTACAATGGAATGCATTCTATCCATTTCTCCTTTCTCTGAAATCTGCGTTCTAGGAGATTTCAATTCAATGTTCACCACCACCTTTGGCTCTCCTCTCCTTTCACTGAACCACCTGGTGAACAAGCCTACACCTTTTCTATCCTTAATGACGTAGAGCAGCTTGTACAGCACCCTACCCATATCCCTGACCGCCTTGGAGAGAGCTCCAACATACTTGACCTCTTCCTTACAACTAATCCTTCTGCTTACACTGTTAATCTTTTCTTTCCGTTGGGCTCCTCCGATCACAACCTTATCACCTTAACCTGTCCTGTTGCTCTGGTATGGCCTGCGGACCCTCCAAAGAAATGTTGTCTGTGGCACTTTGGAGCTGTGGATTGGGAGGCCCTCAGGCAGTACTTCTTTGATTTTCCCTGGAATGATTATTGCTTCCGTGGCCAGGAGCCATCTGGGTGTGCCTTTCGCATTACAGAGGTTTTTCTCTCGGACATGGTAGCATACATTCCTTTCTCATATCCTTTGACTAATGCAAGAAAGCCTTGGTTTAATCACGGATGTTCTAATGCTCTCCGCAACAAGGAGAGGGCCTACAAAAGGTACTAGAGCCAACCCATCCCTGAATCACATCTTTTATACGTTTCTGCCTGGAATTACAGTTATTCCTGTACTTTCCGGACGCCCACTTTCCGGACATCCCCACTTACTGGATATTGTAGGCCTGGACCTTCGGAACTCAAAAATGGCCAAAAAAAGAAAAAAATCCCCCCCAATATCCGAATTTTTTAGCACCCATAATTTGAAATTGCCGCGCGGTGCCAAACAGCTGTTACACCACGGACCCTCCCCCCTTCCTTCCTCCCCCTCCCCCCTCCCCTGTCAGGGTTGCCATTTGGTATTTTTCACTACCAAATGTGGGCCAGTTTGGTCATGAAATATTCGTTTGGTAATGAATCAGAGTAATGCATTACCAAACGGATTCTTCACATATATGAGGATACACAGGATGGAGATGGTGGATTGTTTGCTCTCTCTGAATAATCGGCTAACATACATAGCGTGAAAATAATCATTCATTCATTCATTCATTGCCAGATGCCATGTATCCCAGATGGGGTGGCCAATGGCTTAGAGTTAATTGTTTTACAGGGAGGGGCACTAATCCTCCACCAACCCCACTTGACATGTAGGGATGCCAACAGCATCTGGTGTTCCCAGGCGGTCACCCATCCAAGTACTAACCAGACCCAACGTTGCTTAACTTCGCTGATGCTGTTAATTATAAGAAGAGTGATTACATGTATTTCCACTTGTATATATAATTAGTGAAGAATAAATGCTAACTTTACGAATTTGGTAATGAAGAGTTAAATTTAGTAGTGAAAATTAAGGAGTTTGGTAATGTGGCCTTTGCGATCTGGCAACTGTTTCCCCCTCACGAACACCCAAACAGTTATTGCCTAACTTCAATCGCGAGTGGTAGCTTATCGTAATGGAAGCCACACGTGCTCATTTTTTTGTGAATAAACAGTGAATAAACTGCAATACCTCACCACTAGACCACACGGGAATTTACAGTGTTGTGCAGTGTTAAGAAATTAGAATTTAGAGTGCAAAGGATTAACTGTGGAGTGCAAACCTGACGATTGAAACTTCCTGTTGAAACTGGGCTTATGCAATTAACAATGTGCAGTGTTAAATAGTTATAACTCACAGTGCAAAGAATTACTGTAAGTGTAGCACAACACTGGATTACTGTACGTGCTTCAAGAGCATTTTCACCACTGCCAAAACCTTACAAAAGGCGGCCACAAACGTGCTGTAAGTACCCTGGCTGAGGTACTTCTAATTCCTCATTCTTTGGTTCCTTTTCATTTATTTCATGCTTTATGTCCATTATTGGTGTGAACAGGGTCTTAAATAGGTTTAAATAGATGCTATGCATGTCCGATAGGGGATTATTCAGGTGGCTTTCAAAGTTAGGCTGGGTTAAGGTCCTTAATTACCAGTCTAGGAGCCAGGTGCCCACTTTCCAGACATGCCTTTGGCTCTGTTACATCGGATAGTGGAGGGATTACTGTATCCTAAATCTGTTCTTCGCCCTGCTAAAAATAATTTCATCCATACTAAATGCTCTCAACTCTCTAACTCAAATTCATCCTGCTCCTTCTGGCACCTTGCCAAAAACCTTTCTAACAACTTTATCTCATCATCCTTCCCTCCTCTTTTCTACTCTGATGGTTCTGTACCTATTTCTTCTACTGTTAAAGCAGATCTCTTCACTCAGACTTTCTCCTCCAATTGCACCTTAGACGATTCCAGTGCTGTTCCTCCATCACTTCCCCCCTCTGGCTTCCACATGACTGACATTAAAATTTCTTCAGCTGATGTATTTTCTGCCATCACAGGCCTCAGTACTAATAAGGTATATGGGCCTGATGGAGTCCCTCCTGTTGTTCTCAAGAACTGTACTTCTGTGCTTACACCCTGCCTAGGCAAACTCTTTCACCTTTGTCTATCAACTTGTACCTTTCCTTCTTGCTGGAAGTTTGCTCTCATTCAGCCAGTCCCAAAGAAGGGTGACCATTCCCAACCCTCTAACTATCGTCCAATTGCTTTAACATCCTGTACAGTAATCCCTCCAATATCCGACGTAATAGAGCCATAGGCAGGTCCGGATAGTGTTCCTGTCCGGATATTGGGCCCCAGCTTATGGACTTGTACTTATGGACCTTAACTCAGAGAAACACCTATACAACTCCCTCTGGACATGCATAGCACCTATTTAAGACCCAGATCACACCAATAAGGCACATAAAAGACTGAAATAAATGCAAAAGAAGCATAAAATGAGGTTTTTGAGGTAGGTTCATGCAATATTCAACATTCTGGGTACTTACAAGTCCCTGGCTCATGGACTGGTAGTTATGGACCCTAACCTAGCCTAACTCAGAAAAATACCTTCCTACTGCACATGCATAGCACCTAAGACACAGCATATTCACACCAATAAGGGACATAAAAGAGTGAATTGAGGTGTTTGAGGTAAGTATAGTATGGAAAATACAGTAAAGTACAGTATGAAACATTCTGCCTACCTACAGGAAGTCCATGACCATCTCGATGAATAACCGCCTCCTCTCAGACTCTGACAGTAAGAAGGATTTCCTGAAGCACTTGCAGTACACTGTTCAATCAAGTCTTGCACTGAACTAGTCATTCGCACTCGGAAGTCCGTTCTCTTCTCAGTGCGCACTCTTGTCTAACTTGTGCTCCATTGTAACTTACTAAGTGTTGCACTCTGCACTTTAACTTTTCCCACTCTTCTAAGCATTTTCTAAAGCAAAAACACACGTCTATTTACGTTAAATTTAGTTCAAAAATTGTCTTTTCACTCACAACTGTAAATCTTTAACACAACGCACTTTTTTTTTCAATGCAGAACACTGTAAATTCCGTGAGGTCTAGTGGAGAAGTTCTTGGCGTCTATTCACTGTCAGAGTCCGAAAGTATCACTGGCAGGTGACCTAGAGGTGCGTTGCTGGGTCATGGTGATGGCGTACCCACTGCAGACGACTCTGAAGATAGACGCAAACTCACGTCAAGCAGTGACTCCACTGTGGCTGATGTGCTGGTCTGTGGCTCGGAGCATGAGGGCCTGTCTTGGGGAGGCAACGGAGTAGAGCAGGGCTGGGCACAGCGGGGGTCACGGGCCTGAAAAAACTGTCAATCGTTGATTGACGCAAGGAACGATGATTCTGACGATTGATGATGTGCTGCCTGAAAGCATGCATTTCCTCCACAAGTCCCAAGGGCCCCATCTCCCTGTCGCAGTCTGGATGTTCCAGGTAGTCGAGAACAAACTCTAGGTGTTCCCGGAGTGCACTCAGCTTGGGGATGGCTGGAGTTGTAATCATGTTGAGAGGAGTCCGCATCATTGTCGCCGTCCTCGTCGGAATCTTCAAGCTGGGTACTGACACCTGCAGCCGAAGATGCGATCTCGATATCAGACAATGTCTGATACCCAGGATCGCCCTCGTCGTCATCCAACCACTCACGCACATCGTCCACATCAACATCGTTGCCATGCGTACGTAGACGTGCATGGAAGTCATCCACGTCAAAACCTAGGAAATCGTACTCCACATCCGTTCCAAGAAGCAGACGAGACCAACCATTTTCTAGAGTCTTCACAGGGACTTCCTTCCATGCACTGGCCCAGTTGTAGATTGCAGACTTGATGTTGTAGCGGTGAAGGTTTTCCAAAGTCCGCTGGCCTCACGTGTCCCGTCCCTCCCTGCGCTCGTCCTCGTCCTCGAGAACAACCATCACCTCGTCCAGGAACTTCTTTCGGTATAGGCGCTTTGTTGCCACGATCACTCCTTGGTCCATTGGTTGGATGAGAGCAGTCGTATTAGGTGGCAGAAACATGCACCTAATGCGGCCATTCTCAGCCACCAAGTCCTTGTCGCACAGGTGGGCAAGTGCATTGTCGAGGAGAAGGAGGGCCTTTACCTGGTTGCGCGGGATTCTCGGTGTCTCCGTCTGGTAATGTATGACCTCCTTGACGAAGTGGCGGTGGAACAAGTCTTTGAAGATCTGGGCTGTAAACCATGCCTTCAAAGAATGGTACCAGACGACAGGAAGGACATCCATCACCCCACGAAGACACCGAGGCTGCTTTGCACGGCCAACAATAACGGGCTTAAGCCGGTGCATGCTGTTAGCATTGGCACAGCACAAAGCAGGTATCCATTCCTTGGAGAGCTTGCGGCCAGGTACACGCTTCTCCATCTCCTCGGCTAGAGTGTTCGTTGGCAAAGAGCGATAGAATAAACCAGTTTCATCAGCATTGTAGACTTGACCGAGGGTGAGGCCCTCCCTGTTGATCAAGCCCTTCACCTTGTGACGAAACTCAACTCCATCCTCGTTAGCGTCCAAAGCTTCGCCATGAGCTTTACGGTTGGTAAGGCCATGCCGTAACTTGAACGCGAAGAGCCAACCCTTGGATGCCTTGAAGTCTAGGGCGTCGTGAAGCCTTGCGAACTTCTCAGCAGCAGCCTTCAGCTCCGTACCACGTACCATCACACCAGCAGCATGTTGCTGTCGATACCAAATCAATGTGGATTGGTCGACTTCAGCAAACTTGGGAGTAAACATCACCTTCCTCTCCACGTTGCGTTTGCTTCTCGACGAGAAGTCAGCCGTGTACTGCATGAGTTTGTCTCGGGATCTCTTAATATCAAACATAGTAGATTGGGCCAGGTTGAACTCGCGGAGGATGCTGGAAGAAGACCACCCCGCATCTACTTTCTCCAATATCTCCCGTTTCTTCTCCAGAGCCAACACCACTCTCTTCCTCTTCTCAGGTAGCGGGGCCATCATCACACACACAAAGGAGAGGACGAGAGCAGCAGGAGTGCCTGCAGCAGGTAAGGCACCACCACAAAAGCGAGCACGTGGGCAGCCATGACAACGAGCGTGCACTTACGACGAGAGACAGGCGGAAAATGAGGAGGATGCAGGGGCGCTCTAGCAGACGTCGGAGGAATGACGCGCCACAACAAAGCTGTCCCGCGCCCCGCATGCCAAGTTCAAATTACCGGTAGGAATTTTTTTTTTTTTTTTCTCTATTATTGCAGTTTTCGGACCATTTTGGGAATATTGGATCCCGGGACGATTATGTCCGGTTAGTGGGGATGTTCGGATATTGGGCGTTCGGATATTAGAGGGATTACTTTAAAAGCTTTCAAGTCAGTTCTTAATAGAAAAATTTTAAAGCATCTTTCCTATCACAACCTTCTTTCTGATCGTCTGTATGGGTTCCGTCAGGGACACTCCATCGGCAATCTTCTCACCTACCTCTGAGACTCCTGGTCATCCTCCTTTCAGGACTTTGGTGTAAGCTTTGCCATTTCACTTGACATCTCAAAGGCTTTTGATCGAGTCTGGCATAAATCTTTAATTTCAAAACTGCCCTCTTACAGTTTCTTTCCTTCTATCTATGCCTTCATCTCTAGCTTCCTTTCTGGTCGTTCTGTAGCCGCTGTTGTAGATGGCCATCATTCTTCTCCTAGATCTATTAACAGTGGTGTTCCTCAGGGCTTTGTCCTATCACCAACTGTCTTCCTTTTATTCATCAATGACCTTCTAAGCTGTACATCTAACCCTATCCACTCATACGCTGATGACTCCACCCTTCACCTTTCCATTCGGTTCCCGCATTGTCCATCTCAGCAGTTACTTCAACAAGCAAGGGATGAGGCTGTGGCACACCTAATGTCTGACTTGGCTCATATCTCTGACTGGGGTAAAAATAATCTTGTTGTTTTTAATGCACCAAAGACTCAGTTTTTACACCTATCAATCCATCAAAATCTTCCACAGGTATACCTACTAATGTTTAATAACAATCAGCTTAATCCTGCATGATCCATGAACATGCTTGAGGTTTCATTTACTCGAGACTTACCTTGGAAAGATCATACCACATATCTTGTAAAATCTGCTTCCAAGAGATTAGGTGTGCTAAGCCGATTCCATTCCTTCTTTACCCTTGCACAATTGTTGACTCTGTACAGGGGTTTTATCTGCCCTTGTGTGGAGTACAACTATCATGTGTGGGGAGGCTCCCCACATACAGCTCTTGTCAATAGGGTGGAGTCAAAGGCTTTTTGTCTCATTAACTCTCCTCCTCTTACTGACTCCCTTCGACCTCTGTCTCTTTTCCGCACTGTTGTATCTTTATCTCTTTTCTATCGCATCTTCAATGGTCACTGCTCCTCTGAACTGTCTGCATGCATTCCTCCACCTCTACAACGGGCAAATAGCACCAATCTAGGAGCAAACTCTCATCCCTTTTCTGTTCAACTCTCTAATGCAAGAGTTAACCATTACTCCCAGTCCTTCATTTACGCAACAGGTGAACTCTGGAACTGTCCCCCTCTGTCTGTATTTCCTACTTCCTATGATATCCAGTCTTTCAAACGCAGTGTGTCCAGGCATCTCGAAATGATCAGATCTTGAATTTGGCCCCCTCTTGTATTTTGTTTTTCTCATGGAGGGAACAATTTTGCGGGTTTGCGGCCTTTGGTTCCTTCTTCACATTAAAATATATATATATATATAATTCATCATCATCATCATCATCCGGACCTCTTTCCCACCCTGTGGCAGGGTAAGGAGTAGCAATCTCCAGACAGCCCAAATTTGCCCAGTCCAATGGCCACGCTTCCATTTGCTCACCATTAAGGCCCCGGAATCCTGGCTCTATCTGATATGCCAAAAACATTCTTCACATTCTATAACATCACATAAATGTATCTGACAGAGTCAGTTGGGACTCTGTACCATTAATATATGCATATATATACTGTATATATATGTATACCGTATTTCGCGGCATGTAAGACGCAGCATTGTGAAAGACGCACCCTAATTCTGGCAGGGCAGTTCTGTGAAAAAAAAGTTTGCCCCAACCAAGACTGCAGTAAGGTTTCTTGATAAGAGCCATTACCACACAGATACACACTCACCTTTCAGAATCTATTCATTACTGATCATCAGCCTTTGGTTTCTTTTTTGATATACAAAGAATGGTACAGGAAAAGAAAACAATGCCCCTTCTTGACAAAACGTGACTGATATGAGCCACTATCACTTAGATACAACACTCACCTTTCAGAATCTATTCAGTACTGCTCATCATCCTTTAGTTTCTTCTTTTATGTACAAAGAATGATACAGGAAAAGAGAAAACAAAACCCCATCTTAACAAAACGTGACTTCAAACCACGAGGCCATCTCAACTTTGTTGATAAAAATGTATCAGTAAACTGATCTAAACACTGTTTTTAATATTTTATGAATTTAAAACCACAAATGAAGTCAATAAACTCTATTCTTTCATTCACTGACGAAAACATAAAATACAATGAATGTTCACATCAGTTCATTTATCCTAAAAGAACCCCGTCATATTCCACACCTGTTACGGAATTTCCTCACATTGCCTGGACTCAAGCACAATATCAGACGACTACCATCATTAATCATGCACTCTAACTAACCTGTAATTATCTCCACAAATAATATAAAAAGGTAGCACTTGTAAATACACAAATTACAATGTTTTACAACCAAAGTTCAATATAGCAAGGCTGCTTGGGAACAGGATAGACAGCTGTTTTTACTCTCTTCTCTCAGTATCACTCCTTCACTGTCAGCTATGTTTGCCTTGCAGCATCAACAATTAAAAATGTATGCTTCACTGATCATAATTTACTATAAACATTCATTTCAAAACATACTATGGTGAAAACATCCATTGTTACACCTTAGTAACACTGCTGCCTCCCAGTCGCTAGACAGCAGTCTCTACCCCTTCCTCTCAGTATCACTTCCTCACTGTCAGCGATGTTTCCCTTGCAGCATCAACAGTTAAAAATACGTTCTTCACTGATCACAATTTACTAAAAACAGACATTCATCTCAAAACATGTCGAGAATGGTGAAACTATCTCTTAGCAACACTGCTTCATCCCAAGCGCTAGACAACTGGCTCAACCCTCTTCTCCCAGTATCACTCCCTTACTGTCAGCTGTTTTCCTTGCAGCATCAACAATTAAAAATGCATATTTCTCTTACCAGAATTTGCTAAAAACAGACATCCATCTCAAAACATTCGAGTACTGTGAAAACATCCATTTTTGGTCTTAACACTGCTGCCTCCTAGTTGCTATGGTACACACACACACACACACACACACGCACACATGTACACACCACATGCAACATTCGCTCACCTCTGAAACATTTACATCAGTCCGTTTTGGAGTACCCAGTGGCTTTATTATATGCCAAAAACATCAAAATGTATTTGGTTGTTCAATATAAATATCATCACTTAAGGACATGAAACATCTCAAACAATTTATTCATCCAAACATCGTCAGTGCAAGACTAAAGGTGTACAGCACCATTGATCCTAAATTTTCCATGGCTGCATCTGTCATGATCACCTAAAACCTATATTCACTTCATATTACTGACATGGTGAAAATTTCACTCGTCTTCAAATCCTGAGAATTCATCACTACTTCCCCCAAGTCCTGAAGCATCACTGGAAGTCATCACCTCAGTCATCATCACTGTTTCACTGTCACTTTCATACAGTAAATGGTCCTCAGTACCATCCATTGAATTGCTTATACCACACTTCATACGATTTTAACTTGGCAATCGTTTTAACTGAGCACAGGCGATATTCAGACTTGGGGCATTTGATACAGCCCACATTAACCTCCTCAGTACATGTTTCCTGAACTGAATAAAATCATATGGCGAGCATGAATAAACTACCCTATAAAATACATTGCTGGGCTGAAGGGATTATAATAAGCGGATTATCAGTTCCCTAGCCTGACTCTTCCCACTTCTACTTCCTTAACTACACCCACACCAAACTCTCACCTACACCTTAGGATTCTGGTCGTTTCGGCCGTAACGTCCAAAATGGCAAACGATTTTACAACCTAACCTAACCTAACCTAACAAATTTGGACGTTACGGCCTAAATGATCCATATTGCCGATCATGAGAGCTTTGCTTAGGCAGCAGAGATGCAGAGAATGAACGTTGTCAATCATTCTGATCGCTTCGTCTGCTAAGAATACAGCAGAAATGGCGGACGCTGATATGAATGCCTGTCAGGCACTGCTATTTCAGATATTGCATCAGTTATGCTACTCAGTGAATTTTATCCTATTTTCATAACAAAATACTGTAATTGGGTGTGCCTTGAGTTGCATAGACATTGCTAAAGTACTTCACTTAGCTGAAAAAGTGAAGCTGTAACTTCGTTAGCTTGCTAGAGTAGGGTGTACGCTAGACACTAAACTGCTAAGTTGCTAAACCGCTAAACCCCTTGACGGTATTGGAGTTGAGCTGAAAACAATCCCGTGAATGCTTTGTGTTCTTGAACTTGCATGTTTTAATATCTGCTGCATATATACACTCACAAAATATCACAAAAGTAACTGACCTAATTAGGGTTACTGAATTTCCATACGTGACAAAAGTCTGTTTTGATGACTTGGCAGTTTCACTAGCCAGCATCTCTCCAGTATGATTGCTTTGCTCGTTAGTGAATGGATGGCAAGCAAAGTGGTCATGATTGCCTTTCAGAAGGTTAGCAGACAGTTCACCAGTGATCATGTACGTTAGCTTGCTGGAATAGTGCGGATGCTAAACTGTTAAATTGCTAAACCGCTAAATATCTTCACGATCATCACGATGTTAGCCAGTTGAGCTGTAAACAAACCCGTGAAAGTTTTATGTGTTTCTGATCTCGGGTGTTTCTTAAATCTGCTGCATATACACACTAGTGTATATTATTTTTAAAAATAAAATCAAGTCTGCATACTGTAGAAAACACCTGTGGTTGCTAAGCATTGAGATGATCATCTTTATAAGAGTTTCTTCTCAGTGAAGCCTAACTAACCTGCCTTAGTCTAACGTGCAGGACGCATGGGGATATTTTAAGGTAACTTTGAGACAAAAAAGTGCGTCTTATATGCCGCGAAATACGGTATATATATATATATATATATACAGGTAAGCCCTCAATTCACGCGAACTTTTTTCACACGATTTCGGTTATCCATGAATTTTTCGTACAATAATTAAAACATAAAATTATAGTATTCAAATAAATAATTTTAATATACAAGAGAAATAAATAAAATATAAAAATGCCTACCTGCTCCCCGTGTGCATACATATATGTATGTATGTGTGTGTGTGTGTGTGTGTGTGTGTGTGTGTGTGTGGGAGGTCGGTCTACCACGCAGTTTGAATCCGACGGTCGAGCCATGCGTGACTCGTGAATTGTTATTTGTGGCTTATTTTTCTGCCTTCTAGTGATTGCTTTCCTTGTCTGCCAACATGGGGCCTAAGCGTAGTGCTAGTGATGCATGTGGTAACACACCAAAACAGACTAGTAAAGTGATGTTGCTGACAGAGAAAGTTAAAGTGTTGGACAAACTTAAGGGAGGAATGTCGGCGATAATTCTCCGTCAGGACGTTTCCCCGTCATTTATTTACATACCAGTTTATTTAGCAAGTACAGTACACTAGTTTTTTACTTATATGAGTTATAAAATCCCCCAGAAAATTAGTTATTAAAGTATTAATTAATAAAAAATAAGTACTGTAAACCCTCATTATACGATGCCTCTTTGTACAATATTTCGCTTATACAGTGTCAAAATTTTAGTACCCTATGCCCACTATACAATGGGAATGATTTGCAACAACGATGGATCATCCACGGCTCAGTGAACAGTGAATGTGCAAATGCAACAAAAACGTCCTCACATTGTCGGCATTAGACCACACACACTTGTCCACCGGTCCAGCCTCATTAGCTAGCCCTGCCCAGCCAGGCAGTTCTGACATTGATGAGTGAGGGCTGTGAGTCCCTGTGACTGTGAGGCCGAGTCGGGACAATTCGCCGTCAGGACGATTCCCCATCATTTATTTACGTATCAGTTTATTTAGCAAGTACACTAGTTTTTTAATTATGTAAGTTATAAAAGTGATGGTGGTTTATTGTTTATATAGTAAATGTAAAATATGGCATCAAATCATGGGCATTAAATGAAAAATAATAATATATTGAATCGTGAATCAGCTGATTTATGATCGATCCTTCATCTTAGCATAAGGCTACATACGAGACATTGGCATTTATATAAATGCCTAATTACCTTAAGTGAACGATCGACATACTTTGGAATTATACAAATAATCTTCATGGTACGTCTATATAAATGTTTCGGGATATTTCGCCATCAAGTCAATTCGCCATCAAAACAATAACAAGGCAATTCGCCATCGGGACTTTTCGTCGTCAGGATGATTCCCCATCGTTTATTTTCATATCAGTTTATTTAGGAAGTACACTAGTTTTTTAGTACTGTACTTGTACCTCTTCAAAGTCGTTTTAAAATATACCCAGGATGTTGTAGTACCAATGGAAATTAATGAAAACAGCTGTGGGTGATGCTAGAACATAATTCTAAGTCAACTACAGCAAGGTAGAAACAAGTTAAATATTGTCTAAAAGTGCAACTTACAAATGTTACCCAAAGCCAATGCTATTGAATGAAAATAGACTTTGATAGATCCCCCTGAAAATTAGTTATTAAAGTATCAGTTAATCAGTAATAAGTATGTTTATAGAATGACGGGGAATTGTCCTGACGGGGAACGTCCATATTATGACGACGAATTGTTGACTTCATGGCGAATTGTCTAGGAACCACATAAACAACCATTGCTTGCTTCAGTAAAGGTAAGATCTACTGTATACTGTAGTTTTCATGCTTTTTTCTCTTTATTCATTATTAATGTGTTACTTTAAATGTTTAAACATAAGGATATTTCATGTATGTGAGTGCTAAGGTGTGTGTATGTGAGAGTTAAGGCACGTCTGGGAACGTATCCCCATTGACTCCATGTTATAATGGGATTGCTATACGATGGATTGCTTTACGATGGGGTTTTCAGGAACAGAACACCATTGTATAATGAGGACCGACCTTCCATACATCAGTTCAAAGGGTGAGAATTTCAATGAATGCTGTGGGGCTTCTCGATAAGCAAACAGAAGAGGAGCAATGAACCGCGGCCATTCCTTTGGCTGTTCGGCGGTCATGCGCCTCAACACCTTCTTGAGAGTCCCATTGAACCTCTCACACAACCCATTACACATGGGATGATACGGCGTAGTTTAAGCCTCGGATGGACAGCAACCTGAACACTTCGTTCATCATTGCTGAAGTGAACTGCGAACCCCGGTCGCTAAAAACCTCCTTAGGGATACCTACATGACAGAACACTTCAATTAATGCCTCAGCAACAGTGACGGCCTCTATATTCCTAAGGGCCACGGCTTCAGGCCACCGTGTGCTGAAATCAACAAAGTGAGGATATACTTTGATCCATCACTAGCCTTAGGGGAGATTGGCCCAACTATGTCAACTGCTACTCTCTCGAACGGTTCAGAGATTATGGGCATTGGTTTCAATGGCGCAGGACGGACACGTCCCCAGTCAGTGGTACGCTGACACACATCACAGGAACGTACGAGCCTCGTTATTTTCCGTCCCATTCCTGGCCAGAAAAAGTCAGCATGGATGCGGTCAGAGGTCTTCTTTTGACCCATGTGACCTCCCATCGCTGAACAATGACCTAATTCAAACACTGCTCGGCGATACTCTGCAGGAACGACAAACTGCAGTCGAACCTCACCCTGGGGTGTCTGTGACTCATGGTACAGCCGTACTCGCTTACGAAGGAACCTGGCTTGTCCTCTCCATGAATACTTAATCACTTTACCCTCCAGCTTCTTATGCACTGAGGCAAGTGTTGAGTCAGTCTGTTGCTCTTGGACAACATATTGACTACGAATCAGATCTTGCGGCGTTGCGACGGTCAACGGAGTGACGCGATTTGGAGCCTTGGCCATGGCTGGTGTTACCGCAGCCAAAGTCTGAGTAGCGTCATGTTCGGTGCAACTATCCTTGACACCAGAAATGTTGCCCATTATAAGGTCAAATAGAGGTTCTGGCATGACAACTGCGAGTGTCGTACCAGTATAAAATGGAGATGCCACCTGGATACATGCCTCAGGGAACAATCTCACTGATCCATCAATAAGGTTTGCATGGATCTTTCGACCTGTGTACTGCTCAGGCCGAACTAAACTATGCTTGACAGAGCAACCTGAGGAACCATTGTCTCTCAGGACCTTCACAGGAATGCCACCCACAAACCCTGGCTGAACAAGGAAGGTACTGTCACCTGTGGGAGGGCCTGTGGAGGAAGCAGCTAGCCACTCGTGAGGCTGCTGAATTGATGCGGCAAACATTGTGCCTTGTGAATTAGAAACTTGAGGGGTCGTACTCACTGCCTGCGGAGATGGAACATTGGCCATCTGTGGAGGGGGGTTCACTGTCACTGTGGGACCAGTGAACTGTGGAGGAGTACCCATACTGGTAGGGACGTGACCACTGTGCTGCTGCTGAGAAATGAAGGCTGCGTTCACTTCCTGCCTCTTTTGAGCTGGTGGTGAAAAAGTTTGTCCCCGACGGTCAGTTGCGTGGCTGATACTGCTGCTGGTTAGGGTACCTGTTGTACCGCTTCCGCTCAGGTTTCTAAGTGTTTTGCCCCTGGTCCTTCCACTGCGGTTTTGGACCTTGGCCATTATTCTGAGAATGGCCTTGTTGCTGGGGTTCAGTCTGAGACGGCTTCCCAGACTTGGCAGTATCTTTTCTGCTGTTCCAGGTGTTTTGCTTACGAGTTTGATACCCGTATGCAGTAAAGAATGCGTCAGCCTTTTCTGCCATTTGGCTGGCATCTTTCGCCTGGCAGATCTTAAGCTGTGCTATGAGCACAGCAGGCCACGACCTCTCTAGCTGTGTACGCAGCATAAGGTCAGTTATCCCCTCACGCGTGGAAGGAGTTTCATCTTTCTCCATCCACTCACCTAAGTAAGCAGTGAGACGGTCAAGGAACTGAACAGCTGTCTCCTTGTCTTTGAGACGAGCTCGCATGAACTGAACTTTGGCGTCATCTACTGTGAGACCATACGCCATAGTGAGTGCAGCTTTCATCATCTCATACGTGAGATTGTCTCCACGAATTCTTTGGAGAATATCGAGGGCAGGGCCCTCAACTAAACTAAGAAATTGGAGCCGCTTAGCTGCCTCATCCAGTTGATACACGTCTGCCATGTCCTCAAAACGAGCTATGTACGGCTCGATTCGTCCGCCTTCCTTGTATGAAGGAAGCTTGATGCGTGGGGTCGCCAGGACATGTGCAGGGAGAACGCTCGTGGAGCATTGACCAACTGCACCAGATGTATCTGAAGCCAAGGAATCTCGCTTGAGCTTCAGCACTTCAAGTTCATGTTTTTTGCGTGCTTCTCGCTCGGCACGTTCGTGTTCTCGTTCTCTGTCTCGTTGTTCACGCTCGTATTCGCGTTCCTTTTTGCGTTCCTTACGCTGTTCTCGCTTGTGTTCGCGTTGGATTCTATGCTCTTCACGAGCATCTTTCTCACGTTCCTGCTCATAATTAAACCGTGAGAGGACGTAGGTTTGTATTTTTTCTGGGTCAGTGAGGCTCATTTCTTTAGCTTCCTGTACATAGACACTGGCTGCCATGGCGCTAATTTACTAAGCAACCGAAACTGAGTACTGACTGCTTCGCAAACGAATGCTAATAACACAAGTAAAGAATACAGACACAAGCTAGCGGTGACCAGTCTTATCTAGTTAACTGGAAAAGAATAAAGCAAAAATGCAAATAACTGAGAAGACTCAATAATTAACACAATGGGTACGGCGGCTACCCAGGAGCGAATAAAATCGTCTAGCATTACCAAAAATAAAGTACTAAATAGAGTTAAGTACTCTATGGATTAATAAAGCAAAAATTCACTTGCTAAATTAACGGTAAACACCAGTAAACTTGTGCCTATAAACTTTAATGATAAATACCTAAATATGAACGAGTGAGTATTATCTCTTGAATAGCTTTAGAGCTAGGAGTTAATATCCTGGAATGAGGTCGCCAATTGTCACGGGGTTTTTAAAATATATCCAAATATTATTTAAATGATTATAATGTTCAATAATATTGAAGAGCGGGGACAATGATTGTCTTGCTAAATCAAGCAGTGATTACTTTATACTGGCTTGCTTCGCCGATTTTCTCAGAACGAGAATTTATAAACTTTCTCAACAGTACACAGCAGAGACTAAATACTCAGAAATGCTGATTATTAGTACTGTTAGCCTCTGGAGAAAGTTACTTCACCCCTGACAATAAATAACTAATACTAGTTAATAATATCAGGTTCTTGCCGATGCTTAACTCGTAGGAGGCACAACGGATTTTAAGCTTAATACAACAAGACTGGCCTAAGTACCAGTTATGAATGGCAAACGCTTATGCAAGCTAGGAGCTATAAGGGAAATAAGCTTAATTATGGTAAAATGAAACACGAGTTTACACTACATCAAGCTTAAGAAAAAGAACTGTTAAATTTATTGATTACAAAATAAATTTAATGTTACATTTCAAAATCAAATTAATGAGATCGCACTCACTCACTCACTCAAGAGCTAAATTCTTACGCCTAAGAAAAACAACATGCGGCGGAGCTGGCCAGCATGTAAAGAAACAGCACACTTAACTAAACTCTTAAACCTAGGAAAATACAGAAAGGAAATACTGGTCAAGGAATGTGGTGTATCACCCAAAGAAGGGTGGGAGCCTGGAGAACTGTAGTCTAGTGGAGTCTGGGTGCTAGCTGACCTCTCACTCTCCACTGCTGGAGCACAGAACCTCTCTCCGTCACAACAGACACTTGACTGAATAAACTCGTGGGAAAAAGGGAGCGCTAGGGGCCGCATTTTTAACGGCAAGAGTAAGCAAAACGCGCCCAAAACAAATCGCTCAGCGGAAGCGCTAATGTCTCACACAAAGACGATCACGTGTGACAATGAAAAATTGATTTGAAAAGAACTCCCGACCAAATGAGCGGTTACTGAACGATAAACTGGGATTCCACTTGAGTTCGTGGTTTCCCACAAAAGCCAATGTCACTAGCCGACTCGTGACACGATGCACCCCTAGGCCACCTGCATCAGGTACTGTCAGACTATGACAGTGAATAAACAGCAAGAACTCGCCCCTAGACCACACAGGAAATTACAGTGTTGTGCAGTGAAAAAAAACAGTGCTTAGTGTTAAAAAACTAGAATTCTGAGTGCAAAGACTTGAGTACAGAGTGCAGCACTGATTTTATTGACATTCAGTGGAGTGGATTTTAGACTAGAGTGTGTGTTAAGAAAATGGATTTACGAGTGCAAGACATAAGTGCAGAGTGCAACAGTTATTTTATTAAGGTACAGTGGAGCTATGTGGTAGGTGGTGGTGACCATCATCCACTCACTTGATGTAGTGCTGCCTACTTCATCCTTAACTTTTATCATTCTTTTTCTGTGCCTGCCCTCCTCTCTTCCTATTTCTCCCATCTTTCCTGTCACTTCTTGTTGCTTTTCCTTCCTTTTCAGGTGACTTTACATTGAGTGACAAGCCAAATGGTTTCCTGTAAGCCAGGAAACCATTTACAACGCTGGGTGGTAACCATATAACCAAACCACAAGTGCTCCCTATGTGTCAGTAAGTGGGTTGGTGGAGGGTTAGTGCCCCTCCCCATAAAACAAATAACTCAAAGTCAAATGGCCACCCCTTATGGGATTATGGCATCTGGCAATAGATAGATAGATAGACAATGGAGCTTAAGTAAGACTAGAGTGCACAGTGTTAAGAAAATTGAATTCTGAGTGCAAATGACTAAGTTCAGTGCAAGACTTCATGTACAGTGCACTGCAGGTGCTTCAGGTACTCCTTTTTACTGTCAGAGTCTGAGAGGAGGTGGGTTATTCTACAAGATGGCCAGGGACTTGTTGTAATTACCCAGAATATTTCATATTGTACTGTATTTTCCATAATTAGCTCCCTACGTATTAAGTGGGGTTGGTGGAGGATTAATGCCCCTCCCTGTAAAACAATTAACTCTAAGCCTTGGCCACCCCGCTTCTGGGATACATGGCGTCTGGCAATGAATGAATGAATGAAAACCTCTAAAACCTCATTTCACACTTTTATGTCCCTTATTGGTGTGAATAGGGTCTTAGGTCTATGCATGTATAGTAGGGAGGTGTTTTTCTGAATTAGGCTAGGTTAGGGTCCATAAGTACCAGTCCAGGAGCCAGGGATTTGTTGTAAGTACCCAGAATGTTTAATATTGTGTATACTCACCTCTAAAACCTCATTCTCTGGTTCTTTTGCATTTATTTCAGTCGTTTATGTCCCTTATTAGTGTGAATTGAGTCTTAAATAGGTGCTATGCATGTCCAGTAGGGAGTTGTATAGGTGTTTTTTGAGTCAGGGTAGGTTAGGGTCCATAAGTACAAGTCCAGGAGGCTGGGGCCCACTTTCTGGACATGCCTTTGACTGTATTACGTCGAATAACAGAGGGAGTACTGTATAATGAATTCTCGTTTAACGAAACACGTATTAATTTTAAAATATTGGTTGGATTCTGGGACCCCACCAAAGGTAAGTTTTCAAGCTAAAATATACGATACCAAACGCAACAAACATATCAATATTACTGAACTTTTGAGAAAGCAACCAGAAAGAGCAAATAGTATGCAGATAACATGACTGCACATTAATTAAATATATAAAACATGCATAACACTCATCTGTAGGTGGTAATGTTGTGTTGGAGGTGGAAAGCTGGCCTGGCGGTTGTCAGCTGAGCAGCGTTGCCAGATTCCCAAATCCATATTATCATACCCAGCACGTTAAAATTATCGCTTTTTGATCAAAATGATGGCTCTCATGAACAAAGGCATTTCTTCACATAAATCGGTAATTACTGTGGAATTAATATACTGTGTTCATATGTGGAGTAATTAAATAATGTTACTGAATTTGTTTAACTGTTAAGTACCTACCAGATTATGGTACTGGTTATCGCAAGAGTTACTAAATCCTACTGTTGTACCAGTCTTACAGTAGACTTGTTATATTTGCAATTCCCAATTTATTTTTCAGATTATGAAATTATGAAAGTTTTCGCATTTTCGCATGCATGCTGTCGCATATCGCAAAGTATGCCAAAACTTCTCAGTTTCGATAATTATTGCACGTCTGGCAACGCTCCAGCTGAGCAGTCTTGCTATTTCTTTTTTTCTGAGGTTGAGAGAAAATGGTGGTGACAGCATTTGCTGGGATGGCTGAATCCTCACGCCTCACCCCAGACTGAATGTCATATCGTTGAATTTTTGAGATTGTATATAAAAAATAGTGCCCAGTTTACCCAGGTCGTATCATTGGTTTCTCGTACAGTAAGCTCTCAAATAACGCGAGGGTTAGGTTCCTGGAGAGGTCGCGCTAGTTAAAAACACGTTTTTTTAAACATAATTTTCCCATAAGAAACAATGGTAATATTGGGGGTTACGTTCCTGGACTCTGGGAAAGTCTACCCATTTGGGGAGTTATGCTCCTCTAAACTTAAAAGCAACAATATTAATTTGAAGGAAAATCCACGTAAAAAACAAAAACAGTATATCTGTGGAGAAATGAACAACATGTGAGCCCTAGTTGGGCCGAAGCGTAGTTTACTTCTCAAATACATACTGTTTTCGTTTTTTATGTGGATTCTCTTTCAATTCTGCTTCATTCACGGCATTGTGAAAGTTCCTTAACATTATTAATGCATTACTAGGTCATAAAAACATTACAGTAAAAGCAACATTTTCATTACAGTAAGTAGGTCACAAACAATAACAACACAGCCTTACTTCATCTTTGCATCACTCGTTGTCTGCTGCTGTCCCTCCTTACCCCGCTACCCCACCTCCCGCCGCTCCCCACCCTAAATTTGTTGTCCCTCCTCACTCTGTTGTCCTTCCTCTTCCTCTGACTCCTGTGGTACTGGTGATGAAGTTAACTCTCTTAAGTTTTCTGTCTTCTTCATAAAGAACTGCACTGTCTTGGTCTGAGTGGTTTTCTTCTCTCTGTTCTGCAGCATCAAGTTGTAACAATTTAGATCTACCATCACGTTCCTGGCCAAATTTTGTCCGAAAATGAGCCAAATTGCTCAGAATGGGGCCAAACTTCATTTTCAAATATTATAGTTCGAATAAAACCAGTTTAAGCAACAGACATATAAAAAATTGTATTTATACATAAACTGCCACTCACGGTCTATCAGCTCAGGACTGTCCAAGGTGCACGCGGCTTATCTGAAACCATCACATACATGTAAAGTTGCGTTAAATCGAGAAACCCTTGTTAGTTAAACATATCTCCTTAAATATTTGCTCTTGTTCTTGTTAGTTAAACATATCTCCTTAAATATTTGCTCTTGTTCTTGTTAGTTAAACATATCTCCTTAAATATTTGCTCTTGTTAAAATGAAAACGCATTTTTTAAACTCGTGTTAGTTTTTTTTTTTTTTTTTTTTTTTTTTTTTTTTTTTTTGTGTGTGTGTGTGTGTGTGTGTGTCCGACTCTGGGCAAAGGCTTCAAGGCCTATATCTCAGGGGCAGTAGCCTATCCCAAGGCCCAGTAGTCCTCCTACACCTCCACATGTCACCACTTCGGCGCTAGCACCCACCGTCCATACTGAATACATGCTAGGGCTGTCTCATACAGGACTGGCGTATTGGTATTAGCGGGGGTGTTTTTACGACATGTCGGCGGGTCATTTGGTAGATCAGAAAAGTCTGCCTTTTATGAAATTCAAATCCTTAAACTGTTCCCTGCCCCAGCCGGGATTCGAACCTGGGTCCATCAGGACTGCAGGCCGCCTCTCTACCGATTCAGCCACGCCTCACCCTAAAGGTAACTGTATATCGAGAGTGGTCGTATAATGGGACCTACCTGTATATATACAGTAATCCCTCCACTATCCGATGTAATAGAGCCAAAGGCATGTCCGGAAAATGGTCCCGTCCGGATAGTGGGCCCCAGCCTCCTGGACTTGTACTTATGGACCCTAACTCAGAAAAACACCTATACAACTCCCTCTGGACATGCATAGCACCTATTTAAGACCCAAATCCCACCAATAAGGGACATAAAAGACTGAAATAAATGCAAAAGAACCAGAGAATGAGGTTTTAGAGGTGAGTTTATACAATATTAAACATTGTGGGTACTTACAACAAGTCCCTGGCTCCTGGACTGGTAATTATGGTCTCTAACCAAGCCTAACTCAGAAAAACACCTCACCACTGCACATGCATAGCACCTAAGACCCTATTCACACCAATAAGGGACATAAAAGAGTGAAATGAGGTTTTAGAGGTAAGTATGGAAAATACAGTACAATATGAAACATTCTGGGTACTTACAACAAATCCCTGGCCATCTTGAAGAATAACCCACCTCCTCTCAGACTCTGACTTTAAAAAGGAGTACCTGAAGCACCTGCAGTACACTGTACATGAAGTCTTGCACTGAACTTAGTCATTTGCACTCAGAATTCCATTCTCTTAACACTGCGCACTCTAGTCTTACTTGCGCTCCATTGTACCTTAATGAAATGAGTGTTGCACTCAGCACTTAGTGTCTTTGCACTCATAAATCCATTTTCTAAACATAACACACTCTAGTTAATTTGTGCTCCATTGAAAGTCAATAAAATCAGTGTTGCACTCTGCACTTTAGTCTTTACACTTAGAATTCTAATTTCTTAACACTATGCACTGTTTTTTTTCACTGCACAACACTGTAAATTCCCGTGTGGTCTAGTGGAGAAGTTCTTGCCGTTTAATCACTGTTGGAGTTTGAGAGTAGCTGACGCAGGTGGCCTAGGGGTGCGTCGCTGGGTCGTGGTGATGGAGTACCCACTGCAGACGACTCTGAAGAGAGGCGCAAACTCACGTCAAGTGGTGACTCCACCGTGCCTGATGTGCTGGGCTGTGGCTCGGAGGATGAGGGCCTGTCTTGGGGAGGAAACGGAGTGGAGCCAGGGCTGGGCACAGCAGGGGTCACGGGTCTGAAAAAGCTGTCAATGGTTGATAGACGCAAGGAACAACGATTTTGGCGATTAATGATGCGCTGCCTGAAAGTGCGCACTTCCTCCACAAGTCCCAAGGGCTCCATCTCCCTGTCGCAGTCCGGGTGTTCCAGGTAGTTGAGAATGAACTCTATGTGTTCCCGGAGTGCGCTGAGCTTGGGGATGGCTGGAGTAGTGTCACGCTGAGAGGAGTCCGGATCATCATCACTGTCCTCGTCGGAATCTTCAAGCTGGGTACTGACACCTGCAACTGAAGATGTGATCTCCATATCAGACATGGTCTGACACCCAGGATCGCCGTCGTCGTCATCCAACCACACACGCACTTTGTTCACATCAATATCGTCCCCATGTGCACATAGACGTGCATGGAAGGCATCCACGTCAAAACCTAGGAAATCGTGCTCCACATCCGTTCCGAGAAGCAGACGAGACCAACCATTTTCTAGAGTCTTGACAGGGACTTCCTTCCATGCACTGGCCCAGTTGTAAATGGCAGACTTGATGTTGTAGCAGCAAAAGGTTTTCCAAAGTCCGCTGGCCTCAGTGTCCCGTCCCTCCTTGCGCTCGTCTTCGTCCTCGAGAACAACCATCACCTCGTCCTGGAACTTCCTTCGGTACAGCCTCTTCATTGTCACGATCACTCCTTGTCCATTGGTTGGATGAGAGCAGTCGTATTAGGTGGCATAAACATGCACCTAATGCGCCCATTCTCAGCCACCAAGTCCTTGTCGCAATGGTGAGCAGGTGCATTGTCCAGGAGAAGGAGGGCCTTTACTTGATTGCGTGGAATTCCTAGTTTCTCCGTCTGGTAATGGATGATCTCCTTGACGAAATGGCGGTGGAACCATGTACTGCATGAGTTTGTCGCGGGATCTCTTGACATCAAACAAAGTAGATCGGGCCAGGCTGAATTCACGAAGGATGCGTGAGGTTGACCATCCCGCATCCACCTTGTCCAATATCTCCCTCTTCTTCTCCAGAGTCAAAACCGCTCTCTTCCTCTTCTCAGGTGGCGGGGCCATCATCACACACACTAACAAGAGGCACGAGAGCAGCAGCAGAGCCTGCAGCAGGTAAGGCACCACCACAAAAGTGAGCACGTGGGCGGCCATGATCACAAGCATGCACTCACAACAAGAGACGGGCGGTAAGTGGGGAGGATGCAGGGGTGCTCTAGCGGACGGCGGCGGAACTATGCACCAAAACACAGCTGGTCCGCGCCGCGTGCACCGAGTTCAAATTACGGGCGAAAAAAAGTCGGATTTTTTTTTAATTTTTTGCGATTTTTGGCCCATTATGGGAACATTGGATCCTAAGACCAAAATATCCGGTAAGTGGGGATGTCCGGAAAGTGGGCGTCCGGAGAGTACAGGGATTACTGTATGTATGTATATATATATATATATACAGTATATATATATATATATATATATATATATATATATATATATATATGTGTATACACTCAGTCCTCTTAAATCGCGGCAATTTGGGTCTGGACCGCTGCCGTGATTTACGAATTCTGTGATTTATGAATAATAACTCTTATGTGAAAAATGAATTTGGGTGTGGACTTCGTCCAACCCGCCCCCACAGCACCCTACCTACGCCTATCTAGGCACCATCAAACACAAACATACATATTTAGGAATATTCAGTGCATGTATTAAAAGAAATAAGCCATGTTAAGGGATCTCACCTTATTCCTATGATGAAATTGCTTAAGTGAATGGAGTGGGGTGGTGTTGTGAAGAACTTAGAACCTCTCAGCACTTGTTCTTCCGAAACTCTTTTGCCAGCTTTGAAAAATTCTCTCCTCTCTGAACACAATGAATGAGCTCCAAATGTTGATTGTATAGTACAACAACTGCGGCAGCTTCTTGACACCATACTGCTTAGAGTGCTTCATTGGGGGGTCGGGAGGGGCCATGTCAGTTAGGAGGCGGGGGGAAGTTTGAATGCCACGGTTTACGGTTCTCCTCAGAAAAAGCCCACTTGGGTGCCTAGATCTGCGATTTTCGTGACTTAACAGTGATTTAAGGTTGCCGGCAGTCTGACGGCCACCTAGCCATGATTTACAAATCCGTGATTTATGAACACGCAATTTACGAAGATCGAGTGTATATAAGTACATCCCCACAGTACGCGAGTTCCGAGCATGCGATCCCCCTTGTATGCAAGGACTTATTATTTTTTTTAGTTTATTTTTTATTAATATGCGAATTGAACTCCTTGTAAGTGAGACAGGCAGCGAAGAGTGGCCCAAATCCGGGGTTACCCCGAATACATGACATTGCTCTCCTAAGAAGCGGTAACAGGTAAAGGTCTATCTATCTCTCTGTCTATCTATTGCCAGACACAATAATTCCGTAAGGGGTGGCCATTTGACTTTGAGTTATTTGTTTTACAGGGAGGGGGACTAACCCTCCACCAACCCACTTGTTGACACATAGGGAGCACGTATGGGTTGGTTATATGGTTACCACCCAGTGTTGTAAATGGTTTCTTGGCTTACAGGAAACCATTTGGCTTGTCACTCAATGTAAAGTCACCTGTAAAGGAAAGAAGAACAATAAGAAGTGACAGGAACAATGGGTAGGAAGAGAGGAGGGCAGGCACATAAGAATGATAAAGGCTAAGGAAGAAATAGGCAGCACTACATCAAGTGAGTGGATGATGGTTGCCACCACCTACCACCAATGATTTACTTAGTAAAGCCATGATCTTGTAGGTTTACTTTATCTTAGGTAATATGTCTTAGATAGTTTCCCTGTATAGTACAATACTTAGGTCTGAATGGCGTCTCAAGGGTTGCCCATGAAGGGGGGTGCCGCCCATATGTAATTTTTCCCATGAGTTTATGTATTCACAGTACGCGAATTCCTAGTAAGCGACGTCCTCTGTTGCCCATATAGGCGCGTACTAGGGGGATGTACTGTATATATATATATATCTATATATGTATGCCATGATGGCAGTGTGAAACAAAGATGATGTGTAAAGTGGAGGAGTGGGAGGGTGTGAAATGTATGAGATCAGGCATGAATGGGCAAGGGAGATGCAAGGAAAGAGTTGCACTGTTGATGAATGGGTTGTGGCAGAGTGGAATGAGAGACTACAAATGTGTCAGCTTGAAGTGTATGTATGTCAAGTTCAAGTTTGGGAAGGTGAGAGTGGCGGTGATTGTAGCATATGCATATTACCTAAGATAAAGTAAACCTACAAGATCATGGCTTTACTAAGTAAATCATTGGTGGTAGGTGGTGGCAACCATCATCCACTCACTTGATGTAGTGCTGCCTACTTTTTCCTTAGCCTTTATCATTCTTCTTCTGTGCCTGCCCTCCTCTCTTCCTACCCATTGTTCCTGTCACTTCTTATTGCTCTTCTTTCCTTTACAGGTGGCTTTACATTGAGTGACAAGCCAAATGGTTTCTTGTAAGCCAAGAAACCATTTACAACGCTGGGTGGTAACCATATAACCAACCCATACGTGCTCCCTATGTGTCAACAAGTGGGTTGGTGGAGGGTTAGTCCCCCTCTCTGTAAAACAAATAACTCAAAGTCAAATGGCCACCCCTTACGGAATTATTGTGTCTGGCAATAGATAGACAGAGAGATAGATAGACCTTTACCGTATTAGGACAGGAGCAAGAGAGAGAAAGACAGGTTTTGGGATGAGCTGGATGAAGTAGTGGGAGAAGTGCCCAGGAGCTATAAAGTGATGGTAATGGATAATATGAATGGAACAGTAGGCACTGGTCCTGAGGATAACATAATGAGTTGTAATGGAGTACCAGGAGAAAATGATAATGGGAAGTGACTAAAGGATACATGTCAGGAGAGGAGGTTGTGCATTTGTAACTCATATTTCAAACACAAAGATGCACATGTATATATACATCGTATAGAGGGAACGGGGATTGTGTTGAAAGAGATTGATTATGTGCTCGTAGAGAGGTCGATGCTGGGAATGGTTGCTGATACGAGGGCCGTGAGAGGATGATGTGGAGGTCTTTCAGATCATAAGATTGTGGTATGCAAGATCAAGCTGAGAGGAGTGAGGTGGATCAGGAGAGAGAGGAGTAGTCAGGGAGAAAGACTGAAAGCTGAGAAGCTGAGGATCAAATAAATGGGAGATGATTACAGGACCAAAGTAGAGGAGGAGTTAGAATCAGTGAATTGGACTGAAATGGACCTGGACAGCCTGTAGAATGCATATAGGGATTGCTTAGTTATGAATGCTAAAGTTGTGTGTGGAGTGACGAGTAACAACAAAGAAGCAAGGTACGGCATGTGGGATGATGAGGTTAAGAGAGCAGTGGAGGAAAAAAGGAAGAAGTGGCTAAAGTGGTTACAGGACAAGGATTCAGTTGAAATAAGAACTGAATATATTGAGAGCAAGAAGCACATAAGAGATTAGTGAAGAGGAAAAACAAGGAGGTAAATGATGATCTAAGAAGAAAAATGAATGCAAACTACTCTGAAAATAGAAACTTATTCTGGAAAGAGGTGCGGAAATGTAGAAGTGAAAGCGGAAAGAAATGTGATGGTGTGAAGGATGTAGGTGGTAGATTATTAACCCATGGGGATGAAATAAGGACCAGATGGAAAGAATATTTTGAAAGCCTGATGAATGGGAATAGAGAGAGTATAGCAGCTGTAAACATGATTGGTTTTGGGGGTATGCAGAGAAGGAATGCAATGCCAGGAGACGTGACACTCGCACAGGTGAAGAGTGCTGTGAAGCGGCTGAAAAATGGAAAAGCAGCTGGGGTTGATGATGTGTATGCAGATATGCTTAAATGTAGTGGAGAGAGTGGAATGAAGTGGTTGTTGGAGATATGTAAGAAGGTATGGATGAGTGGAACTGTGCCAGCATAGTGGAAAAAGGCTGTGATTGTACCCCTGTACAAAAATAAAGGTGAGTGAAGTGAGTGCAAGAATTATCGTGGCATTAGTTTACTGAGTGTGGTAGGTAATGTGCATGGAAGACTTATCATAGAGAAAGTAAGAAAGATATCAGAAGTCCTAGTGAGTGATGAACAGGGTGGCTTTAGGAGTGGCCGAGGATGTGTGGATCAAATATTTGCAGTGAGACAGATAGCAGAGAAGGCTTGTGAGAGGGACCATAAGGTGTTTATGGTATTCATGGATCTGGAAAAAGCATATGACAAAGTGGACAGAGAAGGATTGTGGAAAGTTTTGCACATGTACGGTGTAGGTGGTAAGCTGGTAGGTGCCGTCAAGAGTTTTTATGATGGTGGTGAAGCGTGTGTAAGGGTTAATGGGCATCTAAGTGAATGATTCACGATCGGTGTGGGCGTACGATGAGGTTGTGTGATGTCCCCATGGTTGTTGAATATATAAATGGATGGGGTGATGATAGAAGTAAAAATATGAGTAGTGGAGAGGGGGATGGCATTGATAATGAATGGTGATGGATGGAATATCTCAAATTTGTTGTATGCCGATGATGCAATACTGCTTGCAAATACCGGACAAGAACTTGGTAGGTTAGTAAAGAGCTTTGCTGATGTCTGTGAGTGTCATTCCTTGAGAGTAAAAATATAGAAAAGAGTAAAATGATGGTTATTGAGAGAGAAGGTGACTCTCAGCGCGATGTTACAGTGAGTGGAGAGAGACTGGAATTGGTGAGAGAGTTCAAATACCTCGGTACAGTGATAGAAATGAGAGGAAAATGTGCATTAGAAGTTGAAAGTAGAGTGACACAAGGAAGAAAAGTAGCTGGTGTAATGAAGGCCTTGATAAGAAACAGGGTTGAGTGTTGCAGCTGTACGAGGCTTACATGAAGGAGTGTTAGTGCCAAGTTTAACATATAGATGTGAGACTATGGTGTGGCATGAAAATGAAAAGTCAAAAGTAAGAGCAGTGGAGATGAGTCTGCTGAGGAATGTATGTGGAGTACAGAGGGTGGATAGGATATGAAATAATGTGATTCGTGAAAGGTGTGGAGTGAGGAAGTCAGTGGACACCAGAATCAGAGAGAGTGTACTGAAATAGTATGGTCATGTGGAGAGAATGGGTAACAACAGAGTGGTGAAAAAGGTATGTCTGAACACATTTGAAGGAGGATAGAGGCAAGGTGGGCCAAGGAGAAGGTGGAGAGATATGGTGGATGAGTGTGTGAGGAAGAGAGGTTTGGAAGTCAGTAAGGCTAGGGAACTGACAAGAGATCGGGCTGGATGAATGTTGTGAGGAGAAGTGCATGATCAGGGATTTGGCACCCCTTTGTAACGTGGCAGTGTCCGGATGGATTCCATTGGATGTGTTTATTTGAGCTACAGAACGTGGTGAACGTTTTTGGCATATCCAATAGAACCAGGATTCCGGGGGCTTGAATGAAGAGTGAATGGAAGCATGGCCCATTAGACTGGGCAAATTTGGGCTGTGTGGACATTACTGCTCCTTACCCTGCCCTAGGATGGGAAGGAGGTCTGGATGATGATGATGAAATTTTATATAGATAGATAGATAGGTAAATAGATAGACAGATAGATATGGACAGATAGTTTTATAAAAGAAGTACAAGGTAGGGGCAGTCAATGTTAGAGTGTCCTTATTGAGAAAGGATAGGAAGTAGAAATTGCTTGAACTGTTGTTGGTTGATGATACTTTTAAGTTAAGTGAGATGAGTGAACACTTTAAGGCATAGTAAATGAGTTTGGAAGGGTTTGTAAACTGAATCTGAATATAGCAAAGGGTAAAGCTATGGTTTTTTAGAAGAATATAATCTTGAAGTACATAGCAAGGCACAATAATCAAGAATTGAAGAACATGAGGTCATTGAAATATCTAGGTAGTGTTTATATGCCAGGTTCTGAGTCAGAGAATGAATTACAAGAAATGGTACAGTAGGAGAAGAAGGTTGCCGGTACAGTGATGTTGGTAATACAGATTAGGGAGAGGAGGGGTGCCTGGAAATAAAGGAAGTTGTTGCAGGATGGTATTTTAATCCCTACTCTGATATATGGAAATGAAACTTGGACTTTGCTGAAACTAGACAAGTCAGGAGTGAGAGAAGTGAAATTGTATAAACTGAAAGTAGTGTATGTAGTAACATGGAGAGAGACAGACAGATTGAGGAAATCAGGAGTGTTTTGGTGGTGATGTGTATGTTCTGCAAAGAGTTAGAAATACCTGGGATGGTGTAGCACTGTAGAAAGAATGGGTAGTGAGAGATTGAGCAGGAAAGTGTATTCAATGAGGTGGAGGAGAAATATCTTGCCAACTGAATTTTTTAGGTGCTCCCATATTTACCCAACTTTAATTAACTTTTGCCCTTGTTAGGGTCTCTGCCTGTTTTGCTTGCTGCAGTCCCAAACATCCATCCTTTTGAAGTACATTGCATCCCATTTTTACTTTGCAGTTCATCTTGATTCCTCTCTCCATCATATCAGTATTTAATGTTTTGTATTCTTTTCTCCTGCTTTTGCTTGCATTCATTTTCAGTTTACAATTTCTTATGGTGCAAACTTGCAGATTCAGACACAGTCTTTTGTAAATCACTCTTACATTCTGCCACCAAAACTTACTCATCAGCATACTTGTACAGACAAATTAATAATTCTTACATTCTTCAGTTCCTAAATATGGCTGCTTTTGGAATGTGCTGTGCGCTTCTGGTCGCTTCAACTTAAGATGCGCTTCTGGTCGCTTCAACTTAAGAGAGACATAGATCGACTTGAAAGAGTTCAAACTAGGACTGCAAAAATTATTTTGTCCATGAGGAGTCTGAATTATCAGAGTCACCTGAGGGCTCTGGGAGAGTTTTCATTAGAAACTCACCGACTACAAGGTCAGCTCATTGAAGTGTTTGAGATACTGTATGGGTTTGACAGTCTTGGCTGTATAAAGTTTATTATTAACATAAATTCAACACCCAGCCGTGCTTGAAAACTGGAACTGAATAGACTCAACACCAGCATATTTGAAAATTTTTAATGGACAAAATCTGCTTCACATGGAACAGACTCCCCCATGGATTTTATCAGTAGTTTTACAGTAGAACAATAATAAAAAAAAAAAAAAATGATAGGACCATACATCCTCTAGAAACATTGTGTACTGGGTATGTGTTCCCAAGCAGAGTCAGAGCATCTTCTAGGTATGGGCCACAAGGTCTTTGAGATACTAAAGTTTCCCAGTGACTCCTTGTAACAGTTTCCATACATTGTGCAATATTGAAGTCACCTATAAAACTTGTGTTCACCGTATAATTAACATATAACTGGCAGTGAGATCCATAAACTAGTTTAACATGAATAGGCCCAATGTAATGGCCCAGATTTGACATCGTCTGCCATTGCGTAAGCGAGTTTGGGTAGTCCAAAACATGTGGCAAGAGACATGGCGGGAAGACTGTGCCAGCATACAGTAGGTGCTTCACTCAGCCTCATAAGCTTATCCCCCCTCTGTCACACCAAACCTGTTTACCATCACAGTTAAGCAGATTGCAGTGAGAAAGCTTGGGATCAAAGAGTGTCAGGTTAGAGTGGTTATGGCTGTGTATGTGGATGCTAGCATGCAGGTGAGAGTGAATGGAGATTTGAGTGATGAGTTTTCCGTGAATGTTGGTGTGCATCAGGGGGTCAATCTTGAGCCCCTTATTATTATTGGAAGCTTCCGGTGTTGCTGTTTGCTGATGATACAGTACTGTTGAGTGAAGATGAATGGGAGTTGCAAGGTTTGGTGAATGAATTTGGGACTGTGTAGGAGGAGGAATCTGAAAGTTAATGTAAACAAAAGTAAAGTTATGGTGTTTGAGAGGAATGAAGTCACAGAGTGTGCAGTGAGGTTGGATGGTGAGGATATGGAGAATGTGAGTGCATTCAAGTACTTGGGTAGTGTGATGAGTAAGGATGGAACTTTGGGGGATGAAGTGCGTGAAAGGGTACAGCAGGGAAGGAAGGTTGTTGGTACACTGAAAGCAGTGATGAGAAATAGGGAGGTGAGTATGGAAGTTAAGAAGTCACTGCATGGTAGTATTGTGATCCCTACCCTGACGTATGGAAGCGAGGCATGGACCTTGCAAGAGGGGAACAAGTCAAGAGTGAGAGCAGTGGAAATGAGTTACTTGAGAGGAGCATGTGGAGTGACGTGGAGGGACAGGTTGACGAATGAAGAAGTGAAGGAACGCTGTGGGGTGGATGTGGATGTGGTTGAGAAGATTAGGAGAAATACACTGAGGTGGTTTGGACATGTGAAGAGAATGGAGAATGAAGGACTGACTGAGAGGGTGTATGTAGGTGAGGTGGAGGGAGGGAGAGGGAGAGGTAGACCGAGGATGAGGTGGAGGGATGGAGTTGAGAGGTATATGAGGGAGGGGGGGGTGAGTTGAGGGGAGGGTAGTCAAATGGTGTGTGACAGAGCGACTTGGAGGCGTTTTGTCTGCAGCCACCCTTTGCGGGATTAGGGTGTCGGGCTATAGATAGATAGATAGATAGCTTGAAGCCCTCTCACATGACTTCAGAAATGGACTCTCATGGGAGATTTTGTATGCCGGTGATTTGGTGTTGATTGCAGAGAAAGAAAGGGAGGCGGAAGAAAGATGAAAGATTTAGGAAGTGGAGAGATAGTATACGGCACAAGGGCTTGTGAGTAAATGCAGATAAAACAAAGGTGATGGTATGTAGGGTGGTGGCAATATTGTCAGAGAAGAGGGAGACTGGGCAAATGCAGTTTACTACAAGGGCATGGGAAGCAATTCCATCTTGTGCAGTGTTTGTGATAAGTAGGTCCATTAGAGATGTAGTGGTTTTAGAGGTAGACTTTGAGATAATGCTGATTTCATATGTGGGATGTGTCAGGGAGAGCATGTGGAGATTGTCATGCAAAATAGGCTTGATCTTGCTGGTAAGTCTCTTGAGTGTGTGGAAGAGTTTTGTTACTTGGGAGACATGTAATGTGCTGGAGATGGGGGTGGAGCCAACTCTCTTGCTAGAGTGTAGAATAGTTGCAAGAAGCTCAAAGGGCTGTGGGCTCTCCTGGCACTGAGAGGACTCCTGCTCTGTACTATGGGATCTTTGTATGCAGCATGCATTTGGAGTGTAATGCTGTATGATAGTGAGACCTGGACAGTAAAGGAAGAGGATGCTTTCAGGCTTAGATGTACAGAAATGACAATGATTAGATGGATGTGCAATGCGTCCTTGAATGTCAGGCCTTAGGGGGCTAGGTTTTTGATAGAAGTGTTAAGAGGAAGAATGGGACTGGAGTTTATTGATGTTGTGATGAGGAGAGGTAGATTGAGATGTTTAGGAGTGTGGAGAGGATGGGGGATAATGCTTGGGTGCTGAAAGTTAAAAGTATGGAAGTTGGGTGTAGGGTTGCGAGAGGCAGACCAAAAAAAGACCCAGGACGAGGTCATACAGGGTGACCTTAATGATAAGGGACTGAATAAGGAGGTTGCCAGTGATTGAGCATCATTAAGAGCTGCCATTAGACGACCAAGGCCGATGTATGCAAGCATGTTGGAGCCTTTATAAATGAAATGAAACAATATATTATATTCAATTATTTTCCAACACATGCTTGAATTCCCACCTGGGGAGGAAGGGGAACCCTCGGATTTAATGAACTTTCAGCTTTAACAAATCTGGCTTCGCCCCAATTACCCTTTTATAGCGAGGGTCTACGGTACAGTAATAGTGTCTGTTTACATACTTTGGCAAAACACCTGGGTAGTGAGGAACCAGCAGAGGTTTTCTGGGACATTTTAGGTTTTGCAGCCACAGTCACCCTCCCCAACCCCATCGAACCCATGTTATATCGACCTCACTACGCGATCAGTTGTGTGATAGCAAGTGTTAGGAGAAACACACTGAGGTGGTTTGGACGTGGAGAGGATGGAGAGTGAGAGAGTGACGAGGAGAGTGTATGTAAGTGAGGTGGAGGGGGGGAAAGGGAGAGGGAGGCCAAGGATGAGATGGAAGGATGGAGTGCAGAGGATATGAAAGAGGGGGGTGTGAGCTGGGAGCAGGGCAATGAAATGGAGGGGGACAGGGCGACATGGAGGTGATTTGTTTGTGGCCACCTCTAACAGGATTAAGGTATCTGGCAATAGATAGATAGATAGATAGATAGTGATAGGTCATCTTTTGACACAACCCTATCACATGACGAGACCAGAAGTTTTTGTTCACCATTTGTTCATCAAAATTTCTACATTTAGCAATGTAAATTTGAACAAAATTCTCTGAATGCCATTAATTAGGTCCAAAAAAAAAAAAAAAAATCTATCTATCTATAGTCCGACGCCCTAATCCTGCAAAGGGTGGCCGCAGACAAAACGCCTCCAAGTCGCTCTATCACCCACCATTTGACTACCCTCCCCCCAACTTACCCCCCCCTCCCTCATATACTTCTCAACTCCATCCCTCCACCTCATCCTCGGTCTACCTTTCCCTCTCCCTCCCTCCACCTCACCTACATACACCCTCTTAGTCAGTCCTTCATTCTCCATTCTCTTCACATGTCCAAACCACCTCAGTGTATTTCTCCTAATCTTCTCAACCACATCCACATCCACCCCACAGCGTTCCTTCACTTCTTCATTCGTCAACCTGTCCCTCCACGTCACTCCACATGCTCCTCTCAAGTAACTCATTTCCACTGCTCTCACTCTTGACTTGTTCCCCTCTTGCAAGGTCCATGCCTCGCTTCCGTATGTCAGGGTAGGGATCAGAATACTATCATGCGGTGACTTCTTAACTTCCATACTAACCTCCCTATTTCTCAACACTGCTTTCAGTGTACCAACAACCTTCCTTCCCTGCTGTACCCTTTCACGCACTTCATCCCCCAAAGTTCCATCCCTACTCATCACACTACCCAAGTACTTGAATGGACTCACATTCTCCATATCCTCACCATCCAACCTCACTGCACACTCTGTGACTTCATTCCTCTCAAACACCATAACTTTACTTTTGTTTACATTAACTTTCAGATTCCTCCTCCCACACACTGTCCCAAATTCATTCACCAAACCTTGCAACTCCCATTCATTCATCTTCACTCAACAGTACTGTATCATCAGCAAACAGCAACACCGGAAGCTTCCAAATCTCACCCTCATTCATTAGAGCCACCCCCACATCCACTGCCCTACCCTGCACCTCCTTTACAACCCCATCCATGTATATATTAAACAGCCATGGAGACATCACACAACCCTGTTTCAGTCCCACATTGAGATCAAAGAACTCACTCAGCTCACCATCCACTTGCACCGCAGCCCTAGCTCCCTCGTACATACTCTTCACAGCACTCAACAATTTCCCCTCCACTCCATATATTCTTAATACAAATTTTTTATAAATTGTATTTTATTTTATTCATATAAATTCATCAAAAGTGTTGCTCAACCCATGGATTGTGCAATTAACTTTTTTTTTTTATCTCAACCCATGGTGTGCAAAAAATGAAGGAAAAAAGTTTTTTTTTTTAGTTTTTGTTTATTATAAACTTGAAGATAAACATCCAGGACATCATCTGGTGAAAAAAAATACCTCTCTCCGTCTTAACGTAGGACCATGCTTAAGTTTACGTAGGGGAGTAGTGAATAAATGAAAAAAAAAATGTTTTTTTGTTTTTGCTTATTATAAACTTGAAGATAAACGTCCAGGGCATCATCTGGTGAAAAGAAAAAAAATCTCTCCCTCTCTGTCTTTGCGTAGTGCCATGCGTAAGTTTGCGTAGGGATAGAGTAGTTAACGGTGATGCATGACCAGCACAGCCTGGGCTGTGTCACGCAACGGGACACTACCCAGCTTAAGCTGTGGCTCACAATCCACAGGTTAAGCAGTTTTTGAAAAGGGCCTTTAATATATGTGTGTGTCTGAGTTTTGCAGAGAGCAGGTGAAATTTATGTATCCATCACCCTGTGAGGTTCAAGTTCAGTCTTTAATGTGGTTTATATATACAGCACAGTACTGCATTATTATTGTTACAGTGGTTGTTATGCATAACATTATTTACTTTCCATTCCCTGTTTTTGCATTACAGGGACAAGGCTGGCATTTGGGGTTGGAGAAGTGACCGTAGTGAGAACATCAATGGTCATGAATGCAAGGTGAGGACATCTTTCAGTATTGCTCTGTCTTGGCAGGTATATCGGAAACTTTAGTCTTTTATTGGTCGAAGTGTGATATGGGAAAGTGATACCCCACATTACTTACCACATAGGAAATGAGCTCCATGACCCCTCAGATACAGGAAGAGAGGTGTAGGACTGCGAGTTTTCTTCTTTCCATACATGCTCTGCATTTGACCCTTTCATTATAAAAGTTTTTCCATAGACTTATGTAAAGTTGCCCAGCTATAGTAAGAGAAAATAAGAGACTTCAGTGTAATGAAAAGTCTAATGGAGATTGTTTATTCTGTAATTGTTTTACTATGCGAGATGTGCTGAATAAACTTGTTGCTAAAAACAGTACTTTCATGGTATTTTAAAGGACACAGAAGCATCAAAATCAGAATCTACTGCTGCTAAGAATTCTGTAAAATGCAATTGACACATATGGCTGTGAACTGTAGATTGTACAGAATGTGACTGATTAATGAAAAGGGTTGAATGTGGTGGTATCTCAAGATACAAAGATAAAATTAAATGGCAGGATTCAAACCAAAAAAATTAAGTTGTTAAATAATTATGAAGGTGCGATATGCATAAGATTAGGTATCGTTAAGCTCGAATTCAGTAAGTATCAGGTAGACTTGTTTATGATTGTTAATCAGAGAAGTTGATAATAAACAGGTTTTTCAAAGCACTGTGAAGAAGAGGCTTTTTTTTCCATCATATGATATCACCCATGTATTATGAATAGTGATAGGAGGGGTTGGGATAGAGTGCATTGCTGCTTGTCCCCAGACAAAATGCCACGCAGGGCACTGCATGCTTCCCGCAGAGTCAGTGTATTTTTCAGTTAGTGTGCCATTCAATATTCTTCCTGCACATTCCTTGCAGGATGTGCTAGAACCTCACTCTTACATGGTAATTTAGATATTACCATCATTCCTGGGGGTAGGGGGGTTTTCAAGAATACTCCCCCAGTATCCCTGCTTGTCGTACGAGGCGACTAAAAGGGTTGGTGGTGGGTTAGTGCCCCACCCCGTGAAAAGAACTAACTAAAAAAGCAAATAAAGCGCCTCGGACCCGGACGGACCATACGTTGACGACTAAGGAACGGACAAAGGACATTCTGAGGGTAGGAAAGTGGAATGTGAGAGGAGTGAATGATGAAGTGAAAGAGAGAGAGATTGTCCAGGTGCTTGAGGATGCAAAAGTGGATATATGTGGATTGACTGAAACTAAATGGAAAGGTGAAAGGATGAGAGAATGGGAATACGGTGTAGGTATATGTGCGGGAGTCAGTGAGAATGAGAGGGCAAGAGAGGGAGTATATCTGATGATAAGCAAGAAGTGGAAGGAGAATATAAGAGAGTATGGAACAGTGGGTGCAAGGATTGTATGGGTGAGGATGAAAGTAGGTATACAAGCATGGGCGATTGTATATGTGTATGCTCCAACAGAGGATCGAGTGGCAAGAGTGAAAGATGAGTTTTGGGCGAGAGTAGAAGCATGTATGGACAAGTTTGAGAGGAGCGAGAGAGTGCTGTTGATTGGAGATATGAATGGCAAAGTTGGGAATGTACGAGTGGACGGAGTGGTTGGTCAGTGGGGTGTGCCAGCTGAAGTAGATGGGAATGGTAGTGCTTTGGTGGACATCTGTGCTGGTAAGGGGTTGGCAGTAGCCAACACCTACTTTCGTCATAAGATGATCCACCGGTATACATGGAGAGTAATGAGGAGGATGGATGGTGAACTTGTTGAATGAAAGGCAATGATAGACTACGTGTGTGTGGATGAGCGAATGAGAAGACAAGTGTTGGATGCAAGGGTGTGGAGAGGGTGGGGGAATGGAGTCTCGGACCATCACTTAGTGATGGCCAAGGTAGAGCTGCAAAGAAAGTGGTTGAGGAGGCGAAGGGGAAGACAGGAGGAAGCAGCTCCTGTGAGAAGAGTGGAGAAATTGCAAGATAGTGAGAAAAGGACAGAGTATAAGAGCATAGTGGAAGAAAGATTGGGAAGGTATGAGCTAGAGCAGATGGAAGGGGTGGAAGACGTATGTAAGATATTCACGGAAGAGATAAGCGCAGCGTGTGAGGCGGTTTGTGGAGTGAGGAGGAGATGCAAGGGTGTGCAAGGGACAGCATGGTGGAATGATGAGGTGAAACGAGCTGTGGAACAAAAGAAGAAGGCATATGGTGAATGGTTGGCGAGTAGAGGTAGGGGAGAAGATGAGAGAGAGAAGAGAGAGGTATATGTGAGCAGGAGAAGGGAGGTTAAGAGACTGGTGAAGGAGAGTAAGAAGAAAGTGGATGAAGAGTTTGGGAGGAATCTGAGTGTGAAATGGAGGGAGAGTAAGAAATTGTTTTGGAAGGAGGTAAAGAAAGTAAGGCAGTGTGAAAGGGGAAATAGTAGGGGAGTGAAAGATAGGAATAATAGATTGTTGGTGGAGAAGAGAGAGAAATTGAGGAGATGGAAGGAGCACTTTGAGGATTTGTTGAATGTAGAGAGTGAGAGCAGTGTGAGTATAAGTGGTTGGGGAATGGCTGGGAGAAGAAGAGATGAGAGGAGGGAGGAAGAGATCAGTAGGTCGGAAGTAGTGGAAGCGATGAAGAAGATTAAGCTGGGAAAGGCCCCAGGAATTGATGGAGTGTGTGGTGAAATGCTTAGGTATGGGGGTGAGATTGTTGTGGAGTGGATATGGAAGTTGTGTAGATTGGCTTGGGAAGAGGGAAGGGTTCCAGAGGACTGGAAATCAGGTATAATTGTTCCTCTGTACAAAGGAGAAGGGGAGAGAGAAGTATGTGGTAACCATAGGGGTATTTGCCTTCTTAGTGTGACTGGTAAAATATATGGTAGAATACTCATTGATAGGGTTAGGGATATGACAGAGGAGCTAGTTGGAGAAGAACAAGGGGGATTTAGGAAGGGAAAGGGGTGTGTAGATCAGATATTTGTTCTAAGATGTTTAGTGGAGAAGTATCTAGAGAAGGGAAGGAAAGTGTATGCTGCCTTCATGGACTTGGAGAAAGCTTATGACAGAATAGATAGGCAAGGTATGTGGAAGATATTAAGAATATATGGAGTGGAGGGGAAATTGTTGAGTGCTGTGAAGAGTATGTACGAGGGAGCTAGGGCTACGGTGCGAGTGGATGGTGAGCTGAGTGAGTTCTTTGATCTCAATGTGGGACTGAAACAGGGGTGTGTAATGTCTCCATGGCTGTTTAATATATATATGGATGGGGTTGTAAAGGAGGTACAAGGTAGGGCAGTGGATGTGGGGCTGGCCCTAATGAATGAGGGTGAGATTTGGAAGCTTCCGGTGTTGCTGTTTGCTGATGATACAGTATTGTTGAGTGAAGATGAATGGGAGTTGCAAGGTTTGGTGAATGAATTTGGGACAGTGTGTAGGAGGAGGAAGCTGAAAGTTAATGTAAACAAAAGTAAAGTTATGGTGTTTGAGAGGAATGAAGTCACAGAGTGTGCAGTGAGGTTGGATGGAGAGGATATGGGCGATTGTATGTGTGTATGCTCCAACAGAGGATCGAGTGGCAAGAGTGAAAGATGAGTTTTGGGCGAGAGTAGAAGCATGTATGGACAAGTTTGAGAGGAGCGAGAGAGTGCTGTTGATTGGAGACATGAATGGCAAAGTCGGGAATGTACGAGTGGATGGAGTGGTTGGTCAGTGGGGTGTGCCAGCAGAAGTAGATGGGAATGGTAGTGCTTTGGTGGACATCTGTGCTGGTAAGGGGTTGGCAATAGCCAACACCTACTTTCGTCATAAGATGATCCACCGGTATACATGGAGAGTAATGAGGAGGATGGATGGTGAACTTGTTGAACGAAAGGCAATGATAGACTACGTGTGTGTGGATGAGCGAATGAGAAGACAAGTGTTGGATGCAAGGGTGTGGAGAGGGTGGGGAATGGAGTCTCGGACCATCACTTAGTGATGGCCAAGGTAGAGCTGCAAAGAAAGTGGTTGAGGAGGCGAAGGGAAGACAGGAGGAAACAGCTCCTGTGAGAAGAGTGGAGAAATTGCAAGATAGTGAGAAGAGGACAGAGTATAAGAGCATAGTGGAAGAAAGATTGGGAAGGTATGAGCTAGAGCAGATGGAAGGGGTGGAAAGACGTATGTAAGATATTCACGGAAGAGATAAGCGCAGCGTGTGAGGTGGTTTGTGGAGTGAGGAGGAGATGCAAGGGTGTGCAAGGGACAGCATGGTGGAATGATGAGGTGAAACGAGCTGTGGAACAAAAGAATAAGGCATATGGTGAATGGTTGGCGGGTAGAGGTAGGGGAGAAGATGAGAGAGAGAAGAGAGGTATATGTGAGCAGGAGAAGGGAGGTTAAGAGACTGGTGAAGGAGAGTAAGAAGAAAGTGGATGAAGAGTTTGGGAGGAATCTGAGTGTGAAATGGAGGGAGAGTAAGAAATTGTTTTGGAAGGAGGTAAAGAAAGTAAGGATGTGTGAAAGGGGAAATAGTAGGGGAGTGAAAGATAGGAATAATAGATTGTTGGTAGAGAAGAGAGAGAAATTGAGGAGATGGAAGGAGCACTTTGAGGATTTGTTGAATGTAGAGAGTGAGAGCAGTGTGAGTATAAGTGGTTGGGGAATGGCTGGGAGAAGAAGAGATGAGAGGAGGGAGGAAGAGATCAGTAGGTCGGAAGTAGTGGAAGCGATGAAGAAGATTAAGCTGGGAAAGGCCCCAGGAATTGATGGAGTATGTGGTGAAATGCTTAGGTATGGGGTGAGATTGTTGTGGAGTGGATATGGAAGTTGTGTAGATTGGCTTGGGAAGAGGGAAGGGTTCCAGAGGACTGGAAATCAGGTATAATTGTTCCTCTGTACAAAGGAAAAGGGGAGAGAGAAGTATGTGGTAACCATAGGGGTATTTGCCTTCTTAGTGTGACTGGTAAAATATATGGTAGAATACTCATTGATAGGGTTAGGCATATGACAGAGGAGCTAGTTGGAGAAGAACAAGGGGGATTTAGGAAGGGAAAAGGGGTGTGTAGATCAGATATTTGTTCTAAGATGTTTAGTGGAGAAGTATCTAGAGAAGGGAAGGAAAGTGTACGCTGCCTTCATGGACTTGGAGAAAGCTTATGACAGAATAGATAGGAAAGGTATGTGGAAGGTATTAAGAATATATGGAGTGGAGGGGAAATTGTTGAGTGCTGTGAAGAGTATGTACGAGGGAGCTAGGGCTACGGTGCGAGTGGATGGTGAGCTGAGTGAGTTCTTTGATCTCAATGTGGGACTGAAACAGGGGTGTGTAATGTCTCCATGGCTGTTTAATATATATCTGGATGGGGTCGTAAAGGAGGTACAAGGTAGGGCAGTGGATGTGGGGGTGGCCCTAACGAATGAGGGTGAGATTTGGAAGCTTCCGGTGTTGCTGTTTGCTGATGATACAGTATTGTTGAGTGAAGATGAATGGGAGTTGCAAGGTTTGGTGAATGAATTTGGGACAGTGTGTAGGAGGAGGAAGCTGAAAGTTAATGTAAACAAAAGTAAAGTTATGGTGTTTGAGAGGAATGAAGTCACAGAGTGTGCAGTGAGGTTGGATGGTGAGGATATGGAGAATGTGAGTGCATTCAAGTACTTGGGTAGTGTGATGAGTAAGGATGGAACTTTGGGGGATGAAGTGCGTGAAAGGGTACAGCAGGGAAGGAAGGTTGTAGGCATGCTGAAAGCAGTGATGAGAAATAGGGAAGTGAGTATGGAAGTTAAGAAGTCTCTGCATGATGGTATTGTGATCCCTACCCTGACGTATGGAAGCGAGGCGTGGACCTTGCAAGAGGGGAACAAGTCAAGAGTGAGAGCAGTGGAAATGAGTTACTTGAGAGGAGCATGTGGAGGACATGGAGGGACAGGTTGACGAATGAAGAAGTGAAGGAACGTTGTGGGGTAGATGTGGATGTGGTTGAAAAGATTAGGAGAAATACACTGAGGTGGTTTGGACATGTGGAGAGGATGGAGAGTGAAAGACTGACTAAGAGGGTGTATGTGGGTGAGGTGGAGGGAGGGAGAGGGAGGGGTAGACCGAGGATGAGGTGGAGGGATGGAGTTGAGAGGTATATGAGGGAGGGGGGGTGAGTTGGGGGGAGGGGAGTCAAATGGTGGGTGACAGAGTGACTTGGAGGCGTTTTGTCTGCGGCCACCCTTTGCGGGATTAGGGCGTCGGGCTATAGATAGATAGATAGATAGAGTGCATTCAAGTACTTGGGTAGTGTGATGAGTAAGGATGGAACTTTGGGGGATGAAGTATGTGAAAGGGTACAGCAGGGAAGAAAGGTTGTTGGTACACTGAAAGCAGTGATGAGAAATAGGGAGGTGAGTATGGAAGTTAAGAAGTCACTGCATGATGGTATTGTGATCCCTACCCTGACGTATGGAAGCGAGGCGTGAGCATTGCAAGAGGGGAACAAGTCAAGAGTGAGAACAGTGGAAATGAGTTACTTGAGAGGAGCATGTGGAGTGACGTGGAGGGACAGGGTGACGAATGAAGAAGTGAAGGAATGTTGTGGGGTAGATGTGGATGTGGTTGAAAAGATTAGGAGAAATACACTGAGGTGGTTTGGACATGTGGAGAGAATGGAGAATGAAAGACTGACTAAGAGGGTGTATGTAGGTGAGGTGGAGGGAGGGAGAGGGAGGGGTAGACCGAGGATGAGGTGGAGGGATGGAGTTGAGAGGTATATGAGGGAGGGGGGGGTGAGTTGGGGGGAGGGGAGTCAAATGGTGGGTGACAGAGTGACTTGGAGGCGTTTTGTCTGTGGCCACCCTTTGCGGGATTAGGACGTCGGGCTATAGATAGATAGACCATCATTCCATGCATGTACAGCTTTCCTCAGTGCAGTATTGGAGGAAGAGAGGTAAGCGGTACCTTAGGCAGGGCATAGTGTAGAGAGTGCCTCAAAATTCATTTGCTAGTAGGAGAATATATAGGCCTTTCATTCTGTGCTTCCTCATTTGAAGGCATCCATCATGAAGAGTGTTCTTGCCACTTACAGGTATTTTTAGATGGGCTAGGCGTGGTTTGTACATGTCCAACACTTATTTTGTTTTGTCAGTTTTCAGTTTATTGCTCAGTGGCAACTAATGGTGATTTATGTGTATCTCATGAATAAGTGACTTTTTTTGTGGCCAGTCTTTAAATAAAGCCACTCGGTAGGATCTCTGAAAAGACCTGGGGCCAAACCTCCCCAGCCCTCCCTGCTTCCTGCAATGAGGAACTTGGTCAGCAATTGGTGCAACATAATAATAAATATAATGTTATCAGTATATTTTAGTATATTATTATGATAGATTACTAACCCATTGGGATGAAGTAAGGATCAGATGGAAAAAATATTTTGAAAGCCTGATGAATGGGAATAGAGAGAGCAGAGCCACTGTAAACATGATTGGTTTGTGGGGTGTCCAGAGAAGGAATGCAGTGCCAGGAAGCATGACACTTGCACTGGTGAAGAATGCTGTGAAGTGGCTGAAAAATGGGAAAGCAGCTGGGGTTGATGAGGTGTATTCAGAGATGACTAAGTGTAATGTAGAGAGCGGAATGAAGTGCTTGTTGGAGATATGTAAGAAGGCTAAGATGAGTGAGACTTTGCCAGCAGATTGGAAAAAGGCTGTGATTATACCCCTGTACAAAAATAAAGGTGAGTGAAGTAAGTGCAAGAACTAATGTGTCGTAAGTTTATTGAGTGTTGTAGGGAAGGTATATGGTAGAATTATTATAGAGAAAGTAAGAGAGAGATGAGAAGTCTTAGTGAGTGATGAACAGGGTAGCTTTAGGAATGGCAGAGGATGTGTGGATTAAATATTTGCAATGAAACAGATAGTGGAGAATGCTTGTTAGGAGTATAAGGTGTTTAAGGCATTTATGGATCTGGAAAAAGCATAGGGCAAAGTGGACAGAGAAGGATTGTGGAACGTTTTGCGCATGTATGGTGGATGATGGTAAGCTGTTAGGTGCCATCAAGAGTTTTTTTGATGGTAGTGAGGTATGTGTAATTGGGCATCTAAGTGAATGGTTCCCGATCAGTGTGGGCATTCGACAAGGTTATGTGATGTCCCCATGGTTGTTGAATATATATATATATATATATATATATATGGATGAGGTCATGATAGAAGTAAAAACGTGAGTAATGGAGAGAGGGATGGCATTGGTAATGAATGGTGATGGATGGAATATCTCAGATTTGTTGTATGCTAATGATGCAATGCTACTTTCAAATACCGGACAAGAACTTGGTAGACTAGTGGAAAGTTTGCTGATGTCTGTGGGCATCATGCCTTGAGAGTAAATGTAGAAAAGAATAAAATGATGGTAATTGAGAGAGAAGGTGACACCCAGTGTGATGTTACAGTGAATGGAGAGAGACTGGAATTGGTGTGAGTTCAAATGAGTGCCTCCGCGACCAAAGGGGGTGAAGCGCCGTCCCGGCCAGTTTTGTGTTAGCACCAGATAGCACTACTTTAACCCTTCCTCTAACGGTTGGATGTGAAATGACCCCCTTCCGACACTGGAAATAGGGTTGAAATTCATATTTCGTGGAAGGGTGCCGCATCAAAACCTGCACGCAGCTGCCTCGGCTCGAGACAAACTCCGCGACCAAAGGGTAGCAAATCCAATGCAGTGAGCGCGGCGGTGGAGGTGGTGGTGGCGTGATGGGTGTCTAGCCAATCAGCGTGCAGGAGGCGGGCGGTAGGTCCGCGCTGATTGGCCAGACTGCTCCCTCGCCATGTTTGTCTGCCTTCTGACTCTGTGCTGTACGGACGCGTCCAAAGGGATTCCTGATTTTGTTGCAATTTTATACGATAACTCGTGGATTACCTGCATTATAGTGCTACTACAATGGCATCTAAGGATGGTGTTCGTGATGAGTGTGTTCCTGGTCCTTCTGGAACAGGGAAAATCATACCAAGGCGGCTGTTTTATGGTAGTGGCAGAGGCGATGAGAGTGGTGGTGATGATAATGATGATTCGGTAGATGATCCACATTATGTGCCTGAAAAAAGGGGTTATTCTGACGTGAGTGGCAATGATAGTGATACAGTGATGGGTGATGATGATGATAGTGACAATAATGGGAAAGGTGATAGTCCTGGGAATGACTTAAGTGTTGGTGGTGAGGGTGGTGGTGCCGCTACACGTGTTCCCGCCAAAAGAAAGCGTGATGCCGCCACACACATAGAAAAGAAAGGACGTATCAGGAAACGTAATGTGGACAAATGGGGCAAGGTTGTAGCAAAGAAAAAATGTAACCTAGGGCAGGAATACATCAGTTATGGAACAAAAAAGGTGATGAAAGCATGTAAGATTGGCCCTCCTTGCCCAGATGGATGCTTTAACAAGGTGGGTAGGCAAGAAATTGACCAGATTTTCGCTGATTTTTGGTCTATTGGTGATTATAATCACCAAAATGCCTACCTCCAGTCCATGATAAGGAACGTTCCTGTCAAGAGAAAGCGTACCACAGCTGAGATGAGCAGTAGGACCACCAACTATGCTTACCATGTGCGTGTGCAACACAGTGACGTGCAGGTGTGCAAGACTGCCTTCACTTCCATTTATGGCCTGGGGAAGAAGAAGATGCAGATTCTGTGGAGAAGAGGAAGGAGGCACCATCTGGCACACCAGTGTTGGATCGACGTGGGTGCAAGCCATCACCAAGGGCCATCATTGGCACCAAGCTGGATCATGTTCATGAACACATCCAGTCTTTACCTGTGACCAGCAGCCACTACAGCCATGTGACAACGCCCTATCGACGATACTTAGAGGAGGGAACTAGTATTGGAGAGCTCCACAATGCCTACATCATCTGGATGAACCAGCATTACCCTGTGGATGAGAAGGTTTCACAACGTTTTTACCACACAATCTTCACACGGGACTATAACATCGTTTTTAAACCCCCCAAGAATGATGTGTGTGCCACCTGTGAGACGTTCGATGTCAAGCTGAGGAATGGCAGGTGTGACGGCGAAGACGTCTCTGGCATCGAGGAGCAACTTCAGCAACACAAGGATGAAGCCCAGGTCCCTCGTAGGCTCCTGCAGGAGGCTGAAGCAGCCCCATTAGCAGCAGACGATGACGACCTTCGAGTGGTGGCCATGGACCTGCAGCAAACTCTGCCATGCCCACGTCTTCGAGCAGGAGTGGCTTTCTACAAAAGGAAGCTGTGGGTCTACAACTTCTGCGTATACGACGTCAGCATGCAACAGGCCACCATGTTTATCTGGGATGAGACTATTGCAGGGCGTGGTTCAGACGAAATTGCCAGCTGCTTACTGAAGTGGCTGAAAATCTAGGCTGATGCAGGACACGACTTTGTCCGACTACGAGTGTTCTGTGACAACTGTGCAGGGCAGAACAAGAACATCTATGTGATCCTTATGGCCCTGCAACAGGTACACATGCGCCGTCTGTGCAGGGTGGAGTTTGTATTCCTGAAGCCAGGCCACTCGTACATGCCCTGCGATCGGGCTTTTGGCAACATCGAGAAGAAAATCAGGAAGACAAACTACCTGCCCAGTACCAAAGATTACATGGATGTAATAGCATCAGCTGTGACAAGGAAGTTCCCCGTTGTGGCCATGAAGAGGGAGGACTTCCTTGACTTCAAGCAGCTTGCAACACATGTCACCAACCGGCACACTCCTGGATTCTCCACAGCCTGTCAACTGGTGGTTGACACTGCTTATCCAGAGGGGTATTACATCAAGAAGGACTACGATTATTCAGATACCCCAGACACCCTCACCAAAGCTCGTTTGATGAAGGGCAGAGGCAGGTATTCAAGGAAAACCTTCGACCTGTCACAGGTGGCACTGTCACCTAAGCTAACTCACGACAGAGTCATCACAAAGGAGAAGACTGCAGACCTCAGGAGTATGCTGCACCTACTTGAATCCACTGCCAAGGAGTGGTTACAGGGCCTACTCGATCGCCAGGAAGCACTACTGGGTGAGGGACATGATGTGGCACCAGAGAACGGGGCATCACCAGAGGACGACCCAGATAATGACACTCTGGACTATGTGCCAGTGCCAGCACCTAGACGAAGATAGTGTCACACCTCACCTGCCCTGACCACCCCTGTTGACGACCCTGGCCTGGATAATGGACAATGGATTATGGATAATGGATGAAGACTTTGGCACTACTGTACATGGCACTACTGGCACTGTACTGCATTCTCCAGTACTAATGGGTGAGTGTGGGCATTAATTTTCTTATTAACAATAATAATATCAGTATTATTGTAATATTTCGCTACAGGAGATGCCTGTAAAGTTCAATAAGTGTGCAACATTATGCAACTGTAACAACAAGCAATAGGTACATTATTTTTCACAATTTTCATTATCTTCCATCAGATTCATATACTTGCGATAGTAAGGTTTAATTTGATATCAAAATGAGCAATGTACGTCAATAAATAGCGAAGTTACAGTTGCAAACACTTTGTTGAACTTTAAAAGCCTCTCCTGTAAAATTTTATTTTTGTCGCTTCGCCCCCTTTGGTCGGGGAGGCCCTCAAATACGTGGGTACAGTGGTAGAAGAGGGAGGAAAATGTGCAAAAGAAGTGCAAGGTAGAGTGACACAAGGAAGGAAAGTAGTTGGTGCTGTGAAGGTCTTGATAAGAAACAGAGACTTGAGTGGTGCAGCTCTACAAGGCTTACATGAATGCATGTTAGTGCCAACTTTAACATATGGGTGTGAGACCATGGTGTGACATGAAAATAAAAAGCCAAGAGAGAGAGCAGTGGAGGTGGGACTGTTGAAAAATGTATGTGGAGTACAGAGAGTTGATAGGATACAAAATAATGTGATCCGTGAAAGTTGCGGAGAATCGAAGAGGGTGTACTGAGGTGGTATGGGCATGTGGAGAGAATGGATAATAATAGAGTGGTGAAAAAGGCATATCTCAGCAAATTTGAAGGAGGAAGGAGGCGAGGTAGGCCAAGGAGAAGGTGGAGAGATATGGCGGATGAATGTGTGAGGAAGAGAGGTATGGAAGTTGGAGAGGCTAGGGGACTGACAAGAGATCGAGCTGGTTGGGTGAATGTTGTGAGAGGAAGTGCATGATCAGGGATTTGGTACCCCTTTTTAACGTGACGGCATTCGGATCGACTCAATTGGATATGTTTACGTGAAGCTACAGTATGTGGTGAAAATTTTTTGGTGTATCCAATAGAGCCAGGATTCTGTGGGCTTTAATGATAAGTGAATGGAAGTGTGGCCCATTGGATTGGGCAAACCTGGGCTGTCTGACTCCTCATCGTGCCCTAGGGTGGGAAAGGAGGGCCGGATGATGAGGATGATGATATTATTATATTGCACCTATTTCTGATTTACTTCAGTGCTCGCCAATAATTTTGTGTCAAAAAATAAAATTGGGATAGTTTGTGATTGCCATCCCCCCTGGGAATGTTGCTTGGGGTGATTGCTCGTCTTACTTTTTCCCTCTCATTATTCCACTGCAGCTGAGTGATTGTTTTTGTTTTTTCCTTGAGACTTTACAGTGACAGTTCCTATGCACCTGAATGTTAGCAACATACAGTGTATGCTGCATTTCAATAAACCTTAGAGTGGGTGAAATGCAGTAAGTCATAACTCACATAAGTGAAATCTATAGTGTATCCTGTTCCCTGAGCATGTTGGAGTGTCATGTTATGTTATGCACAGCTCCTCTGATGACCCTAGGTCAGTACATGATATTTCCACTTGGCATTTCTCGACTCATACTATTTCAGTACTGTACAGGTATATTAAAAGGATGTGACCAGGCTCGGGCTGGTTGTACTTCGACACAGGTTGGATGGGCAGTATTATGCAGATATACTCATACAGGGCATGACCCTAACTCAGTTTAACAAGGGTTTCAGCATACCCTCATAATTATAACTTTCATGTTTGCAGAGGAGCTGAGCCTCGGGGAATAGTGTGATGTCTGTCCTGCTCCAATCACCTTACCAGAAACACTTAAAAGCTTCTGTGTATGTTCAAATGCTCAGTATACAAGTCCTTCTCCTCGATTCTGGCCATCTCTTCATCTGTCTTAGGGACTCTTACTAAGGGTGGTGCCAAAGAGGGAGTATTGAGTGAAGAAATAGGATTCGCAGTCTCCAAAACACTTACATCACTGATAGTGAGTAAATTCAGGGGTACCTGATTTTCAAGGCCCAGCTTGAGGGAGCCTTCCTCTCTGTTGCTTCCCTTTACATCGAGTATAGCCATGCACGCGGGTTGTTGGCATGGATAGTCAGCCACAAAAAAGGGTGACATTCCAAAATGTGTCCAATGAGAGAAGCCCAGGAGTAGTATCGTATTACACTCATTTCAGATGAGTGGAAGACATATTTGATGACCTTAAAGGAAGGTCATCATGCCTGATTAGAGATTAGAAATCAGAGACAAGCAGTGCACCACCTTCTACTCAGCTCATTGAGTCATGGATGATTCCTCCAGTCACGATCTTTAATGTCTAGGTAGTGACATGTGATTCAAGTCTCTTCCTAAGGGAGTCACATAATGAGTTAATTGGTTTTTGACCCAACCAAAAAAATCCATACCATTGGTATTGTAAACTGGGGGAACTGACAGAACAAATGGTTAGGTAATAATGGAATCTGAATGGAAAAGATTTCTATTAATCTGAACTCTTTACCAGAAAATTATGTCAGAAAGGGGTAACACAGCAAGGACAGGTTGTATGTCTGAGTATGTACCCAGAAATAAAAAATTGAGAAGAGTAGAGTACGAAATGCAGGTTACGAAAAACATTCCACACTTTTGAATACACTGCTTTTACTTACCCTGTGCCAAACTGTTGTCATGACTGCCTCTTTATTAATGTAATCATAGAGTGTGTGCACAGAGCTTTTCTGGAGAATTTAGTACTTTTATGAGAAAATTTGAGAGCAGCACCACACTGTAGCCTCATAAGTTTTTATATGCATAAACAGGTTAGGTACATAGAGGTTTTAACACAGGTGTGAGGACTAAGGGTGAGGCAAGCTGAAGGAACTAGATCTTTGTGAAATAAACCTCACAGCTGCCAGTTCTACCAAACTGTTTGGCACCAGTGTAAACATTAATTTACAGTATTGAATTCGGACCATTTTTGCATGTCAGACCCCAGATTATTTTAATTTATACCCTGTAAGATTATTTTAATTTATACCCTGTAAGGAGTTTTCTGTATTCACTTTTTTTAATCGAGACAAAGATGCACTTGACAAGCTGGTGATGACTGGCTGAATGCAGCATGTACGAATAATATTGTTGTATTTCAAATGATTACCAGTAATGTGAATTGAAACATACTGACTGACTCAAATACAATGATGTTATTAGTACATGTTGCATTCAGCCAATTATCACCAGCCTGTCAAGTGCATCTTTGCCTCAATGAAAAAAGCTGAGTGTAGGTTTCAGTCATCTATCCTACCATGTAAGTGGAAATTATAGAAACTACAGTAAATGCACATAAATGAATTCCAGCTATTATCTCTTCCTGCTTTCAAGGACCACTTTTTCCTTATATTTGTAATAACTCAGCAGTATGGAGTGACAAATGTAGCATGCCAGATATAACCTGTTTCAGGAACAAAGCAACAAGTAATGATCCTGGATTCCTCAGGTATTTTCAGCTGTGAATGTAGAGCTTGTCACAAAGACTCGCACAGAACACCTAACTGAAGCAGACAAGGAAAAATCAGCACCGAGGAGTCCCATACAGTCCTTCCTTAATATAGCAGAGGTGGAAGAGAAGAACAGTGCTTCCTCCAGTCCGGAACAAGTAAGTATTCATACAGAATGTGCAGTGCTGGAATAACTACTTTCTGTCCACAAAGTACAATAAGATCTCGAAAATCTGAAATGCTAGGTGCCATTCTTGTTTTCTTGAGAAGTTTGATGTTTATAGATACAATGCCAAATTGTTTTTGGACTACAGTTCTAAACATAATGTGCTTATGAATTGAGGTATTGTTAGCCTGAAGTGTTCTCGACTGTCAACCTGTTCATGGCTAAAGGTCAGGTTATTGTTTTACCTCAGAATACCAAAATGCTAGATTTGATAAAAAATTTTACCCAGATCTTTACCTCAATTTTTTTCCCCACTGAATTATTGACATCCCTAAAATTCATGAAAAGCCAATGAAAATGCTTGAAAAAATTTCCAGATTTGCCAGATCAATTTGAAAGTGCATCTGCTCTAGCTGACTGTGTGTTCTGCTGCCCTTGTGAACACATATTTTGTTGCAGTGTCATCATTGTGCATGTTACACTAACTCCTGTTAACAAATCAATGACCCAATGAAGCAGCAGTATCATGACATTTCCCATGTGATCATTCACTCTCAAGTAAAAGAAAATTATTAAAAACATCATACTCAAATGGTGTGCTCTTAAACTAGTAACAACTGAAGCAAGTGACTAGGTGAATCCCTGTGACAACTGTATTTAATAAAAATTTAAAATGCTAAACTGCTTCCCGTGATGTATATTGTGATTTCAGTACCATATTATTTTCTTCATGAGAACCAATACGAGGTGCAACTATGAAGGAAACAATGTGCAAGTGGGTAGACCTGTGAGGTGGAGCCATGATCCTAGGGACTGGTATGTTGTGTAAATGATATTTTAGCCCATTTCCTTGGATGTGCTGTAGCTAATTCTCCCACTTTCATGCTTTCTTTATTGCTGGATCCTCCATTACCCTGTCCTTAGATAGAAATGAAAAAAAGAATGATAATACTGTTGATGATGATCGTCATCATGACCATGATCCTGATAAAAAGTTTCCACATTCATGTAATTTTGAATGTGGTGTGCATTTGTGCATCGAACAGCACTCAACATAGTCATGTAATGCATGGACACCATAATTAAAATGCATGAATGAAAACCAAAGGAAATTACAAAGGAGTCTGGGAGAGACTGAACTTGCATTTCTGACCTGCTTGCTGTCATGGTACAGTACCTCTCACCAAGGCTTCCTTGTATCCAACAAACACAGTCATGTCACTTTCTCCACTACAATTACCCATAACAACAACTACAGCATTTCTGCAAGTCTACATACACCTCATCAGTACCTGATGCTCTGCAAAAAATAATTTCATCCGTACTAAAAGCACTGAACCCTCCAATTTAAATTCTTCCTGCTCCCTCTGGCACCTTGACAGAAACCTTTCTAAGAACTTTACCTCATCATCCTTCCCTCCACTTATCCACGCTGATGGCTTTGTAGTTATTTCTTCTACTGATAAAGCAAAACTCTTCGCTGAGACTTTCTCCTCCAATTCCACCTTAGACGATTCCAATGCTGTTCCTCCATCTCTTCCCTCCCTCTGACTTCCTCGTGGCTGACATTAAAATGTCTTCAATTGAAGTATTTGCTGGCATCACTGGCCTCAATACTAACAAGGCATATGGGCCTGATGAGGTCCCTCCTATTGTCCTTAAGAACTGTGCTTCTGTGCTAACACCCTGCCTAGGTAAACTCTTTTGCCTTTGCTGTCAACTTGCACCTTTCCTTCTTGCTGAAAGTTTGCTCACATTCAGTCTGTCCCAAAGAAGGGTGACCATTCCCAACGCTCTAACTATCGCCCAATTGCTTTAACATCCTGTAATTCACAAGTTTTTGAGTCTGTTCTCAACAAAAAAAATTTTAAAGCATCTTTCCTATCACAACCTTCTTTCTGATCATCAGTATGGGTTCTGCAGGGGATGCTCCACAGGTGATTTTCTTACGTACATTTCAGACTCCTGGTCATCCTCCTTTTAGGATTTTGGCAAAAGCTTTGCCATTGCACTTGACATCTCAAAGGCTTTTGATCAAGTCTGGCATAAATCTTTAATTTCCAAACTGCCCTTTTATGGGTTCAATCATTCTGTCAGTGCCTTCATCTCTAGTGTCCTTTCTGGTTGTTCTATAGCTGCTGTTGTAGACAACCACTGTTCTTCTCCTAGAGCTATCAATAGTGGTGTTCCTCAGGGATCTGTCCTGTCATCAACTCTCTTCCTTTTATTCATCAATGCCCTTCTAAGCTGTACATTGAACCCTATCCACTCATACACTGATGTCTCCACCAGTCACCTTTCCATTCGTTTTCCTCTGCATCCATCTCAGTAGTTGCTTCAACAAAAAAGGGATGAGGCTATGGCACACCTAATGTGTGACTTGGCTCATATCTCTTATTGGGGTAAAAATACCTTTGTTGTTTTTAACGCATCAAAAACTCAGATCTTTTATCTATCAACCCGACAAAATCTTTTGTTGGAGTATCTTCTGATTTTTAATAATATCCAGCTCAATCCTGCATCATCTTTAAATGTACTTGGGGTTTCATTCTCTCAGGATTTTTCTTGGAAAGAACATATTACCTCCCTTGTAAAATCTGTTTCCAAGAGATTGGGTGTGCTGACTCTGTACCTTCTTTACCCTGGCACAGTTGTTGACTTTCTACATTGGTTTTATTCATCCCTGTGTAGAGTACAACTCTAATGTGTGGGGAGGCTCCCCACAACAGCTCTTCTCAATAGGGGGGAGTCAAAAGCTTTTCGTCTCATTAACTCTCCTCTTACCGGCTCCCTTCAACCTCTGTCTCTTCACCGCACTGTTACATCTTTATCTCTTTTTTTCTGTTGCTACTTCAATGGTCACTGCTTCTCTGAACTGTCTGCTTGCATCCCTCCACCAGTACGGTGGACACTAGCACTGGTCTAGCAACAAACTCTCATCCCTTTTCTGTTCAGCTCTCTAATGCAAGAGCTAACTGCTACTCCCAGTCCATTATGTATGCAACAGGCCATCTTTGGAACTGTCTCCCTCTGTCTGTTTTTCCTACTGCCTATGATCCCCAGTCTTTCAAATGCAGTGTGTCCAGGCATCTCAAAATGAGTGGATCTTGAATTTAGCTCTTACTTATCTTATTTTTGTTTTTTCTTGGAGGGAGCAATTGGCAGGCCCATGGGTTTTGGTTCCTTCTTCCTTGCCTTAAAAAAAAAAAAAAAAAAAAAAAAAAAAAAAAAAAAATCATCACTTTGGCCAGAGGCACATTTTCTGGCACCTGTCTAATGAATGTTTGCCAGCAGAGGAAAATGAGAAGTAGGAGTGGTGAAATATGAGGCAAACTTTTTGCTCCAACTAAGGCATCTAGTACTGAAGGTACAAAGATGCCAGTGTTACGAAATTGAGTTATAATTAGTTTTGAATAGATGAAGCCTTTTTTTTAGTGAATGGTGTAAACTGGAAATGCAAAAGCATCCATCATTTATATTAATATCATCATCATCATCTTCGTTATTCATCCTTCTCTTCCCATATTCAGACTGGGGTTGGACGTAAGATGGCTTTTCTCCACTGCTTCCTATCCTGGATTAAATCTTCTCCAATACCCAGTCTTTCCATATCTTGCATTACAACACTTTTCCAGGTCTTCTTAGGTCTTCCTGGCAGCCAACGTCCCACCACTTCCAGTTCCTCTGCTATTCTCACACATCTCCCTTCCTCACTCCTCCTCATGTGACCAAACCATCTAAGCCGCCTCTGCCTCAAGATGATATCGAGATCCTTCACCCCTCATCTTCTGGCTGCCTCCTCACTCAAAACTCTGTTGTCCCATCTCACTCCCACCATGTATCTTAACATTCTACGATCAGTACTCCTTAGAACATTCATCAGTCTATCTGTCAAAGACCATGTTTCAGCACCATATATCAGTACTGGTCTAATACAGGCATCATATATTTTACTTCTGTGTCTCAATGGTATGTGTTGGTTGACCAGTAGGCTAGCTATTTCCTTCCACTTTAATCATGTTGATGCCACTCTTCTTCTAACTGATCTCTCCATCCCTGCCTCACAGTCCAGTACATCTCCTAGATAGCAGAACTGCTTCACTTCCTGTAGTGTGCCCCCATTCACCTCTAGCTCATCCTCTTCTTCATCTCCCTCCACCTCTCTTCTTACTCAGACTGGGCAGTGGAAATTTTTCACTCCTCTCAAATTTTGCAGACCAAAACACCTTTTATGGCACCACTTATTACACTCCGTGCACAACACTGAGTTCACTCCTACTCCTCTTCCACAGCATCCACATGGCCATTTTCCTGACTGAGTTCTTTCTACTGGTTTCCTGCCTGTTACCATTACTTTTGTCTTATCCATATTTATTTTCATTCCCCTTTTCTCCATTCCATATTTCCATCTATTAAACATTTCCACCACTTCTGCCCGTTGTCAGCACTAGGTCATCAGCATACAGCAATTCTCATGGGCCTTCCCCCTTACATTCCCGTGTTGCCTCCTCCATTACTATGTTGAACAGCAGTGGACTGAGTGCTGAACCTTGATGTACCCCAACTCCTATTCCAAAATTTCCTGATGTTCCCGCTGTTGTCTTGACTTTTGATCTTATATTAATATAGACATGACAGCAGCAGTGAGTCTCTCAGGCACAGTGTCTTCTCAAGACCCACTCTATAACTCTCCTTGGTACTCTATCAAAAGCTTTTTCCAGGTCCACAAACACATGGTACAAGCATTTCCTCCTCTGTTGAAACTTTTCCTGGAACTGTCTCATGATGAATATTGCATTTATTGTGGATTTACCTGCGCAAAATCCAAACTGTCAGTTATCTATCTTTACCATCTGCTTCAGCCTTCCTTCCAGCACCTTTTCAAATATCTTCATGCCATACTCCAACAGTTTGACCCCCCATTACTTTCCACACAGAAGGGCATCTCCTTTGCCTTTATAAATTGGCATTGTCCAGCTATCTCTCCAGTCCTCAGGTGGCTGTCCTCCTAATATGATGTTATTAAAAATCATTGGTGGTAGGTGGTGGCGACCATCATCCACTTACTTCATGTAGGGATGCCTACTTCTTCCTTAGCCTTTATCATTCTTTTTCTGTGCCTGCCCTCCTCTCTTCCTATATCTCCCATCTGTCCTGTCACTTCTTTTTGCTCTTCTTTCCTTTAGGTGGCTTTACATTGAGTGACAAGCCAAATGATTTCCTGTAAGCCAAGAAACCATTTACAATGCTGGGTGGTAACCACATAACCAACCCATACGTGCTTCCTACGTGTCAGCAAGGGGGTTGGTGGAGGGTTAGTGCCCCTCCCTGTAAAACCAATAACACAAAGTCAAATGGTCACCCCTTACGGGATTATGACATCTGGCAATAGATAGATAGATAGATAGACCTTTACCTGTTATCACTTCTTGGGGGGGCAATGTCGTGTACTTGGGGTGACCCCAGATTTGGGCCACTCGTCACTGCCCGTCTCGCTTACAAGGAGTTCAGTTCGCATACTATAAAAAATACACTAAAAAAAATAATTAAATACAGTAACCTCTCAAATAATGCGAGGGTTAGGTTCCTGGAGAGGTCGCGTTAGTTAAAAACGCGTTTTTTAAACATAATTTTCCCATAAGAAACAATGGTAACATTGGGGGTTACGTTCCTGGACTCTGGAAAAGTCTACCCATTTGGGGAGTTATGCTTCTCTAAACTTAAAAGCAACAATATTGATTTGAAGGAAAATCCACGTAAAAAACAAAAACTGTATATCTGGGGAGAAGTAAACAACATTTGAGCCCTAGTTGGGCCGAAGCATTGTTTACTTCTCCCCAAATACATACTGTTTTCATTTTTTATGCGGATTCTTTTTCAATTCTGCTTCATTCACGGCATTCCGAAAGTTCCTCAACATTATTAACCCCTCAAGTGTTTATCTCATCGATTGGGCTTTTTGTGCAATTTCTTAACCCTTTAAACGCGGATCGTCGCAAACGCTCGACGAAAAGGACATAACGGCGGAGCGTCGCGTTTGCGATTCTAGTAAATTTTAAATAACCGCGGGCAGGCAGGCTCCAGCTGGTATTGTCTATCAGTACCACCACCCTTTAGCTACAATTAGCATACTTTACCTTTGTACTACTGACCTCCGTTGTTTCCAAGTACAGTATCGCGTTTTTCCCCCATCCCCTCCCCACCACGGCCCAGCCAGCCTGGCTGTGATACATGGCAGCGCTCTGAGTGAACAGAACTGTAAATCTGCGCTCTCCTTTCACAAGCAGTTTATGCTAATAGGAAACGCTTGTTTCTCCAGTTGTAATACTAGCTTTTTTCCTCACGGTTTGCCCCTGTTTAGTGTCAGTTTACCGCAGGCTTTCAAAGTGACATTATGGCGAGTTCTAGCTCTTCCGAGTCAGTGCAAGCGGCCAACAGGAATGAGAATAAAGTGACGGGCGTATGGCAGAATAAAAAGCGCGCCGCGGTGATCTTTTGGGAAGTAATATGGTTGAAAATAATGTAGTATACATTTTTTTAGCTGTGAAAATGGAAATGTTTGTTGAGTGACGGGAAGACCGCCGCCACGCTGCATGTCGGCCGTACGCTTCGTTGATTTTAGCCTTATTTTCAGTGCTTATTGTACAAATACGGATTCCAAACTACCTTTATGTTGTAGTGTAAAGTTTACTGTGACAGAATGAGGCTGTGGTAGAGGGGAAACCGGGTTGCTGGAGATGTGAAAGTGAAGATTTGTTTACCCAACTTTGCAAGTCTCCACAAGTCCTTGGGTAGTCCACGAAGGCTCAACACCTGTCTCTGGAGAAAGCTGAATGTAAGTACTATCTGCCATACCAAGTATAATGTTCTAGGGTTAATCTCTGATTTTTGGCTAATATTTTCCTACAGGTACTCAGACCGCGATACAACCCCGCCACTTGGGGGGATGTCGACTGTTCATGGCCATGTTTAAGGGGTTAAGAGGACGAGCAACACCGATTGTACAACATCCACAAAAAACTGACGGCAGCTGGCTCCACCCTAGCTGTGACGTAGATGGCTTCTTACCAATCAGAACTAGGTGTTGGACACACTGGAGGGGGGACCCAGGCCCGTACCCAGGCGGTGGGGGGTGTACCCCCCACCTCCCTCTTGCCACGTCCCTCTACTCCACTACCTTGTTACTACCCTACCTCCCACCATTCTAACTACCACAACAACCCCTCCCACCCCCTCCTCATGCATCCCCCACTCCCATGTTGATCCCCCCCCCCACATCCCCCTCCCCAGTCAACTGGGGGGAAGGTATTTCCCCCCTACCCTCCCTCCATGTCCCTGTACTCCATTTTGGCCCTTCCTTTGTGTCTTGTGGTGGTCTCCTCCCATCCCTCCATCCCCATCCACCCCCTCCTGGCCTTACCAGCACCCCCCACCCCTCCACGCCCCACCCGAACCCCCTAGCACCTCCCCGGCCTCGAATATTTTGCGTATTTTTTACGCTTTATGGCACGTGTTTTTGAATCATTCGTTGGGTCTGGTTAGTACTTGGATGGGTGACCGCCTGGGAACACCAGATGCTGTTGGCATCCCGACGTGTCAAGTGGGGTTGGTGGAGGATTAGTGCCCCTCCCTGTAAAACAATTAACTCTAAGCCATTGGCCACCCCGTCTGGGATACATGGCGTCTGGCAATGATGATGATGATGACCTGTAATTTATTGGTGTCTGCATACAGATATGCACACCACAGTTATTTAAGCTGTCTTTATTCAAAACCCACTTGAAAAAGACATTTTATTTTATGCCGACTCATGGAAGCATGTTGGAGCCTACAAAACGAAACGAAACGAAACGAAACGAAAACTAGATTTGACAAGTTGGAGGGGAGGGGAGGGGGAAGGAGAGGTTAGGCGAGGGGAGGGGAGGGAAGGAGAGGAGAGAGGAGGGGAGGGGAGGGAAGGGAAGGGGAGGAAGGGGACTGAAGGTTTGAAGAGGGGAGAGAAGGGGAGGATAATTTTTACTATTCATCATATTTTTATTGGGGGTGTTCATGACCAATTTCCCTTGCTAGATTTGACAGCTCGGTCGGGAGGGAAGGGGAGAGGAGATTAGGCGAGGGGAAGGGAAGGGAAGGGAAGGGAGGGGATTGGAGGTATGAGGAGAGGAGAGGAAGGAAGGATAATTTTTATTTATCATATTTATTTGGGGGGTTTGTCACTATTTTATTTTTTTCTAAGCACATTACAATGGTTTATAACATCTATACACACCAAAAAAAATTGATTTTGGTGATTTTTGTACGTATTGTTGCGAAGAAAACAGGTGCAAGCGGCGTATTTCTTGCCGGGGCCGCGATGGGTAATTATTATAAACTTTGACGGGCCATAGCTGGGTAACTATTGGGTCTAGGAGGGTGGGGTTTGCGTTTTCAGGTGTGTAAATTCAAGCTCTATAAATCGAGCATAAAACTTTTAACCTTTGAGGAAGTCGAAAAATTGGCCTGTTTTTGCGTCCTGGGGGACAGTCGAGGCTGGAGAATTGCGTACCCTAGGGGTTAATGCATTAGTAGGTCATAAAAACACTACAGTAAAAGCAACATTTTCATTACAGTAAGTAGGTCACAAGCAATAACAACACAGCCTCACTTCATCTATGCATCACTCGTCGTCTGCTGCTGTCCCTCCTTACCCCTCTACCCCACCTCCCGCCACTCCCCACCCTAAATTTGTTGTCCCTCCTCGCTCTGCTGTCCTACCTCTTCCTCTTCCTCTTCCTCTGACTCCCGTGCTACTGGTGATGAAGATAACTCCCTTAAGTTTTCTGTCTTCTTCATAAAGAACTGCTTTATCTTGGTCTGAGTGGTTTTCTTCTTTCTGTTCTGCAGCATCAAGTTGTAACTATTTAGATCTACCATCACTTTCCTGGCCAAATTTTGTCTGAAAATGAGCCAAATTGCTCAGAATCAGGCCAAACTTCATTTTTGAGTATTATAGTTCGAATAAAACCAGTTTAAGCAACTGACAGATAAAAAATTGTATTTATGCATAAACTGCAACACACGGTCTATCAGCTTGGGACTGTCCAAGGCGTGCGCGACTAATTTGAAACCATCACGGACTTGTAAAGTCACATTAAATCGAGAAACCCTTGTTAGTTAAACATATCGTCTTAAATATTTCCTCGTGTTAAAATGAAAACATGTTTTTTAAACTCATGTTAGTTGAGAGGTAACTGTAAATAGGTCCTCGTGTACAAGGGGGATCGCGTACTTGGAACTTGCGTACTGTGGGGATATACTGTGTGTATATATATATATATATATATATACAGTAATCCCTCCACTATCTGACGTCATAGAGCCAAAGGCATGTCCGGAAAGTGGTCCCGTCCGGATAGTGGGCACCAGCCTCCTGGACTTGTGCTTATGGACCCTAACTCAGAAAAACACCTATACAACTCCCTTTGGACATGCATAGCACCTATTTAAGACCCAAATCACACCAATAAGGGACATAAAAGACTGAAATAAATGCAAAAGAACCATAAAATGAGGTTTTTGAGGTAGGTTAATACAATATTAAACATTCTGGGTACTTACAAGTCCCTGGCTCCTGGACTGGTAGTTATGGACCCTAACCTAGCCTAACTCAGAAAAACACCTCCCTACTGCACATGCATAGCACCTAAGACACTACATATTCACAGCAATAAGGGACATAAAAGAGTGAAATGAGGTGTTTGAGGTAAGTACAGTATGGAAAATACAGTACAGTACAGTATGAAACATTCTGCCTACTTACAGCAAGTCCATGGCCATCTCGATGAATAACTGCCTCCTCTCAGACTCTGACAGTGAGAAGGATATCCTGAAGCACTTGCAGTACACTGTTCATGAAGTCTTGCACTTAACTTAGTCATTCGCACTCAGAAGTCCATTCTCTTCACACTGCGCACTCTTGTCTTACTTATGCTCCATTGTAACTTAACCCTCTCGCGCACGATAAGTTTCAGTAAGTTTTCTGGCGCACGACTTTATCTGCGAAGCCGCCCGGCCCGGCTGCTCGCGTGCGGCAAATAACACGTATTCTCTCCTTATTTTCACCACCCAAACATCAATATACTGCCATGAAACCTATGTCATCTTATTCGTCGATGTTTGTTCTAGCTGATAGGCACCACAAAAAAACAGGAAAACACGAATAAAACAACATTAGGCGGCCGTGAATAATATTTCGCTATGTCACGTTCACTTCCTAACATCACCATTCGAGTGTTTTCCATCATACAGGAAAATATTATTAGAAGTTTTGATAGAGAATTTCATCAGCTTTCTAAAGAGACAAATCCGGTGTTGATAAGATTTGTAGTTTTCGAGAAAATAGCCAAAAACTGAAAGCCATTTTTGAAAGAATATCAAGGAACTCTGATATGGAAATTTTCTTGCAGATGTTATGTTTTTATTGCATAATATTATGCAGAATTTCACCAGCTTTCTAATGAGCATTTCTTGGTTCCCATACGCCTCATAGCTCTCGAGTAAATCGCCAAAAACGACTGGGAACTCACATCCGTACGTCACTTTCGTGATGTGCGCACAGCATATGCAATATTCTCGCCTACGTAACGAATTCTTATTATAGATATTACATTGTTATGTCGTGTACATACGTAGAATTTACTGCTCTTTATCATGGTTCTTATAGGAAATCGATACGTTCAATAGTTTTCGAGTAATTGGCCGACAAAGTGAGATTACTCCTCCAAGCACTTTCGACTTTACCAAAAGTCTGTTCCCCCAACTTTTCCAACAGAAAATGCTCCCAGAGGCCTATATTCTGCAAATGAACATATGTAGAATTTACTGCTCTTTATCATGGTTCTTACGGGAAATCGATACGTCCAATAGTTTTGGAGTAATTGGACGACAAACGTAGAATTCTCTTCCCCACCCGCACGCGAGATAAAAAACACTTTCCCTACCTCACCCACGGCTACATATTTTTGCTCATTACGTTTTATTATTTTCTTTTTTTACTCAAAGTATACACGTAAAATATCATAAGGTTTTTGATAGTGCTGTCAGAAACTCGACATGACCACTAGTCTTTTTGCCAGGTTCTGACAAAGAAGCTCAACTTTCTTACATCTCATATGTGTGTATGTAAAAAATATTATTTATATGTGTAAAAAATATTGAACTATAGAAATAGGTCAATACAGTAAACCCCCGCTATAATGCGGTTCAGATATTGCCGGTTCACTTTATCGCGGAATTTTCATTGGAACCTAAGTATTTTTACATTGCGGGAAACCCCGCCTCATCGCGGTTTCCACAAAGCCTACTACGGCTATTTTTAGGGTAAAGTACATATTTTACATCTTTATTTTCAGTACTGTATTCTGAAATGGATATGTTTATGGTATTTTACATCTTTATTTATTCTAAAATATTAATAGCTATTAAAATGATAATTAAAAATCGGCTAATATATTTGATAAAATACAAGCGAAATCATGGCATGGGGTGAGGAAATACCCAGACTCATTGGTAGGTGGCACACAATTGGCTGGAGCCTTACCAGTAGCCAATCCAAACACGCTTTACATTTTTACTTGCCGCTGATTGGCTGCTGCTGATGCGCCCTCCTCAAAGAGAGGAGCAGGACCGCACCGCACCACCATACCGCACCTCCCAGTTTACATGACAAGCACAGGCGTAGGTGGAGACACTTCCGCAGTCTGGTGCACAAACTCTCACTGCCTTCCATATGCTACATTCTGCCTTCTTTATTGTCCAAACAGTTGACTCAATCACCCCAAACATACGGTTCTGAGCCAGTTCACAGGCATAGGTGGAGACACTCCATCACAGTCTGGTGCAGTAGCCCATACTGACTCCCGTTTAGTCCCGTATGCTACGTTCTGTCTTCTTTATTGTAAGAACAGTTGACTCACCCCAAACACACGGTTCAGAGACAATTCACCATCAAGTCAATTCACCATCAAAACATGGATGATTCCCTGTCATTCTATAAATATACTTATTATTGATTAATTAATACTTTAATAACTAATTTTCAGCGGGATTTTATAACTCATATAAGTAAAAAACTAGTGTACTGTACTTGCTGAATAAACTGGTATGTAAATAAATGACGGGGAATTGTCCTGACGGAGAATTGTCGCCGACATTCCTCCCTTAAGTTTGTCCAACACTTTAACTTTCTCTGTCAGCAACATCACTTTACTAGTCCGTTTTGGTGTGTTACCACATGCATCACTAGCACTATGCTTAGGCCCTATGTTGACAGACAAGGCAAGCAATCACTGGAAGGCAGAAAAATAAGCCACAAATAATGATTTGCGAGTCACGCATGGTTCAACCATCGGATTCAAACTAACTGTGTGGTACGTGGTAGACCGACCTCCCGCACTTACGTTTCGCTCACCACCCGCAGAAATGTCGTCATAGGCGCCCTCTCAAGAGCTGCACAACTAATATACACCTTGTACTGAACTTCATGATCATCATCATCTTCAATTTGTCTCATTCATCATCAGTGAGTGCCTGTACTGGTTTTTCTTATTAGTAGACAATAAATAGCCATTTTAGGGGTAGCGTCGATACATCGCGGATTTTTGCTTATCGCGGGTGCCTTTGGAACATAATCCCGCGATAAAGTGAGGGTTTACTGTATACAGATCAACAAAATACGGATAACTCACTTCCTCCAGAGGTGTTGAGATGCTGGCAGTAGCTTGAAGATGAGGAGTTATGTAGTGTGTGAACGTGTGCATGTGTGGGTGAGCATGTGCGTGTGTGGGTGAGTGTGTGCGTGTGGGTGAGCGTGTGCGTGTGGGTGAGCGTGTGCATGTGGGTGAGCGTGTGGGTGTGGATGCGATCCACACAATAGATTTCTCCACAAACATTTGCTGCACAACATACGTATGTATATGTGGCTGTGGCATATTTCTTGTCTCTGACACTTGCACTTTGTTTTAGCAAAGTCAGTGAATGCATGAAATGTTTCTCTGTGAACACTCACTGCGACTCTATTGTATTGGCACACACCACACTCCTTCACGAACACCCGCAGCATGTTTGACGTATATTTCACACAATTCCATACGCATTTTCGCTATCAGAATCACAATAATTCCATCACTAAACACCTCTAATTCTTCCTTCCCGACTATAAAAACTGTACGTGATGCCTGGCCCATTCCACACTATGGTACCATAATTTCACCAAGCCAGCCACAATATCTTTCACACATAATACACTTTAGGCATTGGCTTCATTATATACGTATTTGTCATCACGCCATGGGCCTTGGGGAGGGCGAGAGGCGAAACCCCGCAACAATGAACATGGATATCGGCTCGTAGGCCTAACTATTCATAACGGACACAATTCTTTTTTGTAACATATATCTATGTTCCATCGACAATATCACATACAAATATGTATGCATCTATCTATCTATAGCCCGACGCCCTAATCCCGCAAAGGGTGGCCGCAGACAAAACGCCTCCAAGTCGCTCTGTCACCCACCATTTGACTACCCTCCCCCCATCTCACCCCCCCCCTCCCTCATATACCTCTCAACTCCATCCCTCCACCTCATCCTCGGTCTACCTCTCTCTCTCTCCCTCCCTCCACCTCACCTACATACACCCTCTTAGTCAGTCTTTCATTCTCCATTCTCTTCACATGTCCAAACCACCTCAGTGTATTTCTCCTAATCTTCTCAACCACATCCACATCCACCCCACAGCGTTCCTTCACTTCTTCATTCGTCAACCTGTCCCTCCACGTCACTCCACATGCTCCTCTCAAGTAACTCATTTCCACTGCTCTCACTCTTGACTTGTTCCTCTCTTGCAAGGTCCATGCCTCGCTTCCATACGTCAGGGTAGGGATCACAATACTATCATGCAGTGACTTCTTAACTTCCATGCTCACCTCCCTATTTCTCATCACTGCTTTCAGTGTACCAACAACCTTTCTTCCCTGCTGTACCCTTTCACGCACTTCATCCCCCAAAGTTCCATCCTTACTCATCACACTACCCAAGTACTTGAATGCACTCACATTCTCCATATCCTCACCATCCAACCTCACTGCACACTCTGTGACTTCATTCCTCTCAAACACCATAACTTTACTTTTGTTTACATTAACTTTCAGATTCCTCCTCCTCCTACACACTGTCCCAAATTCATTCACCAAACCTTGCAACTCCCATTCATCTTCACTCAACAGTACTGTATCATCAGCAAACAGCAACACCGGAAGCTTCCAAATCTCACCCTCATTCATTAGAGCCACCCCCACATCCACTGCCCTACCCTGCACCTCCTTTACAACCCATCCATGTACAGGTAACTCGCACGGAACACGATCTCACGGAACGCGCTCGCAATTATATACGGTAAGGGCTGGGATACATATAAGACAACGTAAGATTAAAAAATCATTATGAAAACTACAAATTAACGCAGGAGAGGCCTTTGAAAGATCAAATCCTCGAACGTCACCGCAGCGCGCGGTTTGTTTTGATTACGTGACGATCTAGGCGGGAAATTATTCAGTGAGTGAGACATTCCCGAGTACAGTAGCACAGTATTTGTAAGTTAAATATTTACAGTACTGTACTGTTCTGGTAAGTTTATGTGCAACTTAAAGTACTATTAAATAACGTTAAAGCAAGAAATAAAGTCTTATAACCAGTTTACCTGATAGGCGTCAGAATATTGCCTTTTTTATTTGTTCGTCTTTTCCACAGTACTGTACAGTATTTGTAAGTTAAATATTTACTGTTCTCGTATGTACTGTACTTGTAAGCACTTAAATAAAGTTAAATCATTAAATAAAGCCTTGTAACCAGTTAACCCGAATTATATGATTGCCCATGATCGGTGTCGGAATATTGCCTTTTTTGTTTGTTCGTTAAACTCTTATTGTACTGCTTTTCTACAGTACAAACTATTTGTAAGTTAAATATTTACTGTTCTGGTATGTACTTGTAAGCAATTAAAGCATTAAATAAAGCCTTGTAACCAGTTAACCTGATTTATATGATTACCCATGATCGGCGTCGGAATATTGCCTTTTTTGTTTGTTCGTTAAAAACTTATAATAAGAGAAAAATACATTTTTGTCTTGGTATCTTTACCTATTTGCTCAGGTTTGCTGTAATGGTTTGGATCATTTGATGCATTGCAACTTGTAGAAAACTGTGAAAACTTTCGGGAAGTGAACGAAAATCTGGGACATGAGACTGACCTTGACTTCACCCTCTCATGTATCATCTGTCAGTTCACCACCTGCTATTGTGATGAGTAGATGTACGATTTTTTCGCTCGTGGCCATGCCAAACCACACATAGTTACACCCGTTATCTCGACCCAGACAGAAAATACAATCTTTTTCCTCCCTTGCAAAACACAAACAACCACTCTGTTTACGAGACAGCAATATATATTGCGAAAATAACAAGGTAAAATGATAAAGACGAATGTAAAATGATAGAGAAAGATGAACATGTTATGACGGAAGAAGTACGTTTTCCCCGTCTGTAAACGTATTTATTTCTGCTTTGTATCTGTATTCGTAATAATTAGCCTTATTGTTGTTTCTGAAACTGCATTACGATTCTATTTTTAGCCATTCTCGTGGTGTGGGAGCTGGAAGTTGTGACACAACTTCCTTATTGCTAATCGGACTGACCCTCCACTTTATTCTCCCGTGGCAGAGTCTAGCCTTGGAGGACGTGCAGTTTTCTCATTTAGGACTGAAAATTCAACTCTTTCGCTCCCTTTTCCAAGCATGGGCACAACGATAACGTAAAAAAAAACTCGAAACTACTATAAACATATATCAAAAAGGTGAAAATGTATTCATAACTTTTTTTTTTTCCAGCCATTCCTAACAGTACTGAAATCATTCGATATCACAGTACTGCATTTCTAAGTTAAATATGTACTGTTCTGGTATGTACTTGTATGTTAAAGCACTGGTACCAGTTAACCTGATTTATAAGATTACCTATGATCGGCGTCGGAATGTTTCCTTGTGTTTACGTACAGTATTTGTGTGTTGAAGTTTTGCTGTGGAGTACTGTATTTGTGAGTTATAACATTAAATAAACCTTCTAACCACTTAAAGTGCTTTCTAGTGATTACCAGTGACAGATAACAGCAAAACAACACATTTGGGGGGTCTAGGGAGCAAAATACGGAGTAGTTTAAATATACGCGATTTCGCATCTAACACGGCACCGTAGGAACGAAACCCACGTGTTCCGTGCGAGTTACCTGTATATATTAAACAGCCATGGAGACATCACACAACCCTGTTTCAGTCCCACATTGAGATCAAAGAACTCACTCAGCTCACCATCCACTTGCACCGTAGCCCTAGCTCCCTCGTACATACTCTTCACAGCACTCAACAATTTCCCCTCCACTCCATATATTCTTAATACCTTCCACATACCTTGCCTATCTATTCTGTCATAAGCTTTTTTCAAGTCCATGAAGGCAGCATACACTTTCCTTCCCTTCTCTAGATACTTCTCCACTAAACATCTTATAACAAATATCTGATCCACACACCCTTTTCCCTTCCTAAATCCCCCTTGTTCTTCTCGAACTAGCTCCTCTGTCATATGCCTAACCCTATCAATGAGTATTCTACCATATATTTTACCAGTCACACTAAGTAGGCAAATACCCCTATGGTTACCACATACTTCTCTCTCCCCTTTTCCTTTGTATAAAGGAACAATTATACCTGATTTCCAGTCCTCTGGAACCCTTCCCTCTTCCCAAGCCAATCTACACAACTTCCATATCCACTCCACAACAATCTCACCCCCATACCTAAGCATTTCACCACACACTCCATCAATTCCTGGGGCCTTTCCCAACTTAATCTTCTTCATCGCTTCCACTACTTCCGCCCTACTGATCTCTTCCTCCCTCCTCTCATCTTTTCTTCTCCCAGCCATTCCCCAACCACTTATACTCGCACTGCTGTCACTCACTACATTCAACAAATCCTCAAAGTGCTCCTTCCATCTCCTCAGTTTCTCTCTCTTCTCCACCAACAATCTATTATTCCTATCTTTCACTCCCCAACTATTTCCCCTTTCACACTGCCTTACTTTCTTTACCTCCTTCCAAAACAATTTCTTACTCTCCCTCCATTTCACACTCAGGTTCCTCCCAAACTCTTCATCCACTTTCTTTTTACTCTCCTTCACCAGTCTCTTAACCTCCCTTCTCCTGCTCACGTATACCTCTCTCTTCTCTCTCTCATCTTCTCCCCTACCTCTACTCACTAACCATTCACTATATGCCTTCTTCTTTTGTTCCACAGCTCGTTTCATCTCATCATTCCACCATGCTGTCCCTTGCACACCCTTGCATCTCCTCCTCACTCCACAAACCGCCTCACACGCTGCGCCTTCCTCTTCCATGAATATCTTACATATGTCTTCCACCCCTTCCATCTGCTCTAGCTCATACCTCCCAATCTTTCTTCCACTATGCTCTTATACTCTGTCATTTTCTCACTATCTTGCAATTTCTCCACTCTTCTCACAGGAGTTGCTTCCTCCTGTCTTCCCCTTCGTCTCCTCAACCACTTTCTTTGCAGCTCTACCTTGGCCATCACTAAGTGATGGTCCGAGACTCCATTCCCCCACCCTCTCCACACTCTTGCATCCAACACTTGTCTTCTCATTCACTCATCCACACACACGTAGTCTATCATTGCCTTTCGTTCAAAAAGTTCACCATCCATCCTTCTCATTACTCTCCATGTATACCGGTGGATCATCTTATGCCGAAAGTAGGTGTTGGCTGTTGCCAACCCCTTACAAGCACAGATGTCCACCAAAGCACTTCCATTCCCATCTACGTCAGCTGGCACACCCCACTGACCAACCACTCCATCCACTCGTACATTCCCAACTTTGCCATTCATGTCTCCAATCAACAGCACTCTCTCGCTCCTCTCAAACTTGTCCATACACGCTTCTACACTCGCCCAAAACTCATCTTTCACTCTTGCCACTAGATCCTCTGTCGGGGCATACACACATACAATCGCCCACGCTTGTATACCTACTTTCATCCTCACCCATACAATCCTTGCACCCACTGTTCCAAACTCTCTTATATTCTCCTTCCACTTCTTGCTTATCATCAGGCATACTCCCTCTCTTGCCCTCTCATTTTCATTGACTCCTGCACATATACCTAAACCATATTCCCATTCTCTCACCCTTTCACCTTTCCATTTAGTTTCAGTCAGTCCACATATATCCACTTTTGCATCCTCAAGCACCTGAACAGTCTTTCTCTCTTTCACTTCATCATTCACTCCTCTCACATTCCACGTTCCCACCCTAAGAATGTCCTTTGTCTGTTCCTTAGTCGTCAACGTATGGTCCGTCCGGCTCCGAGGCGCTTTATTCGCTTTTTTAGTTAGTTCTTTTTACGGGGTGGGGCACTAATCCGCCACCAACTCTTTTAGTCGCCTCGTACAACAAGCAGGGATACTGGGGGGGTATTCTTGAAACCCCCCTGAGTCCATAGGGGCTTCGGCTCAGGAAGGAGGGGGAGAATTAGGAGGAGTTTAAAGGGACTTAAGACACAACGCAACCCACTGCCTGGCTGCTTGGAAGAAACTGAGGTATACTGCTACGTGCTGGGCCCACTGAGGCAGCTCAGTGTTGCCAATGCCTTACCATTGGAAAGCGCTATGCTCGCTACAATTCGTCAAAATTTGACGCGATTTCACCAGAAACTTAATTTTGGGCTAATTTTTTTGTGCTTAGGAATGCGATTCGAGTGACTGATCAAATTGAGAAAATCCACATGTCACACGAATTGCATGACTGTGCCTGAGAGGGTTAATAAGTGTTGCACTCTGCAGTTTAAGTCTTCCCACTCATAAAACCAATTTCAGAACAGATCACACAAGTTTATTTACGTTAAATTTAGTCCAAAAATTGTTTGTCTTTTCACTATCTATCTATCTATCTATTGCCAGATGCCTCAATCCTGTTTCGGGTGGCCACAAACAAGTCGCCTCCACGTCGCCCTGTCCCCCGCCATTTCACTGCCCTGCTCCCAACTCACACCCCCCTCTCTCATATACCTCTCCACCTCATCCCTTCATCTCATCCGCGGCCTCCCCCTCCCTCTTCCCCCCTCCACCTCACTCACATACACTCTCTTCGTCAGTCTTTCACCCTCCATCCTCTCCACATGGCCAAACAACCTCAGTGTGTTCCTCAAAACGCTTCCTATCACATCCATATCCACACCACAATGCTCCTTTATATCCTCATTCGTCAGTCTGTCTTTCCATGTGACTCCACAGGCTCCTCTTAAATAACTCATTTCCACTGCTCTCACTCTTGACTTGTGTCCTTCCAACAACGTCCAAGTTTCACTTCCATATGTTAGAGTTGGTATCACAATACTGTCATGTAGTAACTGTTTCACTTCCATGCTCACTTCCCTGTTTCTTATCACTGCTTTCAAAGAACCAGCAACCTTTCATCCCTGCTGTACCCTTTCAAGCACTTCACCCTCCAAACCTCCATCCTTACTCATCACACTACCCAAGTACTTAAACGTACTCACATTTTCCAATTCTTCACCATCCAACCTTGCTGTACATTCACTGACTTCACTTCTCTCAAAGACCATCACTTTACTCCTCCCTACATTCACATTTAGATTCCGTTTCTTACACACTCTCCCAAGCTCATCCACCAAGCCTTGCAGCTCCCCTTTGTCTTCACTACACAGTATCATCTGCAAACAACAGTACAGGGAGTTTCCAGGCACTATCCTCTCTCACTAGGGGCCACTCCAACATCCACTACCCTACCCTGTACCTCTTTTATTACCCCATCCATGTACAGATTGAACAACCATGGAGACATGACACATCCTTGTTTCAACCCAACCTTCAAAGAGAAAAATTCACTTAGTTCACCATCCACACGCACTGCAGCCTTAGCACCATCATACATACTCTTCACAGCATTCAACAACTTCCCATCTACTCCATATATTTTTTATACTTTCCACAATCCTTGTCTATCCACCCTGTCATATGCTTTCTCCAAATCCATGAAAGCCGCATACAACTTCTTTCCCTTCTCTAGAAACTTTTCCACTAAAGATCTAAGAATGAATAGCTGATCTACACAACCTCTTCCCTTCCTAAAGCCTCCCTGTTCTTCTCCAATTAATTCCTCTGTTCTTTCTCTAACTCTGTCAATAAGTATCCTACCATACACTTTTCCTATTATACTAAGAAAACAAATGCCCCTATGATTACCACACACTTCTTTTTCCCCTTTTCCTTTGTACAAGGGAATAATTATACCTGACTTCCAATCCTCCGGGACTCTACCTTCCTCCCAGGCCAATCTTCACATCTTCCACATCCATTCTGCTACTATCTCTCCCCAATGCTTCAGCATTTCACCACACACTCCATCAATTCTTGGGGCTTTCCCCAATTTAACTTACTTCATTGCTTCCACAACTTCTGTCCTACTGATTTCTTCCTGTCTTCTCACCTCCCTCCTTCTCCCAGCCATTTCCCAGCCACTTATACTCGCATTACTTCCATCCTGTATGCTCAACAATTCCTTAAAGTGTACTCTCCTTCTGCTCACTTTTTCTCCCTTCTCCACTAGTAATCTACCATTTTTATCTTTCACTCCCCTGCTAACCTCACTTCCACCCTGTATTACTCTCTTCACCTCTTTGCAGAACATTTTCTTACAGTCCCTCCACTTTACACTCAAATTCCTTCCAAATTCCTCATCCACTCTCTTCTTACTTTCTCTCTTACTAATCTTTTCACCTCTCTCTTTCTTTCTACATATAACTCTCTCTTCCGCCTCTCAACTTCTTCCACGCCCCAATTTCTCATCCATTCATTGTATGCTTTCTTCTTTTGTACCACAGCCTGTCTCACCTCTTCAGTCCACCAAGCTGTTCCTTGCACTCCCCTCTGTCTTCTCTTCCTCCCACACACCTCATCACATGCTGCACATATTTCTTCTGTAAATATCCTGCACACACCTTTCACGTCCCCCATCTGCTCCAATTCATATTTGCCCAATAGTTCCTCCATGTCTCTCTTATACTCTGCCTTTTTCTCATCCTCTTGTAATCTTTCCACTCTCCTTGCAACTACTCCTTCCTCTCATCTTTCCCTTCTTCTATATCTCCATCTTACTTGGATCCTAATTCTGGCCACCACCAAGTAGTGGTCAGAAAGTCCATTCCCCCAACCTCTATACGCTCTTGCATCCATTACACATCTTCGCATCCATTCATCCACACACACATAATCAATCATTGCCTTCCTTTCATTCAGTTCACCACCCACCCTTCTCATCAGTCGCCATGTATAACTGTGGATCATTTTGTGCCTGAAGAGGGTATTGGCTATCACCAACCCCCTCCCAGCACAGATGTCCACTAACACACTGCCATTCTCATCTATCTCAGCAGGCACACCCCACTCACCAACTATTCCATCCGCCTTCACATTCCCTACTTATATCACCGATCAAAAACACTCTCTCATTCCTTCCAAACTTTTCCATGCACACTTCCACATTTGTCCAGAACTCTTCTCTCATTCTGCTAGCACGATCTTGCGTTGGCGCATACACACACACAATTGCCCACATTTGTATTCGAACTTTCAACCTTACCCACACAATCCTTGACCCAAGTGATCCGTACTGTCGTATGCTCTTCTTCCATCTTTTACTCACAACTATACATACTCCTTCCTTTGCCCTCTCATTCTCACCTACTCCTGCACATAATACCCCATCCATACTCCCATTCTCTCACACTCTCACTTATCATTTTGTTTCAGTTATTCCACATACATCCACTTACGCACCCTCAAGCACCTGGACAATCTCTCTCTAATTCACCTCATCATTCGCTCCTCTTACATTCCATGTTGCCATTACCAAGTCCTTTGTCCGGTCCTGGGTCGTCATCGTTTGGTCAGTCCTTGTCTGAGGCTTCTTGTTTGTCTTTTTAGTTAGTTGTTTTCCGGGGAGGGGCACTTACCCTCCGCCAACCCTATTAATCTCCTTTTATGACAAGCAGGGATACTGGGGAAGTATTCTTGAAAAAAAACCCTACCCCCACGGGGTCTTTTCACTCAAATTTCTAATTTCTTAACAATACTGTATTCACTGTTTTTCTTTCACTGCACAACACTAAATTCCCGTGTGGTCTAGTGGAGAAGTTCTTGCCGTTTAATTACTGTCAGAGTCTGAGAGTATCGCTGGGTTGTGGTGGGGCGTACCCACTGCAGACGACTCAGAAGATAGACGCAAACTCACATCGAGCGGGGACTCCACCGTGGCTGATGTGCTGGGCTGTGGCTCGGAGCATGAGGGCCAGTCTTGGGGAGGCAGCAGAGTGGAGCCAGGGCTGGGCACAATGGGGTTCATCAGCCTGAAAAAGCTGTCAATCATTGATTGATGCAAGGAACGACAATTCTGACGATTTATGATGCGCTGCCTGAAATCCCGCACTTCCTTCACAAGTCCAAAGGGCCCCATCTCCCTGTTGCAGTCCGGGTGTTCCAGGTAGTCTAGAACGAACTCTAGGTGTCCCCGGAGTGCGCTTAGCTTGGGGATGGCTGGAGTTGTGTCATGTTGAGAGAAGTCTGCATCATCGTCGCCGTCCTCATCGGAATCTTCAAGCTGGGTACTGACACCTGCAACTGAAGATGCGATCTCGACATCAGACAGGGTCTGATACCCAGGATCGCCCTCGGCATCATCCAACCACTCATGCACTTCATCCACATCAACATCATCGCCGTGCGCACGTAGACGTGCATGGAAGTCATCCACGTCGAAACGTAGAAAATCTTGCTCCACATCCGTTCCGAGAAGCAGACGAGACCAACCATTTTCTAGAGTCTTGAAAGGGACTTCCTTCCATGCACTGGCCCAGTTGTAAATGGCAGACTTGATGTTGTAGCGGCGAAGGTTTTCCAAAGTCTGCTGGCCTCGCATGTCCCGTCCCTCCCTGTGCTCATCCTCGTCCTCGAGAACAACCATCACATCGTCCAGGAACTTCCGTCGGTATAGCCGCTTCGTTGTCACGATCACTTCTTGGTCCATTGGTTGGATGAGAGCAGTAGTATTAGGTGGCAGAAACATGCACCTAATGCGGCCATTCTCAGCCACCAAGTCCTTGTCGCACGGGTGGGCAGATGTATTGTCGAGGAGAAGGAGGGCCTTTACATGGTCGCATGGGATTCCCAGTTTCTCCGTCTGGTAATGTTTGACCTCCTTGACAAAATGGCGGTGGAACCAGTTATTGAAGATGTGGCCTGTGAACCATGTCCTCAAGGAATGGTACCAGACGACAGGAAGGACATCCATCACCCCACGAAGACACCGAGGCTACTTTGCATGGCCAACAGTAACGGGTGCTCATGACCATCACGTCTTAAGCCTTCCAGGGATGCATGGACTTGTGGAAAAGATGCTGGGACCACTGTATACATGCCCAAGGGGACTATTTCGAAGGCGACAGTGAGAATTAGGAGGTAAGGTAACATATTTTCCTACATTATTCAAATACTGGAACTTTCGGGTATCACCTTTTGTGTGTGTGTGTATATATATATATACATATATATATATATATATATACAGTCACCCTCGTAATAAAAACTGCTTAAGTGTTTTTTCTACTTTTCGAGACATCAAAAAGAACTGTCTCATCTTCTTAATTTTCATTGACTTAGGCAGAATCGTGAGAAGCATTTTAGACCACTCACACCCTAGACTTGACAAAGGCAGCTATATCAATAGGTGCACTATGTGGTGAAGAGTTATTTCAGCAAAAATCTGGAAATCGTTGAAAAATGACTTAGTTTTTTTATGAAGGTGACGAATATATACATACATACTGTACATATACACACACACACACACATACATATGAGCACACAGAGGGAGTCATCGGAGGTAGACGTCCGTCATCGGCGCTCCGTACCAGACCAACATGGCCAGTGGCATTACCTAAATTAGTATCTTTGAATGAGTCAAGCTCTGTACCAGGTTAGACTAAATGATTTTTCATTATTAAAAGGAAAAGAAATAATAAGTTTAAATAAGACTGGTTCAAACAGAACAAAGAACCACGATGCGCTGAGTCAGCTGGGTTTGTTTAGACTACAGCAACACGGGGAAAGTGTACATACTCTGTAAGTACATACTCTGTTCATTTAGTATTACAAAATGGATACATACTTCATTAAAACAAATTTGTAAAAGAAAAGGGATAAAAGTAAAAAGCAAAATGATGATTTCTACCAAGAACTGGTTGAAGTGGAGACTCACAATAGACTGGTTGAACGTGTACACAAACTAGAAATAGCTTTCAAAAATGAAATTGATGAAATAAAGAAGCAAATGCACTTGCAAAAGAAAGAGATAAAAAAAACTAGGAAGGGAGGCCAATAAGAAAGACACAGCCATCAGTGAACTAACAGTGGAATTGAGTACGCTTAGGAAGAAAGTGAGTGAAATGGCAAGTACATTAGTCAGTCACGAGAGTGTTATGGAAGAGTTCAAAAATAACACAGAGACAATTAGGCAAGCAAGCAGTCTTATGGACCAGAGCAGTGATATTGAGGAGAAGATAACACAGGTGAATGAAGCTGTGCAAAGCTACAAAAATGATGTAAAAACCATGTACAGTATGCTGAAATGGTGAAAGTAAAGAAAGACTTAGAAACAAAGGTGGAGGAAAAAAGTATTAAAAAGGAAGTGAAAAAAATAATCCAAAACAATCCAAAGTTAGTCAGAGATTCAGTAGAGATAAATAAATCAATAGTAATCACTGGTATAGAAGAGGAAGAAGTTAAAAACAAGATCACTAGAGACAAAAAGGAGATGGCAAATGTAATGAGCTTACTGAAAGAAGTATCAGAGGAAATCTGTAGTAAAGACATGGAGGAACACAAAAGGTTAGGGAAATACGAGAAAAGCAAGACAAGACCTCTAAAGGTGACTTTCCAGAGTGTAAACACTGTGGAAGAGATACTAAAAAATGCAAAGAATCTTATGGAAAAAGAGGAGCTCAAAAATGGATGGATAAAAAGATGCCTAACACAAGAGGAACTGGAATTACTGAAAGAGAAAAGGGAGGAAGCAAAAACAAAAAATGAGGAAAGATCAGAAGAGGAGAAGAAGAAATTTTTTTTACAAAGTAATAGGATTGCAGGTACGAAAGTGGTACACAAACAGGATGGAAGAAAAAGGAGGAAGGTAGTAGAACCATGTCATGACAAGTATATAAACAAGATGATAAAGTTGATGTACTCAAATGTGGATGGAATGGTATCTAAATTACTAGAGATGAATGATTATGTCAGAGAAAATGAACCACAAATAATATGCCTAACTGAGACAAAATTAACACCAAGGATATCCAATGACATACTAAACTTAGAGGAATACAATATATGGAGAAGAGACAGAAATTTAAAAAAAAGAGGAGGAATTATAATATTAACTAAGAAAAATCTAAAAGTCAAGGAAATAAACCTAGATATACCATCACAAGTAGAACAGATTGCAGTAGAGATCGACACATCTGAAGGTAAAGTAATTGTAGCCAATTTGTACATGCCACCCAGATCAAACACTTGGGAAAGAGACGAATATGAGGACCTGGCAGAGAGTACAATTCAGAGTATAAGATCATTGCTACATAAAATGGAAGAGAAATCGGAAAGAATTATACTAACTGGGGACTTCAATACAAATATAAACTGGAATACTCTAGATATAAATAGCCAAGAAAGCTGTTGGGACCAAAAGCTCCTGGATCTCGTACAAGAGTTTTTCTTAATGCAACTTGTGAGGCAAACCACCAGAAAAAGAGGACTTGATGTACCTTCAGTGCTAGATGTAATATTTACTAGGCAAGAAAATGACATTGACAGTTTAGTATATCACCCTCCACTCGGCAAAAGCGATCATGCAGTACTAAATTATAACTTCAGGATAGCATATGACATAGTAAACAGCAATGATAGTTACAAAAAGAGCCTAAACTATAAAAAGGGAAATTATCAATACCTAAAGAAGTATTTCTTAGAAGTTGATTGGGAAAATGAGCTTAGAGGACAAGATTTAAATGCTGTATATAAAAAATTTTGTGAATTTTATGAAATAGGAGTCCAGAAGTACATCCCACAGCACAAAGAAGCAGATAAGAAAATACAGAAGTGGTTCAATACAGAATGTAAAAAATCAAAAGAAAGAAGAGATTTGTTGTGGAATAGATACAGAAGACACAATAGTGAAAGGGCATATAATAATTACAAACAGGCAAGAAACGACTATACAAGAATATGGAGGGAAGCCCAAAAACAGTTTGAGGAGGATATAATAAATAAAAGTAGTGATCAACCAAAGCTGTTTTACAGCTATATCAGAAGCAAAACCAAAGTAAAAGATATAATACAATCCATTACGGACGAGGGAATCACTTATACACAAGAGAAAGATATTTGTGAGTCACTAAGTAAGAATTTCCAATTAGTTTTTACAGAAGAAAAAAATTTTGAGAGGGACTATGTGGAACACGCATGTCCACACATACTACCAGATATACAAATAGCAGAAAAAGTAATAAGGAGGAGTTAAGTAGATTAGACAGAGGAAAAGCAAGTGGTCCTGATGTAATTTCATGTTGGGTATTACGAGAATGTGCAGAGGAGTTAAGTAAACCATTATTTTTAATTTTCAAGAAATCCTTGAGTCAAGGGAAACTACCTGATATTTGGAAAAAAGCAAATATAGTCCCCTTATTCAAGAAAGGAAATAGACAAAATCCTCTCAACTACCGACCAGTATCACTGACCAGTGTTGTAAGCAAGGTATTAGAAAAACTTATAAGAAAAGCTTGGGTAAATCATCTAGAAGAACACAGTATGATAACAGAAAGACAGTTTGGTTTCAGAAAAGGAAAATCATGTGTTACTAATCTGTTGCGCTACTATGACAGAGTAACAAACACAATACAGGAAAGGGAAGGATGGGTGGACAGTATCTATTTAGATTTCAAGAAAGCTTTTGACACAGTACCACACCAAAGACTTTTATGGAAACTGTACCATCAAGGAGGAATTTGAGGCAAACTGTTTTGTTGGATGCAAGACTTTCTCATAAAAAGAGAAATGAGGACAGTACTAAGAGGAACCTACTCATCATGGAAAGAAGTGACTAGTGGAGTACCACAGGGTTCGGTGCTGGCACCAATCATGTTTTTATGGATATAAATGATATAAACAGTAACACTAGAAATGAGAGCTATCTGAATATGTTTGCAGATGATGCAAAAATACAAAGGAGAATTACTAGCACAGACTCTTGTAGGGAGCTACAAGAAGAATTAAATAAACTTCATGAATGGAGTAGTACATGGCAAATGGAATTCAATGTGGACAAATGTCATGTAATCAAGTTTGGTAAAAGTGGAAAAAGACCTGATTGGGATTATAAGTTAGGAAATAAAACCCTATACACATCAGAAAGAGAGAATGACCTAGGTGTGATTATCAATAACAGACTATCTCCGGCTGACCACATCAGCGAGAAGGTACGGAACATGTATACACTGCTTGCAAATATGAGAATAGCTTTCAAATACATAAATGAAGACATGCTAAGAAGGATAATAACATCATTCATTAGACCAACCCTGGAATATATATCAGTAGTCTGGAGTCCTCATCTCAAAAAGCATATAGACAAGATTGAAAAAGTTCAAAGGGCCGCTACAAGATGGATACCAAGCTTAAGGGACCTAAGCTACGAAGAAAGACTAAATAAACTGAATCTACCAACACTACAGGAGAGAAGGAAAAGAGGTGACATGATAATGCTATATAAGTGCATATCAGGAAAGGAGAAAATAGACATAAATGATTACTTAACATATGGAGAAGCATCAGCAAGAGGACACTGCAAAAAGCTGCATAAGAAGAGAGGTGATAAAGACGTAAGGAAATTCAGTTTCCCAAACAGAGCAATTGATCAGTGGAATGCACTACCGAATGAAATAGTGTGTGCAAAAACAATTCACAAATTTAAGGATATGTACGATAAATATGGTTTAAGACATGGGACAGTACGAGCTTGACTCATTCCTGTAAAGATACAATTAGGTAAGAACACACACACACACATATATATATATATATATATATATATATCCAGTACCCTCGCATCCAGCACGGTAATATTGTCATGCATGGGTCACGTGTTGGACCAAAAACGTGTTGGACTAACAATAGAGCTTATGGGGAAAAATGAATTATGTCAGCAACCCTCGGAAAAGTCACCCTAAATACCTACCATATACCTATACATATATTGGTACTATTGTAATTATAATAAATGGTACTGTGCTATGAATGATAACTAACCTTTTAGGATAGTGTTGGTGGGCTTGCTGGGAATGAAAGGTGGTATCCAAGGCTGTAGTTAGTCCTACTGGGTCTCCAGAGGATGGCTGCTGGCATCACTAGCGGGTAATAGTTGTTGCTCCTCCTCAACCTCCCTCATAAATCCTTCGAAATCACACTCAGAATCACTATCTTCGTCCATTAATCCTCGGCAAAGTGCATGCTTCTCACACTGTTGCCAGAGCCCCGTCTCGTGACTGTGGAAAGTGATTGCTGTCGCTGACTCAGTAGAGAATAAGGAGAAGCAACTTTGTTTATAAACTGGTACGCATGCCGATGAGAAGGGTTTCAAAACGATTGATATTTATTCTAGAATATTAATATGTATTCAGTGTCAGGCTAAATATTCAATGCTATAGTATGATACATTCTCTGTCGAGTCGTCTGGGTTTTGGTCACACTGTTTTCCCCATCGTATCCTCAGCAGGAATCCATCCAGATGAATTCCAAATGCCCGTGGTATCGTCGGCAATTTTACCACGTTACCATTCCGATTTACCATCGTATCCTCGGCAAACCTGGTATGAAGTGCCGTGTGATAGCCTTCGGCTGCCAGGATCTTGTCTTAAGTTTTTTATTATGATCACGTTGGCTTCATTCATGTCGTAGGCCTTGGCAGTGTCAACTTTCCTCTCCCTTTTCTTCTTCCTCTCGATGCTTTCTAGTTTGGTGGCCTGAGGGAGGTGCCGACGCTTCTTGGGGTTCTCAGAAGGCTTCCTAGGCATTGTAAGCAGGGTAAAATGCAGTAACAAGGGCAGAAAATGCAGCAAGAAAAAAGCACCTTCCAATGCAATTATGCGGCTGAGTGGCTCTGTGGCGGGAGAAATGTAAACAAAACATCACGTGACACTAGAAGCATTTTTAATTGGGCGGCATCACGATCACGTCACGATAGCGGGCGGGGAAGGCTACTTGATCACAAGTTTTTCATTGGCTATCATCATCATGGGAATGTCCAGTATGGCCGTGTTGGACCGGGGGTGATCGTGCTAGAGTGAACTCTGCGGATTTGGCCCACTTCTCGGAGCTCTGTGCGTGTTATTCTGACACACTCGTGCTGCAGTAATTAAATCGTATTAAATAATACTAATTAATTGCTCACCGTGCTGGACTCGAATCGTGCTGGACTAACGCGTGCTGGACGCGAGGGTACTGTATATATATATATATATATATATATATATATATACAGTATATATATATCTACAGTGCTGGTATAATGCATTTTATTTACCTTTAGTGCTTCGTAGGGTATCCGTTACGCTTCTTCACGGACCTGAGACGTCTTGGAAGTGAAAGGGCGAGGTTCTTGAGGTGCTGGAGGGTATTTTGTCCCAGGAGAGTTGCGAATGGCTGCTTCCAGCTTAGGCAGAGAGCTCACGTCCTTCCCTTTGAAATTCTTCTTTACGAGGTACCAGAGGTTTTCTATCGGGTTGAGGTCTGGGCTATTGCCTGGCCAGTCTTTCATGAATGATACCTCGCAGTCACGAAGCCAATTGGTGACCAATTTGGCCTTATGAGCTGGTGCACAGTCCTACTGAAACACTCTCGCACCTGTGAGCTCGAAGGACTCAGGTAAATGATCACAAAGAAGCTCCAGATAAATGTCCCGATTCAATATGCAGTTCTTGGGAAGCACAACAAGCTTCCCCAAACCTTTACCAGAGAAACAAGCCCATACCATGAGTGAATCAGGGTGTTCAACTGTGCTTTCCACGTAACGGGGGTCAAGCGGGTCACTACCTTTGTGCCGGTACACCCGTGCTCCTCGATTACAGGTAACACTAAATGTTGCCTCATCAGACCACAACACTGACAACCATTGCTCCTCAACCTAGTTAAGGTATTTGTTAGCAAAGGCAAGCCTACGAAGTTGCTGGTAACGTGTAAGCAAAGGCTTTCTCACAGGCCTGTGACTTGTGTAACCAAGTTCATGGACTCTTCGAGACACTGTGCGCACAGAAACCTCACCAAACACTTCCGGGTTGCTCTCCTTTATTTTCCTTGCACTCACACGAGGATTAGACTCCTCTGCACGTTTTAAAACATTAACAAACCTCGGGGAAATTTTCCTGGGCCTACCAGACCACGGTTTCTTTGTGGGAACGTCACCACTGTTTTCCACTCGAAAACGGGCGCACCATCTACGCACTGTCGATAGCCACACCAACCAATTCACTAATTTCATTTGTTTGGTGGCCTGCCTCCTTTAGAGCAATGATCTGGGATATGATTTCACTCGATAGTTCACGGTTAGGTGCCATAACAAAGTGGCGAAAGCCAAAACTGCGAAAACACTGCGGGACACTCAGTAAAAAATGGCGCAATACGAAAGGGAGACGCGACGGAGTTCCTCTCTCTCATGCAGCCCGTAGGCAACTGAGGCGGGAACCAACCAGCACGCAGTAAGGCCTCAAGCTCCCGTGACATCATGTTATCGCCCCAAACATCTGGCTCAATTTTTAGTACCAAAAACGGAGGCCGAGGGTGAGCTGGAGGGATGGGGTGGAGAGGTATATGAGAGAGGGGGGTGTGAGTTGGGAGCAGGGCAGTGAAATGGCGGGGGACAGGGTGACTTGGAGGCGATTTGTTTGTGGCCACCCCAAACGGGATTGAGGTGTCTGGCAATAGAAGTATTGCGTTCCCTGCCATAGGTGCTCAATACTTCTGACTAGCACTGTATATATATATATATATATGCAGTGGTCCCTTATGTTTAGCGATTTAATTAGTCTGGCAAAACCATCGCTAAATATGAGATTGGTATGTGTGAAGTGTATTTGATATGGGAAAAATATCAGTTTAGTCTGTGCCCATCCTCCAAGTCTCTCATTTGACCCTTGATTTCCTACTTTAAGTGCTGAAAATGAAACACAAGTGTATTAGCAGTACATTATACAGATACAGTAGTGTATGGTTATACATTACTCACCAGCGAAAAACGCCAGATGCTTAGCACTGTGAGAGATAAAAAAGCACCCAAGGTCGCCAGATGCTCAAAACAATGATAGTAATGGCCGTCTGGTGGCGGACGGTCAAGGCATATCACGCCCCACATCGCTGAATGTGTAAGAAAATTGCTAAATGTCTGGGATTGGTACCCTTCCTAATCTGTCGCCAAACATGAAAATCGCTGACTTGAAACTAGTTAAATGCGAGGGACCACAGTATATACATATATACATATATATATATATATATATATATACTGTATATATATATATATATATATATATATATATATATATATATATGTACTGGTATATCTATCTATCTATCTATCTATCTGTATATAAATACATGGACTTGGCAACCCTGTGTCCACTGTCATTTGAACGGGTACATTTGGTGGGGAGGCACACACTTCAAATACTGTTCTCCACGTTCAGTTGTTCACTGTGTTCAGCTTCTCACTTGTTCGTGAAACAGCATACCATATACAAATAGCAATGAAGAATATGCTGATATCGTCTATTTTTTTATGGATTCTGCGATGGTAATGCCAGTGCTGCAGAGAGGAATACAGGTGGAGATACCCAATGGCGCCAAGTTTACTTGCAGCAGAAAAATTGTTATAAATAATTTTCTTCCTAACTTATAGTGAGGCTAATCTCCCTTTACAATAACGTGTTTTCACTTAAATGAGCTGTGGGTGTTATGGTAATGCTAGTAACAATATTCTACAAACCAAATATTACATAACTGGCAACAACACACCAGCCTCTCCTCCCTCCCTCCCTACTCCCTTGCAAGCCATAAAATTTGAATTTAATCCAAAATTACAGTCGATTTGTGCAAAAGAATTGCAGAAATGCATGACTTGATGTTAAAGAATCAATAGGCTATGTAAAGTTTCTTCTTAAAACTTGTGTGTACTGATAGGATATGGGATTTTCATATACAGTACAGTATAAGCTTATAATACTTGTCTCCCGTCGCCCTGCGAAGCTCTCACCTAATGGTACATGCAAGCCATGAAGCTTTTACACTTAAACAGCCGAATGCTGGGTACTGAACTGGACTCGCAGAGAGCATATGTTTATAGAACAAAATATACTCAAAATTACATGATAGATCACTGGTGTACGTTTTTGTCAGACGTCGCGTTACACCCTGTATATTTAATATACTGTATATATATATATATAGTCACCTCTCGCACAATGCGTGATCCTAGTGCGTGAAAGTCACATTATGTGGAAGGCATAATTTGAGGCTAAATAAGTGTCACAGTGCGAAAATGATAGACATAACACGGATGGAGGAAGCTGGAAATTTTTTTGAAAACTGCCACAGGCCCCAGATCATGATTCAAACATAATGCTGAAAAATAAGGTCATAACATGGTTGGAACAGACATAACACGGTCAGTGATAGTCATAGCGCGGGGTGCATCAGCCAATGACATATGGATGTCATGTGTCTGCGTGGGGTATCGCCTCAGTCCACTGAGCATTCCTGCCCTGGTTGAGCCTACTCTCTCCTCTTGTTCTGGCTACACATATGTTCTGTGTGATCTTTGCTCTTGTTTTTGGCCAAGGAACTCCACTCCACCTTCCTGCAGCAAACCCACAACCTATTTCATTCAAGGTGGGGAATCCTCTGGTGTTTGTATGAAATGAAGACTTTATTAGGTAGGTAAATGTCCTGGAAAAAAAAACTGAAAATTGCCCCAAAAGGTGAACTTAAGGCTGGCTTGGGTACCATGAAACCCTTAACTTGTAAACATATAACCCTGTAACGTGGAATTTTCATAAAGTGAGAGCTTCAGAGAACAATATTCTAGCGTTATGCGAGTGGTGACCTACATATATATATATATATATATATATATATATACTGTCAGGTCAATCACGAGGCGTGGGGTGTCCCTAACAGAAACAAGCAGCTTTGTCCCAAGCGGAACTATTTTTTCCATTAGATACTTGCAATTTACCGGACCTTTTCTGGTCAGTCACGAGGCGTGGGGTGTCACTAACAGAAACAAGCTGCTTTGTCCCAGGCTGCTCACCCAGCCTCAGTCTACCAGCAACCGCCATACCATTCGCGTCATCTCATCGAGTGTGCATGACTACCATGTCATTAAACTTTTTTGTGCATTTGCTTTTGAAAATAACCAAAGCAGTCATTTGCCATGCCTAAAGTGCAGGAGAATAAAGAAAGGGTGAGGCTTTCTCTGGGCCAGAAATTGGAAATAATCGAGAAAATAGAACGTGGTACACCTATGGGGTTGCTCGTGACTGAATATAGGGTCAGGAAAACTCAGGTGTATGAAATCCGAAAGCATAAGAAAGAAATTAAGAAATTGAAAATGGTGCCAGATGCGAGTGCTGGTTCTTTGAAGAAATCTTCATCTTTGGAAAAGCGGTCTCTAAATAAGCCTAAATAAGAAAAACTTGAGGAGGCTGTGTTTAAGCATTACCAGCAGCAGAGAGCCCAGGGTATGCCAGTGCGTGGACCTGAGATAAGGAATGCTGCTTGAAGGTTTGCAGAAAAACTAGAAATAAAAGATTTCCATGCAAGTGATGGTTGGATCTCAAACTTTTCAAAGCGACTCAATATCGTGCATAAAAAGATAGTGGGTGAGCGGTGCAGTGCTGATGTATTGAGCATGCTGCCGTTTGTCGACAAAATAAAGGCAATAAAAAGTGAAACAGACCTTCAGGACTGGCAGATTTATGATGCTGGCAAGACTGGGATGTTTTGGAAGGCACTGCCAAACAGCACATGTGCATCAAGAAGCCAGTCCAGTGTCCCAGGCCACAAGCAAAGCAAGTCTTGAGTATCTGTGTTGCTGTGTGTGAACACAGACACAACCCACAGAACATGGTATGACTCTGCAGGTCATGCATCACCAGAATCTCCTCTGAGGGGTGAGCTGGGGCCTTATCAAGAAAGAGGAGAGCCTTCACCTGCCCCAGTCGCACATTATGCTCTCTCATCTTGTAGTTCTTTGCTGACTAAACAAACTTTATGAAGAACCAAGATCTGGTTATGGTGCCAGTAAACCAGGCCTTGGTGTTGCTGTCATACTTGACGGGCAGATTGTCCATAATTGCGGCCTATGGTGGTGGGGACCGCAAAGAGACCACATGCGATGTGGCCAATTATGGACAATCTGCCTGTCAAGTATGACAGCAACACCAAGGCCTGGTTTACTGGCACCATAACCAGATCTTGGTTCTTCACAAAGTTTGTTTAGTCAGCAAAGAACTACAAGATGAGGGAGCATAATGTGCGACTGGGGCAGATGAAGGCTCTCCTCTTTCTTGATAAGGCCCCAGCTCACCCCTCAGAGGAGATTCTGGTGATGCATGACCTGCAGAGTCATACCATGTTGCTTCCTGCCAGCACTACCAGGGTATCATAAACACTTTCAAGAGGCATTACAGGAGGTTAATGCTGGATGATATCCTGGTGGTGGAGATGGAGCCGGAGGCAGGAGAGAAGGATACAAGGGGAAGGAGGAGTGTGGAGGCATGGAAGAAATACAACATGCCTGATACAGTCATTAACATTTGGAAAGCATGGGACGTCATAGCCAACAGGACCATCATGCATGGGTGGAATGCCATGTTTGGGCAGAGGAACGTGGCTCAGCTGGTGGAGGTTGAGTTTGCCACCTTTGAAGGGTTCACGGCAGAGGAATGCAGGCAAGTCTCCCACCGAGCAGGAAAGGCTGAGGTGGGTCTGGAGGAGTGGCTGGATCTCAATGCTGGTGACCTTGGCTTCCACACCCAGACTGAGGATGAGATCGTGGCCGAGGTGACAGCAGAGGAGCCTCCACCCGAGGAAGACATGACAGAGTTCGCAGATCCAAATAAAAGAGCCTCCCATGCCTCAGATTGTGTAGAAGTTCTGCTTGACTACATCCTTGACTCCAACTACGAGGATCTGCAGAGCTTCTACCCCCACCTGAGGGAGATGCGAACAAAAATAAAGATTCAAAGGGATCTGTATGAGCCATGGCAGACCAAGATCCATGAATTCTTTAACCCCTACACCGCGGGCTTGTTTACCAATGACTTGCGTGTCCCGCGGGGTTATTTGGGCTCCGACAGACTCAAAAAAAATATTTGCCAAAAATCAGTTATTAGTCCTAGAATAATAAAATTACATATGCTTATGGCACATACCTTCAGCTTTCTCCTGGAATGATTGTTGAGCCTTCGTCGGTTACCGTAGGACTTGTGGAGACCTCTGAAGTAGGGTAACGAAGTCTCCACTTTACACTTCCCGACAACCCGTAATATGATTACCACAGCCAGATATAAACACTATTCTACAATTTTCAAGTAGTTTGGGATCCATACTAAAAAAAAAAACACTGTGAAAGCAATGGAAATTACGAGCGCGTCTGATCGTCGCACTGGCACTAGTTCGCTCTTGGTACTCTGTCATTTATTCATAAAACCCCTCACACTTTATATTTCTATTACTATATAACACTTATATATATCTACAGTCTTTATCCATAAGTTTCCTTCAGTAGTATTAGTTTATTGTCACTGTAGGGATTCAATTTCTTTCAGTAAAATACGTAGCATTCACTTTCTCGTCCTGTTTACTAGCATTGAGAGTGAATGTCACTTTCATCTTCACTCGCATAACTCATAGCATTCAGACATGCTAGAGTGAAACTTTCACTTTCATTACTCCTAGGGTATATACTCGTATTCTTATAATACTACTCATTTACATTTCTATTTACGTTCTCTATTTTATTTACGTTATTTACATTTCTATTTTATTTACACTGTGTTATGCACTGTCACTTGAAGTAACTTATAAAACTATTTTCCATTGTTCACGTATATTTACGTTCATTACTTTCACTTGCTGTTTACACATTATTTACACATTATTTACAATTCCACTTGCACTGTTTTACTCAATAGAAAGATCGTAGTCACTCTTTTACCAATTGTCAGCCCTTTACCTCTTTCCACACGAGGTTTAGTAGGGGGTAAAGGTCACAGGGCCCTGTGCATGGGGGTGAAAAAAGTCCTTGAAGTCAGCAAGAAGAAACATACGTACTCTCACTTCAGAAGATGGGAGTAAACTGATAACGGAGGGCCAGGGTGGAGGCCTATTTAGGGGTTATTCAGAGCTATCAATGTTAGCTCTTGAAACAGCTATGTCTAGCATTGAAATGATTGGCAGGAAATCTAGACAATACATTATAAATTAGGTAGTTCCAGGTGAATGTAAATATCACTTAGGCTTCTCCCTTCCCTCTTTACATGTATATTTATTACGAAAATAGATTAGAGGCCTACTTAGGGTATATTCAGAGCTACCAATGTTAGCTCTTAAAACAGCTATGTCTAGCACTGAAATGATTGGCAGGAAATCTAGACAATACATTATAAATTAGGTAGTTCCAGGTGAATGTAAATATCACTTAGGCTTCTCCCTTCCCTCCTTACATGTATATTTATTACGAAAATAGATAATACGGCATATTTCAAGGGGAAAAAAACAGCGAAAATTAGCGAACGAGTGCACGTGAGGTGTTGTCAGGTGATAATTAGCCAATTCCAGGTGTATGGCACTCTCACTTACCTTATTTCTTTCTTGTATATATTATTTGGTATAAGAATAGGACATAGGGCTTATTTCAATGGATGAAATCAGTGAAAAATTCCAGGGAAGATTTACTTAGCGTAGCACGGCCGGGCAGGCGAGAGGATAGGGTAATGGAGGGGGAGTAGGGAGGGGAGTCAAGAACGGGGAGAAATGGCTAAATTGTCAACAATGGATGGGAGTACAGATGAGATTAGGAGTGCTGACTAGTGTTGGACATTGGCAGTACTGATAGATGATACAAGCCCCCACTTGGAAGCCCAGGTGAATTCAAAATAACACAGAATCACAAAAGCGACGCCCCGCGGTATGATCCCTTGCTCCCAGGCGTCACAAAAGTGACGCCCCGCGGTTAAGGGGTTAAACCACCACCGTCACATCCAACCAAGGAAAGGAAGGACAGTTGGACTCCCAATAATTCCTTGTCACCCACTAGCAGCCTCCCCTCCACAGAATCTGATGTGTCTCTCCCCTCAGCTTCTTTCCAAGGGACACCAGCTGTAACACCCTCACCCACACCATCTCTGATGATCCTCAGCCCCACCATCACCCCAGTGCCTCCCATAGTGCCAATGAAAGGGGACTCAGACTGTGAATAGCCAACCATCACACGTGACACAAGTTTCGTTGTGCTGTATGGCTACCTGTGTCAGGCATAATTTGGCAAAAAAGTGCATAACCCCCACATTTGGAGGAGAGGTTTTTACTGTTTTACTTATTATTATTATTATTATTATTATTATTATTGTGGGTTCTGAATGCTGTGTGTATCATTATGGGTTGTGACTAGCATAGGCAGCATCTGTGTGTAGCATAAGAAGGTATTTAGTAGCAATTGTGCGTAACATCTGTGTGTAGGCTGCAGGTCACGAGAGAGGGGAAAAAATATTGAAAAAATCACAATTTACCAGAAAATCCCATTCTATCTATGATTTTCTAATGGAAAGTGGTTTTCTTGGTGTTTAGCATTACAGGTAAGCCCTTAATTCACGTGAACTTTTTTCACGCGATTTCGGTTATCCACGAATTTTTCGTACAATAATTAAAACATAAAATTATGGTATTCAAATAAATAATTTTAATATACAAGAGAGATAAATAAAATATAAAAATGCCTACCTGCTGCCCGTGTGCATACATATATGTATGTGTGTGTGTGTGTGAGAGGTCGGTCCACACAGTCAGTTTGAATCAGACGGTCGAACCATGTATGACTCGCGAATTGTTATTTGTGGCTTATTTTTCTGCCTTTCAGTGATTGCTTGCCTTGTCTGCGAACCTGGGGCCTAAGCATAGTGCTCGTGATGCATGTGGTAACACACCAAAACGGACTCGTAAAGTGATGTTGCTGACAGAGAAAGTTAAAGTGTTGGACAAACTTAAGGGAGGAATGTCGGCGACAATTCCCCGTCAGGACGATTCCCCGTCATTTATTTACATACCAGTTTATTTAGCAAGTACAGTACACTAGTTTTTTACTTATATGAGTTATAAAATCTCCCTGAAAATTAGTTATTAAAGTATTAATTAATCAATAATAAGTATAATTATAGAATGACAGGGAATCGTCCATGTGTTGATGGTGAATTGACTTCATGGTGAATTGTCTCTGAACCGTGTGTTTGGGGTGAGTCAACTGTTCTTACAATAAAGAAGACAGAACGTAGCATACGGGAGTCAGTGAGGGCTAGTGCACCAGACTGTGCTAAAGTGTCTCCACCTACGCCTGTGAACTGGCTAGGAACCGTATGTTTGGGGTGAATGAGTCAACTGTTCGGACAATAAAGAAGGCAGAATGTAGCATATGGGAGGCAGTGAGGGTTTGTGCACTAGACTGCTGAAGTGTCTCCACCAATGCTTGTGCTTGTCAGGTTTCAGTGTTAAATTTCTTACATTTTTGTTGTTTTTCATACTTTATGCTAGTTTATAAGGTGTATGTAATGCATAAACAGTATTATTCAGATGTAATATACTTAGTAGACATGTGTAATTATGTGCACACAAGGGCAGAATGTATACTCGAATTTACCACATATGCGAAGGGTCTGGGAACGTAACCCTCGCGTGAATTAAGGGCCTACCTATATTTTGGATATTCCTGTGGGTGTTTTGATGTGTAAATATGCCTTAATGACCAGAAAACTCTGCCAAATTAAGCATAGGTACTGTACAAATAAGTTAGGTATAGGTTGAAGGTGGGTATAGGTAGGGTCTGGGTTTGGTAGGGGAATAGTGTTCATTATCCGGATGTTGTCCCTATCCGGACATGCTCTTGGCTCTATTATGTCCGGATAAATGAGAGATTACTATATTTGGGGACAGGCAGACAATGAATTAGGAAGGTTGAGAGCATTATAGTGATAATGTGGATGCTGGAAGTGTTGGAAGTACCCTGAGATGGTTTAGCCATGTGGACAGAGATGAGAATGGGAGGTTGACTAGGAAGGTGTATGTAAGTGAGCTGTAAGGGAGGAAGCGGAAGGGGGAGGGGGAAACTGAGGATGAGGTGGAGAGGGGCTAGAGAAGGACAATGATTGAGGATGGTGTGAGCTGAAAGAAGAATAGCTTGATGGCAGAGGATAGGGTGACATGGAGGCAGTTTGAGCCATCTGGGATAAAGGTATCTGGCTATAGATAGGCAGGCAGATAGAATGTGCTATTATGTAGTTGATTATCAGTATAATGCAGCACAACTGGATTTATTCCCATTCAAAAATAGTATGTATAAGAGTTTCATCCTAAGTAACTTTTTTCTTGTTTTCATTTGCTTTAGAATGCAGCTGGTAGCATGAATAACCCCAGCAATATAACGGCTGAAGAGTACTTTGACCCTGATGTTGATTTGAAAGGCAGGGACATAGGCCGACCCAAGGAGATCACCAAGAAAGTACAGAGCTTTAAGGTATGCTGATCTTTTCTCGTTTTTCTTCTTTATGCACATGTACGAGTGTGTCATAATCTCATCAGCCAGAGGATATATTTTTAATTTAATTGTGCTTTCTCCAGAAAATTTTAGTGAGCTTAGGATATATTTTTGAAAATGGAGGGTTAACCCTTTTATCACCAGGGGCTTTCCTATGCTAAGGAATATAGTCTTGAAATAGCATTAATAAACTACAAGACTTTATTGTACTGGAGTGGGGATGGCTACCATCAAAGCTTGGATACTGCTGTAAGATTTAAATGTGGCTGCAAGCTTGGTAGTTGGCCACACATTCTTCATTCTTAGATAGAGAACATTCAGCCAAAAGTAAAGTCACTCGGTGAGCCTTCATTTGAGTGACTGTATGCTGATTCAGAGTCCAAGCTGAGACTCTCCATCCATCCATTGCCAGACGCCATGTATCCCAGACGGGGTGGCCAATGGCTTAGAGTTAATTGTTTTACAGGGAGGGGCACTAATCCTCCACCAACCCCACTTGACACGTAGGGATGAACTCTCACATTGTTCAAATCTTAGTATACATCTCAGAATAATTTTTTCCCAACAGCTTCCAGCAACTGATGGAAAGTAAATTAGCTGGTTTTGATACTTGGTTTAGCTACCAGTCCATAGGAAACATCAACTGTACCATGGCCAACACCAGTATAGGGATTCCGTTAGAGGAAACATGGCATCATATTTCGATTAGGTTAGATTAGTATATTAAAAGTTAGTAGCAGTGATATACAGGTGGGACCACACTCCTTTACTTATTTACTTTTAATGAAATTTACAGTAATCAGTAATGAATTCATATACGTATATTAAAAAAAAAAAACAGTTTTTGTATGGTCCCAAAACTCATTTCTTGCTGTATGCTCCCTTTCTGCAGACATCCTTAGGAAGGAGCTTTGAGCCACTTATGTCACCACCCAGACATTGTAACTGGTGATGGGAAAAACTATGCCAGACTCAAAGAACTAAAGGGAGGGTGCAGTGTTTCTTGTTTCTGGCACATTTCTTTGGTAATGATACAGGAATCCCTGATTTATCCAGACATGTTAATTATTCCGATACTGGACCTTGGCTCTGTTATGCCATTATCTGAATTTACTTGCTATTTTCCAGACGTAAAAGTCCCCAAGAACTTCAGCCAGCCAGCTGACATGTTCAGACATTTGGTATCATTGCTACTGGGCTCTAGCCATGAGCAGGAAATAGGCCGTAACCCACAACCTGAACTAAAACGTCCGTCTGCCCCTTTAATGAATGGTCATAGTCACGCACTGGTCCGACCACTCCCTATGAACTTCCAGCACCCGAGTAATACTGTACTGACCTTATCCTACAAGTGGTGTCAAAGATCCATATGCATCCCCACCGAATATCCAAAGTCGCACGGCCACCAGCATAAGTCTTTCTCAGCTGCCACCGCGGGTCTAACACAGATGTACATGTTTGGTGACAGAGGCCGTCCACCTCCCTACCGAATGTCCAAAGTCACCTGATCACCGGGAGTTGTGTTTCCAATTTTTTTTTTTTTTTTTTTTGAGGAAGAAGGAACCAAAGGCCATGAGCCCGCAGTAACAAAATACAATAGAGAGCCAAATTCAAGATCCGATCATTTTGAGATGCCTGGACACACTGTGTTTGAAAGACTGGAGATCATAGGCAGCAGGAAATACAGACAGAGGGAGACAGTTCCAGAGCTGACCTGTTGCATAAATGAAAGACTGGGAGTAATGGTTAACTCTTGCATTAGAGAGTTGGACAGAAAAGGGATGAGAGTTTGCTGCCAGACGGGTGCTAGCGCCTGTTGTAGAGGTGGAGGAATGCAAGCAAACAGTTCAGAGGAGCAGTGACCATTAAAGTAGCGATAGAAAAGAGATAAAGATGCAACAGTGCAGTGAAGAGACAGAGGTTGAAGGGAGTCAGTAAGAGGAGGAGAGTTAATGAGATGAAAAGCCTTTGACTCCACCCTATTGAGAAGAGCTGTATGTGGGGAGCCTCCCCACAAATGAGAGTTGTACTCCACACAGGGGCGGATAAAACCCCAGGATTTTGACCCCTTTGTAGGTTGTTTCTTAGCACTTTTTTACTTCCAACATATAGAGGGATGGTTTAGCTACTTGTTGGTGCATATAGGTGCTTGGCGGCCATTTTGGCGCTTAGCCCGGTAGTGAACTCAGCGCCTCATGTAAAGTATAGTATTGTATAGGGATGCTTTTTTGAGCCTGGGTTTCCCCCCCAACCAAGTTCTAAATCCACCTACATGAGTCCAAAAACAATTTTAAAGCCAATCTGAATGGCCTAACAGCTGTAAAGGAAGCTAACTAAAGCCTAACATCTGTAAATAACTCACTAAAACCAACAAATAATATCTGAAGATTGTCAAATTTTTGTCTGGAAAAATCAAACTTAGTAAACCGTACCTCAAAATGACAATGTTCACACCACCTATGACTGGAACACATTAATCTTAGTTTGAAAACAGTTTATAAATCAAGCTACACACACAAGTTTAGTCTAAAATATCATAAAAATCAGTAAAAAAAAAAAAAAATCATTAAACTGGGGTTTGGCCATCGTTTGGCACGATATGGTGGTATTTCTACCTTCATCACTAAGCCGGGGTATCGCATCCAGGGGTATCGTATATCGAGGTATACCTGTATACAGGTAGGTCCCATTATACGACCACTCGATATACAAGAAACTGATGATACGACCTTTGTAAATTAGGGACTATTTTCATTGTACAATCTTGAAAATCCAGTGATACGACATTCAGTCTGGGGTGAGGTGTGGGGATTCTAACTCAGTCATCCCAGCAAATGCACTCATCGCCATTTTCTCTCAACCTCAGAGAGAAATAGCAGTACTGCTCAGGTGCTGCATTGCCAGACGTCCAATAATTATCGCAAAATGCGATATTTTGGCACACTTTGTTATGTGCGACAGCCTGCATGCAATAATGCGATAACTTTCATAATTTCATAGTCAGAAAAATTAATCGGGGATTGCAAAATTAACAAGTCTACTGTAAGACTTGTACAACAGGAGAATTTAGTAACTCTTATGATAACCAGTATGATAATCTGGTAGGCACTGTACTTAACAGTTAAGCAAATTCAATAATGTTAATTAATCTAACTATCTATTGCCAGACGCCTCAATCCCGTTTGGGGTGGCCACAAACAAATCGCCTCCAAGTCGCCCTGTTCCCCGCCATTTCACTGCCCTGCTCCCAACTCACACCCCTCTCTCTCATATACCTCTCCACCCCATCCCTCCATCTCATCCTCGGCCTCCCCCTCCCTCTTCCCCCCTCCACCTCACTCACATACACTCTCTTGGTCAGTCTTGCACCCTCCATCCTCTCCACATGGCCAAACCACCTCAGTGTGTTCCTCATAATGCTTCCTATCACATCCACATCCACACCACAACGCTCCTTTATATCCTCATTCATCAGCCTGTCTCTCCACATGACTCCACAGGCTCCTCTTAAATAACTCAAGTCACATATAAATATATGAATTCCACAGTAATTACTGATTTATGAGAAGAAATGCCTTTTAAGTAAATTGGGAGTGTGTCATCCTGTCTCAGCTACTTCCCTTTCCTTGGGGGAAGCAGCCTACGTATATAGATACAGTAAGTCCTCTTATTTGGACGCAATTTACTTCGACACCTCGTTTTTCGCACAGGAAAAAAGTTTCCAAGTTGTCTCACAATTTGCGAATTTCCCCACAATTCGATGCTCCCAGCCAGCAGCTGACGCTCAGCAGATGATGCGTACCGATGCTTAGTCTAGGCACTGTCCATTTTTCTATGCAACAGTTTTCCATGCTCTATATACAGCAAGCCCAGCGGGGCAGTAGACACATGTGAGTCTGTTATTGTTTATGATCATAACGTATGATCTTCAGTTGTGTCGTGAATACTCAGCAGGTCCAGCTGGGCAGTAGACACATGTGAGTTTGTTATTGTTTGTGATCGTAATGTACGATCTTCAGTCGTGTCGTGCTACTATTTCTTAACAAAGAATTGTTACATGTTTCTTGTAATACTATTTATTTTTGTTTTGATGGACAGATACCTGAAATGGATGTAAAATAAAGCTTATCGATATCTAAGGAAGGAAAGAATGATAACCGTGCCAATACAGAGATGGTAGACTCAGCCCACCAATTTTTTATTCTATTTGACTACTCTCAATCCTCATAAATCGCGTGTTCATAAATCACGGATTTGTAAATCACGGCTAGGTGGCTGTCAGACTGCCGGCAACCGTAAATCACTGTTAAGTCACGAAAATCGCAGATCTAGGCACCCAGGTGGGCCTTTTCTGAGGAGAACTGTAAACCGTGGCATTCAAACTAAAAACTGCGACCCAACAACCAATCACCGTGCATCCTTGGTGGCATAAGTGAATACTAATGCCGCCATGTTGTTGTTGTTCTTGTCCCGCCAGTCCGCACACTACTGACCGTCGTCGTGGAGTATGAGAGTTACCTGCCTTTTTTGTGCAACTTCCCCCTGCCTCCTACCTGCCATGGCCCCTCCCGACCCCCCAATGAAGCTCTCTAAGCAGTACGACGTCAAGAAGCTGCCGCAGTTGTCGTACAGTCAACGTTTGGAGCTCATTTGTCGTGTTGAGAGGGGAGAGAAGTTTTCAAAGCTGGTGAAAGAGTTTGAGAAGAACAAGTGCTGAGAGGTTCTAAGTTCTTCCCAACACCACCCCACTCCAATCGCTTAAGCAATTTCGTCATAGGATTAAGGTGAGATCCCTTAACACATTCACTGAATATTCCTAAATTTGTATGGTTGTGTTTGATGGTGCCTAGATAGGTGTAGGTAGGGTGCTGTGGGGGCGAGTTGGCCAAAGTCCAGACCCAAATTAATATTTCACATAAGAGTTTTTGTTCATAAATCATGGCATCCATAAATCACGGCAGTGGTCCAGACCCAAATTGCCGCGATTTACGAGGATTGAGTGTATAATACAACCTCTCTTCCTTGTAGCAGTGAGTAAAATAATGTTGTTATAATTTGTCCCATCCTTTTAGTGACAAAGAGGGCACATAAAATGACCGGAGTTTAGTTGACCTGCTTTGATGTCAAAAATTAAATAATCTGGTGAAAAGTGGCAGCTTTTCCATGGTTAGTGAATTCGGGAACTAGCCCATCCACTCTCAACACACCTTCACTTCCCACTCAAGCTAGTCTTCGCTTTATTTCTGGTAAGGATTTTTGGTGTTGCAGCTCTTTATAACAGTTTTAATGTCATTTCATGCACCTGTTTATTGTATTATGCTGTTTTAGCAGTAGCAAACACTCTTCATTTAAATTTGGGTAGGACCTCTTTGGTGTTATAGTACTTTCTGATAGGGTAGGTACATGTCCCACTGGAATGGTCCTCTATTTTTCCCATTGATTCTTAACTTCACAATTCGACGTTTCATGGTTCGTGAGGTTTTGGCGGAACATCCAGGTCGTGAAAAACGAGGATTTACTGTAGGTAGAAATGCCTTTGTTTATGAGTGCGATAATTTTGATAAAAAAGCGATAATTTTAACATGCTTGGTACGATAATATGGGTTTGGGAATCTGGCAGTGCTGCTCAGCTGGTGAATGCTAGGCCAGCTTCCCACCACGAACACAACCTTACCACCTATAGATGAGTGTTATGCATGTTTTATATGTTTAATTAATATGTAGTCATGTTATTTGCTCTGTCAGTTTGCTTTCTTTACAATTCAGTAATGTAGGTATGTTTGTTGCGTTTGGTATCGTATATTTTAGCTTGAAGACTTACCTTTGATGGGGTCCATGAACCCAACCAATATTTTACCATTAGTTACTTGTTTCGTTATAGGAGAATTCATTATACGACTATGCCAAATGGAACCTAACAGCTCGTATCTTTGGGACCTCCCTGTATATACAGTGTAGATATGCATGTACATTATACTGTGTATATATATATACACACACACACACACACACACAGTATGTACAGTATATTTATATATAATTTCGTCTTGCATTGTCATACATGAACCTGTGGGTTATTGGTGTGCTCATCCTTATTGTCACTATGTACTCTGCCACTTTAGCATCCTTTCCTGGCATTTATTACAAAGAACAGTACAACTTCGGTATACCAATGGTGTTTGGAACTTTACGTATTATGTCTGCCGTATCTATCTATCTTTCTTTAGCCAGATGGCTTAATCCCGTAATGGTGGGTCAAAAATCGCCTCCATGTCACTCTGTCCCTTACCATTTCACTGACCCCTTCCTGGCTCACACCCCTCTCTCTCACATACCTCTTCACAATATCCCTCCATCTCATCCTTGGTCTCCCCCCCCCCACCTCACTCACATACACTCTCCACATTAGTCTCTCACTCCCCATCCTTTCCACATGGCCAGATCACTTCAGTGTATTTCTCCCAATGCTTTCTAACATCCACATCCACACCACAATGCTCCTTCACTTCCCCATTTGTAATGCACCCTCTCTTCAGTTCTCTGTGCCTGGGTTGACTCCAGTCACCATTTAAGATAACTGGGTGGTGTCATAAGATGGCTTAAAGCCACTTCCTCAGGGTGCCTCCAAAGAGAGAGTAGCTACTGTGTAGAGGTAAAGAAAAAAAAAAAATCTTTTAGTACAGATGATTTTGTAGAACAGTATAAATTTGAATGCAGAATAGAATTACACAGTACTCATTAGGGACTGAGGTATCAAAATGAAAATAATACTTAGTGTCTGTTTTATTAGTATAAATGTCCAAGAATTTTACTTTATGATTGTTCAGGCTCATCTTTGGCTGGCAGAGGAGTATCCACTGAGGCTACAGGAGCAGGTGATGCCAATTGTGGATCTCATGGCAATCAGTTCATCACACTTTGCAAAGCTTAAGCATTTTATTCAGATGCAACTGCCAAATGGATTTCCGGTCAAAATAGGTAAGTAGGCTAGTTACGGTTTATAACCCCCCCCTTTTTTTTTAGATACTGTAATCATCTGATATTTCAAGTATCAACCTCATACTTGAATTTAAGTTTAAAACCTAATATAATTTTTTATCTGGAACTATTAACTGTTTTATGTCCCACTCACTTTTCTGTGTACTCCAGGATATTGATTATTACAGTATTTGTCACCACCATTGTCTCCATTGTAATACCTGTAGTAATATTAAGTGTGTAAAATGGTTGCATTTATATTGGCGAATGCTCCACAGGCAGGCATGGATTAGGTAGAGAAGGATTGATTTTGGGATGACTTAGTACGTGTAGTAAGTGGTGTGGTGGATGATGAAACTGTTTTGCGTGGGGACTTAAATGATATATAGGTAAAGCAGCTCAAGGATAAAAGGAGTGTGTGGGGGATGTGCATATGGTACAAGAAATGAGGAAGGGGGAAGGATATTTGAGTTTGGAGAGGCAATGAACATGATTGTATGCAACACACATTTTAGGAAGAGAGAGAGTAGGCTCATTACTTACAAGTCTGGGGAAAACAGCAGCCAGATAGACAATTTCCTGGTCACGAGCTGATATGAGGTTAGTGAGGGATGGTAAAGTTATAGGGAGTGAGGAGTGTGTGCAGCAATACATGTTCTTGATATGTGACATGGTGCTAGAGTAGGTGAAGAAAAAGAGGATCTCTACACTTAGGAGAAAAATATGGAAGCTGTAAAATCGAGCAGTAAGAGATTCCTTCTATAGCAAGATGAGGAGAGTGGTGGCCAAGCAGGGACGGAAGTGTTGATGAACAGTACAGAGCCCTCAAGACTAACCTCTTGAGAGTTACTGATTCAATATGTAGATGGACAAGAGGCCCCCCAAGACATAAAGTAACTTGGTGGTGGGTTGAGGGTGTAAAAGCTGCAATAAAGGAGGAAAAGTTGGCTTTTTTGGGAATGGAAGAAGGGTGGTAACAAAGAAGAATACTTGGTTGCCAAGCATAGGGCTAGAAAAGAGGTTTATAGGACAAAGTCTGAGTCACAGAGACTTTTACTTGATAACCTAAATCGTGTGAAAGGGAAGAGTATGATACTGAAGGTTGCAAATCAGATGAAGAGGGAGCATAGGGATATCATAGGTGAGCAGTGTGTAAAAAATTACTGAAGGAAAGATAGTGGTGAACAGTGAGGATATTAAAGACATATGAAGAGAGCATTACAGCCAGGTGTTGAATGAGGAGTTTGACTGGGACAGGGAAAGTTTTGAGCCAGCAGAACCAGTGTTTGGCCCTTGGCCATTGATTGATACTGCTACTGTGAGCGAGGCAATTGGCAGGATGCAGGTGGGGAAGGCAGCATGTGGATCTGGGTTGACTACTGAAATGTTTGAAAGCCTCAGGAGATATAGGAGTGAGGTTAGTCGCTGACCTGATAAATACAATTATACATGTGTTGTCCCAGATGATTGGCTGAAGGGTGTAATTGTAAATGTGTACAAGGGGAAGGGTGATGCCCTGGAAAGAGGAAACTGTAGAGGCATAAAGCATTTAGACCAGATAATGAAGGCAATGGAGAGAGTTTTAGAAGGTATGATTAGAGAGAGAGTGAATATTGATGAGGTGCAGTTTGAGTTTATGCCAGACAAAGGGACCACTGATGCCATATTCATTATTCGACAGCTTTGGGAAAAATATTTAGGAAAAAAAAGGGAACTGTAATTTGTTTTTGTTGATTTGGAGAAGGCCTTTGACAGAGTTCCTAGAGAGGTGGTGAAGTGGGCAGTGAGAAAGCTTGGGATCGAGGAGTGGCTGGTTAGGGTGGTTATGGCTATATATGTGGGTGCTTGCACCCAGTGGATGGAGAGTTGAGTGATGAGCTTTCCATGAATGTTGGTGTGCACCAGGGGCCAGTTTTGAGCCTCTTGTTATTTATCATGGTACTGAACTTGAAGCCCTCTCACGTGACTTCAGAAATGGACCCTTGTGGGAGATGTATGTTGAAGATTTGGTGTTGATTGCATAGAATGAAAGGGAGGTGGAGGAAATATTTAGGAAGTGGAGAGATGGTATGGGGCACAAGGACTTAACCCGCTCCATCCCGGCAGATTTTTAACCAATGACTTCCCCCAATCCTGGTAGATTTTCATTTTTTTTTTTTTTCTCTAAACCCTCCGCCTTGTATGAGAAACATCGAAAATTCATAGAGAAATCGCTCACTTGAGCTTAAAAATTCCGATACAGGTAACAATACCCTCACCTGGCTGCGTTTTCCATGGGGCCTGGTTCCAGAGAAAACGTGTTCTGTGGGAGGGGTAACTATTCCAAGCCACTCATTATATTTATTTACTTATTTATTTGGTACGAATTTATATGTAGTACAAGAGTATATTGGTTTTCACATAGTAATGTGGGCGATATAAGGATTGTTTCACTCACCAAACACATCAACATACCGCACCTTTTTTGGCGACATTCCCTGATCATCATTTCTGACTCTTTCTTCCTCTAACGCCACGTAAACTTTGTCCTCCACATTGTCATCGATTGGGGAATCACTCTGGCCTTGAATTTCATACCGTCATGTGACATGTCTGTACTGGCCAGGTCACAGGTAACAGGTGAGTTGCCAAGACAGTGGCGTGCAGGGCAGAAGGGAGGTCATGCGGGGTAAGGCATTTTCCCTGCCTGGCATCGGGTAGAAGAAGGTGTCCCGTGTACATGTACCAAAAATCACGTGCAAAATTTGAAATATGTGCAAATGACGGACCTTGCAATCTGGTGCGTTCATAAACATCAACAGGAGTCACAGTGACAAAACGTTCGGCTGCCTATTTACATCAATGAGAGTCAGTGGGTTTAGAGTAAATGCAGATAAAACAAAAGTGATGGTATCTAGGTCTGGTGGCGGTACTGTCAAAGGTAAGGGAGAGTGGCCATGTGTGATATGCCTCAAGGACATGGGAAGTAATTCTATCTTGCTGCGTAAGAGATGTAGTGGTATTAGAGGTGGACTGCTAGAAAATGCTGATTTCATGTGTGCAGTGTGTTGGGGAGAGCAGGTGGAGATTGTGAGGCTTGAAAGGAATAACTTGCTGATGAGCCTTTTGAGTGTGTGGAATTTTGTTATTTGGGAGATATGTTCTGTGCTGGAGGTGGGGCTGAAGCTAGCACTGTGGCTAGAGTGAGGAGTGGTTGAAAGAAGTTCAGGGAGCTGTTGCCTCTCCTGACATTGAGAGGGCTCTCCCTCCATGCTAAGGGACACTGCCGGATTAAAGGGGGGGCCCAAGGGGCCCGGGCCCTGGGCCACCCACCAAGAGGGGGCCTCCCACCAGAGCAACTTGTGTTCATTTCGTTTCGTGTTTATGCATTACATATTACAGCATTGGATGAATAGTCCCCGTTCAGTATTTCCTAACTAAAAGTGTCCTATTTATATATTAGGATTTAGGTTACCAGTCCGTGGTGTATGCCATTGGGGGAGTTGGAAAGGGGGCCTCCCTTCCAAGCGGGCCCCGGGCCTCCCACATGCTTAATCCAGCCGTGCTAAGGGATCTTTGTATACAGCATGTGTTAGGGGTGTAATGTTGTAAAGTACAGACATGGGATAATAGTAATATGTAATAATAATAGTAATAGATCACAAGTTCCTGGCTGTAAGAGTAATTGTAATAGTAATAGAAGGCAGAGTAATAGATAATTGTATATTACTTTCCCATTACAGATACTTCTTTAATACCATTTACCATAATCAATAAAAACAGCCTTCTCACCTTGGTTACCTGTTGGCTGCTTTCCAAGCTGCAGGTACACCACAGGAAACTGCAGAATGGAGAGTGATCAACAGGCCATCAGGTCATCTAGACATACTTGTGCATTCTGTGGAGCAGCCCCCCAGCAGTAATAAAAATAAAAACCATTTTCAGTTTAATTAATACTGTTATCATAAATAATGTATTAATAGTAATAGTAATACTAATAGATGGCCAAGTATTGGTAATAGTTATAGTAATAGATGACCACTAAAGCAATTATAATAGTAATATTAATAGAGTAATTGAAATTAATAGTAATAGAAACCCAGAAGCAGACCCCATGTCTGGTGAGACTCTGGCAGTAAAGGAAGAGAATATTTGCAGGCTCAGACACACAGAAATGACAGTGATTAGGTGGATGTTGTCACGGGGGAATGTAAATTCAGGAATAAATGCAAATATTACGTGAAAGTAAAGACAAGGAATTGACTTGTGAAAATCAAATAGTGAGTTCTACTTTATCCTGGCTTACTTCGCCAGTTCTCTAAAGATGAGAATTTTATAAACTTTCTCAACAGTACACTGCAGAGACTATCTACTCATGAATGCTGTATCATTAGTACCGTTAGCCTCTGAGAAAGTATTCTTACCCTCTGACAATCAGTAACTAATACTAATAATGGACAGGTCCTTGCTGGCACAACGGATTTAAGTTTTAATATGGAGGAACTGGCTTAAATACCAGTCGTGAATAATGTAAGGAGTTTGTGCAAAGTAGGAGCAGCAACCTAAAGTAAGCTTAATGTGGAGAAATGAAACACAATTCTACATTACATTAAGCTCAAGGAAAAGAACTATAAATTTATTAATTACAAAGAAATAAATTTATGTTACATGAATCTCAAAAATGAATTCAAGCGGGGAATTCACTGTCGCAGGGGGACTAGTGAATTCAAATATCAAAGGAAATACACTCACTCACTCATTCAAAAGCTAATCAGGCTTAAGGCTAGGAAAATGAACGGAAATACTGGTCAGTGAAGGGAATGGAGCTGAAGCTACACAAGACTGGGTGTCTCTGCCAGGGGCAGGCACTGCTTGTTGCTCAGCTCACTGCAACTGATCACCAAACTAGGCGGGTAGATACGGGAAATTGTTGAACTGGTAGAGACTGTAGGCGATAGGAGACCTCCTCTCTCAGCTCTGGCACAGCAACCCTACTCCTGTAGCTACTAAACACCGACTGATTCATCTAAACAGTGGGAGGCTCAACGGACAAGGAGCAATGTGAAAACGACAACTGCACAAAATTTTTCGCTCAGTGAAACGCACTGTCTATACAGAAAGACAGTCACTTATGAAACAATGACAAGGATTATGAAACTCATTACGATCTGAATGCAAAAGCGAGGCAGTTAATGGTCTGAGCGAAAGTTTACACATTTCATTGAAATTCAGACGTTCCCTTATATGCTACTAATAAAGTGTCGCGAATTAATTCGTGACACGTGTGCAGTGCATCCCTGAGTGTGAGGCCTAGGGGGGCTAGATTTTTTATGTAAGAGTTGCAGGGTAGGATGGGACTGGAGTGTATGGGTGTTGTGATGAGGAGAGGTTGATTGAGATGGTTTGGGCATGTGAAGAGGATGCGGGATGATAATTGGGTGCAGGAAGTGAGAAGTGTTAATGGTAAGGGTAAGGTTGCAAGAGGTAGACTGAAAAAGACCTGGGATGAGGTCATTGAGTGTGACCTCAGGGATAAGGGACTGAATAGGGAAGATGCCAGAAATCGAACAGCATGGAGAGCCACCATTAGGTCACCAAGGCCGATGCATGCAAACATGTTGGAGACTTCAAAAACGGATGAACGAAACCTGAATTCCTACAGTCACATGAATGAGGAAGATCTCAAACTAAGGCTCTTTGATTTAATTTGAAATATAAATCATAGGATAAAGGAAACCTCAGGTATAATCTGCCCCCTCCAAAGCCAGAAGGAGGCATGGAACTAATAATAGTATGAATGGCAACAGGACTGTCCGATCTTATTGCCACTACAAGAAAGCATAGGGGGAATTTCCCTAGTCTTCCACTCCTGCCTCCACTAGTTATATAGTACTGTACAGTCTCCATACAGCTGTCACCACTTGGATGCTTCAACCATAATCTCATCAAAACCTCATTGTCAGTTGCCCCAAACCTCCCCATTCTGAACCAGTCATGGTAACCAGATGGCACTTTGATAGGGCAAACTGGGATAGATTTAGAATTTATCTAGCTGATCTTCCATGGCAGCCTTTCTTCTCCACTTATGTCAGTTCAACCCAATCCCACATTAATGACTTAATACATGCTGGTAGAGAATTGTTCATACCCAGCCAGCAGTTTACTAAAAGATCAAACACCCTAAAATAGTTTGACATCAATTGTACCAAAGAAACTACCCAAAAGTTTTTGGCATATAATTCTTATTTAAAGTCCAAAACTACTGAATCCCTCAAGCACTTGAAAATTGCTAGAAACCATGCAAAAGCAGTAATAAATCTTGTCAAATCAAACTTTCTTCACAACCAAGCACCCAAACTATTCAGTACAGTACTCCTAAGGACAGTAGAATATTCTGGCTAACTCTCAGTTCATTCTGAAGTAACTTTAATAAGCCATCACCCACTTCCTTACTAAAATCTTCAAATGGAAACACTGTAAATAAACCCCTTGGAAAAGCTGACATTCTTGCCAGTATATTTCCCAGAAATTCTACATTCAAGACAGTCAGTCAGAATGTTCCTGTACTAGAACTTGACTCTCCTGAAATTGCTTCTCTAAAGATACAAACTAGATACATAAAGTCTCTCTTAGACAGTTTACCACGCAACAAAGCTTCAGGTCCAGATGGAATTCCTCCATTTGTTTTGAAAATGTGTTCCCCAGAACTTGCTCCTGTTCTAACTAAATTATTCAGACTATGCATACAGTACATGCTTTTTCATTCCCTAATTCATGGAAAGAAGCCAACATCCACCTAGTTCCAAAGAAAGAAAGCTCCTGTGATCTCTCTGATTACAGACCAAGAGCTATCACATCTCATGGTGAGGTATTTGAGATTGTCATTAATAAGCACATTGTCAAACATCATAAATTCAGTAACGCAATTAGTGACGACAGTATGGTTTTCATCACGAAAGATCTACTGTTGATATACTCAGTCTCATTACTCATACAGTCCATCAGTCAACTGGCCAGCATGGAGAGACCTGTGCAGTAACCCATGATATTTCTAAAGCTTTTAACAGAGTGTGGCACTGTTCCCTGGTATCTAAACTCCCCTGCTGTGGCCTATCATCTTTTGTCCCACTTATTTCTTCATATCTCAATAGCAGAGAGATAAGAGTAAAGGTAGATGATGTGTAATCCAATTTCCACTTAGTTAATGCCGGTATGCCACAAGGTTCAGACCTGGCCCCAAACCTATTCCTCATTCATATTAATGATCTCGTCTGTCACCCGTAATCCCAATCACTCATATGCAGATGACTCAGTGCTTCACAGTTCCTTCACGCTTAAACACCCATTCACAAAGATTGATATCTCTAACTCCCAGCTCTGCACTGCAGTCTCCATAAATCAAGTCTTACTGACGATCACCAAATGGGGACAAAATAGCTTGTCTCATTAATTTCATATTATATCATTTATAAATGCTCCATTATACTTGCATGCATCGGCCTTGGTCACCTAGTGGCAGCTGTCCACACTTCTTGATCTCCGGCAGCCTTCCTTTTCAGTCCCTTATCCTTGAATTCACACCCTTCGACCTCATCCCTGGTCTTTATCTGTCTGCCTCTCGCAACCCTACCCCCATTCACACTTCTTAGTTTCCATACCCAGTTGTCACAACCCTACCCCCAACATTCCCACTTATCACTTTCCACACCCAGTTGTCATCCTCCATCCCCTCCACATGCCCAAATCATCTCAATCTGCCCATCCACATCACAGCACCAATGCACTCAGTCTCAACCTTCCTCTCAACTCCTTAACCCCTAAGGTACGCAATTCCTCCACCCTGTCTATCCCCCAGAACGCAATTAGGGGTCGATTTTTCAACTTCCACGAAGCTAAATTTTTTACTTTGTTATTTGAAGACGTTGATTTTACATACCAGAAAATGTATATACCATTTCCATATGTCAAATGCTAACCACAGAGTGACGCATCTACGCTGAAAATAGGCAGTGCACGCATTTGGGAGAAAATGGAGAACAACCAGAGAAATTTTCCCAAAACATAATTTTCGCAAACATATCACAGAAAGTATTGAATGCAATATGATATAAATTCATAAAACATTTATTTGGTAGAAGGAATGCACGTAAGTAATAAATAAATAAACAAAAGTGAAGAAAATAAACAAAAATAGAAAATCAATCTGCATCAAGAAAATACAGTATATACATGTATAGCATCTTGTAAGCAAAAACACATATAAATAAATCAAAATAAAAAAGTTTGAAGTGTACAAGAGAGAGAGAGAGAGAGAGAGAGAGCTAAAGAAGCAATAAATAAATTGAATAATTCCCTTGCCTTGTCTTGCCCCCCTGCCACAATAATTTTCATCAAGACTAATTTTGGTCTTTGACATTTGGAGAGCTTGATTTTACACACCAGAAAATGTTTATTTCATTCTCATGCGTGAAATACTTACTGCACAACTGCTCATGTATGGCAGAGAATGGAGAATAACCCGGAGGAATTTACAAAAAACGTAATTTTCGCAAACGTCTTACAGAGAGTATTGAATACAATATAAAACACATTTATTTGGTAGAAGGAATGCACAAATAAATAAATAAATAAAAATGAAGAGAGAGAGAGAGAGAGAGGGTAGAGATAAAGGATAGGGAGGGGTTGGGCAGCTCACATGACACAAGGAACCATGATAAAGGCATAAAATATATTTACTTGATAGAAGGAATGCTCATAATAAATAAATAAATCAATAAAAGTGGAGAGAGAGAGAGAGAGAGAGAGAGAGAGAGGGGGGGAGTACAGAAAAGGACAGGGAGGGGATGAGCAGTGCAGGTGACACGAGGAACGAGACGCAGTGGGGTTTTGAGAGGTGGAGGAGGAGGGGTGGGGGGGTCACTCTGTGGGGGGTAGTGGCCGAGCCAGAGTTGCCAAATGGGACTTTATACTCGAGTTTAGTCTCCATACGTCCCATCTCGAGCAGCCCTGTGGCGGGGAGTTTGATTGCCAGTTTTGTACAGAGCTTCCACAATCAACGTTCATAGCACTCCGTGCACCAAACAGCGCCAGTGTCGATCATCATCCATAGCACCTTAGGGGTTAATTGTAAACCAACCCCCCTGTCCATAGCTGCAGCTTTCCCTACACTTCCTCCATCATGATCAAAGAATCATTCAACTCTCCCAACACATTTATTCCTTGCTTCCTTCCATCTACCATAATCTCAGCCTCCCTTTCCTCCTCTACACTTACAATCTTTCAAAATACTCTGCCTATCTCTCCCTTACTCCATCCATCTCAATTAACATCCTTCCATCCTCTGCTTTTACTCACTCTTCCTTCCCAGACTCTCCCTTTCACACCCTCTACACCTCCTTCCAAAATATTTTTTTATTCTGTTGAAAATTCTCAGTCAACTGCCTACCTCACCTCTCATCCGCTGCCACTTTAATGTCACGCACAGCCCTTCTCATCCTTATACCTCTCATATGACACCTCATCCTTCCCCTGCAGCCACACTTCATATGCACGTCACTTCTCAGCTACAGCCATTTTTACTTCCTCGCACCACCATTCACTTCTTTCTTACACCACCACCCACTCTTCTCACACCACACACCTTTTCTGCATACCCCACCACAGCATTTTTAAACGACTGCCATTTTCCTGATCTTTCACTGTGCTCCACTCATCTTTCAGCTTCTCCTGATACTCTATCATTCTCTCTCTTTTGTTCAACTCACCCACTTTCAAAACCTTCCTGCCACTCCCAACTCTACTCTCAACTTTCCCTCTACCCGGTAGTGGTCAGACATACCTCCACCATTCCCTCTCAAAACTCTCACATCTAACAATCTTCCTCTTACATTCCTTGACACAACCAAACAATTCATCAATGCTCTATCAACAACCCATCCACCATCCTGTCTCACTCATGTATTGTACTTACATCTTTCTTCTCCAACAAGGTATTTCCAATCACATCTTTTGCTCAACACACATTCCTATCATTCTTTCCCCTTCATCTTTTCTTCCAGGCACAACATGCATACCAGCGACATCTTCAACTGGTACGTTTCCCACTCTAGCAATCAGATCACCCATTATTACCACATTCATATTTACACCAAAACTCTGTGGACACTCATCAACATCATTCCAGAAAGACTCCCTTTCGCTAACAGGGTCCATAAGCTCTCACAAATACCCACAAGTCGCATCCAAATTTCGCTTTCACCCACTTCAGTCTCGATAACACCTCCTTCCATTCAGTCACACACTGCTGCACTTCTGAGCTCACTAACAAGGCCACTCCTCTCACTCTTCCTCTATTAACACTTGACCTCCTTCCAGTCACATTTCCAAAACTTAGGTTCACCTTTCCTTTTTATCTCTATTTCACTAAAAGGCCTGTCTCTTTTTAGGAACTAAAAAACAGAGGAGGGGGTCCCTAGTCCCCTCACCCCGCCCTTTTTAGTCGCCTTTTACGACACGCAGGGAATACGGTGGCAGTATTCTCCTAACATAACCTGGCCGCAGAGTAGTAGTACCACCTTATAGTGCAGCCAGATTGTGTCCCCCCCTGTGGCGGGGGGGACACAATCCATCCATCCTATTCGTGGTCTTCCTCTGTAAGGCTGAGAGGAAGACCACGAACAGGATGGATGGACAGTGTGAAGAGAGCGCTGGATGCGAGAGGGATGTCTGTTGAGCAAGGAAGAGTGGCTGTGAGTGACAGAAATAAATGGAGAGAAATTGTGAATAAGTGATGATGCAGCCGTGCGGGGATATTCTCCCGCATTTGGTCTGCTCAGCTAGTCAGGTCAGGTGTGTGTAAGGGAATCGTTCTGTTATGATGTGGCAGGGGTAAACCAGTTCTGCTGTCGGGCCCTGCTGTTGATGTCACTGATTGCATTGCGCAGTTGACCCTTGTGTGGTGTGGTGCAGTGAGGATCTGTCCGTTCTCCCCTTTGGGGCTAAGATGCGAATGAATGTGTTTGAATGGGTGAGTAAATGGGGAGTGTGTTGTCCTGTCTTGGCTACCTCCCTTTCCTTTGGGGAAGCAGCCTAGGTATATAGATAGATAGATTCACTAAAAGCTAACACATCCAACTTTCTTCTCACAAACATTCACCGAATCTCCTCCCTTTTAGCCTCAATCATACTACATCCATGCACATTCATTGACCAAATCTTCAGGATTCAGGGATAGCTCAATCCCCTTCCTTTTCTGTGCCCTGTCTCATTGTAGGAGGGAGTCCCTACACATAACACTTTTGGATCAGATAATATAGGTAACAGAAAGAATCCTAGAAGGTATGACAAGGAAAAGAGTGAATACTGATTAGATGTGGTCTGAGTTTATGCGAGGCAAAGGGACCACATTCATTATCTGACAGCTTCAGGGAAAATATATAGGTATGAAAAATGAGCTGTACATTTGTTCTTGATGATTTAGAGAAGGCCTTTGACAAAGTCCCTAGCGAGATGGTGAAGTGGGCAATGAGAAAACTTGGGATCAAGGAATGACTGGTTAGAGTGGTTATGGCTATGTATATGGGTGCTCACAACCAGGTGAAAATAAATGGAGATTTGAACGATAAGTTTTCCGTGAATTTTGGCATGCATTTGGGGTCAGTCATGAGCCTCTTACTGTTTGTCCTGGTGCTTGAAGCTCTATCACATGAGTTCAGAAATGGACTCCCATGGGAGATGTTGTATGCTGATGGCTTGGTGTTGACTGCAGGGTTTGAAGGGGATGCAAAGGAAAAATTTAGGAAGTGGAGAAACAGAATGAGGCACAAGGGCTTGGGAGTAAATGTGGATAAAACAAAAATATTGACATCTACAGTAGGCTGGTAGCAATATTGTCAAAGCAAAGGTTGTGTGGCCATGTGCACTTTGCCATAAGGGTGTGGGAGGTAACTCCGTCTTGTGCAGTGTTTGTGATAAGTGGGTGCATAAAAGATGTAGATGTATTAGAAGCAGGCTGTGAAATAATGCTGATTTCACGTATGCAGTATGTTGGGGAGATCATATGGAGACTGTCAGGCATGAATGGATTGATCATGCTGGTGAGTCTCTTAACTATGTGGAAGAGTTTGTTATTTGGAGGACATGTTATGTGCTGGAGGTGGGGCTGGAGCTAGCTCTGGCTAAGGTATGATGTGGCTGGTGGAAGTTCTGGGAGCTGTTGCCTCTCCTGACACTGAGAGGCTCTCCCTCTGTGCTACGGGATCTTTATAATCGATGTGTATTAAGAATGCAATGCTATACGGTAGCGAGTCCTGAGCAGTAGAGGAAGAGGATATTCATAGGCTTAAATGTACAAATATAACATTGATGATTAGAGGCTTGGGGGGGGTTGGTTTACAATTAACCCCTAAGGTGCTATGGACGACGATCGACATTGGCGCTGTTTGGTGCACGGAGTGCTATGAACGTTGATTGTGGAAGCTCTGTACAAAACTGGCGATCAAACTCCCCGCCACAGGGCTGCTCGAGATGGGACGTATGGAGACTAAACTCGAGCATAAAGTCCCATTTGGCAACTCTGGCTCGGCCACTACCCCCCACAGAGTGACCCCCCCACCCCTCCTGCTCCACCTCTGCGTCTCGTTCCTCGTGTCACCTGCACTGCTCATCCCCTCCCTGTCCTTTTTCCCTACCGTCTCTCTCTGTCTCTCTCTCTCTCTCTCTCTCTCCACTTTTATTTATTTATTTATTTATTATCGGCATTCATTCTACCAAGGCTCAGATATACAGACATGAGAATGAGCATATGGATGTGTAGTCTATCTACCTATCTATAGCCAGACATCATAATTATGTAAGAGGTGGCCGTTTGACTCTGAGTTAGTTGTTTTATGGGGAGGGGCACTGACCCTCTGCCAGCCCACTTGTTAACAGGGAACATGTATGGGTTGGTTATATTTACCACCGAGCATTGTAAATAATATCCTGGCTTACAGGAAACCATTAGGCCTGCCACTGAGTGTACAGCCACCTGAAAAGAAAATAAGAGTAATAAAAAGTGACAGGAGAGATGGGAGAAATAGGAAGTGAGGAGGGCATACACAGAAAAAGAATGATATGGTAAAGGAAGAAGTAATCATCACTACATCAAGTGAGTGGATGATGGTTGCCAACACCTACCACAAAGGTAGTGCATCTTTGAATGACAGGCTGGGGGGAGGGAAGGATTGCAAATGAATATTTGGGAGTAAGTATGGGTCTGGAATGTACTAGTGATGTGATCAGAAGAGGTAGACTGAGATGTTTTGGGCATGTGGAGAGGATGGAGGATAAAAACTGGGTGTAGAGAGTGAGAGATGTAAATGTTGAGGGTGAACTAAGGAGAGAGACTGGAAAACATTTGGGATATAGGTCATACAGTGTGACCTCAAGGATAAGGGACTGAACAGAGAGGTTGTTAGAGGTCAGCCAGCATGGACACCTCCATTAGGTGACCAAAACTGACACGTTTTTGTTTTCGTTTTAGTTTTTGAAGGCCCCAACATGCTTGCATGCATTGGCCTTGGTCACCTAACAACGGCTTTCCATGCCGCTCGATCTCTGGCAGCTTTCCTATTTTAGTCCCTTAACCCTGAGGTCACACTCACTGACCTCATCCCAGGTCTTTTTCGGTCTACCTCTCATTACCTTACCCCCAACATTAACACTTCTTACTTTCTGCACCCAATTATCATCCCCCATCCTCTTCACATGCCCAAACCATCTCAGTCTACCTCTCCTCATCACAACACCAATACACTCAAGTCCAAGCCTACCTCTCAAATTTTCCATTGTAATCCTAGCCCCCCCCAGGCCTTGCACTCAACGGTGCCTTGCACCTAATCACTGCCACATCTGTAAGTCTGAGCCTGCGAATACAGTATCCTCTTCCCTTACTGCCCAGGTCTCACTACCATACAACATTACACTCCTAACACATGCCGGATACGAAGATCCCCTAGCACGGTGGGAGAGCCCTCTCAATGTCAGGAGAGGCAACGCTCCCTAAACTTCTTCCAACCGCTCCTCACTCTAGCCACAGAGCTAGCTCCTGCCCCACCTCCAGCATGTAACATGTCTCCCAAATAACAAAACTCTTCCACCCACTCAAGAGACTCACCTGGCAATATCCACATGCTTTCCCCAACACACCACACACATGAAATTAGCATTATCTCGCAGTCTACCTCTAATGCCACTACATCTCTTATGCACCCCCCTATCTCAAACACTGCACAAGATAAATTACTTCCCATGCTGTTGTGTCAAATCACACATGGCCACTCTCCCTCTTCTTTGACAGTACCATCCCCCAGTCTTAGACACCATCTCTATTTTATCTGCATTTACTCTTAAGCCCTTGTGCTTCATACCATCTCTCCACTTTGTAAATCTTTCCTCCACCTCCCTTTCATTCCTTGCAACCAACACCAAATCATCAGCATACAACATCTCCCACAGGAGTCCATTTCTCAAGTCACATGATAGAGCTTCAAGTACCATAATAAACAACAAGGGGCTCAAGGCTGACCCCTGATGCACACCAACATTCATGGAAAACTCATCACTCAAATCACCATTCACCCTTACCTGGGTGTGAGCACCCAGTACATGGCCAAAACTACCCTAACCAGCCACTCCTTGATCCCAAGCTTTCTTATTTCCCACCTCACCACCTCGCTAGGGACACTGTCAAAGGCCTTCTCCAAATCAGTTCCCTTTTCTTTCCTATATATTTTACCTGAAGCTGTCAAATGATGAATATGGCATTAGTGGTCCCTTTGCCTGGCATAAACCCAAACTGCATCTCATCAATATTCACTCTTTCTCTGCTCATACCTTCTAGTACTTTCTCCATTACCTTCATTATCCGGTATAAATGCTTTATGCCTCTATAATTTCCCCTATTCCAGGTCATCACCCTTCCCCATGTACACATTACACTTACACTCTTCAGCCAATCATATGGGACAACACACTCATATATAGGAAACCCTCTCTAATTCAGACTAACTGGGGGGAACCCCATGTCGAAATATCTGAAAATCCTAATTATCAGAGCTCATGGCTGCCCCTGTCCCTAAAGTACACACACTGTCACTAAAACATGGCTTTTTCACAAAAACATTGAAGAGTGCAGTGTATTATTACCTTATACTAAAAAATAGTGCACAATAATAAAATAAGTAAAATATTGTTAAACCTTGAAACTGAAATCATGCAACACAGTAGTACAGTACAGTACACTTCAGTGTACTGAAGGTACTGTACAGTTCATAAAAATTACACTTATTACTACACTTATCACAACAGTAACTGTTCATGTCCACTTGTTACTAAAGTAACCTCATGTCCACTTATCACTATAGTAACTGTTCATGTCCACTTATTACTAACTGTACACGTCCTCTTATCACTAACTGTACATGTCCACTTGCACTACAGTACTTTTCCACATGCACTAATTGTCCTCAAAGATTTCCCTTGGCACCTCAGGTGTAGCCCTGGCAATTGCCACAGTTAGGTCCTCGGTACTGGCACGAGAGATGCTGGAGCTGGGGGTGCTGGCACGGGAGATGCTGGAGCTAGGGGTGCTGGCACGAGAGATGCTGGAGCTGGGGGTGCTGGCACGGGAGATGCTGGAGCTAGGGGTGCTGGCACGAGAGATGCTGGGGGTTGTGGTACGTGAATCTGTATCAGAGATGTGGAGACTGGCTGAGGAGGTGGATAACACTGAGGAAGAGATGGATACACCTGACACCTCAGACACTGTGTGCTGCCTCTTGCTGGCTGGGGATGGCAAAGGCATGAAAAAGGTTGAGATCTATGGCTGCACTTGCTTTTCCTGCTGCAGCCACATAACCTGCCTCCTCATAATGCATAGTGCCTCATAGTGTTGGGCAATGGACTCCCCTACACAGTCTGTGAGCTTGAGGCAGGAGGCAGTCACATCCAGCCTTGCTGCTAGAGACGGGCCCTGAGAACTTCTTTCTTCTTCTTCCTCCTCGACAGATGTCTCACCACGCTGCACGTCATCGGCTATTTCCTCCTTGGTCAGGTGGTGGTAGCCAGGCACACCGAAGTCTTGCTCCACCCGCTCTACCAGTTCCTCCTCCTGGATTTCTCCCTGTCCAGCCTGTGCCAACATTGCCACGATTTTTTTGGTCTCAAAGCCCTCAAACTCGTTACAACCAAGCACTGGATACTTGGGAGTCTTAAGCAGCTTGCACCATGCATTGTGGAGTGTTGCAAGAGGCACCATCTGCCATGCCTCAGTCCAGTTCAAAATGACATCCTTTATTGTGTACCACCTGAAGTTTTGCATCTTCTTCTTCCCCCAGGTGTCGACTTAACCTGCCGCTCCATCCCATCCTCTGTCACCACAAGGTACTGCAGGAGATATAAGTTCCTATAGTGCCTCTTGGCACTCTCTATGACACCCTGGTCCATGGGTTGGATTATAGATGTCGTATTAGGGGGAAGAAACAGGGTCTTGATGCGTCTCTCTTTGCTACACAACTTGGACAACGAAGGGTGAGCTGGAGCATTATCCAGCAGAACTGCTTTGACATCCTCTAGCTTGATCCCATACTTTGCCTGGTGCTGCCTTGCTGCAGGATCAAATGAACCATTGAACCACTCTTCTGTGATTCACTGGTTGAACCAGGCTGAAGGAGCTCCATGATACTCCACCAGTAGCTTCCTCATGATGTCCTTGAGGGCCCAAGGTTTGCAACTCTTCCCCACTACCATTGGTTTGAGTCTGTGAGAACCATCAGCATTAGCACAAGCCAGAATCGAGAGGTGCTTCTTCATTGTTTTGTGCCCTGGAGTGCTGCCAATGTCCTTTGTGGGCTGGGTATTTCTGGGCAGGACCTGTCTGAATAGCTCAGTCTCATCAGCATTGTAAATCTGAAACTCGCGCAGCCCTTTTTCTTCAGTTAGTTGACGCAGCTGCTCAACAAAGGGGTCCATGGCACTAGCATCAGCACTCAGAAGTTCCCCCGTGATGGTGTGGTTCACTATGCCGTGGCGCCTCCTGAATCGCCACAGCCATCCACTGCTGTACTTGAAATCAGAGATTCCAAGGTGAGCTGAAAACCGTTCTGCAGCATACTGAATGTCCAGGCCTCATACAGGAACACCCTCATCTCGTTCCTGCATATACCACTTGTACACCACGTCATCCAAGTTCTCGTGCTGGATTTTCCTTGACCATTAAACATCTTTCCCCTTTTTTCCACCTTCAGTTTTCTTCATTGCCTCCCTTACATGGTCCTTGCCCTTCAGAATGTCGTGAAGAGTTGATCTCTTCAGGTCATACTGCGCCATGAGTTGTGCTTGTGTGACTCCTCTTTCATGAGCCTCGATCACAGCTACTTTCTCAGCCAGGCTCAAGCTCTTATATTTCCCCTTACCAAAGGAAGTAGAAGGCACAGTTTATTCATGGAAGCAATCACGATGCTATAAACCAAGGTTGAGGGGCCACAAAGTTCACAAATACTGTAATAAATGAAGGATGGAGACCATTCAGAGGACATCCGTTACGGAGAGAGACATGGGCTGAACTGAACAGTGTGGCGTGGAGGCAATGTTTGGAGGGAATTCCCCACAAGGGGACCTTTGTTTGAACACCACGTCCGGACTCGTGTCACTTAAATCGTATTTCTATCCAAATTAAAATTATTTGTCTGGCGGTCAAAAAGATCCAATTATCCGATATCCAAGTTGTAGGGATCCGAATTAGAGAGGGTTTACTGTATAATAGTATTTATCAGGTCAGTGACTAACGTCACTCCTATATCTCCTGAGGCCTTCAACATTTCAGCAGTCAACCCAGACACACCTGATGCCTTCCTCGCCTGCATCCTGCCTATTGCCCCGCTCACAGTATCAGCATCAATCAAAGGTTGTGGGCCAAACCCTGGATTTGTAGGATCCAAACCTTCCCTGTCCCAGTCAAACTCCTCATTCAACAACCGGCTGTAATGCTCTCTCCATGCGTCTTTAATATCCCCATTATTCACCACAACCCTTCCTTCATTCTTCACACATTGCTCACCTATGCTATCCCTATTCTCCCTCCTCATTAGCTTATTCACATGCTAGCATATTGGAGCCTTTATAAATGAAATGAAATGAAATGAAATGATCCTCCTCAAATATTTCACATCCTCTCTCAATCCTACAGTGCGCTGTTTCTTCCCTCTGCCCTGCGCTGCCTGCCAGTATCTGTTGTCATATTATTTCCTTTCATATATCATTACTTTTCTTCCCATTAACTCTCAGTTTTCTTTTTGTGCAAAACTGCAAACTCTGAGAACTCATTTCTGTCACAAAAACAGTATTGTTAGCATATAAGCTCATATATGAGGTGGTATCCAAAATTTTCCGGACTAATGTTACAAGAAAACAAAAATTCATCGCAGCTCCTGTTGGCTGCCATCACCCTCGAAGTAGTTCCCTTGTGTGTTGATACACCGGTCCCAGCACGTCCTTCGTCATTCGAACGCTCCCTGAAAGTCCTTTTTAATGAGCCTGTTGAGCACCACCTTATGTTCCTTCTGGATGTCCACAGTGCCCTTTCAGCTTGATATTTATTTTGGGGAACAGAAAGAAGTCACAGGGGGCCTGGACAAGAAGGTTTCATCTTCTGAGGCGAGTTCAAGAAGCTCAGTGCAGACATCGAGGCATTATGGCATTTGGTCAGCCATCAGGAGTCTGGATACAAATTTGGCTGCAATATGGCACATGCCCAATTCTTCATTGAGAATCCTCTGACATGTCCCAAAATCAATTCCCACCTCCTCACATACATCGTATTCAGCGTTAATCCATGTGTACGAGCTGCTGAATTTTTGCAACATTCTGAGGAGTTGTGGTGGTTGAGGGCTCCCCCTGTGTGGTTGTCGTCGTCACCTGTTGTTCGACCAGCCTTGAACAGTGCATGCCACTGAAACACCTGTGTCCAACCAAGGAATTGCTCACCAAACACTTGTTGAATCATTGCCAGGGTCTTTGTTGCATTTTCCCTGAGATTCACACGAAATTTGATGTAAATTTGCTGTTCCATTTTATTTCTGTCCCGAAAATTGCCTGATGACATGTGCACAACAGCAAACAAATGAACGTCACTAACCCCCATGTTCGCCTAGGTCCGCGCCACATGGCACACTGACTCACAATGCATGTTAGTACTTCCACCTAGCAGCTCATCGTGCTACTACAACCCCTTTAGGTGTCATGATCCCAATCTGGAAAATTTTGGATAACGCCTTGTACCTGCTGTCCTCACTTTCAACTCTTTGTCTGTGGTATGGTTTAAATGAAATAAGGTTATTGTAAGTAAGATGTACCAACAAGGTTGCCTTAACCCATAAAGGACTATGATGATTGTAGAAGGTCTGTCTAAAACTGCCGAGCACTAAGCCAGCCCCTTTGATGATGTAAATGGTTTCTACCCAATCAGAACTAAGGGATGAGATGGTGGGAAGGAAGATCCCGCTCCTTCACCAGGTCTGTGGGAGGACCTCCCCCCCCCCAGCTACTCCCCATCTCCCTCTGGCTGATTGACTGATTGGATACAGCCAGCTGTGTCCCCTCCCACCCAAACTACTCACCAATACCACATCTACATTGTATGGGGGGGGGGTGTCTCATGCCCGGTCACCCCTTTTCCTCCACCTCCCTCCACCCCCCTTTTATATTGAATAACGCAGCAATTTCCCTGCTATGATTGCTTTGTGTGTGTATTTCCTCCTGTCATGCTACCCCTCACTTCACCTCCCCAGCAATGGGGATGTGCCTCATCCCCCCTTAGCCCCCACCAGAGATCCCTCACCTCTCCTCCACCTTCCCCCACCCCCCTTTACTCGTATATCACATGATGTGGCAATATCCCTGCTATGATCGATTTGTATTTCCTCCCACCATAATACCCCCCCCCACTACTTCCTCCACCTTGGAGGTGTGTCTCATCCCCCCTCACTCCCACCAGAGACCCCCACCCCACCTCCACCTCTCTCCCTCCCAATCCTTTGTCCTGAGTATGGTGCAGTAATTTCCCTGCCATGATCGGCCTGTGTCTGTGTACTCACCAACTTTTTTTTTTTTTTTTTTTTTTAACTCATGCTGACTCCTGTGCCTAGTTTCATCAATGGAAACATAGTTTACATTGATTTCATTCTTTAATGAAAATTAGTTTTTTTGCCAAATTTTTTTGAGTTTGGCAATTTTTATTTTTTTAACTCATGCTGACTCCTATGCCTAGTTTCATCAATAGAAACATATTTTGCATTGATTTCATTGATTTTTGGTAAGATTCTTTAGCAGAAATTAGGTTTCAGTAGATGTTTTCCTGTTTTCCCGCCTGCCATGAGGAGGGACTTATATAATCTTTGACAGGCAGTTTTGCAGTAACCATTAGGCCTCTGGGACTGAGATTGGCATTTTCAGGTGTGTAAATTCAAGCTTATCAAATATGTAAGAAAAAATTTTACTTTGGTAAAATTTGAAAAATTGACCCCAAATTGCGCCCGAGGTGAAACCGATAAGATTCGGTCTTTAGAGGTTATAGGCAAGGTGGGACATGCATAACACTAAATTGAAAGTGGCTAAGACAGTAAGTTGTTGGTTTTTCCCATAGTTGTTACTATACCAGTGACACCTGAACCTTTTCATTATAGTACACTACTGTTTTACTTATTTTGTACTTGTTTTGGTATATAAATTCTGCCATTAATCCTGGTAAGTTGTTAAATTATGGGGATAACGCAATTACCTTTACCAATTTTCAGACAGTTGCATGTTTAGTGATAGCACATGTAAAATATTTTATATAATGAAAGTGGACAGCTAACTCCACTGGTCCTGACTGACATTAATGTACAGTTTAATATTGTAATATGCAGTCATTAAATGTTTATGTCTGTCTCTTTCAGAAATTCCACTCTTCCATGTGCTCACTGCTAGAATCACCTTTGGCAATATCTTTGGTGTTGATGAACCTAAAGATTATGTGACAACTGTGAGTGAGGAAGAGAGACTATCTTGTGTAATTGATGAAGCTGTGTTTGATCCTCCAGCCAGTTATATTGTAGTTGGTAAGTTGATTGTGAAACATACTGTTGTTGTTTTTCCATTATATAGCATAAGATAGCTGGTTACCATGAACCTGAGATCTGCTGCATATGAGTGAAGTATGGCTAAATACTTGGTAACTACCATTCCATATATTTCTTTGTTATGCAGAAAGGTCATTCACAAGTACAGTGAATCAAGGTCCAACCTGAGACTCACACACATAGTGTACACTTCTTCCAACATATTTCTTTCTTCTTACTTCTTAACTTTCCTTCTTCCTTATTCTCCTTCATCCCTCCCTTCTCTTGTTTCACTGTCATAGTTTATCTCTCCATTTGCTCCACATAATCAGACAAACTCAGGGTGATTCCTACAGCACTTGTATAAGAAACTGTTTTGTTACCGGATGTATGTCATCTTGTATAGGTAATTGTGTTATGTTTCAGGATGCATGTCATTTCATAATGTATTGGAGTGCTAATGCTACTCATATTACAATAGGTCACTCAGACCAGCAGCACGTGCAACTGAGCCTAGAAGAGGATGATGCACTACTCCAGTATGCCATCCAGCAGTCACTGGTGGAAGCTGGGACTGAGCAGGATCAAGTAGACATTTGGGAAGCACTGCAGGCTGATCATCGACCAACATCACGCCATCAGGGGTCAGTATGCTGTAGTGCTATGCTGTTCATAGTATAATGGACTAGAAAATGTTCAGACAAGTACATTATATCCATGATATGATAAAGCACCACAAAGGATTCATATAAGATTGATGTTGTTTAACTTGCTCATTAACTTGAAGTGCAGGAGGTCTTCTTCAGCTGAATAAAATTTCCAGGCATTATCCATTAGAAAATCTGCAATGGGTGGAGGGGCAAGGGGAAAATACTCCCCATCCCTCAGTAGCTGAGTACTGTAGTGCCCCTAAAAAAGTTATTGCTCTTCAACAATCCATGTCATCTGTTTTGTTCAGGGCTCTGTTATAACCAGTTCTTATACCAGATTGTAAGTTCTGTTTATAAAGTTACAAAGTGAGCTGATGCCTCTGACTACAAGGTGTCTTGACTAAGGAGAATTAACTTTATGCATTATATATAAAAGAAAAAAAAGCTGGTTTGGAAAGCCCTTAACCCATTTTTCGGTCATTGTGAGTGAATTTGGAGTCACTCTGAGAGGAAGTGAGCTTATATGAACTACACCACTGGCCAGGCATTTTAAATGGTGGTGGGGAGAGCCATCCTAGAGTCATGGATCTGAAAAAGGGTACATATTTTCTTTCTTTATATCGTCTGTTAAAATTCTTCACAAGGCTTGGTAACTGTCCTCCCTGGATTATCTGCTCATATAACCTGTGCCAGGCTGATTCTTTGTAAGTTAGTTTACCTCCTTGAGGCATTGATTTGTATGGGGTCTGTCTAAAAAGAAACTGAACTTTTTAAATAGACCATTAACTAGCCAGTTTAGCATGATCATGATGGGAGGTCTGTATAGCAGTGACTTTGAGCTTTAGTCTAACACTAATTGCATCACACCACATCACTTAGCCATCGAGTTACACACATTTGAGCAAACATGTTTTAAGTACACGACGATTTGTTGCAAGTTGAACAATGAAGGATCTTGAAGAGCAACATATATGTGTGTGAAATTCTGTTTCAGATTGGGAAAAACTTTTATAGACTCTTTTCAGATGTTGCAACAGGCTTATGGGAAGGATTGTTTGAGCCATACATAATGTCACAAGTCGTTCCAGCGGTTCATATCAGGAAGAACATTCACAGAAGATGATCCGAAATCTGTATGGCCACCCATGTCAAGAGACAATGATCATATTGAGAAAGTGCATGCTGTGATTGGTGAAAATTGTTGCATGTCTGTGAAGCTTTCAAAGAAGCAGTCCTCTGTAAAAGTTTGTGTCACATGATTTTACCCGAAAAATTGAAAATGCATAATGTTGCCGCTAAAGTTGTGCTGCGCCTGCTGACAGATGAGCAAAAAAGAGAACCATGTCACAGTCAGTCAGGAGCTGTTTGATTGTTCAAATGCTGATAAAAACTACATGAAAAATTTCATAACAGATGATGAAACGTGGGTGTATGGCTATGATGTCAAAGCAAAAAGACAGTCATCGCAGTGGGTTAGAACGTCATCACCACAACCAGAAAAAAAAAAAAAAACACACACACACACACATTAGAGTAGCTTAGATGTGGAGGTGATGTTGTGTCTTTTTTTTTATTTTATTGGAAGGATATTGTTCCTCATGAGTTTGTTCCATGTGGTCAGACAGTAAAGAATTTTACTTGGACGTCCTGAAGCATTTGAGGGAGGCAGTGCATAGGAAAAGGCTTGAGGTGTGGACAAACAAAACCTAAATGCACCTGCACATGCATCGCTCCTTATTCATGACCTTTTTGCAAAGCGTGAGATGACTATCGTCCCCCAGCTGCCCTACTTTCCAGATTTGATCCATATATATATATATATATATATATATATTTTTTTTTTTCCTGTAGTCAAAATCCACTCAGGTAGCTGATTTCAGATGATAGAAGAGATAGATGAAACTTTACCAAGTGCACTAAACACAAGTTCACTCAGGCACATTTACCTTAGTGTTGACATGGCTTGCTGTGATTAGTGTTAGACTAAACTTCAAAGTTACTGCTACACAGCCCTCCTGTCATGATCATGATATGCTGGTAGTTGGTATGCTGCTTAAAAAGTTTGGTTTTCTTTTGGACAGACCTCATAATCAATATAAATTGTACTTTATATGAGGCTTGCAGCATAACCCATGCAGGCCTTCATTGTGCCTCATAAATGAGGTCTGCAGCTCGGCAAGGGTTAAGTGAGCCATGAGCACCCTATGCAGGTTCCCATGATGCATTCCTTGCACTTGTCAGTGTACAGGATCATGTCATTTCTCCTTAGTGAAGGTACAAAACTAGACACTGCTTCCAGTGTGAGTGAACTTGTTTGGTGCACCATGAGCGAGAAGGTTGTTCATAGCACTTGTCTTCAGATTTACTCATCATAAGGTAATGTAGTTGTGGGATGAGGATATAGAAACTGCAGTTAAGGAGAAAAGAAGGCTTTCCCGTGAATGGCAAAAGGGTTGGTAACAAAGAGGAGTACAGTCAGTCTTAAGTAATGCTGACTGTGTAGTCTGGACACTGACTGTGATACTCAGACACACATTACTCAGACAATATGTTTGCATGAATAATGTACCGTGTAATCTGATGACTTTCCAAAATTCTCACTTTTACCCCTCGTTGCCACGTTACCTCACATAAATTACCTCCTATCAGGCAAAACACTGAAAGAGACATAACTGTACTGAAATTAAGAACATGAATGGTATTAAAATAGCATTAACAAAATAAAAAAGGTAGAAACGACCATGACACGATGATTCAAGCTTTCTTACAGACGTTCGTTCTCAAGGAAAATAATTTTAGTACTAGATATATCTCAGATGATTAGCATTTGATTTTTGATCAAAAGATATTGGAGAACAAACGAAATTTACCTACCTAACGATATTGCAGAAAGCTGCCTGAATGTCCCTGATAGTGTGTTTACTGCCAATCTCGCCAACTAGACATGACGTCAGCACACCAAAACAAAGCCAAATGTATACATTTTAAAACCATAAAGAGCACTGGAAGCCTAAATGGATGTGTTGAACCCTAACTAGGGGGTTTTGCCCCCCAGACCCCACAGTGATGATAACCTACTTAACAGCTTGACTAAAATGTGCATTAAGTAAAACTTGCGCCAAAACAGTATTGTGCATTAAGAGCATTCCTTAATCACGGCACAGTCATCACACAACCATGCGATGGTGAAGGTAGGTGCAATCATAATCCAAATCTTTATATACATCACACATGAGGCATCCATTAAAATATGATACAGGTTAGGAAAACGGCACTTGGCAATTAAATTACATCATCATCATCATCCGGACCTCCTTTCCCACCCTAGGACAGGGTGAGGGGTAGGAACGTCCAGACAGACCAAGTTTCCCCAATACAGTGGGCCATGCTTCCTTTAACTCATCATTCAAGCCCCCGGAATCCTGGCTCTATATGATAAGCCAGAAAACTTTCATCGCATTCTGTAGTTTCGCATAAACGTATCTGATACAGTCAATCCAAACACTGTCAAGTTAAACAAGGGTACCAAATCTCTGATCATGCACTTCTCACAACATTCATCCAGCCAGCTCTGTCTCTTGTCAGTCCCCTGGCCACACCAACTTCCATACCTCCCTTCTTCTCACACTCATCCACAATATCCCTCCACCTTCTCCTTAGCCTACCTTGCCTCCTCCCTCCTTCATATTTGCTCAGATATACCTTTTCCACCACTCTATTGTTATCCATTCTCTCCACATGACCATATCATCACAGTACACTCTTTTCAATTCTGGCTTCCACAGACTTCCTCACTCCACATCTTCCACAAATCACATTATTTTGTATCCTGTCCACTCTCTGTACTCCATATACATTCCTCAGCAGTCCCGTCTCCACTGCTTTCACTCTTGACTTTTTATTTTCATGCCACACCATAGTCTTACATCCATAAGTTAAGGTCAGCACTAACACCCCTTCATGTAAGCCTCGTGCAGCTGCAACACTCAAGCCTCTGTTTCTTATCAAGACCTTCATAACACCAGCTACTTTCCTTCCTTGTCTCACTCTACTTTCCACTTCTTTTGCGCATTTTCCTCTCTTTACTATCACTATTCCCAGGTATTGGATCTCTCTCACCAACTCCAGTCTCTCTTCATTCACTGTTACATCACACTGGGAGTCATCGTCTCTGTTGATTACCATCACTTTACTCTTTTCTACATTTACTTTCAAGGCACGACACTCACAGACATCAGCAAAGCCTGCACTAGCCTACCAAGTTCTTGTCCAGTATTTGTAAGTAGCACTGCATCAGCATACAACAAATTTGGGATATTCCGTCCATCACCATTCATTACTGATGCCATTACTCGTGTTTGTACTTCTCTCATAACTCCATCCATATATATATTGAACAGCCATGGGGACATGACACAACCTTGTTGCATACCCACACTGATTGTGAACCATTGACTTACAGTAGATGCCTATTTATCCTTAAACATGCCTCAGTACCATCATAAAAATTCTTGACAGCACCTAGCAGGTTACCATCTACAACATACATGCACATAACGTTCCACAATCCTTCTGTGCCTACGTTGTTATATGCTTTTTTCCAGATCCATAAATGCCATAAACACCTTATAGTCCTTTTCACAAGCCTTCTCCACTATCTGCCTCACTGCAAATACAGTAAAAGTTGTCTAATCCAGCCACCAATAATCCGAAAATCCCAGTACTCCGAATTTGTCAAGGCAAAAATTTTTGAAATTTTCTGGTCTTTTTTTAAAATTTTCTGGGTTTTATCTAAGGATATATCTGGCTTGAACTTGCTCTTGGCCTTGGATGTACCCGCCTGCATGTGTTAAGCATGAAGTCAGCTTGAGATGTAACTGCCAGTTAAGAATGATGGGTGGGGTGGGAGGTTGGGTAGGGGTATGGAGGAGGGTCGGTAGCTGGGGTTGAGGCAGGTGGAGCTCATTTTGTCCCCCCCTCCCCTCTTCCCTGGGTATGCAGGGGAGGAAGGGGGCACCCATGGGCAGAAATTAGTGATTGTGAGTGTACATATGTGTGACATATTCGGAGGTCCCTTCCAATAGTCCGAGAAAACCAATAGTCCGAAAGACCCTTGGTCCCCTGCCATTTGGATTTCAGGACTTTTACTGTATTTGATCCACACAACCTCTGCCTTTCCTAAAGCCATCCTGTTCATCACTCACTAAGACTTCTGATATCTCTCTTACGTTCTCTATAATAATTCTTCTATATACCTTCCCTGCCACACTCAATAAACTTATGCCATGATTATTCTTGCACTCACTTTGCCCACCTTTATTTTTGTACAGGTGTACAATCACAGCCTTTTTCCACTCCTCTGGCACAACTTCATTCATCCATGCCTTCGTACATATCTCCAATGAGCACTTCATTCTGCTGTCTCCACTACACTTAATCATCTCTTCATACACCTCATCAGTACCAGCTGCTTTCCTATTTTTCAGCTGCTTCATAGTGTTCTTCATCTGTGCGAGTGTCATGCTTCTTGGCATTGCATTCCTTCTCTGCACATCCCTCAAACTAATCATGTTTACAGTGGCTCTGCTCTCTCTGTTCCCATCAGGCTTTCAAAATAATCTTTCTATAAAGTCCTTACTGCATCCGCATGGGTTAATAATCTACCACTTTCATCCATCACACTTTCACATTTCTTTCTGCTGTCACTTCTACATTTCCGCACCTTTTTCCAGAATAACATCCTGTTTTTAGAGTAATTTGCATTCATTTTTTCTCCTCGAGCATCATTTACCTCCTTCATTTTCCTCTTCACTAGTCTGTTTATGTGCTTCTTACTCTCAGTGTATTCAGTTGTTTTTTCAATTGAACCCCTGTTCTGTAACCACTCTGGCCACTTCTTCCTCTCTTCCTCCACTGCTCTCTTAACCTCTTCATCTCACCATGCAGTACCTTTCTTCTTTGTTGTTACTCTTGCCACACCACACACGACTTTAACATTCCTAACCAAGCAATCCCTATGTGCATTCCACAGGCTGTCCAGATCCATTTCATTCTAATTCACTGATTCCAACTCCTCCCATACTGTAGACCTGTATTCATCTGCCGTTTCTTTGATCCTCAGCTTTTCGACTTTCAGTCTCTCTCCTGGCTGCTCCTCTCTCTCCTGGTCCACCTCACTCCTCTCAGCTTGGTCTTGCATGCCACAGTCATATGATCTGACAGACCTCCACATCGTCCTCTCCTGGCCCTCGTATCAGCAACCTTTCCCAGTATCAACCTCTCTACGAGCATGTAATCAATCAGGCTTCTTTCAGCACAATCCCTGTTCCCTCCATGCCATGCATATTTATGTGCATCTTTGTGTTTGAAATACGAGTTATAAATACACAGACTCCTTTCCTGACACATATCCTTCAGTCACTTCCCGTTATCTTTTCTCTGGGTACTCTATTACAACCCATTATGTCATCCTCAGCACCAGTGCCTACTCTTCCATTCGTATCATCCATTACGATCACTTTATAGCTCCTGGGCATTTCTCCCACTGCTTCATCCAGCTCAACCCAAAACCTGTCTTTCTCGCTCTCACTCCTGTCATCACATGGTGCATACACTACAATCACTGATACTTTCATTTACTCAGACTTGAACTTGACATACATACATCTCAAGCTGATATATTTGTAATCTCTGATTTCACTTAGCCACACCTCATTCATCAACAAAGCAACTCTTCCTTGCATCATCCTTCCATTCGTGCCTGATCTGACACATTTCACACCCTCCCACTCTTCCACTTCATACCCTTTCATCTTTGTTTCACACAGTGCCATCACAGCATGTCTCGCACTCTTGGACACATTCACCACTTCCACTCTCTTGCTTTGATTCACACCTCTCACAGTCTACATGGTCATGCAAATCTTCCCATTTGCTTGGGGCCCTGGGCAGGTATTGGGCCCACTGAGGCTCTCCAAAACATTTGCCTTGATTAAATGATTTTAGAGTGGGGAATCTGGAGGACACTTAACCCGGCCAAAAACCCTGTTTATATGGTTACCACCGAGCATAGTAAATGGTTTCCTGGACACAGGAAGCCATTTGGCTTGTCACTCAGTGTAGAAACCAGGCATCCCTACACTGAGTGAGTGATATGAAAGGCTCAGTATGACGTATGATAATGGAACCCCCTATTTATGAATATTTTTTAAAAACATAAAAAAAAAAAAAACTATACACTAATATATAAAAAATAACAAAGGATCTTGTCAACACTTCATTCCAACAGGAAATCTGGAAATACTGTGTCACAGTCATACATAATAACGGAAGTTAGGCTGGGTACTGTGTGATGTTGATGCCTAGCTTCTCAGCACTTTCCCCCCAGTCTCCACCCCCATTGTTGTTGTTGTCATTGTTGAGATGTTGCTGCTCCAGCATTTCCTTCTTCAGCATCTAAGTCAAGGGCTGAAACAACAGAGTTGACCTCATCATCTGATGCAGCAGCAGCATTAGGGTGTGAGTTACTGGAGGTGGAAGTACCCAGATGTAAGTCGGCCAATCACGGCAAGTCTGGCCGGTGACATCACTGCATGCAACTTTCAAATTACAGTACGTCACCCGGCCCGCTGACACCTCGTGCGTGAGCTCAAGATTTTCTCTGATTTAAGTATGACCTGTTGCATTAATGCTTACCGTGCAGGTACAAAAATGTGTTACTCTACCATATGTTACTCAAGGCTTGACTGTACTTGGCTCCCAAGCGTGGAGCTGTAAAAGAGGTATACAGGGCAAAAGCTGAGTCTCAGAGACATTTGCTGGATAGCCTAAATAGTGTTGAAAGGAAGAATATTTAAAGTGGCAATGAAGATGAAGAGGGAAGACAGGGATATCATAGATGAACTGTGTGTGAAGAAAGGTGATGGAAAGGTAGTGGTGAACAGTGAGGATATTAAAGGTGCCTGATGAGAGCATTATTTACCAGTTGCAGATTTAGGAGTTTAACTGGAACAGGGAAGGTTTGGAATCAGCATATCCAGTGTTTGACCCTTGATGTTTGATTGATGCTGCTACTGTGAACAGGGCAATAGGCGGGATGCAGGTGGGGAAGGCAGCAGGTGTGTCTGGGTTGACTGCTGAAATGCTGAAGGCCTAAGGAGATGTAGGAGTGGGGTTGGTTACTGATTTGATAGGTAGACGCTACACTATTATACCTAGTCTTCTGGATAGTAACAGGACCTGCCAGTTGGACAAGTTGATATACTGTATTTGTCAGACTTGCAGTAACAGAGAGAGACTCTGCATCCGTATGACCTAGTGTTTAATATACAGCATAGGCATCATATCTTTACACTGCCAATATAAGCACACTGGCCTATCTTATCCATTGTAATTACATGGTATATTTACACACATATGCATGCCACAGCTACATCAATCCTTAAACACTTAAATGCCACCACGCACATGATGACGCGACTTATGTAGTGAGGGCCTATGAGGTTTTATGCCTTCTTGGGCACAGTATGTGACTACTGACGTTACTGTTACCTACAGCAATGACACACTCTTAGCCACTTCAGCTCACGTACTCTGTGCATTGACACACCAACTTCCATCTCCAGACTAACTTCTGCCCCAACTTTTCTGTGGTGGAAGCACTTTTCCTCATGATAGATGACAAACACGTTCGAGTTTGACCCCCCTGTCACGTATCAAAAAACTCCTCTCACCATGTGTTTATCCATTGCCATCCTGTGCCTTAATCAACTGTAAAACATGTGTATATTCCTTGCCAACTGCACCTTAATCAGCAGTAAATATAACTCTCAGTTAATCATCAATGATCTGTGCAAAACATCTCAATCCTTGACCAACAAAGCATACAACTACAGTACAACAACAACTATATATGAGTGTTTGTTCCAGATGATTGGTTGAAGAGTGTCATTGTAAATATGTACAAGGAGAAGGGCGATGCCCTGGAGAGAGGAAATTATAGAGGCTTAAAACTTTGGCACAGATCATGAAGGTAATGGGGAGAGTTATAGAAGGTATGATTAAAGAAAGACTGTTTATTGATGAGCTGCAGTTTGGGTTTATGTGAGGCAAAGGGACCACTGATACCATACTCACTGTTTGACAGCTTCATGAAAAATATGTAGGAAAGGAAAGGGATCTGTACTTTGTTTTTGTTGATTTGGAGAAGGCCTTTGACAGAGTCCCTAGGGAGGTGGTAAGATATGCAATGAGAAAGCTTGGCATTGAGGAGTAGCTGGTTAGAGTGGTTATGGCTATGTATGTCGGTGCTCAAACCTAGGTAAGAGTGAATGGAGATTTGGATGATAAGTTATACATGAATGCTGGTGTGCATCAGGGGTCAGTCTTGATCCCCTTGTTGTTTATCATGGTGCTTGAAACTTGCTCACATAACTTCGGAAATGGATTCCCGTGGAAGATGTTATATGTCAATGAATTGGTGTTGATTGGAGAAAATGAAAGGGAGACATAGGAAAGATTTAGGAAGTGGAGAGATGGTATAGGGTACAAGGGCTTGAGAGTAAATGCAGATATAACAAGGGTGACGGGATCCAGGGCTGGCGGCGGTACTGTCAAAGAAGAGGGAGAGTGACCATGTGCGGTTTGCCACAATGCTGTGGAATGTAATTCCATCTTGTGCAGTGTTGGTGATAAGTGGGTACATGAAAGGTGTAGTGGTATTAGGGGTAGACTACAAGATAATGCTAATTTCATGTGTGCAGTGTGTCAGGGAGAGTATGTGGAAATTGTTAGGTGTGAAAGGAATGGTCTCACTGGTGAGTCTCTCGAGTGTGTGGAAGAGTTTTGTTACTTGAGAGACATGTTATATGGGGGAGGTGGGACTGGAGCTAGCTCTGTGGCTAGAGTGAGGAGTGGGTGGAAGAAGTTCAGGGAGCTGTTTCCTCTCCTTACATTGAGAGGGCTATCCCTCCATGCTAAGGGATCCTTGAATACAGCATGTGTAATGCTGTGTGGTAGTGAGACCTGGGCAGTAAAGGAAGAGAATATTCGCAAGCTCAGACGTACAGAAATGACAGTGATTAGGTGGACATGCAGTGCATTCTTGAATGTGAGGCCTGGCGGGAGGGTGCTAGGTTAATGATGGGAAAGTTAAGAGGAAGGATGGAACTGAGTGTAGATGCTGTGATGAGAGGTAGATTGAGATGGTGTGAGCATGTTGAGAGGATGGGGGATGACAGTTGGGTGCTGCAAGTGAGAAGTGTTAAAGTTGGGAGTAGGCTTGCAAGAGGCAGACCAAAAAAGACCTGGGACAAGGTCAGCATTTGACTCAGAGAGAAGGTACTGAATAGGGGGGCTGCCAGAGATCGAGCAGCATGGAGAGCCACCATTAGTGACCAAGGCTGACGCATGGAAGCATGTTGGCGCCCTTATTAACAAAACGAAACAAATGAAGAATGAGGTTTTGACTGTACTAAAATGGAAGGTTATAGAATAAAATCTTCCCATTTGCTGGCTTGAGTTTAGTGACTGAGTAGCCAAGCATCCCATTTCATGCATAGATTAGGCTACCTTATTACCTAATTGTTGTGGTGGAAAAAAACCGACCTAATTGATGCTGAATGAAAGCATCAGCCAGTTGCCTGACAGTACATTATTGTGAATCTGTCCACTTTAATAATGTCCTGTATGTGAAACTGATGTGCCATGTAAATCTTTTGTATTTACTTTAATTCTGCTGTACCCAAGTTGTCTGAGTGAGAGAGAGAGAGATGGAGGGGAGGGGTAGGATGGCTGTATAAGGTACTACTAAGCCCTTTGATTATATGAGGCAGAGTGGGAAGGAAGATAGCTGAAGAGGCTAGACAGCCAAAGAAGACCCCAAACCATTTTAGCCAGCAAGTGGAGGGTTTTATTCTAAAATCCATTCATTTACCAGTCTTTTCAAGTTTAGTGCCAGAATAACAGAATCCCACCTTGAAGATACTCTGTACTGTATTATGATTGCCACACCAACATATGGAAGTAAAACTTGGACCTCAGTCAAGAATGAAAGGAATGGAAATGAGCTGTTTGAGCAGAGCCTGTGGAGTTATGTGGAGAGACAAGACAGAAACATGGGGAAGTTTGGGATTGTTGTGTTGGTGTGGATGTACAGGGAGGAAGTGTTAGAAGTACCCTGAAATAGATTAGCCATATGGATTGGATAGAGAATGAGTATTTGACTAGGGGCATGAATGTGAGGAAGTTGATGGCATAGACTGAGTGTGGGAGATTGATGATGAGGTGGATGGATGGATGGAGTGGAGAGGTACTGTATATGACAGAAAATGGTGCGAGGTATCTTTCCATCCCACTGTCCATTTAATAGCAGAGTTTTATGGAGGCTTTTTTTTTTTTTTTTTTTTTTTTTTTTTTTAAATGCAATTTTGTCATCTGGCATTTGGCTGCAAATAGTTAAATACAGTAGATGGTGAACACTTCAGGTATAGCCATTTTAGGATGAGTCTGCCTGATCTCTGAAATGCCAGTGTTGTCACAGAGAGGCATAACCTCTCCTCCTTTTGGGTGTCCATGTTGAGTGAGGGGAAAAAATACATATTTGGCCATGGAGACACTCTGTATTCCCTCAAGTTTTTTTATTAATTTTTTTTCAGATGGTTAAAGAAGGCACCTAATTTTATTCAGTGTAAATGAAAACATTAGTCATAGAATAAGCCATATACTGTAAGTACTTTGTTTTTCAGATCCAACCCCAAGCCTGCTTCACGACCTAACACCCCAGCACATTTGGGACTACAGTCAGTGGAAGACACACAGTTGCAGAGGTGAGATGCTGTACCTGGTTGCTGTATACTGTACAAGTTTCCATATATTGTACTGTTCTTATCAGTTAATTTGTAAGACCAGATTTTTATAAAATCTTGGGATTATAGAAGTAACATTTTTGAATGATAAATCATTATAGGGCATACTTTCATAGTACAGTCCAAACTCGTTATATTATTGATTGCTTTATGGTCATCCACTTATGTGATCATTAAGAAGTTACATCCTTTCCACGTGTAGCAGTCACAAATCTTTGCCTGTACAATCCAAGAAATCCCTGTATGATGCTCCCATGCATCCACATGGTGACATGAAAGCTGACACTCATGCATTTTGAGATGGCCACCCAGTGTTTATGTGTGCAGAACCACATTCTGAGTCAGCTGCGCACACTCCCTTCTTTCTGCCATCTTTTGAATTCCCTGTACCTCTTGCCTGCTCAGTCACATGTCTCACTGCGGTGGTAGTGTCTTTCCTTGCATTGTGTTACATCGCCGTCCTGCATGTGCATAGCCATCAGACTGCCATCACTGTCATAATATTGCAGAGCAAGTGTGTAACTAGAAGAGTTCTTTGTGATTTATAGTGGGATGTGTACAAGTTATTTGTGAATTACAGTACCTTTACACATAGAAATCATGTTTGGTAAAGTTTCAGGCCTTAATGGCAAACGTAGAAGAAGGGAAGACTCAGAGGGTAAGGTGAAGCCTTTCCCTCAAAGTTAAGTTGGATGTAATGAAGCAGCATAAGGTTGGACAAGGGGTCGGTAGGATCATTGAAGCCCTTAAGCTGCTCCAGTTAGCTGTCAGTACACTATAAAAAAGTCTGAAGCAGTCCTTGCAGCTGGGGAACAGGTGTTCTTCCTAACTGCAAAGCGACTGACAAGGATCAGGAACCCTTTCATGGAGGAGACAGAGCGGCTACTCACATTCTGGATGAAGGACCAGAATCAGTGGAAGTTTTTTTTTTTTTAAGGCAAGAAAGAAGGAACCAAAGGCCAGGAGCCCACAAACCATTCCTTCCAAGAAAAAACAAAAACAAAACAAAAGAGAGCCAAATTGAAGATTCGTTCATTTCGAGATGCCTGGGCACATTGCATGTGAAAGACTGATCATAGGAAGTAGGAAATACAGACAGAGGGAGACAGTTCCAGAGTTGACCTGTTGCCTAAATGGAGGACTGGGAGTAACGATTAACTCTTGCATTAGAGAGTTGGACAGAAAAGGGATGGGAGTTGTTGCTAGATTGGTGCTTGTAGAGGTGGATGGATGCAAGCAGACAGTTCAGAGGAGCAGTGACCATTGAAGTAGCGATAGAAAAAGAGATAAAGATGCAACACTGTGGTGAAGAGACAGAGGTTGAAGGAAGCCAGTAAGAGGAGGAGAGTTGATGAGACGAATAGCCTTTGACTCCACACTATTGAGAAGAGCTGTATGTGGGGAGCCTCCCCACACATGAGAGTTGTACTCTAAATGGGCGAATAAAACCCATGTATAAAGTCAACAACTGTGCCGTGGTAAAGAAGGTAGGGAGTCAGCTTAGCACACCTAATCTCTTGGAAGTAGATTTTACAAGAGATGCAATATGATCTTTCCCCCGAGTGAATGAAACCCCAAGCATGTTAAAGGATGATGCAGTTTTACGCTGAATAAACATTAGTGGCTACTCCTGAGGAAGATTGTGTCGGGTTGATAGATGTAAAAACTGAGGCTTTGATGCATTAAAAACAACAAGATTATTTTTATCCCAGTCAGAGATGTGAGCCAAGTCAGACAGTAGGTGTGCCATAGCCTCATCCCTTGTTTGTTGAAGTAACTGCTGAGATGGATGTTGCGGGAACCGAATGGAAAGGTGAAGGGTGGAATCACCAGCGTACGAGTGGATAGGGTTAGATGTACAGCTTAGAAGGTCATTGATGAATAAAAGGAAGAGAGTTGGTGATAGGATAGTACCCTGAGGAACACCATTGTTGATAGATCTAGGAGAAGAACGATGGCCGTCTACAACAGCGGCTGTAGAACGACAAGAAAGGAAGCTATAGATGAAGGCACAGATAGAAGGATAGAAACCATAAAAGGGCAGTTTGGAAATTAAAGATTTATGCCAGACTCGATCAAAAGCCTTTGAGATGTCAAGTGCAATGGCAAAGCTTTCTCCAAAATCCCGAAAGGAGGATGACCAAGAGCCTGAAAGGTAGGTGAGAAGATCGCCAGTGGAGCGCCCCAGACGGAATCCATACTGACGATCAGAAAGAAGTTTGTGATGGGAAAGATGCTTTAAAATTTTTCTGTTAAGAATTGACTCAAAAACTTTTGAGACACAGGATGTTAAAGCAATTGGACGATAGTTAGAGGGTTGGGAATGGTCACCCTTCTTTGAGACTGTCTGAATGAGAGCAGACTTCCAGCATGAAGGAAAGGTACAAGTTGACAGACAAAGGCGAAAGTTTACCTAGGCAGGACACCAAGAGGGACATCATCAGGCCCATATGCCTTGTTAGTATTGAGGCCAGTGATGGCAGACAATACATCAGCTGAAGAAATTTTAATGTCAGCCATGAGGAAGTCTGAGGGGGGAAGTGATGGAGGAACAGCACCGGAATCGTCTAAGGTGGAATTGGATGAGAAAGTGTGAGTGAAGAGATCTGCTTTATAAGTAGAAGAAATAGCTACAGAGCCATCAGAATAGAAAAGAGGAGGGAAGGATGATGAAGTAAAGTTGTTAGAAAGTTTTTGGCAAGGTGCCAGAAGGAACGAGAAGAATTTGAGTTGGAGAGTTGAGAACATTTAGTACGGATGAAATTATTTTTAGCAGAGTGAAGAACAGCCTTAGCACGATTCTGGGCAGAAACATAAACAAGATGTGATTCAGGGGTGGGTTGGCTTCGGTACCTTTTACAGGCCCTCTCCTTGTTGCGGACAGCATTAGAACAACCGTGATTAAACCCAGGCTTTCTTGCATTAGTCAAAGGATATGAGAAGGGAATGCATGCTTCCATGCTCGAGAGAATAACCTCCGTAATGTGCAAGGCACACTCAGATGGCTCCCGACCATGGAAGCAATAATCATTCCATGGAAAATCAAAGAAGTACTGCCTGAGGGCCTCCCAATCCGCAGCTCCAAAGTGCCACAGACGATTTTTCTTTGGAGGGTCCACAGGCCATACCGGAGCGATAGGACAGGTTAAGGTAATAAGGTTGTGATTGGAGGAGCCCAACGGAGAGGAAAGATTAACAGCGTAAGCAGAAGGATTAATTTTTAGGGACGAGCTTATTTGTGCTAAGGCTTTGTCCCTATGGAATGATCTGAAGGAGAGGATTGGGGTAGAGGTGAAAGAGTCATTCAAAGCCAGCACGGGATGCTTTGACAGGTTCAAGGCTCATGCTCGCGTGAGAAACATAATGCTGCATGGTGTCAGCCAGTGGTGATCATGAGATAACTGAAAAGCTCCCAGAACTACTCAAAACGTGGATTGGGGAAGGTGGTTATACAGTCGACCCTCAATTTACATGGGCCCAATTTGTGCTAAACACGTTTTGGGCTGAAAGATAAACCGTGACATGGCCCAATAAACTGGGGGGGGGGGGTTGTGAGAAAATCCCAGAATTCGACCCCATCCACAGCCATCCCCCCAAAGTTACTCTGTCAGACCACGTAGACACATGCTCACTCCACCTGGAGTAAAGAAAATGTCATTCTGTAGAATTTTGCTAAAGCAGATGGTCACAGTTCGACATGGCTAAAATTACAGGATGTAAAATGGTCATTTACACTCGATCAGCTAGCCACTTACACACATATTGCTCACTGCCTACCTCTTGTCTCTCACACCTTTGTACTAAGTTTTTCATCATAAATCAGCATGGCTAAAATTATGGGACTTGAAATGGTCTGCTTACACTGAGTCAGCCCCCTCCCCCCCTCACATATACACATCTCTTGTCTCTCTCACCTCATTACTACCATTCGCTATGCTCTTTTTCTTCCTTCAGTTTTTGTTAAACTTTACTTTTGAAATAGTTTTTCACTTACCTCTAGGTAGATGGGTCATTGTGTGAAGATACCCTGGCACCCAAATAGCTTTGTCTTCTGTGATGGAAAGTGACCATCATTTATTTATCACCCTGTTCACTCTAATCAACCCGTTTTTATGCTCACTGATGTTCATAGAGGATGTATGTGTACTACAATGAATGTTATGTTTGACCAGAGGGGGTAAAAATTTTCAAGAGGGTCAAAGAGGGGACTTTGGGAAAATTTTGGGATTTCACCATACCAATTAGCTTTATACCATGGGTTTCAGTGGTGTGATTTACACATTTTGATTTATGTGGTAATATTCCCAGATACGTTAACCACTCAAATTGAGAGTCTACTGTGGTGCAAAGCAGGTCATCAACTTCGATGAAACCTGACTTTCTTTGGGAAACAAATGTCAAATAAGACTTTCATGAGTGAAGAGGAGAAGCATGAGCTTGGTTTTAAGGCAGTGAAGGACTGCATGATGCTCCTGTTGGGGGACAGTACTGAGGGTGACCTCAAACTGAACCCACTATTAGTCTACCACTGGGAGAATTATAGGGCACTTTCCAGGTACTGGAAAGAGAACCTTGTGATGATATGGAAGTCAAACCCCAAGACATGACTCACAGTCTCCCTCAGCCACTCATATTTTCCTGGCTTCGTATCCCCCGTGTTCCAGGACAGTGCCAGTAGGAACAGCTTAGCCAGCCAGTTTCTCTTGGTGGTAGCTAATGAACCTAGTCACTCCTCCAGCTTAGAAGACTGGGTCAGCATCATCAGAGTGGTGTTTTTGCCCCCCAACAGTCCCACTTTGTTCCACCCAATGGATCAGGGTATAATAGTGATGTTCAAGGCACACTACTTGCAGTGCACTATGGAGCAACTGGTGAGGGCTAGTGACTCCAGGGACAGGGACTTGGTCAAAATCATGTGGAAGAAATATAACATAAAAAGAACTATGTGGAAGGAAGTGAAGAACCACACTCTGAATAGGGTTTGGTGCAAGCTGTGGCCCGAGTGCATGCACTCATTCTGATCCAGGGGCTTCAGTGGTGAAGGAAGTTCATGGGCCTGTCAAACGAGACAGGGCTTCACAAATTGGACAAGAACGATGTCCCAGAGGTGCTCGACAGGCAAAGAGAGGAACCTTTTACTGAAGACCTCATTGAACTGAAGCAGCAGTGGGACCATGTGCTGGGAGGGGAAGAGGGGGAGGAGAAACCGATGCTAGTGGTTCATATTTAGACATTGAAAGGATTTCTGGCAGTGATGGAGCAATATGTCATTCATTCAAAAAAAGGATCCCAACCCTGCCACGAATGATACTGCCTGTTACGCAGTTGAAAAGGATCTTCATACATAATGTGAGCTTTTTGCCCACAAGAAGAGGGGATCAAGGCAGACAGCTGCAGCATAACATCATTCTTCCAACCCACGTGGAAGAAGAGCTGAGACCCACTACCAGCAGAACGCTGAGGCACCATCTTGGCTTATCTGCCTCAATTTTGTCTGCCTTCTCCTCCTCCTCACTGCCTAGCTTCCTGGACCACTCTCCTCCAGCCTCATTGCATCACTCTCTTGCTGCTTCACTGGATCACTCTTCTCATCATTAATCACCTGCTCCTGATGACCATTAGTGAGTGTCCCGGGATACCAGCTGTCCCTAAGCCTTGAGGGAGATCCATGGCAATGACTCAGTCTGGCAAAGGAACCACTTTAGATGAGTTGGAAATTGTGGGGACGCTCACCATTCACTCACTCGATGTAGTGCTGCTTTGGGTGTCTGCCCATTCCTCTCTTCCATCCTTCCTCCTCTGTCTTTCTTTCCTTCATTCTTTCCTATTTCTTCTGCCTATGGGTGACTTTACACTCCCTCTTTTGTCTTTCTTTCCTTATTCATTCCTCTTCCTTCTGCCTGTGGGTGACTCTACACTCAGTGACAAGCCAAACGGTTTCCTGTGCACTAGGAAACCATTTACTATGCTGGGTGGTTACCATATAACCAAATTACAGTATGACCTCACTACAATGGACTTCACTAGACCAGAATTCACTTTTTTCAGAGTCAAGGAGCTGACTGGAATTATTTCTTATATATCGGGAAAACTCTGAAAAAGCTAGAAGCTGTCCGGACTGCCTACCCTTAGGCTGGAGCGGCCATATTGTTCACACGGTTTGTGTCCATGCGTTGATTGGTGGTGGGCTGGCGGCATCACTGTTGTGTCCCCGTGCTCTGGTTTCAGTCTGACTCATGTCGTTTCCCCTTACTTCATTTCCCTGGAAGTCCCAGATATACTGCTTGAGGATGACGAGTGATAAGTGAAATATACAAAATGAACATCTTTAGTTTGTAAGATCGTAAATAACAAGGTACATAAAGTGTACAGAACAGTATTTGAAAAGTGTTTAAAATTAAGCAATACCAATGAAGTACATTCTGAATGCTAAAAAATTTGAAAAGGGGTCTGCATTAATATTCATATATATTCAAGACACAAAACATTAATCACATGACGAGCAGTTTGTGTGTTCATACGTCGGTTGGTGGCGGGCTGGCAGTGTCACTGTTGTTCTCCCATGCTGTGCCTCAGTCAACCCACATCATTTCCCTGGAAGTCCCTGATATACTGTGTGAGGGTGACAAGTGATAAGTGAAATATACAGACAAAGTGAACATCTTTAGTTTGTAAGATCATGAAAAATAAGAATTATAAGGTGTACAATACAGCATTTGAAAAATGCTTAAAATTAGGTACACCACATGGCATGCAAGGTAGAAGCTACACCTCCAATTCCCATCTATGATTCATCTCCTGCCAGTGAAGATAATCAGGATGATAATTCACTGTTTCTTGAGGATAACCCTGAAGATAATGGGTAATGATTTTGAAGGATTTGCTCTGATGGATCCTTCACCAGGTGCTGAATGATGATAAACACTCAGCAAGGTTGGGGGGTAGAGTAGGGTGAGCCAAGTGAGTTGGAACGGTTACGTAAGATTCTTTTTTTTTTTCATTACTCCATCCATAATCCATGTGAGGTGGTGTGTGGGGTGAAGTGGAGATGAAAGGGGGTGCAAGGAACAGCATGATGGAATGAAGAGGTAAGACAGGCTGTGGCACACAAAAAAAAAGCATATAATGAATGGATGAGAAATAGGGGCGTGCAAGAAGTTGAGAGACGGAAGAGAGAGTTACATGTAGAAAGGAAGAGAGAGATGAAAAGATTAGTAAGAGAGAGTAAGAAGAGAGTGGATGAGGAATTTGAAAGGAATTTGAATGTCAAGTGGAGGGAATGTAAGAAAATGTTCTGGAAAGAGGTAAAGAGGGTCAGACAGGGTGGCAGTGAAGTTAGTAGGGGAGTGAAAGATAAAAATAGTAGATTACTGGTTGAGAAGGGAGAAAAAGTGAGCAGATGGAGAGAACACTTTAATGAATTGTTGAACATAGAGAATGAAAGTAATGCGAATATAAGTGGCTGGGGAATGGCAGGGAGAAGGAGGGAGGTGAGAAGACAGGAAGAAATCAGTAGGATGGAAGTTGTGGAAGCAGTGAAGAAAGTCAAAATGGGGAAAGCCCCAAGTATTGATGGAGTGTGTGGTGAAATGCTGAAGCATGGGGGAGAGATAGTAGTAGAATGGATGCGGAAGATGTGCAGATTGGCCTGGGAGGAAGGTAAAGTCCCGGAGGATTGGAAGTCAGGTATAATTATTCCCTTGTACAAAGGAAAAGGAGAAAAAGAAGTGTGTTGTAATCATAGGGGCATTTGTCTTCTTAGTGTAATAGGAAAAGTATACGGCAGGATATTTATTGACAGAGTTAGGGAAATAACAGAGCAATTAGTTGGAGAAGAACAGGGAGGCTTTAGGAAGGAAAGAGGGTATGTAAATCAGATATTCATTCTTAAATCTTTAATGGAAAAGTTTCTAGAGAAGGGAAAGAAGTTGTAAGCAGCCGTCATGGATTTGGAGAAAGCATATGACAGGGTAGATTGACAAGGATTGTGGAAAGTATTAAGAATATATGGAGTAGATGGGAAGTTGTTAAATGCTGTGAATAGTATGTATGATGGTGCTAAGGCTGCAATGCGTGTGGATAGTGAAATGAGTGAGTTTTCCTATTTGAAGGTTGGGTTGAAACAGGGTTGTTTCATGTCTTCATGGTTGTTCAGTCTGTATATAGATGGGGTTATAATAGACACAAGGTAGGGCAGTGGATGTTGGAGTGGCCCTAATGAGAGAGGGCAGTGTTTGGAAACTCTCTGTACTGTTGTTTGCAGATGATACTGTGTTGTTAAGTGAAGACGAAGGGGAGCTGCAAGGCTTCGTGGATGAGTTTGGGAGAGCGTGTAAGAAATGGAATCTAAAGGTGAATGTAGGGAAGAGTAAAGTTATGGTCTTCGAGAGAGGTGAAGTCAGTGAATGTACAGTGAGGTTGGCTGATGAGGAAAAGGAAAATGTGAGTATGTTTAAGTACATGGGTAGTGTGATGAGTAAGGATGGAAGTTTAGAGAGTAAAGTGCTTGAAAGGGTACAACAAGGAAGAAAGGTTGCTGGTTCCTTGAAAGCAGTGATAAGCAATAGGGAAGTGAGCATGGAAGTGAAAAAGTTATTACATGACAGTATTGTGATATCGGCTTTAACTTATGGAAGTGAAGCATGGACCTCATTGGAGGGACACAAGTCAAGAGTGAGAGCAGTGGAAATGAGTTAGGCTATTTGAGAGGAGCCTGTGGAGTCACATGGAGAGACAGATTGACAAATGAGGATGTGAAAGAACGGTGTGGTGTGGATGTGGATGTGATAGGAAGTGTTAGGAGAAACACATTGAGGTGGTTCGGCCATGTGGAGAGGATGGAGAATGAGAGACTGATGAGGAGAGTATATGTGAGTGAGGGAGGGGGAGAGAGGGAGGGGAAGGCCAAGGATGAGATGGGGGGATGGAGTGGAGAGGTATATGAGAGAGGGGTGTGTGAATTGGGAGCAGGGCAGTGAAATGGTGGGGTACAGGGTGATGTGGAGGCGATTTGTTTGTGGCCACCCTGTATGGGATTAAGGCATTAGATAGATAGATAGACCATCATCCAGTCCTATGTCATCCCACAAGGAGTGCAGGAACCCAGGGCCAGGCAAGTTGGTCCTAACATTCAAGATCAGAGCGACCAGCCTCATTCATCCCTGAGTGGCACCATGTGAGCAACAAACCCCAACCACCCTCAGGTACAAACCTACATGGGCTGAATCCGATTGGAGCTCCTTAACCCCTTAACCGCAGGGCGTCACTTTCGTGACGCTTGGGAGCAAGGGATCATACCGCGGGGCGTCGCTTTTGTGATTCTGCGTTATTTTGAATTCACCCGGGCTTCCAAGTGGGGGCTTGTATCATCTATCAATACTGCCAATGTCCAACACTAGTCAGCACTCCTAATCTCATCTGTACTCCCATCCATTGTTGACAATTTAGCCATTTCTCCCCGTTCTTGACTCCCCTCCCTACCCCCCCTCCATTACCCTATCCTCTCGCCTGCCCGGCTGTGCTACACTAAGTAAATCTTCCCTGGAATTTTTCACTGATTTCATCCATTGAAATAAGCCATATGTCCTATTCTTATACCAAATAATATATACAAGAAAGAAATAAGGTAAATGAGAGTGCCATACACCTGGAATTGGCTAATTATCACCTGACAACACCTCACGTGCACTCGTTCGCTAATTTTTGCTGTTTTTTTCCCCTTGAAATATGCCGTATAATCTATTTTCGTAATAAATATACATGTAAGGAGGGAAGGGAGAAGCCTAAGTGATATTTACATTCACCTGGAACTACCTAATTTATAATGTATTGTCTAGATTTCCTGCCAATCATTTCAGTGCTAGACATAGCTGTTTCAAGAGCTAACATTGGTAGCACTGAATATCCCCTAAGTAGGCCTCTACCCCGGCCCTCCTTTATCAGTTTACTCTCATCTTCCGAAGTGGGGGCACGTATGTTTCTTCTTGCTGACGTCAGGGACTTTTTCACTCCCATGCAAAGGGCCCTGTGACCTTTACCCCCTACTAAACCTCGTGTGGAAAGAGGTAAAGGGCTGACAATTGATAAAAGAGTGACTACGGTCTTTCTGTTGAGTAAAACAGTGCAAGTGGAATTGTAAATAATGTGTAAATAATGTGTAAACAGCAAGTGAAAGTAATTCATTCATTCATTGCCAGACGAAAGTAATGAATGTAAATATACGTGAACAATGGAAAATAGTTTTATAAGTTACTTCAAGTGACAGTGCATAACACAGTGTAAATAAAATAGAAATGTAAATAACGTAAATAAAATAGAGAACGTAAATAGAAATGTAAATGAGTAGTATTATAAGAATACTAGTATATACCCTAGGAGTAATGAAAGTGAAAGTTTCACTCTAGCATGTCTGAATACTATGAGTTATGAGAGTGAAGATGAAAGTGACATTCACTCTCAGTGCTAGTATACAGGACGAGAAAGTGAATGCTACGTATTTTACTGAAAGAAATTGAATCCCTACAGTGACAATAAACTAATACTACTGAAGGAAACTTATGGATAAAGACCGTAGATATATATAAGTATTATATAGTAATAGAAATATAAAGTGTGAGGGGTTTTATGAATAATAAATGACAGAGTACCAAGAGCGAACTAGTGCCAGTGCGACGGTCAGACGCGCTCGTAATTTTCATTGCTTTCACATTGGGTTTTTTTTTGGAGTATGGATCCCAAACTACTTGAAAATCATAGAGTAGTGTTTATAGTGTTAATATCTGGCTGTGGTAATCATATTACGGGTTGTCAGGAAATGTAAAGTGGAGACTTCGTTACCCAACTTCAGAGGTCTCCACAAGTCCTACGGTAACTGACGAAGGCTCAACAAACATTCCAGGAGAAAGCTGAAGGTATGTGCCAAAAGCATATATAATTTTAATATTCTAGGACTAATAACTGATTTTTGGCAAATATTTTTTGAGAGTCTGTCGGAGCCCGAATAACCCCGCGGCACATGCAAAACATCGGTAAACATGCCCGCGGTGTAGGGGTTAATTACCCACTAAACCACCAGGTGCCATAATTTGGTTATATGGTTACCACCCAGCATAGTAAATGGTTTCCTGGTGTACAGGAAGCCATTTGGCTTGTCACTCAGTGTACAGTTACCCATAGGCAGAAGGAAGAGGAAAGAATAAAGGAAAGGAAGACAGAAAAGGGAGTGTAAAGTCACCCATAGGCAAAGAAGAGGAATGAATGAAGGAAAGAAGGTCAGAAGAGGAAGGATGGGAGAGAGAAAAGGGCAGACACCCAAAGCAATACTACATTGAGTGAGTGGATGGTGAGCACCCCCACCTACCACACACCTTAAGAGTTTTATTGTGTCCAAGCCTTGCTTAAATTTTACTATGTTATACAATAAATTATTTATAGTGGCATTTGAGAAAAGTTAAGAGGCAAATGGAATATTGCCTCGAGTTAGAAGGAACTGGTGAGGTGAAGCAGGATGGTGGCCATGATCATTTTCATGAATGAAAATATTGTATCTTCCTTTGTGTGTTACATATGGCCTTCATTGAGTCTAAACCTTACTAAAATTATACTGTGTTATGCAATAAATTATTTATAGTGGCATTTGAGAACAGTTAAGAGGCAAACGGGATATTGCCTGAGTTAGAAGGAACTGAGAGGTGAAGGATTGTGGCCATAATGCTTTTCATGTATGAAAATAGCTGGGGGAAGTCCGTATGTTACTTTTTTCGGAGTTGCACTGTTTTCAGAATGGCTTGAGTCACAATTAGTCCGTTCTAGTGAGGTTTTACTGTATGGAACCTGGTGGTTGAGTGGGTAATTAAGGTGCTCCAATCAGATTGAGCAGGTGAAGGTTTATGTTCAAGGGATGGTTGGGGTTTATTGCTCACGTAATGCCACTCAGGGATGGGTGAGGCTGGTCACTATCATCTTAAATGTCAGGACCAACTTACCTAGCCCTGGGTTCTTATGCTTTGCTATGGAGCAACATAGGACTGGATGATGGATGGATGGAAACTGTTTTTGGACCTTTTAGGGTGGATGACCCTTAACCAAAACCATATCCCCATTGAACCCACGTTATACTGGTATTGCTATAAGATTGGTTGTCACTTGATGTAACCCAGTTGTATGATAAGGTTGGACTGTACTGTGATTGGAATTTTCTGTTCATTTTCCAATAATCAGAGTTTCATGCAGATGTTATAAAGAGGTATGTGTCATTATGGAAACAAGGAGATGGAGCCACAAAGGAGGACTTGAATTCTTTGTGAAATAGTGAACACAGATTTTCAAATTTGCCATTGACCTCTGTTTATTTATTTACTTTTTCCTCTCAGAGCCATAGAAGAGTCTCTGGCATTTAACATGCGAACCCAGGCCCAAGATACTACTCCCAGTCCTCCACATGAAATAGTGAAGGAATGTGAGGGTAAAGTTGCTGTTGAGGTACCAGAAGGACTAGTTGTGACCCCAGGAGGTAGTGTGATGGACTCTGAGTTGGCCATGGCACTATCACTCTCACAGCAGCACCAGGAAGAGGAGGATGCACGGCGTAGACAGGAAGAGGAGACACTCAAGCGCATTTTAGAGTTATCACTTACTGAAAAATAATGGTAGTGGAGCTCTAGCTAATAATAATGAATAACCTGGTGTGTTTGTACAGTATAGGTATTTCTTACTTTGAGAAATACTTTACATGAATTCAGAAACCACTAGGTAGCCTTTAAAACTGCCAACAAAATACTTATAAAGTATTATAACTTTTGCTGCTCATGTCAAGGGTTCTGAAAGATGGTTTTGAATACTAATGCAATATAAATTAAATGACTTAATTTTACCTACAGTTTTAGATTTTAATACTGTAAATGAAAGAATGTGTGTTCAAGCATACTGCATTTGATAAATGGCCTTACTTTTTGTTTCTGGTCACTAAAGAAATGCTTATTCTGACAGATTCCAAATCGCCTGTAGATGAAAGCAGTATTGTAGTGTCAGGCTTAGTGCAAGAGATTAGGAGGTTAGCTAATTTTTGTCTGAGCCTCCTGAGCATGCATTATTGTTCTTATCATGAACCTGTTTCAAAATGTAATCCCCCCCCCCCTTTTTGTTGATCATATTTCACATCACTCCCATTTCACATTATAGGCAGTGCAGATCAAAAACTTGTGTTTAAGCTAAAAAAAACAGAAAAGGCAGTTTTCTGTTTTTTCTTTGGGATTTCTCTTTTGTAGTTGTCAGGCAAGATTACTGGGTCAGTCATACTGCTTCCTGGTATAAAACCAAACTGCATTGTATTTATACTCTCTCTCAGATCATGCTGTCAGTGATCCTTTTCATAGCCTTCATCATTTGATTGAACAATTTAAGTAACCCATCATACTTTTCTCCCTCCACAGCATCATTATTATCTTTATACACATTCATGGCAGACTTCAGCCAGTTTTCTTTTTCTGTTTCTTCCCGTACAGTTGCATTAATTGATTTCCACACCAAAATTTCAAGTACCTTCAAGCATTTCAGCCATCATTTCAGAGATATCAGTGATAGGAAGTGTTAGGAGGAATACACTGAGGTGGTTTGGCCATGTGGAGAGGATGGAGGGTGAAAGACTGACAAAGAGAGTGTATGTGAGTGAGGTGGAGGGGGGAAGAGGGAGGGGGAGGCTGAGGATGAGATGGAGGGATGGGGTGGAGAGGTATATGAGAGAGGGGGGTGTGAATTGGGAGTGGGGCAGTGAAATGGCGAGGGACAGGGCAACATGGAGGCGATTTGTTTGTGGCCACCCCGAACGGGATTGAGGCGTCTGGCAATAGATAGATAGATAGATAGATCATTGGAAATTAATTTACTGGTCCAAAGCACTGTTAAGTATCCTTGTATTACAGCCGCAAAGTAAGACGAAGAGCACCAGCATATTAAAAATGCAAACCTTTGTCCTGCATAAATAGCAGTTACACCAGATACAGTACTCAGATTGAGTTCATAACAACAAAAGCCAGACCATTCTGATCCCCTCTTGTTATGGACTAGTTTCGAGATAGGTTCACCAAGACTGCTATGTCCTCACCACATACCTAGACAGATTACAGTATTTTATTAATATTCAGTAAGCATTTTGATACTTGAGTCTCTGGAGATCTCTTTCCCAGTGGCTTGTGAAGTGCCTGACAAACACTCAGGAGTGCCAGCAACTTCACAAGGATTACTGCATCATCAGTAAAACCAGTCAGTAACCATTAAATTGCCAGTCAGTACTTTACAGCGACCCATTCACAGCCCAACTCAGCCATAAAAGTGGTGCACTGGGGTGTAGTTCCCGCAGTCTGACAAGAAGCTGACACGTGCTGTCCTATCTGATAGGCATTAATGCAGTGGTTTCCCACTCACCCTGTTTGTCAGATTTAGCCCACTGTGACTTCAACCTGCTCCCCAAACTGAAAATGAAGATAAAAGAATGGCAACTTGGCACTATTGAGGAACTACGAGAAGAATTGCAGGGTGTGCTGAAGCCAGTCACAAAAACAAAATTCCAGGGGTGTTCCCAGTGGTGAGTAAGGCATTGGAACTGCTGCATCAACTCGCAAGGATATTACTCGAAAGATGATAGCAGTGACAAGGCTACATGTCCATATGGCTGAAGTTTGGGAACTTTTGGGTAGCATCTCATGGGCACCTCTCCCAGAAGTCTTGAGACAATGCTTCCATTGCCATTATGAATAGCTGTAGGCTCAAGACTGATCTCTGATGCACCTGGGCTTTAACCTCAAACTCTTTGCCGTAAGTTCTGTTGACTTTAATGCTACTTCAAACCAGGGCTGGAGTCAGTTATGAATTGAATTGGAATTGATTAAAAAAAAAAATGTGAATTGGAATTGAGAAAAATATAAAAATAAAATTAATTGAATTGGAATTGATATAAGTGAATTTATATGAACTGATGACTGAATTGATAAAATAATAATTTATACTGTAATATATGAATTCATTATTGTACAATAATTAACTTACAGTATACTCAAATAAACAGTAAAATATACAGTTTGCTGTCACAAAAAAAGGTAAAAATATATCAAGTGAAGTAACCTATTAAATTTATATTAATTTTCATTTAATTGAGAAACTATTTCCTGCAAAATACCTGGCCATTCCTGCTACATTGGCTCCTGTGGAATGACTTTTCTCCATTGCTGGCAAGCTCTTCAGGCCAGAGAGGTGCAGTTTAGGAAATAAGAGATTTGAGCAACTTATGATGATCAGCTGCAATCCTCAGTAACTTGGACTCAACAAAGATTTAAACAATATGAACTTTTAGCTGGTAAAGAATGTAATTGGGTTGTGTGGTTGAGCATTTTTTATAATAAATAAAGATGTTAAATTTGAAACCTCATTTTTATTTCTTTCTGTTAGATTATTTGTACTGGTTAGATTGAAATTGATTTTGAATTGAAAACATTTTAATTGCATGAAATATCAACCATAATGAATTCAACTGAATTGGAACTGAAGATTTTTTTACGAATGAACTGAACTGAAGTGGATTTAATTCAAATTTTATTCTGAACTGGAATTGAACTGAATTGACAAAAATGAATTGACCCCAGTCCTGCTTCAAACATCTTCATACTTTGCCATTACCATCCTGACACTACTGTACATTTGTCAGCCCTCAGCTTCTTATTGAACAGTTTACTACCTCCACTGAGACTCTACCAACAGCTTTTTCCAGGTCCACAGAAACAAAATGTGTGTGCAGTCACATTCTTAGCTAGGTATATTCTGTGCAGGTACATAACTATAAATACAGGTATGCATCTGTGGTCTCATGGCTTGGCCTGCATCCATTTTGCAGTCTGCTGTTTCTTGTCATTACTCTGTCTGCTGTACCTTCTTCCATCACTTTCATTACATAAGCAGTCATCCTCAGAACTATAATTTTCTCAAGGCATCATCCTTATCCTGATAGTAGCTTATGACGTACAGTAGGTTAACCTCCACATAATAGATTGGCTCCTGGCTCACCAGAAGCCTCCTACATTGCGACCAGAGCAATTGCCTGTCCAGCCCAGTTCTGCTCTGTCTGACTGCTGGTTCTTGTATTAACTTATTTTTTATTTATTTTTTTTATTTTTTTAAACAACCAGCTATAGTGGCTTTTCCAGGCCTCCTTCTTTGTCACTGGGTGGCATCTCATAATTAGCTTACTTCATGTGTTTTTCATCTCTTACGTCCGGGTTTGTTCTTGATCACCTGCTTTGTGATTTTGCTTTATATATATATATATATATATATATATATATATATATATATATATATATATATGAGGCGTCTAGAACCAAAGAGGCATCGGCGCCAAAATGTACTTTTGAGTTATGACGCTTTAAAGTTGTGTTTATGGCAACGTCATAACCAGAAGGCAATAAACAAACCTTTTATACATCAAAATGATCATCAGCGCCTCTGCTCTACATGTAAAGGCAAAAAAACAAAACAATAATAACCGTAACCACAAAATAGGCAGTAAACCAAACCCCCAATTTATAAGTGGGCATAATAACATATTGTAGGGATTTAAAAACATAGCAGAAAAAACATCAACGAATGTATTAATGTACAAAACTTTATGAACTGAAGATTCCAGTTCACTTAATAAACGAATAATTATTACTGTAATTTCACGTTTTTGACAACTAAAACTGAAATCAATGCAGTTATTATTTTTCCTCTACCATAATAGATTGAAATAATAACACTAAAAAAAAAAAGTAGTGTAGTGCTTAAGTAAATTGAGAAGGGGTAGTGGGGGGTTAAATGGTGGGGTCATCATCTAGGAGATCGACATCCAACTCTGCCTCCTCGGTGCCACACCCCCTCCCGCTGTCTCCCCTCACCATTCTCTTTTCCTCTTCTTTTCTACCTTTTTCCACTTCTCCACACACTTCTGACACTTACGAGAGGTTATAGGCACCACCTCCTCACTGTAACTATGTGATGAACTCATCTTGTCACCCCCCCTTCAACCCCAATAACAACAGCTCATCTTGTCACCAATAATCCACGATAAATGGGGTAAAAATCCAATACGTAATAATTATACACCTCAGTGAACACAGGAGGGAAGCCTCACCAGCACACCGGGCGGGCCACACGCTTGCTGATTGGCTGCTCTGGGGGAGTGGCAGAGAGTGAGAATGCTGATTGGTTTGGGCTGTGTGGCCTAGATGTCTGCCTGCTCTGATTTGTTCGCCCGGCAGCATGGACAAACCCACGTGACTTTGAGCCCCTCTACCACTGTCCAGAAGGCCGAATCTTGTATGGCAACCAGTGCTGTCACTGAGAAGAGGGTTAAGCCTGTTGTCTCCCCTACCTAACTCAGAATCAGTATATTGGTGGGGATGCCCCTTTGGCTCTAGACGCCTCATATATATCTCATCTGATGGATACATGAATCTTTCTCACTCGGCTGTCTTCATTGCTTCATACGCATTGTAGTTTGCCAGTCACCTGGCTTTTTTATATCAGGCTTTGCTGCCACCCTTTTTCCATACTTTCCACAGTCTTCTTTTTAAAGTTATTCTGCTTTGTACTGCCTCTTTCCACCACCAGGTTTCTTTGTGTCTTGTAAAATAATACCCTTAGTCCATCCACAGACTGCATTCTTTGCATTTGGGTGGCTTTCTATCACTGTGCTCCATTTCCTTTCTGCTTCATCTACTTTAATGCTGTCATGCCTGAAACTTTCCCCAACAGTTTCCTTTTTTAACCTCCAGATGTTTGGTTGAAGTGCAAATGTCCTGGTGTTTGGTCTAAGTGCAAATGTCCTAATCTTTCATAGACCAGCATAAATTACCATCACACACAACCAGTCTCTCTTGGGTGACACTCCTCAGCATATCTTATGTTCCACAGGCTGTTTATATCATTTACACAGCATTATATAATTTTTTCTGGCTACATACATCCCCGGGTTGATATGTTGCTTGTCTGCTATATATTAATATGAAAGCTGTGTTTACCACAAGCTTTTCCAAGGCATCTCTTTATTCTAGAGTTCTCACATCCTCTGTGTTTCAGCTGCCATAGCCAAAATCACAATGTATACATATGTACCCATCTCTGTGCTGGCCTACATGGCCATTTAGGTCAACTGCAACCACTGTCATTTCTTTTGATGCAGCTGCAGTTAGTCTATCTAGCTATCTACTGCCAGACGCCATAATCCCATAAGGGGTGGCCATTTGACTTGAGTTATTTGTTTTACGGAGAGGGGCACTAACCCTCCACCAACGCACTTGTTGACAGGGAGCACGAATAGTTTGGTTATATGGTTACCACCCAGCGTTGTAAATGGTTTCTTGGCTTACAGGAAACCATTTGGCTTGTCACTCAATGTAAAGCCACCTGTAAAGGAAAGAAAAGGAATAAGAAGTGACAGGAAAGATGGGAGAAATAAGAAGAGAGGAGGGCAGGCACAAAAAACGAATGATAAAGTAGGCAGCACTACATCATCTGAGTAGATGATGGTCACCACCACCTACCAGTTAGACTCTCATGAAATTGTTCCTTTTCAGTGTCATTGTGATGCACTAACATTGTGTTTTGAGCTACTAGTCTGATGATCGTTCTTTCACTTTTTTTTTTTTTTTTTTTTTAAATACATCTCTCAGCCTTCATGATGGCAACATTACCTTTCCTAAACTCCTTACCACTCCAGAAACATTTGTACCTGCTATCCTTTCCACTCACAATTCAGCACTTCATCTCCAGTCTCTCTCCTCCAGACAACATACATCAATATCTCACCTAATGAGGATCTCAACCATCTCGCCTGATTTCCTCAGTGAGTCATCATTCAGGATTGCAACTCTTTAGGGTGTCACAGGTACCTGTCAAGCTTTATTTGCTGTTGTAGCTTGTTTTTATGATGTTATAGCAGTCTGATGATGTGGGGGGGGGGGAGGCTTTTACATTAGATTCCCTTTTTACTGTGTGTGACACCACTCTCCATCTATGGAGGTTGTGGTCCTCTTGAAACAGTCACATTTTGTTTCAGAAGAATGTGTTATCAAGTTTTCATGTAACTATATAGTGACAGGCTGTCCATACTACCTTCATTATGTTTTACTGAGTGAAATGTTAGTGGTAGGTGGTGGCAACCATCACCTTGTCACTTCCTCCTTCACCTTTGTAATTTTATTCCTGTATCAGCCATCCCTTCTTCTTACTTCTCCCTTTCCTTCATGTCAGTTTTTATTACTCTTCTTCCCACCTCAGGTGGTTCTACACTGAGTGACAAGTCTAATGATTTTCCATAACCCAGAAAATCATGTACAACCCTGGGTGTAACCATATAACCAGATCATGGGGTGAAGTGAAGGCTACTATGTTGCCCCTATTAACTGGGTGGAGAGATACAAATGCAGCATCCACAAGGGAACATTGGTTCATTGCACAGGACAGCCCTGCAGGGATGGTTGTTTGCCTGTGTTTGATGGATCTGCTGTCAGACAGACTGGGGTGGATCAACGACAACTGGGTGAAATATGTATTGAATGATACCAAAGTTTTAGGCATCTTGTTTTCCAACATCTTACAGTATATATTGTAGTTCATTTGAAGAAAGTAAAATAAGAGGTAGGCCAGTGATAGACTTTATAAATGAAATGTTCAAAGCTGCCTTTTCACACAAGGCATATATGAAACAGGTTTTTGATCAGAATATTAAAGCATGCATGGAGTGGGTTTAAGACTACCAAAATTTACTGGTTACACATCCAACATATACTTTAGTATACTTACTTCATTTTTTCTTTAACCAGTGCCAACTGATTTTTAAGCTGGCATTTGTTTCTACTTACGGTGCACTTAGAGCCTATTGCTTGTATTGTGATTGCTCTGTATGACTTGTCAGCGATGTTGATTTCATTCTTCATAATGTTTGATCATTTTGCCACCATTTTAGTAATGTATGTTTGGGAATGTCTTGTAAAAGTTGTGTAAATATCAAGTTTTTAGGATTAAAGAAAACCTGAGAATGATAGCTACTTAAAAGTACTTATTAATACTTGGGAGTAAAAAAGTACTGTACTTATTGTTTATTTGTTTTCTATAAAGTCTTTCAACATATTTTTGAGTACTGTATACTTCTGTGAAAGAATGTAATCCATTAATAATGGCACTGTTTAGTGAATGACCTAATTATATAATACTTATGCTTTGTTTTGCCTGTTGTTTATACTGTTGGAAACATGATTTTGCTGCAGTTTTATGTTTCATGTTTAACCTGAACTGTTTCAACTTTTCAAGATGTATGATGAGCAGCTGTGGCATTAAATAATTTGGATTTTTCTCTCTCTCTCTCTCTCTCAGGTTTATCACTCTGATGATGGTGAAGGGGGATGGTGTCCTGGGGGAAGGGGTTGTTTCTGAGTAGTGACAGGCAGATTAGTGAAAATATATAGGCAACAGCCCATTTCACCGAACACTGTTGGAAGTTGTCGAGAGAGAGAGAGAGAGAGAAAGAGAGAGAGAGAACTGAAGGTGTCATGGCCTACTCTTTAGATTTTAATGTTCTTCTGGGCTGATAACGCCCTGACACGTCATTTGTTGACCAATCGATTCCGGGTCGATGACATATCAGTGCATCATTTGTTGGAGCGATTTTTCACGGCTCAGTACATGGCACAACATTCTGGTGAACGCAGCCAACACAGCTTCATTTCATTGGAAACTCACCCCAGGCCCGGGAACGGGGTAGAAAAGTTATGCAAGGCTGGCCTGGGAAAGTGTTAACTTAGCCATCTCTCCATATTCACTGCTGAGATCAGTGTAATACTAGATTAATACTAGAAAATGCTAATCACAAAGAAGTGCTTTGTAAAAGATGTAGAGCTGTAGCATTTTTTTCCCAATATGCTGTGTGAAATAAGGTGCTGAAAAAATGGGGGAAAAAAAAAAATGGACAAATTAAGGTGAAAAGACATTTGTAAGCCTCAATAGCCAACGAGAATAAGACTGCCTGTGTGTTTTTAATTATTTATTTACTGTCCATCAACTCCTCGAATCCAGTGCCATAACTGTTTGGTTTATTGTTGTCACCTCCAGAGGATTTTATTAAATTTAGAAGAGATTTTTCAAACTGTAGGGGCTGTGGACTAGGAGTAGTAGGGGCTATAGGCTAAACTTGCTTAGAGGTCCTTTTAGTTACATACATATGTATATCCAATTATAATAGATTTTATCGCACTATTTTGCTTGGCATGTTCTTATATCTTGTTGATCTTTTTTTTTACCAATCCTGCAAAGATCATTTTCGGCATCTTTCCTTACTCCATTGTACGAGATAGTCTTTCTGTGTGTGCGTGCTTTAACTACTAGGTTATTAGATGGATTTTAATGAAACTTCCAGGTCAGTTCATCTGGTTACTAGGCAGGCGTTCCTCTATATGCTGTTTTCTTACCGTGATATTTAGAGGGGGTCAGCTTCTCTCACCAAATAAAAAACTTTTGGTAATAGTGAAGGAAGAACAAATATGGCTTTAATATCTTAATACAAGTTGAACAATGGACTCTCATCAATAATACGATACTTGGGGAACGTCATCCCCTCAACGATTCTTGGGGGAGTCAACTCCCTCCCCAAACAATCAGAAATAAGAGATAGATTTGAATTGAAATTCTCAGGTGAGTTCTTTTGGATACTCCAAAGGTTTTCCACTTAGACTATATACTGTACGATTCTCCAACCATTATTATTATTATTTTTTTTTTTTGGGGGGGGGGTCAGCTTCCTTACCAGATTAAAAATTATCAGTGGTGAAAGCTTCATTACCAGATTAAACTATCAGTGGTGAAAGGAAAGCAAATATGGCTTTGATATCTTAGTACAAGTTGTACAATGGACTCACCCATAATGCTATATTTGGGAGGCGTAACCCCCCCCACCCCTAGTCTTTCTTGGGGGGGGGGGTCAGTTCCCTCCCTTAAATAAAAATGATCAGAAATAGGAGAAAGATTTAAATAATACCCAGGTGAGCTTTTCTGGTTACTTCGAAGGTTTTCCAATACATACAGTTTTCCAACTATGATTTTTTAGGGGGGTCAGTCCCTCTAACCAAGTAATAAATTTTCAAATAAGGGAAAGGAAGGTAGATATGCTTTTGGTATCTTACAGTAGTACATGTTGTATAATGGATTCTCATCCATAATGCGATATTTGGGGAGCATAACCTCCTGGTTCTTGGGGGGGCCAGTCCCCCAAAATAAAAACAATCAGGAATGAGAAAGATTTGAGTTAAACTTTCCAGGAGAGTTTGTTTGGTTACTCTGAGAGTCTTCCGCGGTATATAATTTTCCAACCATGATTTTTTTTGTGTGTCAGCCCCTCACCAAATCAATTATTCTCAGATGTAATGAAAGGAGGGCAGATATGGCTTTGATATCTTAGTCCATGTTGTACAATGGACTCTCATGTATAACATGATATTTAAGGAGTATGACCCCCCCCCTTTTTCTTAGAAGGGGGTCAGCACCTTCCCAAAATTTAAATGATCAGAAATAGAGGAAGGTGAGATCGTGGCTTTCAACGAAATCAGCATACATATCGCAGGTTGGCTATGCAGTTTCTATACTTTCTGTGAATGCACAGGAATAAGTTGCACATCTGGCTTACTGATATACAATATGAACTTATTTCTTGGTGCTCCCACAAGCTTTGATTCAGAGGTTTAAGTCTTTCATCCCCATGTAAATCCACACCTGAGTTATATTCTTGAATAACCCCTTCACTATGAGAGATCCATCCTAAGCTGAGAAACAGTCATCTAATGGAAGCATGACATAATTAGAAATCTAATCTGTATACCCGTTCTACCAGCTTATTTTAAGTGTTGATTTCAACCAGGTCCTGGTAGAAATCATCCTGCTTTCTACCTTTATCTCTTTTCTTAACTCCTTCCAAATTTTCTTTACTAAAGACCGTGGTCATCTTGTGGTACTAAGAGTAATATGTGCGCCCCCACCAACGTACCCCCCACCCCACTACGGAGCCACAGCCCTACCCCCACCCCAGGAGGACACCATGGGGGGCCAGGTAAATGTGACACAGGCCCAGAGCAAGACGGGCGCCGGAATGCGGCATTACTTCCCGGCCAGACCAGCCTTTGCCAAGATCGGGGTGGGACTGCTCCAGAAACAGTCCCAAGCAGCGCCGCGGTAACGGCCACTGTATGTACTGGGAGGGGGAACAGCCACTGTACGTCCCTCAGCTGTTTCCCTCTGCAGCCCCGCAACGACGGCCACTGTACGCATCAGGGAAGGAACGGCCACTGTACGTCCTTCTGCTGCAGCCACATCTGGAGCCTGCCTCGGTGTGGCAGCTACTGAGCACACACTGACAGGCAAAGGCAGGAGGAGTGGAGCCGCGATGATGGCCACTGTACGCGTCGGGGAGGGAACAGCCACTGTACATCCCTCATCCACCTCCTCCTCCTACGGGAGTAGCCCCGCGGTAACAGCCACTGTATGTATCGGGGAGGGAACAGCCACTGTACGTCCCTCAGCTACTTCCTGTTGGGCAGGCAGACCCACGGTGACAGTCACTGTATGCGCCAGGGAGGGAATGGCCACTGTACATCCCTCATCTGCCTCTTCCTCCTTCGGGAGCAGCCCTGCAACGACGGCCACTGTACGCACCGGGGAAGGAATGGCCACTGTACGTCCTTCTGCTGCTACCCCAAGGGGCTGTGGACCCATGACGATGGCCACTGTACGCGTCAGGAAAGGGACAGCCACTGTGCGCCCTTCATCCACAGCCCTGAGGGTTCTCCCGGAGGGGAAGGTCCCTTGTGCGACCCACTCTATATCCCTTGGCTGTGTGGGACATCCTTCTCTCTCTCCCTCCAGGTGTGGTTCCCCGGAGGTGCTGCTGGTCCGGGAGTGGTGGTGAGCCCCTGTCTCCAAAGGAAGGTTTGCACCCTACAGCCTGCCCCTGGATGACGCCGGATCCTGATGGATGCCCCACGGGCAAGGTGCTGCGGCCAACCCCTGATGGCGCCCTAACCTAAAGGCGACCACAGTCCCAGGCCTCCCAGGGCCAGCCCGCGGACCCCAAGGCGGGACCGCTCTGACTTGAGGATGCAAGAGTGGATATATGTGGATTGACCGAGTGGGAGTATGGTTTAGGTATATGTGCGGGAGTTAATGAGAATGAGAGGGCAAGAGAGGGAGTATGTCTGATGATATGCAAGAAGTGGAAGGAGAATATAAGAGAGTATGGAACAGTGGGTGCAAAGATTGTATGGGTGAGGATGAAAGTAGGTATACAGGCGTGGGCGATTGTATGTTCATATGTGCCGACAGAGGAATGAATGGCAAGAGTGAAAGATGAGTTTTGGGCCAGTGTAGAAGCATGTATGGACAAATTTGAGAGGAGCGAGAGAGTGCTTTTGATTGGAGACATGAATGGCAAAGTTGGGAATGTACGAGTGGTTGGTCAGTGCGGTGTGCCAGCTGAAGTAGATGGGAATGGTAGTGCTTTGGTGGACATCTGTGCTGGTAAGAGGTTGGCAATTTAACATCCACTTTCGGCATAAGATGATCCACAGGTATACATGAAGATGAGGAGGATGGATGGTGAACTTGTTGAATGAGAGGCAATGATAGGGTATGTGTGTGTCGATGAGTGGATGAGAAGAGATGAACTGCTTCTTGCCCTTAAATCCTGTAAAGACACCAGCCCTGGACCAGACACCATCACGTATGGTATGATCCAGCATCTTAATCAGGACAACCTGATTAAGATGTTAGCATTGTACAATGAGATTTGGGCTTCTCGAACGTTCCCAAACTCATGGCACTTTGCGCACATCATACCGATACCCAAAGAGGCTGGTCATCTTATGAATCCCACTTCATTTCGTCCTATTGTGTTGACTTCTTGTCTAGTAAGGTCGTGGAACGAATGGTAAACAATAGGCTTCTTTTTGTTTTAGAGTCGAAGGATTTGTTAAATGATCAACAATGTGGCTTCCATACAGAAGTTCACGAGATCATTTAATGAATTTGGAGCATTGCATTGCAGAGGCATTTGCCAATAAAGAATTCATGATAGGGGTGTTCTTGGACATCCATAAAGCCTATGACATGACGTGGCGACACGATATACTAATGAAGCTCTATGCCTATGGTTTAAGAGGAAATTTGCCTATTTTTATTTCAAATTTCTTAAGGGAGAGGACTTTCTCTGTCAAATTGCCCCGTAACGTAACACTGGTTATATTTATCCAGGAAAAAGGGGTGCCGCAGGGAAGTGTGCTTAGTCCTACTTTATTTAGCATTATGATAAATGATATTCTGTCATCAGCTCCCATCCCGAGGAATCTTAAATACTTGCCCTATGCTGACGATTGTGCAATATGGCACTCTTCCCATAATGCACAATTTTCGGCTGGGCGGATTCAAGCAGCCCTTGACTCCGTCCACCATTGGGCCTTGCAGTGGGGTTAAGTTTTCCGCCCCTAAATGTGCCGCTGTAGTCTTCACTAATCGTAACGTACCTAATTTGTTAACTTTGGATAATCAGGTGGTACCTTTTCAAAATTTTTGGGAATTCATTTTGATCGTCGGTTGAACTTCAAAATTCAAGTTAATAATTTGCTTGCTCTTTGTGATAAATCTGTAAATGTCCTCAAGTAGGCTACCTAGCGGGTACTACCTGGGGTGCCGACAGAAAATCTTTATTAATGGTGTATAAGTCCCTCATTCGATCAAAGCTAGACTATGGCGCACAGGTGTATGGCTCTGTATCCAATGCCACGCTGAAAGGATTGGATGTGTTGCAGAATAAATGTTTGAGAATGTGTCTTGGAGCCGTACGGTGTACCCGTGTAGCTCGAATGGAAGTTTGCGCCTCCCCTCCGTATTCGCCGTGATCACCTGGCTTGGTCCTATGGCCTCAGAACATCGAGGAAAAGTAATGTCGGCAATGTGGCCTGTACCCCCCTGCGTCAATACCACCACCTTCTGCGGGGGGTGCGTTGGCCAGTTGCCGTTCGCCTCCACTTACTGACTTACTAGCTTGGTGTGGACCTCAGTGTAATGCTGTGTTTTTAAGGCGACTTCTCGTCGTAAAAACACTAGCTACTGAAGCGGGGTCCTCTTTCTAGACCGGAAGTAAAGCACTAACAAAGGAACAGGACATAAAAACCAGGCAGTATACCTTAACACATCTATTACCTTGATCCTACTCGTAACAATACACATAGAATGATATTCAAGATACAGGGACACAGAGATACAGAGTTAACACTTGGCTCCACAGAGTAATCATACACACTACAATAATCACACAGGGAGATTGTGAGTTTCCTATAATAGGGTTTACATGTCACTTGGAGGCAGTATATAAATGGGATTGTTCACTTTAGGAATAAACAAGGTTGGGAGTCTGGTTTGGGAAATTACTATAAAAGAAGTAGGGTGCGGACACTCGACTCTGTCACCTTGTCACGGAGACGCGTACACTTAGCTTTTGACTCGCCCGCGCCCTTACCTCGAGGTTCATAGAAAACTCTCTGATTCTTTTATTTTTTATTTATTTATTTTTTTATGTGTTCGACTCTGGGCATAGGCTTCACAGCCTGCTATCAAGGCCCAACAGTCCTCCTACATACCATACACCTCTTCATGTCACCACTTCGGCGCTAACACCCACCGTCCATATTGAATACATGCCAGGGCTGTCTCATACAGGACTGGTGTGTTGGTATTAGCGGGGGTATTTTTACGACATGTCGGCGGGTCTTCTGGTAGATCAGTAAAGCCTGATTTAATGAAATTCAAATCCTTAAACTGTTCCCTGCCCCAGCGGGGATTTGAACCTGGGTCCATTAGAACGGCAGGCCACGTCTCTACCGATTGAGGGACTAGGATAATTCACAAAGTTCACATTCTGCCCCGTTAGCATTGAGTTCTGATGGGCCACTATTGACTACGGTTTCTTGCGGAGTCACTGTCACTGTTTTCCCTGTTTCCTGGGTAATAGTCACTTTAAGTTGCACTCGTAGGTGGGGTGCAGGGAGGCTCTCCCGTCTGGGGGCCTCGACCTGGGAGGCGGCCCTCGTACTAGGGCCACGCCGGTGGGGTGCAGGGAGGCCCTTTGATCAGGGGGCCTCGACCTGATAGGTGGCCCTCGGGACTGGGGCCAAACAGCCGGAGTATTCGGGCCTGCTTTTTCCGACTCCGGGGAGTGAGGGAGCCCGAATCACCTTCGTCGGGAGTTGGAGAGTCTAGCCTGGGCGTCCTGGGACTGCGGGCACCAAGGGGGAGAGGCGCCGTCAGGACTGGACTGCGGCAGCGTCTCCTACGGGGCTCGGACAGGAACAAGGAACTCCCGGGTGTGGGCGGTAAGCCCGATATCGGGCCTTGCCACCACTCTAGTGTCTCCTCCGGGGCTATATTCCCGGGTGGTGACGAAGGGCTCCCCGAAGGGAAAGAGGCTGGAGGAGGACTCACGTTGCCCGTGTCCTCTCGGGTGTGTCTGGAGGCAGAAGCCTGGGGTCGCTTTCCCCTGTCACACACTCTGGCTGTAGCCGTGAACTTGCCCGGCGTACGGGGGACACCTATAGGGTGAACGGGGTCGCCCTTTCGCCGCGGCCTGGTACCGCCGGCGTGGTGTTGCTCCCGTAGTAGGAGACAAGCCGGAGTGAGGGGCACAGAGGCCACACTCTCTCCAATACGGATTGAGTCTACCTTCAGGGGATTCTCTACCCTGGTACGTGCCCCGGCCGGAGCCGAGTGTCTACCCGTATGAAAAACAACTGCCGGATGAACGGGGTCGCCCTCACGCTGCGGCTTGGGACCGTTCACGGGGTGTTGCTTCAGTAATAGGGAAGTGCTATACGTACGGTAGCAGGGGCTCTTTACCCTGATCCGTACTCTGGCCGTAGCTGGGAGCCGATCGGCCCCAACAGGAACATCTGCCGGGCAAACGGGGTCGCCCTCACGCTGTGGCTTGGGACCGTCCACTGGATGTTGCTCCTGAAGGGGAGAACAGAAAGAGAGTGATGCACTGGGGCAACTCTCTCTCCCTAGTGTGTTAAGGCCGGAGCCTGGGGTCGCTTTCCCCTTCACACTTTCTATTAGGCCGTAGCCTGGGATCGCTTTCCCCTTTTTACTTTTTATTAGGCCGTAGCCTTGGGCCTCTTGCCCTTGGGCCTCCTGCCCTAGAGGGTGTAACAAAGCCGTCAATACGGTGTTACCTGGGACTGAATTTGGTTCAGTCCCACCCCTATTCTGTCGATCACTGCTCCGCCCGCACAGTAGTTCACTTCCCCTGATCACCTGGGGTTGGGGCACTTGCGGGGAATAGGGACGTAGGACCGTGATGCCCTGATGACCCTCTTGACCGAGGTCACTAAACTCACCGGTGTGTCCTCCTGGGGTGGTGGTGGGGTGGCGGCTCGGTGGTGGTGTGAGGGGTAGTGAGGTGGGAGGTCCGGCGGCGGGCACGGCGGGCATTTTACTGAGTGACTGTGACAAGTTGGTGTAAAAAAATTTAGCGCCTTGGGAGCCACCTGGCTTTACCGTTGATGTATCATGGCTCCCAGCACCAACGGCCAAGGCGCCAGAGGCGGAGGTCCACCACTTGTTTCGTAACATCATCGTGCTTTAATTGGGGTCCCACCAATTGTACACCGACAGTTCCAAGTCGAGTGAATGTGTGGGTGCAAGTGCATGGTCGACCGAATGTGCCCTCAGGTATCAGTTGCCGACTCATACATCTGTGTTTACCTCCGAACTTTTTGCTATTGACAAAGCCATAGCCTATGCTCTCAATTCTAGGCATGACTCATTTGTCATATTTTCAGATTCAAAATCAGCCCTTCAGGCAATTGCATCTTGTACTACGGACACTCACGAGATCCAGGGCCACATCATTAATAAGTTGCATTCATACAACAAGTCATTCACGCTGATTTGGGTGCCTGGTCATTGTTGCATCTACGGCAATGAGCAGGCTGACTTACTTGCAAAGTCGGCTGTAGAACTCGAGAAGACTTGGGACGTTCCTCGTGATCTACGGTCGAGTATCTCTCGGAAAGAAATCAATAAATCTTCTGTGGCAAGATCAGTGGACCAGACTAAATATTCGAACGTGTAAGCTGTACCTAGGCCACTGGGCACTGCCAGTGTTCCCAAATGGGACTGACAAAAATGCGCTAGAGTGACCAGCAAAATCCGCTAAACGCTATAAACCCATGTAATTCTTCAAAATAAACATCATAATCATCACCACCAGCCAATATGATCCACTGTCCTGCTTGGTAAGGTTGTATACATTGTGTAAAGTGCTTTCTGAATGTTACTGAAATGTTGAAGTTGCTGTGCATGTTTACAACTAGCAAATATTAATATTTAAAATACCCGCTGCCGCTGGATCACTCACCCCGCCACCCCCCACCCCACCACCAAGCCACCACCACACCAACACCCCAGGAGGACACCACGGCGGGGTTAGTGACCCAGGACAAGAGGGTCACCAGGACACCTCTGTCCAGAGCCCCTCTTCCCCGCAACTGTCACAACACCAGGTGAGCGGCAAGAGGCAACGACCCTGCAGGTGGGGCAACCCTCAGCAGGTTCGGGGTGGGGCTGATTCAGTCAGTCCCAGGCAACACCGCGGTACAGCCACCGTACGTACCGGGGAAGGAACGGTCACTGTACGCCCTTCGGTTGTTTCCCCCTATGACACTGCCATCACGGCCACCGCATGTGAAGGGGGAGGGAGTGGCCACCATGTGCCCCTCACTCACAGCCACCTCTGGGGACGGCCTCGGGGCATTAGTTATTGAACGCGTCCCGACTGGCAGAGAGAGGAATAGTGGAACCACCAGGCTCCCTCTCTCCTTGGAGCCAGAGGCGCCAGGCCCGCCTCCTGAAGCTGTTCGGCCCTAGTCCCGAGGGCCACATCACAGGTCGAGGCCCCCAGACCGGAGGGCCTCCCTGCACCCCACCGACGCGGCCCCAGTGTGAGGGCCTCCTCCCAGGTCGAGGCCCCCAGATCGGAGGGCCTCCCTGCACCCCAACGACGACTACCACCCGGGCAGTGACGTCCCTACGAACAGTACGCTGCCCCCTTCAGGAGGGCTCCCCGTAGGGCCCCCTCTCTCACGTCCAGGACGCGCAGCAGGTGATACCCAAAGAAAATACGGGTACATAGTGACACTAATAAGGCTAATACAGTGAACAATCACCACAGTAGTGTACAGTGACAAATAACAGAATACAGGCCCAAGTGATATATAAATGACTTTAGTTACACTCAGTGCACAGTGACCCGATACCTGGCAGAACAGAAAAGACCGATAACTATATACAGAACATATAGAAATCGTGGGTTAAAGCAGAGGCGTGCGGAGTTCATCAGAAACTTATGACCTAGTGCTACTGTGACTAAGTAACTCTCGCGAGTGTCGCGACCCGCATCCTACCCACTTATGGTAATATTCATTCCCCCCACTCTTGGTCACGTCCTCTCCTAGTGAAACGAACTCAGTATATAAAACGCCGTCTCTGCCTAGGAATATTATCTGGGTACTGTAATATTAGTATCGAATATCCATGTACAAGTGAAGAGTGACCTATTGTGTGTGTAACCCTACCCATTTGTATTGATGGCTAATTCTGTGTTTCCTGTCTCTATACATATCCAGTATCTCTTTGTGTATATTGTCACGGTGTAAGAGTTAAGGTAATAGATGTGTTAAGGAGTACTGCCTGGTTTTTACGTCCTATTCCTTTGTGGGTGCTTTACTTCCGGTCCGGAAAGAGGACCCCACTCAGTCGCTGGTGTTCTTAGGACGAGAGGTCGGACTAAAAACACCCAGCATAACAATATTTTGGGGGTTATTATTTTGATCTATCCACAATACATGCAAATTGTTATGCTGAGTGTTTTTAGGCCGACTCCTTGTACTAAAAACACTAGCTACTGAGCGGGTCCTCTTTCCGGACCGGAAGTAAAGCACCAACAAAGGAACAGGACATAAAAACTAGGCAGTCCACCTTTAACACATCTATTACCTTAATTCTAACACCGTGACAATATTACATAGAATGATATTCTGGACAGGGGATACAGATATACAAAGTTACTTTAAGACAACACGGGATATTCACACACACTATAATTATACTTTACAATGGGTTAAGGGTCCATAAGTGAATGTGACTGGCTTTCATTAAAGTCCAAAAGGTCTTAGTGCACTGGTACAATAGGGATGTATGGGCTTGATGAGCCAGGGGAGGATTACTACTATAAGAGAACAGGGGGAGCAGATCACTATAATTTACTGGCTGGGCTCGGCGCGGCGACTCTCGCCCGCACGTGCACTGGTAAGGGGGAACTCCTCTACTCTGGGCTGGGGAATAACACTAGATTCACGGGCCCAGAACTCATAGTCTTTAATCAAGGGAAAGTAATCACGGACACTTATAGATGGGATCCCTCTTATTCACTCTGTCACTGTATCACTGTCTCTGTCTCACTGTAGGAGGGAAGGTCACTAATCTTGCCCGATTTTCTGGGGCGATATCACTCTGTCACTTTAAGGGGACCTCCGGGGGCTCCACCCGTGGCGGGAATCACCATACCCGCTGGGGGGAGACTCGACCCGGGTCCAATCCACTGAGGCGTTGCAGGGAGACCCTCTTGCCTGGGGTCTCGACCTGTTGTAGACCCTCCTCTCTGGTCCCGTCGTCATGGTGCAGGGAGACCCTCTTGCCTGGGGTCTCGACCTGTTGTAGACCCTCTTCTCAGGGTCCTGTCGTCGTGGTGCAGGGAGGCCCATCTATGTGGGGCCTCGACCTGTTGTGTTGGCCCTCAGGACTGGAGCCAAACAGGTGAAACAGTCGTGTCTGGCGTCGGAGGGTCTGCGGCAGGAGGAGGTCAGCATTGGTAGGCTGCTGGGCTTGCCTGGGGGTACGGGGGCTGTGGAGGCCTGTCAGGGGACGCGCCGTCAGGTGTGGGCTGCGGCCTCGTCTCCTGCTGGTGCCTGGGGAAGACAAGAATTTCCCGGGTGTGGGAGGTAGGTCCCGACTGAGACCGGGTCTCTGCTCGGGTGACACTTTCGGGGCAACTCTCCCGGGTGGTGTCCAGCTACTCCTGCAGGAGTTGGCTGAATTTAGAGGACACATGGAGGCCGTGTTCTCTCTCTTACACAGGGAGGGTAGCACAGAGGCGACTCTCTCTCTTGTCTCCGACACAGCCGTGGCACCAGGTCGATCGGCCCTGGGACCCACTTGTGGCTTTATACAAGGGGCTCTTACCCTTGGGGTGGCTAGGGGTGTTGGCCCCGTCTAGTCCACGATTGGGCCTCCTGCCCTGTTTGTGATAGAGGGGGTTTCTCCCTCGTCAAAGGACCTCCTGTCCTGGTAGTGGTAGAGGGTATTTCTCCCTCGTGGCTCACTGTGGCAGAGGGTGCTGGACCCTCGTGGCTCACCAGAATAGCGGCAGAGGGTGGTATTTCCTCGTGGCTCGCTGTGGCAGCAGGTGCGAACACCTCGTGGCTCACCAAGGGACCTCCTGCCCTGTTGGGGTGAAGCTGTGGTCGTCACCACAAAACTACTAGGGACTGATATTAGATCAGTCCCACCCCACTGCTGTCGATGGTTAACCCGCCGTGTAAGTTGTTGCAGATCTAGGCTCACCTGGTGTTGGGGCAGTTGCGGGAAAAAGGGGCACAGGTCAGTGGTGGTTGGATGACCCTCTTGTCCTGGGTCATTAACCTGTCCGTTATCTCCTCCTTGGGTGGTGGGGTGGTGGTGGCCCGGTGGTGGTGTGGGGGGTGGCGGGGCGGAAGGTCCGGCCGCGGGCATTTACCACCGTCACTCATGAAAAAGTCACGACCCCGTGACTGCAGGTGGTAGGTGATGGTGGTGAATGTCCTGTTGACTGGGGTGAGGTGCTGCAGGAGGTTGATCCAGTGGTTGGTCATTGTGGTCGGTTCCTGGGCTGGGTTGACGAAAAGTCGGATGGAGGATGGGCGGTTTGTGCGGCGTAGGCGGCGAAGAAGCTGGGGCGTCTGTCGGATTCTGATGGGCGGCTGGCCGTAAGGTAGCCACTGGACGCGGGTGATTCTCATGCTGGTGGTTGGTGCTTGGTGAGGCGGCTGTAGCTGAATGCTGGCGAGGGTTGGCGGGTCGGTGCTTTTATGGGGGATGGGTCTGTGGGTAGGGGATTTGACTTTGGGGAATTGGGACTTGGGGTTTTTCCATCGTGCTTGGTGGAGAGGGAGAGTGATGGGGGAGGTGTTTGGGGTAGGGGGTTTTTGTGGTTGTGTGTGGTGGGCTGGTTGGTTACTATGGGGTGGTGTAGGTGTATATCTGGGTGGTGGGCATGAAAGGCGGCCTGATCTGGTAGTGGTGGTGGTGAGTGTGGGTGTGGGTGGTGAGGGTGGTTGAGCACGTGGTGGTGGTGAGGGTGTGCGGGTGTTGGGGGGTGAGGTGGGTGGCAGGGTGGTGTGGCGGGTATAGTGAGCATGGTCACTGGGTAGGGCGGGCGCGTTTGCTTGGGTGGTTCTGAGCGTGGTGCGGGCGCAGGTGGGTGAAGGTGGAGGAGTGTGGTTTGAGGAGGTAGTGGTTTGGGGTGGTGGAGAGGCAGGGGATGGAGGGGGTGGTGTGGGGGGTGGTGTGGGAATGGGTGGTGGAGTGTGGTGTGGGCGTTGTTGAGTATGTGGTGGTGCCGGGTGGGGGTGGTGGTGGGGGCGGTGGTTGAGGTGAGTCAGGATCCGGGGTGGTGGTAGATGGTGTGGTTGTAGGTGAGGTGCTGGGTGGGGGGTGAGAAGTAGTAGGCGTATGAGCGTGAGGGGTAATTCCCGGAAATGTTGTCGTGGCCAGGTGGTCGGGCAGAGGTGCTGGGCGCGCGGGTGCGGGGGTGGTCATTGTTGGGTGGGTGGAAAGGTCGCACATGGCGGTTGCGATACGTGCGTTGCTGGCCGTGTTGATTGATGATGACTTGATACTGGTTGGGGACTTGGGTTATGGTGAAGGGTCCAATGAATCGTGGTGCAATCTTATTTGGGGTAGGGAGTTGGGCGACGACAACGGATTGGCCAGGTTTGTAGGGGTTGGTGTGGTTGGTATCGGGTGTAAGGTCTTGTTGTGCTTGTAGGTGGTGGAGGCGGCGTTTGAGATGGTGGAGAGGGTCAGTGGGGAGGGTGGCTGGAGGTGGTGGCGGAGCGGGAGGAGGAGCGGGGTTTCCCCGAATACTCGCTCGTGTGGTGTTATGCCGTCTTCTTGCGGGCATGTGTTTAGGCCCCATTGAACTATTTTGACGTGAGCAGGCCAGTCTTCATTTCCTGTCTGTGTAATGCGAGTGCGGACTTGATTGAGGAGGGAGCGATGGCTTCTTTCACAGATGCTGTTGCCTTGTGGCCAGTAGGGGGATGAGTGGGAGATGTGGAATCCAAATATTTTAGCTAATTCTTGCCAAACTTTTCCGGTGAATTCTGGTGCATTGTCGGAGTGTAATGCCTGGGGAATGCCAAAGTATGGAAATACGTGGCGAGTCAGAGCATCAGCGACAGACACTGCACTGTGATCTTTAGCAGGACAAGCTATAATGAATTTAGAATAGACGTCAACGAAGGTGATTATATATTTATATCCTGCTTTGGTGGTTAGTGGTCCGACGACGTCAAGGGATAGTAGTTGCCAGGGTTTTGTTGTCTAGTTTTCCGGATGGGCCTGGTGTGCAGGTGATATCTTTTCCTAACGCACAGGCCCAGCAGGATTGTACGATGTTTTTGGCAATGGTGGTGGGGTTCGGTGTCCAGTACATGTCGTTGAACACTTGGGTGAGTTTCTTGGTGCCCAAGTGGATCCCGTTGTCGGCATGGAGGTGGAGCATGGTGTCATGGGCGGTTGTGGGGCTCAGGACTATGTGGCCATTAGGGTCAAACAAGTGTTCGCCGTGCAGGTGGAGCTTGCTGAAAATATTCGGCGGAATCCAGGTAGGGCGTTGGTTGTCTTGCCACATCTTGATGAGGTCGGGTTCTGGTGAGATGGCATTGATGGGTAGTCTTGATAGGGCGTCGGCATTCGTGTGGAGCTTGCCTGGACGATACGATATTTCAAAATCTTATTCTTCTAAAGTTTTGCGCCATCTAGTGAGCTGGGCGTTCGTGGTGTTGGATTGGCGCAACCACTGTAGGGATTGGTGATCCGTGATGATGATCACATGGGTGCCTGATATGTATGAGCGAAAGTACTCAAGTGACCATATTATCCCTAGGCATTCACGTTTGGTGGCCACGTACTTCTTTTCCGCCGAGTTCAGGGTGCGGCTGGCACAGGCGATGATGTGTTCACGGCCGTCCTGTACTTGTGCAAGGACTGCCCCTATTGCGTGGAGTGAGACGTCTGTGTACAGGCGGAATGGTAGGTTGTAGTCTGGAAAGGCGACGACTGGGGCGGAGGTGAGTTTGGCTTTGAGGGTGGTTAATGCGGTGTGCCGGGGTTCAGTCCAGGCGAAGGGTTCTTCTTTTTTTGTAAGATCATGCAAGGGTTTTGCGATGTTTGCGAAACCTTTCACGAAACGCCGATAATAGGAGGTTAGTCCTAGGAAGGCCCTGGTTTCGTGCACATCGCGGGGTGGTGGAATGTCGGCGATTGCACGTAGCTTGTCAGGGTCGGGGGGGATGCCCTCTGTGTTGATCAGGTGTCCGAGGAAGGAGACTGATCTTTCAGCTAGCACACATTTGGTTGGTTTTAGCTTCAATCCGGCCTGTCGTATGCGCTGGAATACCTGCTTGAGGCGGTGGAGGTGGTCGGCCCAGGTATGGCTGAAAACAATTACATCATCCAGGTAGGCTAAGCAGGTTTCCCAGGTGAGTCCGCTCAGCACAGATTCCATCAGGCGGGAGAATGTAGCAGGGGCGTTGCAGAGTCCGAAGGGAAGGACGTTGAATTCGTAGTGCTTCCCATTTGATGTTGAGAAGGCGGTTTTGTGTTTGTTGTCGGGGTGGACTGGAACCTGCCAATAGCTTGATTGCAGGTCTAAGGTAGAGAACCAGGTAGATCCATGTAGGGAATCTAGGGAGTCGTCGATCCTGGGTAGTGGCGTAGCGTCTTTGATGGTAACGTCATTTACTTTGCGGTAATCGACGCAAAACCGCATGGTTCCGTCCTTTTTTCGCAAGAGTACTACAGGTGATGACCATGGGCTGGTGGAGTTTGATATGACACCGGCATCCAGCATTTCCTGGACCTGCCGGTCTTCTTCTGCCCGTTGTTTAGGATTTTTTCTGCGAGATGGTTGGCAAATGGGAGGTCCTGTAGTATGAATTTCGTGGCTTAGGTAGGTGGTATGGCCAAGATCGGTCGGGCCGACGGAGAATAAGTCCTGGAAGTCCAGGAGTAGTTGGTGGAGGCTGTTTGACTGGGCAGGGGAGAGATGTGGTGGTATGTTGGGGAGGGTGGGGCAATTGGGGGGTGGTGTTGAGCATGGCTCTGCCTCTTCTGTGTCACCGATGATGAAACCTCGAGGCAGGGTTAAAGGTGCTGTGGCGAGATTGGCAATATGTATTTGGTGGGCGTGGGGGGGGGAGGAAAGTGGGAGAGACTAGGCATGATGACAGGGGTCCGGTGGGGATGGACGGTGAAAAAAGGACTGATGTACCTGAGGGTCTGGTGAGTGTAACCCATGCTTCGTGGTGGGGTGGAATGGTAACGGTGGAAGCAATAGTGGCAGGGAATGAGGGATTCTGTGATGGCAAGGGTGGAGTGGGGGGTGGGGTTGGAAGGGAATGAATTGAGGCATTTGGGGAAGTTAGATTTGGTTTACATGTACAGGTGGGCTGGAGAGGGAGAGTGTGGTGGGGTGGTGTGTGTGTGGGCGGTGTGGGGGTGGTGGTGGTGTTTTTTTTTTCCTTTTTTTTTTTTTCTTTCCTTGTTGGTGGATGCTTGGTTAGGGTGGGCTGGACCGAAGTGGAGGCAACGTTGATAGCAATCAATGGTCGCGTGGAGTTTCTGAAGCAGGTCCAGGCCAAGGTAACCATCATATTGGCTACATGAGGAGTCAAAAATGATGAATGGGTGGTCGGTGGAGACTCGTTGGTGGGTGGTAGTTTGTAAGGCCCTGGTTTCCCCACGGATGGGTAGGGGGCCATCCCCGGCGTCTACGAGGTTGGCTGAAGTGGGGAGAAGTGGGCCGAATGCTGAGATGTGGTGGGAGTAAAAGTGGGAGTAGAGACAAGACCTGGCTGCTCCCTTATCCACCAGTAATCTTGTCTTGACCCCGTTCAGCCATATCTTGTTGTAGACTGGGGGTTTGTAGCTATGTGAGGTGGCCCCCGCCACTGTGGGGAGGTGCGGGGGCGGGTCTAAAAATCCATCTGCTGAGGATGGGGGTAGTCGTCGTGCTCGTCGTCGTCCGGTCCTTGGTACAGCAGTGGTGGTACGTCGTCCTCCTGGGCGTCGTCATCAAGGGAGGAAACTTTCCTACGGCCTTGTTGGGGATTCTTCCGCCGATTTGCCTTGAGTTGCTCCCTTATGTCATGAAGGGGGCAGATGCGGCTGCAAGCCGTGAACTCCCAAGGGTTTATACTGATCAAGTTCCCTTGTTCCCTGGGGTTGTGGCGCTTCCTCTGCGGGTAAGCCCTGGGTACTGTGGGAGGCGGTTCTGCAGGCGACTGGTGAGGCGGCGGCTTGGGTTTTGGTGGGGGGTTGTGGTTTGTGGGGAACTTTGTCACTGCGTGATGCGGTTGTGGTGTGGGACGAGCGGCGAGGAGATGCCTGACGAGCTGCAGGTCTTAGTCCATATTTCCTGAGGGATCATATATGGAGAAGTGTTCCCTGACTATGCTCGGGAGGATCCTCAGCAGGGCGTTGAAGGTATGAGTGTCCCGAGTATTTATTTCTGCTTCGGGATAAGCGGCGGTGACAAGGCGCTGAGCCTGGATGAAAGTATCATCCAGGTTACCGTAATAGGTGAGGGCGTCGAGTTGTGAGAGTGCGACAAATCTGCCCATGCAAGGCATAAAAGCCTGTTTCACTATCTAAGTGAACTGGTCCCATGACAGTTCTGGGACTATTTTGGGTGCGACATTTGTGATAATTTTTCCCAGATTCGGTAGTGTGACTGCAATTTTCTCCTTATCTGAGTCAAACCCTATGCCTAAAAGGGGTTTGATCATGTCCAAATAAACATCCATGTCACATTGGTCCGGGTTGAATTTTGGTAATTGAATGTGCGGTTTAGCTGCCATTGTGCAAGTTTCCTTTTACGTTCCTCCGTGCTTTTACTCGGATCCAGAACCACCGCTTGCCACCAGTAAAGAAGTTGAGTGTTTTTAGGCCGACTCCTCGTACTAAAAACACTAGCTACTGAGCAGGGTCCTCTTTCCGGACCGGAAGTAAAGCATCAACAAAGGAACAGGACATAAAAACTAAGCAGTCCACTTTTAACACAGCTATTACCTTAATTCTAACACCGTGACAATATTACATAGAATGATATTCTGGACAGGGGATACAGATTTACAAAGTTACGTTAAGACAACACGGGATATTCACACACACTATAATTATACTTTACAATGGGTTAAGGGTCCATAAGTGAATGTGACTGGCTTTCATTAAAGTCCAAAAGGTCTTAGTGCACTGGTACAATAGGGATGTATGGGCTTGATGAGCCAGGGGAGGATTACTACTATAAGAGAACAGGAGGAGCAGATCACTATAATTTACCGGCTGGGCTCGGCGCGGCGACTCTCGCCCGCACGTGCACTGGTAAGGGGGAACTCCTCTATTCTGGGCTGGGGAATAACACTAGATTCACGGGCCCAGAACTTATAGTCTTTAATCAAGGGAAAGTAATCACAGACACTTATAGATGGGATCCCTCTTATTCACTCTGTCACTGTATCACTGTCTCTGTCTCACTGTAGGAGGGAAGGTCACTAATCTTGCCCGATTTTCTGGGGCGATATCACTCTGTCACTTTAAGGGGACCTCCGGGGGCTCTACCCGTGGCGGGAATCACTGTACCCGCCGGGGGGAGACTCGACCCGGGTCCGATCCACTGAGGCGTTGCAGGGAGACCCTCTTGCCTGGGGTCTCAACCTGCTGTAGACCCTCCTCTCTGGTCCCGTTGTCATGGTGCAGGGAGACCCTCTTGCCTGGGGTCTCGACCTGTTGTAGACCCTCTTCTCAGGGTCCCGTCGTCGTGGTGCAGGGAGGCCCGTCTATGTGGGGCCTCGACCTGTTGTGTTGGCCCTCAGGACTGGAGCCAAACAGGTGAAACAGTCGTGTCTGGCGTCGGAGGGTCTGCGGCAGGAGGAGGTCAGCATTGGTAGGCTGCTGGGCTTGCCTGGGGGTACGGGGGCTGTGGAGGTCTGTCAGGGGACGCGCCGTCAGGTGTGGGCTGCGGCCTCATCTCCTGCTGGTGCCTGGGGAAGACAAGAATCTCCCGGGTGTGGGAGGTAGGTCCCGACTGGGACCGGGTCTCTGCTCGGGTGACACTTTCGGGGCAACTCTCCCGGGTGGTGTCCAGCTACTCCTGCAGGAGTTGGCTGAATTTAGAGGACACACGGAGGCCGTGTTCTCTCTCTTACACAGGGAGGGTAGCACAGAGGCGACTCTCTCTCTTGTCTCCGACACAGCCGTGGCACCAGGTCGATCAGCCCTGGGACTCACTTGTGGCTTTATACAAGGGGCTCTTACCCTTGGGGTGGCTAGGGGTGTTGGCCCCGTCTAGTCCACGATTGGGCCTCCTGCCCTGTTTGTGATAGAGGGGGTTTCTCCCTCATCAAAGGACCTCCTGTCCTGGTAGTGGCAGAGGGTATTTCTCCCTCGTGGCTCACTGTGGCAGAGGGTGCTGGACCCTCGTGGCTCACCAGAATAGCGGCAGAGGGTGGTATTTCCTCGTGGCTCGCTGTGGCAGCAGGTGCGAACACCTCGTGGCTCACCAAGGGACCTCCTGCCCTGTTGGGGTGAAGCTGTGGTCGTCACCACAAAACTACTAGGGACTGATATTAGATCAGTCCCACTCCACTGCTGTCGATGGTCAACCCGCCGTGTAAGTTGTTGCGGATCTAGGCTCACCTGGTGTTGGGGCAGTTGCGGGAAGATGGGGCACAGGTCAGTGGTGGTTGGATGACCCTCTTGTCCTGGGTCATTAACCTGTCCGTTATCTCCTCCTTGGGTGGTGGGGTGGTGGTGACCCGGTGGTGGTGTGGGGGGTGGCGGGGCGGAAGGTCCGGCCACGGGCATTTTACAAATTTTATAAGAATTAAACATATATCTAACAACCTAATCAACTATGGTTGCAACACTTGCGTAAGTTAGTTCAGAGAGAAAATAAGATGATCCTCATCCTCTTCAATCTCCTCTGACACAGGTGCTGTCGATGAACTTGGACCGGCCACTGATTCTGTTGCTTTGTATGCTGCCATGGTACCTATTTTCTTAAGTACTTCACTAGGCAGCTCACAGGTACTGCAACTCTTTTCAACTCTTCTGAGCCCACTCCTTACTGCCAAAATTGCACTGACTGACCTTATATTCAGTCTGTTCCTTACTTTTGACTTAACAATGTTCATCTGGCTAAAAAGCCTCTCGACCTCTGCGTTGGAATGAGGAAGCGAAAGTACACAGAGGGCCAATTCACATGTCACGAAAAGGATTAACACCTGAAGCATCTTTGTAGCCGTCTACCTCAGTCCAAAATTTAGCAGTTGATGTGATTTCCTGCCATTTCGATTGTTATATTTCGCCACTGATTGTCTATTCGGTCAATCTGCTACCTCCACTATTGGTTCCTTCACAACTCTAAGACATTCCTTGACTGCAAACAGTGACATTTTCTTCAGGATCTTAAAGTTCTCAGGGAGTCAGTTTCTAAGTTCACTCACGAGGGAGATTATACAGTTTATGCACCGTTCACGAAGATTACATTCAGCCTCTTCTGGAAGTTTTGAGCTAGAGCACATTTTCTCAAATTCATATCCCAAATACGCTCTAGGATCAATATAAGGCGTGATATCGGAAGTTAGAGGATCCACCCTAGCCGTAGGTATTAACACTCTTTTGCTTGCTGAGGTAATGAGATTTGTGAGATCATTCAAAAGTTTGGTAGGGTCAGCACTCTCACCTTGAAAAGCTTTCATAGAACCCTGAACATCTTGCAGGAGTGGGCGCAGGAAAAGCAAGTATAACGTTGATGGGATCACTGTACATCTTAAACAGAATTTCTGCACTGTAGCACTTCTCTGATGATCTTGCAAGATCAAAATGGAGTCTTAATTCTTCCCACTGAGCTATGATACGTGTCACTGCTGGCTCTAACGAGATTCACCTTGTATCACAAACTCGGGGAATCTGGAGTGGTGTCTTTCCATCATTTTGGGTTTCGTACAAGGTCTTATATAACAACTGTCTTTTTGAGGAGTGGCTAAACCAACTGTAGGTTTCACGCACCATGAAGTCTATATTTCTGGGTAGTGTGTCTCCCACAGAATGAGACACGTCTAGTTGGACAGAATGGCACACACACCGTACCATAATTAAGTTTAGGAGTTCGAAATCTCTTCTTAGTATTTCATAGACACCATTATTTAAGCCTGTGTTAACAGCGGCATTATCCACCCCAATTCCTACTAGCTTTTGTGGTTCAAGCTGTACACTTTGCAATAGGTTTTTGATGGCACTTATAATAGATACTGCCGTTCCATCTTCTATTTCAATAAGTCCAAGGTAAGTACGCACAATTTTCTTAATTTCTTTGCTAAAATAGCGCACAATAACACCGAGTAGCTTCACCACAGATATGTCAGTTGACTCATCAATCGTGATGCTGTACCTTGATTCTCCAATATCACTACGCAAACTCTCAGCAAAGTGCGGTGCAAGCACGTTAACCACAATGTTTCTGCACTTGGTTCTGTGCAGCTTCATATTCTTGGCAGCACTACTATCAGAGAAAACTTTTATACACCCTTCCGACGGATGATCAACTGTAAAAAATGCAGTATGTTCAGCTACAGCCATTGCCAACCATCCTTCAGCTTTACTTGTGGTTTGTTGTTGAGCAATGCTGTACTTGGAAACGTCTAGCTTTGTTTGTCTAGTACTTGAAAAGGGCTCAGATGACTTGATATGTTTCACTGACTCAGCATGTCTTCTCAGATCACACAGTTTCGCATTTATCTCACATTTACAGTACACACAAAATGCCTTAGTCTTATCTCTTTCCACAGATGTAAGCCGCCCTTTCATATCCGGCAAAGCCTCCCAGCTCTTCCTATATGTTTGAGTGTATGTCGGCTAGTATTTTCAAACGGAAGGTAACCACTTAAACGATCACGGTGAAGTCTCGAGGAATACTGGTGTATTACCCCCTCCCCTCCCTCCGCCCGGTCGCCCGTATGGTGAGAACGTGTTCACTCAGTTCGGACTTCAGAGTTCAGACGGAACGAAAACGGATGGATAGACAGAGATGGTCAGATTGCCAAATTCTTATTACATCATATTAATTACTTTTCCTACGATTTTCATAATAGTTGAAAAACATTATTAATAACTGTGCAGTAATACCAGCTATTCTCAAATCCGCTAGAATATCCGCCAAGTGCACAGTAAATACGCTAGATTTTCCGCCGTCCGCTGGAATTGAATTTTTTCCGCCACTTGAAAATGAAATCCGCTAGATCTAGCGGATTTTCCGCCAATTTGGCAACGCTGGCCACTGCCAACCGTCCCAGTCGCCTAGAAGAAAAAGTGTTGGCGCGGTTACGGCGCCACCATGCTTACTCATGAAACCTTATATGGAAAAACGATTCCCACCGCACTGTGACATCTGTCATGTGGTGTTATCTATCAGTCATATCATCCTGCGCTGTTGGCGATTTATTCGTGAACGCGTTTCACTTATAAATTACTGCGGAGCAGCAGACGTCCCCTTCACCCTTTCCACCACCCTGGGTGATGGGGACATTGTTATGATTGTTAAATTGATGGCTTTCTGGAGAGAGACCGGACTGATGAGAGTGATGTGACTTTTTTACTATATGGTTTTGTTTTTTATCGACTGTAATTATGTATATATTGTACTATTAATTAGGGTTGACAGTTGACATATTTGAAATAGTTCCTCCTTCCCACTAATCTGTTTCTAATATTGATGTCCCCTACATTAAACCCCGTTCCTCGACTGACAGTCACCAGCTGATGAGTGTAAGTGTGCAATATAGTGCAGTCGATGGTGGTCTGTTGGGAGAGGTCGTTCACTTTTTGTACATGTTATGTAAATACCTTACACCACCAAGTTAAAGTTGTTCTAATTAGGGCCGACAGCTGACGTATATGGAAATATTCCTGACTCGTCTGGTTCCCTTTCATATATTGATGTCCCCTATTAAAATACCCGCCGCCGCCGGACCACTCACCCCGCCGCCCCCCACCCCACCACCGAGCCACCACCACACCACCACCCCCGGAGATCACCACGGCGGGGTTAGTGACCCAGGACAAGAGCGTCATCAGGACACCTATCTCCAGAGCTCCTCTTCCCCGCAACTGTCACAACACCAGGTGAGCGGCAAGAGGCAACGACCCTGCAGGCGGGGCAAACCTCAGCAGGTTCGGGGTGGGGCTGATCCAGAGCCAGTCCCAGGCAACACCGCAGTACAGCCACCGTACGTACCAGGGAAGGAACGGTCACTGTACGCCCTTCGGTTGTTTCCCCCTGTGACACCGCCATCACGGCCATCGTACGTGAAGGGGGAGGGAGTGGCCACAGTACGCCCCTCAGTCACAGCCACCTCTGGGGACGGCCTCGGGGCGTTAGTTATTGAACGCGCCCCGACTGGCAGAGAGAGGAATAGTGGAACTGCGATCACGGCCACCGTACGTGACAGGGAGGGAGTGGCCACCGTACGCCCCTCATCCACTATTACCTCCTACTACGGGAGTAATGCCTCAGTTACTTCCCGAAGGGCAGGCAGGCCCACGGCTACGGCCTTAGTGCGTAAAAGGGTAGATAGACCCTCGGCTATGGCCTCAGTACATACCGGAGAGGGTGCTGCCCCTGTGCACCCCTCTCCTGCCTTTTCCTCCTGCGGGAGTAACACCGCGTTCACGGCCACCGTATGTGATGGGGAAGGAGCGGCCACAGTACGCCCTTCAGTTACTTTCCGGCAGGTGGGCAGGCACACGGCTACGGGCGCAGTGCGTGCAAGAGTAGGTAGACCCTCGGCTACGGCCTCAGCATGCACCGGAGAGGGCGCTGCCCCTGTGCACCCCTCTCCTGCCTCTTCCTCCTACAGGAGCAGCACCGCGTTCACGGCCACCGTATGTGACGGGGAAGGAGCGGCCACCGTACACCCTTCAGCTGCGAGCCCTAGGAGTCACGAAACCGCGTTCACGGCCACCGTACGTGACGGGGAGGGAGCGGTCACCGTACGCCCCTCATTCATGACTCTGAAGGCCCTCCCAGTGCAGGAGGTCCCTTGCGCAGACGACCCCTTTCCTCTCGGCTGCGTGGGACGCCCTTTGTCTCCCCACAGGAGCAGTTCCCCGGAGGTGCTGTCAGAGTTGTGGCGTGGCCCAGTCCAAGACCTACCACCTACCCCTGGGAGGTCCCTGTCCCTGACGGACACCCGATGGAGGCGATGCTGCGGTTCACCCCTGACAGCGCTTCTTCCCATAGGTGGCCGCAGTCCCCAGACTCCCAGGTCTGGCCAGCAGCCCCCAGGCCCAGACAACCCAGGCTCCCTCTCTCCTCGGAGCCAGAGGAGCCAGGCCCGCCTCCTGCAGCTGTTCGGCCCTAGTCCCGAGGGCCACCTCACAGGTCAAGGCCTCCAGACTGGAGGGCCTCCCTGCACCCCACCGACACGGCCCCAGTGTGAGGGACACCTCCCAGGTCGAAGCCCCCATATCGGAGGGCCTCCCTGCACCCCAATGACGACTACCACCTGGACAGTGTTGCCCCTATGAACAGTATGCTGCCCCCTTCAGGAGGGCTCCCCGTAGGGCCCCCTCTCTCACGCCCAGGACGCGCGGCAGGTGATACCCAAGGAAAATACGGGTACATAGTGACACTAATAAGGCTAATACAGTGAACAATCACCACAGTAGTGTACAGTGACAAATAACAGAATACAGGCCCAAGTGATATATAATTGATCATAGTTACACTCAGTGCACAGTGACCCGATACCTGGCAGAACAGAAAAGACCAATAACTATATAAGGGAGAACGTATAGAAATCGTGGGTTAAAGCAGATGCGTGCAGAGTTCATCAGAAACTTGTGACCTAGTGCTACTATAGTAACTCTCGCAAGTGTCGCGGCCCGCATCGTACCCACTTATGGTAATATTCATTCCCCCCACTCTTGGTCACGTCCTCCCCTAGTGAAACGAACTCAGTATATAAAACATCATCTCTGCCAAGGAATATTATTCGGGTACTGTAATATTAGCGTCAAATATTCCTGTATAAGTGAAGAGTGACCTATTGTGTGTGTAATCCTACCCATTTGTATTGAAGGCTAATTCTGTGTTTCTTGTCTCTATACATATCCAATATCTCTTTGTGTATATTGTTACGGTGTAAGAGTAAAGGTAATAGATGTGTTAAGGTGTACTGCCTGGTTTTTATGTCCTGTTCCTTTGTGGGTGCTTTACTTCCGGTCCGGAAAGAGGACCCCGCTCAGTCGCTGGTGTTCTTAGGACGAGAGGTCGGACTAAAAACACCCAGCATAACACTGGTGGCCAGTGGTGGTTCTGGATCCGAATAAAGCATGGAGGAACGATAAAAGGAAACTTACACAGTGGCAGCCAAACCTCACATCCAATTGCCAAAATTCAACCCGGAGCAATATGACATAGATGTTTATTTGGATATGGTCAAACCCCTTTTAGACATCGGGTTCGACTCTGACAGTGAAAAGATAGCCGTCACTCTACCTAACCTGGGAAAAATAATCACCACTGTCGCAACAAAGGTTGTCCCAGAACTAACATGGGATCAATTCGCCCAAATTGTGAAGCAGGCTGTTATGCCTTCCATGGGCAGAGTTGTCGCTCTCTCTCAGCTCGATGCTCTTGCCTATGACGGTAACTCGGACGACACTTTCGTCCAGGCACGGTGCCTCATCACCGCCGCTTATCCCAACGCAACCACAAATACTCGGGATTTGCACACCTTCAACGCCCTGCTGAGAATTCTCCCTAGCACAGTCAGGGAGCACTTTACTATCCACAATCCCTCGGGGAATATGGATCAAGACCTACAACTCGTCCGACGCCTCCTCGCCGCCCGTCCCACACCACAACCCATACACGCAGTGAGCAAATTCCCCACCACCAAAAATCAAACCACCGCCCCACCCACCCACCACGGACCCATCTCCAACGATTCCCAGGGCTCACCCACAGAGAAAGCACCCCAATCCCAGGGACCAGGGCAACCTCATCTCTATTAATCCTTGGGTATTCATGGCCTGCAGTCGAACCTGCCCCCTGCACGACATTAGGGAACAACTCAAAGCAAGTGCCCTTACTCAGGGGCGCAGGAAGGTATCCTCTCTGGAGGACGATGCCCAGGAAGACGACGCCCCGTCCCCAGTCTACCCAGGACCAGACGACGAGGAGCACGACGACCACATCACCACTCAGCAGATGGATTTTTAGGCCCGCCCCCGCACCTCCCCATAGTGGTGTGGGCCACCTCACATCACTACAGACTCCCAATCTATGACCAAATTCGTCTGAATGGGGTCAAGGCTAGACTACTGGTGGACACGGGAGCTGCCAGGTCATGCCTGTACTCTCACTTCTACTCCCGTCACACTTCCGCTTTTGGTCCCCTTCTCCCCACCTCAGCCAACCTCGCAGACACAGGGGATGGCCCCCTGCCTATCCGTGGGGAAACCCAGGCCCTTCGGACCGACACCCATCAACAAGTCTCCACCACTCACCCTTTCATAATATTTGACACCACATGCCGTCAGTATGACGGATACCTAGAGCTGGACTTCCTTCAAAAACTCCACACCAAAATTGACCGTTATCAACGCCGCCTTCACTTCAGTCCAGCCCCCCCCCCTCAGAAACAAAAAAAAACGTACAACAAAACAACACCAACACCACCACCCACAAACCCCACACACACCTTCCCCTAAGACTCACGTCCCCCAACACCTCTGCACATGCAACACCACCCCAACCTCACCCAACGCACCACTTCCCCACTCCCCATCATCATCCACTCCCCCACCTATACCAACCACCTCCCCATCTTTCCCCACCTTGATCGCCTCCCCGTCCACAACATACCATCTCCAGTCATGGGGCTGTGACTTTTTCGATACGGAGGGTGGCAAAATAACTGCCGCCACTGGACCACTCACCCCGCCACCCCCCACCCCACCACCGAGCCACCACCACCCCAGGACACCACGGCGGGGTTAGTGACCCAGGACAAGAGGGTCACCAGGACACCTATCTCCAGAGCCCCCACCCCACCACTGAGCCACCACCACACCACCACCCCAGGAGGACACCACGGCGGGGTTAGTGACCCAGGACAAGAGGGTCACCAGGACACCTATCTCCAGAGCCCCTCTTCCCCGCAACTGTCACAACACCAGGTGAAGGGCAAGAGGCAACGACCCTGCAGGCGGGGCAATCCTCAGCAGGTTCGGGGTGGGGCTGATCCAGAGTCAGTCCCAGGCAACGCCGCGGTACAGCCACCGTACGTACCGGGGAAGGAGTGGTCACTATACGCCCTTCGGTTGTTTCCCCCTGTGACACCGCCATCACGGCCACCGTACGTGAAGGGGGAGGGAGTGGCCACCATACGCCCCTCAGTCACAGCCACCTCTGGGGACGGCCTTGGGGCGTTAGTTATTGAATGCGCCCCGACTGGCAGAGAGAGGAATAGTGGAACCGCGATCACGGCCACCGTACGTGACAGGGAGGGAGTGGCCACCGTACGCCCCTCATCCACTATTACCTCCTACTACGGGCGTAACGCCTCAGTTACTTCCCGAACGGCAGGCAGGCCCACGGCTATGGCCTTAGTGCGTACAAGGGTAGATAGACCCTCGGCTATGGCCTCAGTACATACCAGAGAGGGCGCTGCCCTGTGAACCCCTCTCCTGCCTTTTCCTCCTGCGAGAGTAACACTGCGTTCACGGCCACCATACGTGACGGGGAAGGAGCGGCCACCATACGCCCTTCAGCTGCGAGCCCTAGGAGTCACGAAACTGCGTTCACGGCCACTGTACGTCATGGGGAGGGAGCGGCCACTGTACGCCCCTCATTCGTGACTCTGAAGGCAGGAGGTCCCTTGCACGGCTGACCCCCTTCCTCTCGGCTGCGTGGGATGCCCTTTGTCTCCCCACAGGAGCAGTTCCCCGGAGGTGCTGTCAGAGTGGTGGCGTGGCCCAGTCCAAGTCCTACCACTTACCCCTGGGAGGTCCCTGTCCCTGACGGACACCCGACGGAGGCGATGCCGCAGTTCACCCCTGACGGCGCTTCTTCCCGTAGGCGGCCGCAGTCCCCGGACTCCCAGGTCTGGCCAGCAGCCCTCAGGCCCAGACAACCCAGGCTCCCTCTCTCCTCGGAGCCAGAGGCGCCAGGCCCGCCTCCTGCAGCTGTTCGGCCCTAGTCCTGAGGGCCACCTCACAGGTCGAGGCACCCAGACCGGAGGGCCTCCCTGGACCCCACCGACGGGCCCCAGTGTGAGGGCTGCCTCCCAGGTCGAGGCCCCCAGATCAGAGGGCCTCCCTGCACCCCAACGACGACTACCACCCGGGCAGTGACGTCCCTACGAACAGTACGCTGCCCCCTTCAGGACGGCTCCTCGTAGGGCCCCTCTCTTACGCCCAGGACGTGCAGCAGGTGATACCCAAGGAAAATACGGGTACACAGTGACACTAAGGCTAATACAGTGAACAATCATCATAGTAGTGTACAGTGACAAATAACAGAATACAGGCCCAAGTGGTATATAAATGACTATAGTTACACTCAGTGCACAGTGACCCGATACCTGGCAGAACAGAAAAGACCGATAACTATATACAGAACATATAGAAATCATGGGTTAATGCAGAGGCGTGCAGAGTTCATCAGAAACTTATGACCTAGTGCTACTGTGACTAAGTAACTCTCGCGAGTGTCGCGACACGCATCCTACCCACTTATGGTAATATTCATTCCCCCCACTCTTGGTCACGTCCTCCCCTAGTGAAACGAACTCAGTATATAAAACGCCATCTCTGCCAAGGAATATTATTCGGGTACTGTAATATTAGCGTCAAATATTCCTGTACAAGTGAAGAGTGACCTATTGTGTGTGTAATCCTACCCATTTGTATTGAAGGCTAATTCTGTGTTTCCTGTCTCTATACATATCCAATATCTCTTTGTGTATATTGTCACGGTGTAAGAGTTAAGGTAATATATGTGTTAAGGTGTACTGCCTGGTTTTTATGTCCTGTTCCTTTGTGGGTGCTTTACTTCCGGTCCGGAAAGAGGACCCCGCTCAGTCGCTGGTGCTCTTAGGACGAGAGGTCGGACTAAAAACACCCAGCATAACACCTATATTAGGTTGTGCCTCGACTGACAGTCACCAGGTGATAAGTGCAGGTATATAATGTAGAAAGGCATTACATATCTGCAGTCGATGGTGTTCTGTTAGTCAAGGTATTTTTACCATTAGTGTAGATCTAGCTATTTGTCTCTGTAGGATTCAGTATAGGTTAGGGATTTGTCTGTTAGATGATTAGTTTTAGGGTTTTCAGGTTTTTCTTTACATTATAAGGTATAAAAATATAAAACCAAGAAAAAATTAAAAAATAAAAATACAAAAAAATAAATAAAATAAAAATTATTATATATATACTGTATATGTGTGCATGAAAGTGTGTCTGTATGTATTCATGGAAGTGTGTGTGTGTGTGTGTTCTTACCTACCTAATTGTTCTTACCTAATTGTATCTTTACAGGAAAGAGTCAAGCTCGTATTGTCCCGTGTCTTAGACCATATTTATCGTACATATCCTTAAATTTGTGAATTGTTTTGGCACACACTATTTCATTCGGTAGTGCATTCCACTGATCAATTGCTCTGTTTGGGAAACTGAATTTCCTTACGTCTTTATCACCTCTCTTCTTACGCAGTTTTTTGCAGTGTCCTCTTGCTGATGCTTCTCCATATGTTAAGTAATCATTTATGTCTATTTTCTCCTTTCCTGATATGCACTTATATAGCATTATCATGTCACCTCTTTTCCTTCTCTCCTGTAGTGTTGGTAGATTCAGTTTATTTAGTCTTTCTTCGTAGCTTAGGTCCCTTAAGCTTGGTATCCATCTTGTAGCGGCCCTTTGAACTTTTTCAATCTTGTCTATATGCTTTTTGAGATGAGGACTCCAGACTATTGATGCATATTCCAGGGTTGGTCTAATGAATGATGTTATTATCCTTCTTAGCATGTCTTCATTTATGTATGTGAATGCTATTCTCATATTTGCAAGCAGTGTATACATGTTCCGTACCTTCTCGCTGATGTGGTCAGCCGGAGATAGTCTGTTATTGATAATCACATCTAGGTCTTTCTCTCTTTCTGATGTGTATAGGGTTTTATTTCCTAACTTATAATCCCAATCAGGTCTTTTTCCACTTTTACCAAACTTGATTACATGACACTTGTCCACATTGAATTCCATTTGCCATGTACTACTCCATTCATGAAGTTTATTTAATTCTTCTTGTAGCTCCCTACAAGAGTCTGTGCTAGTAATTCTCCTTTGTATTTTTGCATCATCTGCAAACATATTCAGATAGCTCTCATTTCCAGTGTTACTGTTTATATCATTTATGTACACTAGAAACATGATTGGTGCCAGCACCGAACCCTGTGGTACTCCACTAGTCACTTGTTTCCATGATGAGTAGTTTCCTCTTAGTACTGTCCTCATTTCTCTTTTTATGAGAAAGTCTTGCATCCAACAAAACAGTTTGCCTCGAATTCCTCCTTGATGGTACAGTTTCCATAAAAGCCTTTGGTGTGGTACTGTGTCAAAAGCTTTCTTGAAATCTAAATAGATACTGTCCACCCATCCTTCCCTTTCCTGTATTGTGTTTGTTACTCTGTCATAGTAGCTCAACACATTAGTAACACATGATTTTCCTTTTCTGAAACCAAACTGTCTTTCTGTTATCATACTGTGTTCTTCTAGATGATTTACCCAAGCTTTTCTTATAAGTTTTTCTAATACCTTGCTTACAACATTGGTCAGTGATACTGGTCGGTAGTTGAGAGGATTTTGTCTATTTCCTTTCTTGAATAAGGGGACTATATTTGCTTTTTTCCAAATATCAGGTAGTTTCCCTTGACTCAAGGATTTCTTGAAAATTAAAAATAATGGTTTACTTAACTCCTTTCCACATTCTCGTAACACTCAACATGAAATTTCATCAGGACCACTTGCTTTTCCTCTGTCTAATCTACTTAACTCCTCTTGTATTACTTTTTCTGCTATTTGTATATCTGGTAGTATGTGTGGACATGCGTGTTCCACATATTCCCTCTCAAAATTTTTTTCTTCTGTAAAAACTAATTGGAAATTCTTATTTAGTGCTTCACAAATATCTTTCTCTTGTGTATAAGTGATTCCCTCGTCCGTAATGGATTGTATTATATCTTTTACTTTGGTTTTGCTTCTGATATAGCTGTAAAACAGCTTTGGTTGATCACTACTTTTATTTATTATATCCTCCTCAAACTGTTTTTGGGCTTCCCTCCTTATTCTTGTATAGTCGTTTCTTGCCTGTTTGTAATTATTATACGCCCTTTCACTATTGTGTCTTCTGTATCTATTCCACAACAAATCTCTTCTTTCTTTTGATTTTTTACATTCTGTATTGAACCATTTCTGTATTTTCTTATCTGCTTCTTTGTGCTGTGGGATGTACTTCTGGATTCCTATTTCATAAAATTCACAAAAATTTTTATATAAAGCATTTAAATCTTGTCCTCTAAGCTCATTTTCCCAATCAACTTCTAAGAAATACTTCTTTAGGTCTTGATAATTTCCCTTTTTATAGTTTAGTCTCTTTTTGTAACTGTCATTGCTGTTTACTATGTCATATGCTATCCTGAAGTTATAATTTAGTACTGCATGATCGCTTTTCCCGAGTGGAGGGTGATATATTAAACTGTCAATGTCATTTTCTTGCCTAGTAAATATTAGATCTAGCACTGAAGGTACATCAAGTCCTCTTTTTCTAGTGGTTTCCCTCACATGTTGCGTTAAGAAAAACTCTTGTACGAGATCCAGGAGCTTTTGGTCCCAACAGCTTTCTTGGCTATTTATATCTAGAGTATTCCAATTTATATTTGTATTGAAATCCCCAGTTAGTATAATTCTTTCTGATTTCTCTTCCATTTTATGTAGCAAGGATCTTATACTCTGAATTGTACTCTCTGCCAGGTCCTCATATTCGTCTTTCCCATGTGTTTGATCTGGGTGGCATATACAAATTGGCTACAATTACTTTACCTTCAGATGTGTCGATCTCTACTGCAATCAGTTCTACTTGTGATGGTATATGTAGGTTTATTTCCTTGACTTTTAGATTTTTCTTAGTTAATATTATAATTCCTCCTCCTTTTTTTAAATTTCTGTCTCTTCTCCATATATTGTATTCCTCTAAGTTTAGTATGTCATTGGATATCCTTGGTGTTAATTTTGTCTCAGTTAGGCATATTATTTGTGGTTCATTTTCTTTGACATAATCATTCATCTCTAGTAATTTAGATACCATTCCATCCACATTTTGAGTACATCAACTTTATCATCTTGTTTATATACTTGTCATGACATGGTTCTACTAACTTCCTCCTTTTTCTTCCATCCTGTTTGTGTACCACTTTCGTACCTGCAATCCTATTACTTTGTAAAAAAATTTCTTCTTGTCCTCTTCTGATCTTCCCTCATTTTTTGTTTTTGCTTCCTCCCTTTTCTCTTTCAGTAATTCCAGTTCCTCTTGTGTTAGGCATCTTTTAATCCATACATTTTTGAACTCCTCTTTTTCCATAAGATTCTTTGCATTTTTTAGTATCTCTTCCACAGTGTTTACACTCTGGAAAGTCACCTTTAGAGGTCTTGTCTTGCTTTTCTCGTATTTCCCTAATCTTTTGTGTTCCTCTATGTCTTTACTACAGATTTCCTCTGTGTGTGTATGTGTGTATGTATGTATATATATATATGTTTGTGTATGTATGTATATATATATATGTTTGTATATATATGTATAGATGTTTACATATATACATATATATATATATATATATATATATATATATATATATATATATATATATGGCCTTAACCCCTAAAATGCACGGCGTCGCGTTTGCGACGCTCGCCAAAAAGGACATAATGGCGGATCGTTGCGTTTGCGATTCGAGTTAATTTTGAATAAATGCGGGCAAGGATGTTCCAGCTGGTATTGTCTATCAGTACCACCGCCCTTTAGCTACAATTAGCATACTTTACCTTTGTACTACTGACCTCTGTTGTTGCCAAGTATCGCGTTTTTCCCCCCTCCCCCCCCACCACGGCCCGGCCAGCCTGGCTGTGATACATGGCAGCACTCTGACTGCTTAGAACTGTAAATCTGCGCTCTCCTCTCACAAGCAGTTTATGCTAATAGGAAACGCTTGTTTCCCCAGTTGTCACACTAGCTTTTTTTTGCACGGTTTTCCCCTGTTTAGCGTCAATTTGCCGCAGGCTTTCAAAGTGACATCATGGCGAGTTCTAGCTCTTCCGAGTCAGTGCGAGCGGCCGACAGGAACGAGAATAAAGTGACGGGCGTAAGGCAGAATAAAAAGCGTGCTGTGGTGATCTTTTGGGAAGTAATATGATTGAAAATAATGTAGTATACGTGTTTTTAGCTGTGAAAATGGAAATGTTTGTTGAGTGATGGGAAGACTGCCGCCGCGCTGCATGTCGGCCGTACACTTCGTTGATTTTAGCCTTATTTTCAGTGCTTATTGTACAAATATGGATTCCAAACTACCTGTATGTTGTAGTATAAAGTTTACTGTGACACAATGAGGCTGTGGTAGAGGGGAAACCGGGTTGCTGGAGGTGTGAAAGTGAAGATTTTGTTACCCAACTTTGCAAGTCTCCACAAGTCCTTGGGTAGTCCACGAAGGCTCAACACCTGTCTCTGGAGAAAGCTGAATGTAAGTACTATCTGCCATACCAAGTATAATGTTCTAGGGTTAATCTCTGATTTTTGGCTAATATTTTCCTACAGGTACTCAGACCACGATACAACCCTGCCACCCGAGGGGGGGGTCGGCTGTCCATTGGCTGCACATTAGGGGTTAATGACCAGGGACTTTGGCCCCAATGGTTGATAGGCCAGAAAAAAAAAAAAGCGGTCACGTGTGAGTACGGCCAAAAAGTAGCGGCGCTCTCACTTCCGCTACTGGCAAAAAAAAAGTAATGGCGTTACCACAATTGCTATTAAAATAGTAGCGGCGCTATGTAGTGCTGCTACTAATAGCGCCGCTATTTCCAGCTTTGCATATAAAATATATAACTAAAATGCCCGCCGCCGGACCACACACCCCACCACCCCCCACCCCTCCACCGGGCCACTGCACCACCACCCCAGGAGGACACAATGGTGGGGCTAGTGTCCTAGGTCAAGAGGGTCACTGGGACACTACTGTCCTGAGTCCCTTTTCCCAGCAACTACCCCAACACCAGGTGACCGGAAAAAGCCAACGACCTTGCGGGCGGGACAACCATTGCCAGAATTGGGGTAGGACTGAACAAGCTTCAGTCCCAGGTAACACCGTGTCGACGGCTATTGTTACCACCTCAAGGGCAGGAGGCCCAAAGCTACGGCCAGAAGTGTGCACCAGGGTAAGGGGACCCTTAGCCACTCCAAGGGCAGGAGGCCCAAGGCTACGGCCAAAAGTGTGCACCAGGGTCAGGGGACCCTTAGCCACTTCAAGGGCAGGAGGCCCAAGGCTACGGCCAGAAGTGTGCACCAGGGTCAGGGGACCCTTAGCTACTTCAGGGGCAGGAGGCCCAAGGCTACGGCCAGAAGTGTGCACCAGGGTAAGGGGACCCTTAGCCACGGCCTTAGTATACACCGGAGAAAACGTTGCCTCTGTGCATCCCTCTCCCGCTGTTCTATCCTACGGGAGCAGCACCACGCCGATGGCCACTGTACGTGGCGGGGAAGGAGCAGCCACTGTACGCCCTTCGGTTGCTTCTCTACAGGAAGATCAGCTCCCGGCTACGGCCAAAGTATGTCCCAGGGTAAGGCGACCCGAGGCTCCGGCTCCAGTACATACTGGAGAGGACACGGACTCCGTGAATCCTTCTCCTGCCTCTTCCCCCTGTGGGAGCCCTTCGTCACCATCCGGGAGTGTTGCCCTAGAGGTGTCGCCAGAGTGGTGGCAAGGCCCGAAACCGGACCTACCTCCCACGTCTGGGAAATCTGTTCCTGCCAGACACCAGACGGAAACGGTGCCGCAGCCCAACCCTGTCGGCACCTCTCCCAATAGGCGACCACAGTCCCAGGACCCCCAGGCCCGACCAGCAGACTCCAGATGAGGGCAACCCAGGCTCACTCACCCCATGGAGCCAGAAACGACAGGCCCGCCTCCTCCAGCTGTTTGGCCCCAGTCCCGAGGGCCACCTCTCAGGTCGAGGCCCCCAGACAGGAGGGCCTCCCTGCACCCCACCAACGAGGCTCCAATATGAGGGCCTCCTCTCAGGTCGAGGCCCCCAGACAGGAGGGCCTCCTTGCACCTCACCGACGACCAGGACCCGGGCAGTGACTCCCCTGCGGGTAGTGTATTGCCCCTTGCAGGCAGGGTACCCCTAGGGCCCTCTCCTCACGCCCATACGACAGAGTGAACTCCACCCAGGAAACACGGGTAACATAGTGACGCCCCTTGTACCGAGAACAAACCAGGGGAAATAACAGTGAACAGTGACCGAGTGAAGACCAGTGTAAAGCCAGTCACAGTTACTATTAGTCTATAAAAACTTGATACCCGGCAGAACAGAAAATAATTTAAACCCTCAGTAAGAGAACTTATAGTAATTGTGTGAGTCCCCAAGTAAATGAACTTTCAGTAACTATGAACGGAGACTAGGGTGCGCGGGCGAGTCAAAAGTGTGTGTGTAAGTGCCGCCGCAACTAAGTGACTACATCAAGTGTCGCGATCCGCACCCTGTCATATTTATAGTAGCATTTCCCCCACGGACTTTTAATCTTATTTATTCCCCTTGCTTCCAACTAAATATATATTCTGCCTAAAGATGAAATACGGATATCCATACATATAGTTCATGACATTAGTGTACATGCATTATACCGTGTGTTGTGTGACTGTGCATTGTGGTGTCAAAGGCTAACTCTGTGTCCCTGTCTCCTGTATATCAAATATCACTGTGTTGTATTGTAACGGTGTAGAATTAAGGCAATAGATGTGTTAAGGTATACTGCCTGGTTTTTATGTCCTGTTCCTTTGTGGGTGCTTTACTTCCGGTTCGGAAAGAGGACCCCGCTCAGTCGCTAGTGCTTTTATGACGAGAAGTCGACCTAAAAGACTCAGCATAACAATATCCCTAGAAAATATCAGTTTTATATTACTGGACGATGTTTTTGCTTTTAAAAACTAACCAGCTATTTACTTAATCAGTATCAAGTAGATGTTTTTGCTTTTAAAAACTAACCAGCTATTTACTTAATCAGTATCATGTATAAAAGAAACGTGCTCATAATTATATAGTGCATAACAGTACATGTAATCATGATTGTAATCATGATTACTTCTTAAGTAATCGTAACGTAATCGATTACTCTTACTTTTAGTGTAATTATAATCGTAATCGTAATCTGAAGCTTGCAAAGTAATCGTAATCGATTACAATACCCCTGTAATCACCCCATGCCTGCTGTTAACGGAGTATCGGTATCGGCCTACATCTTGGTATCGGCACATCTCTAAATAAAATGTGCATATGATTCCGGGATAAGTTGACGCCGGTACCTTGTAAAAATCACCTCCTTGATGTGGACGGTATTCGAATAATTGTGATTAAGCCAAGTTTTTCTGCCATTTGACATGGAAATATAATGAGAATATTTATGTGACCTTCCATGCGCAATATAATAATCTTCAATATGCAGATTTCCAGTCATGGAAGCATTAATCACTGAAGGGTAATCACGAGGGGAAAACAAGACATAAAACTGATGAAGCTGTTTACAAGTTATCTTGTACTTTTGTCTTAGTAGGGGTAGGCAGCCCCGCCCAGGGAAGTACTACCTCCAAGGTAATGGGAGACTCAAGGAATAGCCTGGATTCCATTTTCTCTTCTAGGCCTTGGTAGCTGGTTACACATCTTTCTGTCTCACACATCAGAGAGCATCAGGCTGCCCTCCTTACACAACACACACATCCACATTATATCACATTGCCTTAAACCAGCTATCCTCTCCCCATAAAACACTGATCTTGTCATTACAAATCATACACATTCGACAACACATCCCTGCTCCCCCCCCCCTCCCCTCATAAAAAGAATCGTGGCTGCTGCTGTGTGGTTTCTCAGATGACCACCACTGGCAGGGCTGTGTCGCCCGCACAGGGCCCTCCCGGTCGTCATCAAGCGACTACGCCACTTTCTGTGTTGCGGCACCCCAAAACTGATCATCAGTGCAGTAAAATTTTCTGCAATATCAGGGGACTTCACTCCAACATCAACTCTGTTCACAGTTTCCTCCAGTTTGAATCCCCAGATCTGCTATTTTTGACAGAAATCAAGTAAGCTCCACCTCCGATTTAGCTCGAGTTAATTTTCCTGGTTATATCTTGATTCAAAATTTCAGACCCAAAGGAGGCGTATGTTGCCTTGTTAAATCAGAAATTGCCCTGGAGGAGATTAATAAATTTAATTGTCCTTATTTCGACTATTCCATATAAAAATTAAACTCTTTTGGTAAAATTAAGTATTTCTGTTGCGTTTATCGTTCCCCTAATGTCCCTCCAGAGCCGTTTATTTGACTCTCTCTCTTTACAACTAAGTGTCCTGAACATTGATACTGCATCAGAAATTGCTATCCTGGGTGATTTTAATGTCCATAATGTTGAATGGCTCACTTATTCAGCCAGAAATGATTACTCTGGTCTTGAATGTGAGCTATTTGCAGAGTCATTTAATTTCATTCAGTAAATCAACCTTCCCATGCGTACCAGACAACCCCGATCAAAATCCCCACCTATTGGACTTGTTTCTAACAACCAATTCATATAATTATAATGTCGAGATGAGGTCCCCTCTCGGATCCTCTGATCACTGTCTGATACAAGCCACCATCAACACCTACCACACCCTTCTGCTCTGAACCTGTCGTGGTGACTAAATGGCACTATGACAGGGCAGACTGGGAGTGTCTCCAAAATTTTTTCATGGATGTTCCTTGGACATCCTTTTTCTCTCAAGATGCAAACTCCACATTGGGCCACATACAGGATTTTATAAAAGTCGGCATAGAAACATTCATTCCCCATCATAGTTACAGAAGAAGATGTAATTCACCTAAATGGTTTGACCACAATTGTGCTAGAGTAACAGGACCAAACCAAAACTAAAGAAGCCTTTAACTGTTATAGAAATGTCAGAAACCATGCCAAAACTATTATCAATCTTTCTAAATCAAACTTTCTTCATAGACAAGCTAACAAGCTACTAAACAACCCGAATGATAACAAAATATTCTGGTCTACCCGTAATTCTTTCAGATCTAACGTAACTACCACCTTTTCCATTCCGCCGTTACAGTTCCCCAATGGAAATCTAGTAAGTAACCCACGTGGAAAAGCCAACCTTCTTGTTGATATTTTTTCATTAAACTCAACCCTAAATACAGAAAATCACAATATTCCTGTACTTGATTCTGATTCCCCTCAAATACCCTCTTTCAAGATTCACAAAAGATACGTACAGGCTGTATTACAGAATCTCTCTGTAGACAAAGCTACTGATCCAGATGGGATTCCTTCACTATTACTTAAAATTTGCTTCCCAGTGTTGGCTCCAGTATTGGCAAAAGTTTTCCTCTTATGCAATCTGTACCTCAAGTTTTCCAGCCTCTTGGAAAGAAGTAAATATCCATCCTGTTCCTAAAAAGGGGGCCACTTCTGATCCATCAAACTATAGACCAATCGCCATAACTTTTTGGTAAAGTTTGTGAGGCACTAATAAACAAACACATATTCAAACACCTAGAAATCAATAAACTAATCAATGATCGGCAGTATGGATTTTGACAATAACGTTCAACTTTAGACATTCTTTGCCTTCTTACCCACCAGATTAACAATATACCAACATGGTGAAACACACACACAATAGCACTTGCTATTTCAAAAGCATTTGACAGAGTATGGCACCGCCGCACCGGGCCATATTGTCTAAGTCACACTATGGCCTTGCATCACTGGTTCCTCTAATTTCTTCTTACCTTCATAATAGAAAAATACGGGTCATGATAGATGAAATTTATTCCCAGTTTCATTCCATAAATGCTGGTGTACCTCAGGGATCAGTTTTGGTCCCAACTCTCTCATTCATAATGATATGAAGCGAGATTTGCCAGTTGGGTGGTCGAGAAGCTTCTCGACGTTTACTGTAGGTTGCTGTATGAGTCAGAGTTGCCAGTTTGCCTGCTGTTTGTGAGCGTAGTTGTTTCGTGTTCTGCTTTAATTTTTGTGCTCTTTTTCTTTATTTTTTTTTATGTGATTGATCGTTTATTATGTAATTTAATTTAAGTCAGTATGCTAAATAATTTACAGTGTTATGTAAGGTAAGAAAACTCTGGCATGTTTTGGTTGCCTCAGAATTGGTAACTGTTGTTGCTAGGGACAGGTACAAGACTAGCATGTCCTAGAATGTTGGAGAAGCAAGGAAGTTTATATAAGGATGGGGAAGAGACTAGTTCGAGCACACACACCACAAAGCCAGCCAGGAGACAGGGCGTGTGTGCTGGGCAATCCCCAGGCCCTGTCTGCCTCCCTTACTATTTTTTAATCAGCCCATACCCACTGACCGGGCCAATGTATGGCCTGGCCTGCATTATAGGTGCAGGAAATCTGTAAAGGAAGGAACGAACTAGTTCGAGTTCAGTTGGTTTTCAGTTCAGTTTGAGTGTAGTTCAGTGTCAGTGCAGTGCTTGTGGAAATAATGAAGTGCTGTTGGCAAGCATTAAGTGTCAGTGCAGTGCAGTGCAGTTTGTATATTTTAGGTACTTCTTGGCAAACAGTGAAGTACCTTTGTCAAGCATTAACCCTCTCGTGCACGACAAGTTTTGGTAAGTTTTCTGGTGAACGATTTTACCCGTCTGGTCACCCAGCCCGGCTGCCCGCGCGCGGCAAGTAACACGTATTCTCGCCTTATTTTCGCTACCCAAACAATATACTGCCATGAAACCTATCTCATTCGTCGATGTTTGTTCTAGCTGATAAGCACCAAAAAAAAAAAAAAAAAAAAAAAAAAAAAAAAAAAAACGAATAGAACAACATTAGGTGGCCATGAACAAACATTTTGCTATATCAATTTCAGTTCCCAACATCACCATTCGAATGCTTTCCATTATACAGGAAAATGTTTTTTGAAATTTTGATAGAGAATTTCATCAGCTTTATAATGAGACAAATCCGGCTGTGATACGATTTGTAGTTTTCGAGAAAATAGCCAAAAACTGAAAGCCATTTTTGAAAAAAAAATTCAGGGAGCTTTTAAGAACTTTTCTCGCACACCTTATGTTTTTATTGCATAACATTATGCAGAATTTCGCGAACTTTCTCATGAGCACCAGCTGGTTTCGGTACGCCTCATAGTTTTTGAGTAAATTGCCAAAAAGTACTGGGTACTCACGGCCGCACGTCACTTTCATGATGCGCGCACAATAATCATTATATTCCCGTCTTTTCGTCAGAGACACCATATTGTTATGTCCTGAACATACGTAGAATTCACTGATCTTTATAATGGTTCTTACAGGAAATCGATAGGTACAATAGTTTTGGAGTAATTGGATGACAAACGTAAAGTACTCCTCCTCACCCACAGGCGAGATAAAAACATTCTTTCCCTGCCTTACCCACACCTACATATTTTTGCTCATTAGGTTTTATTATTTCTTTTTTTACTCAAAGTATACAAGTAAAATATCATAAGGTTTTTGATAGTGCTCTCAGAGACTTGACATGACCACTAGTCTTTTTGCTAGGTACTGATACTGAAGCTGAACACACTTCCATCTCATATGTGTGTAGGTAAAAAACAATACTTATTTGTGTAAAAAATATAGAACTATAGAAATAGGTCAATATACAAATCAACAAAATATTGATAACTCACTTCCTCCAGAGGTGTTGAGATGCTGGCAGGAGCTTGAAGGATTGCTGGAAGATGAGGAGTTATGTACTGTGTGAACATGTGTGTGTGGGGGTGAGTGTGTGTCTGTGGCTGTGGTGTATTTTCGTCTCTCCTTGCGATACGCTTGCCTAAGACACGTGATGCACACAATAGATTTCTCCACGAACATTTACTGCACGACATACATATATATATGTGGCTGTGGCATACTTCTTTTCTCTGATACTTGCGCTATGTTTTCGCTAAGTCAGTCAATGCATGCAATATTTCTCGGTGAACACTTGCTGCACAATTTTATACGTATGTTTCACACTAAACCATACGCAATAGCACTGTCTGAGATTGGTACAATCACACTAAACCATACGCAATATAGAACTGTCTGAGATTGGTACTAAAATGCGTGGCTTGAAGAACAGTGCCCCCGAAGAATACCACAGTACCCCCGACGACAGGGCAAGCCAAACACAGCTTAGTATGCCCGAAGATGCGCCGACATCCCCACACGGACCCCACGGGGTAGCCGCCACCAGTCACCACCACTCCCGGCAACAGCGACACGTCAGCCCAGGCCGTGCGCCCCTGTGTCATGCAGCCACCATGCCGCCGCCACCGTAGGAGAAGGACACTACCTTCGTGGAGTGGAACTGCTGAGCCAGCTAGGGGTGGAGTTAGAAAAAAAACTCCAGACAGCGCCCCTCTGGTAGAGATGATCTATGGTCGCTCCCAAAGTGTTCCGGTAGAGACGATCTATGGTCACTCCTAAAGTGCTCTGGTAGAGACGATCTATGGTCTCTCCCATCCTCGTGAGACGATCTATGGTCGCTCCGAAAGTGCTCCGGTAGAGATGATCTATGGTCGCTCCCATCCTCGTGAGACGATCTATGGTCGCTCCCATCTTCATGAGACGATCTATGGTCGCTCCGAAAGTGTTCTGGTAGAGACGATCTATGGTCGCTCCCATCCTCGTGAGACGATCTATGGTTGCTCCGAAAGTGTTCCGGTAGAGACGATCTATGGTCGCTCCCATCCTCGTGAGATGATCCATGGTCGCTCCGAAAGTGCTCTGGTAGAGACGATCAATGGTTGCTCCCATCCTCGTGAGACGATCTATGGTCGCTCCGAGAGTGTCTTGGTAGAGACGACCTATTGTCGCTCCCTTCCTCGTGAGATGATCTATTGTCGCTCCCTTCCTCATGAGACGATCTACTGTCGGTCCGAGGGTGTGCAGAGAGGTGAGTGGAGAGACGTCCCCACGGCAGGAGACTAGAGCCCAGGCTTCCTGTCCCAGAGTGACCTAGACAGGCCTCACAGCCTCCCCTGGTCTCTGTTCCCTATGCCTGGCTCTAGAGCAGACGCACCTGACGGACCCCAGTGGAAGTCGCTGCCGCAGCCCTCCCCTGTCGGCGCCCCTAGACGCTGGAGACTGCAGCCCACAGTCTCTCTCGGTTCTCCCCAGGACACCCGGGCGTGATCTCTCTACGCCCCCACGACGCCAGGACTTATCACAGAGGTTCCTGGAGCTATTTGGCCCCAGTCCTGAGGGCCACACGCCTGAGCCAAGCCCGCAAACCATGGGAAGCCCAGGACGCAAGAGGACGCCCTGACGAGTTATCCCGTGCCCTCTCGGCACGCCTTGCATTGGCGGTGCCCCTAGCCCGGCAGGATCGCCGACGACATGTTCCTGCCTATCCCCCTGATGAATACGTGTGATATTGTAGCACAAGTGATTTAGGTTAAGTGTGATTTCCCCTAATGTAAGTATTGTGCAGTGATTTCATATAGTGAATATCGGGGTGAATAAGATCACAGTGAGAAGTTAAAGGACGAGAGTGTTGAACAAGAACTGATTGACTATACGTGTGAGTGACATCCCTGTTATACAATTAATAAGCCTGTGCCGCCTGGAGATTCCCCTATAAAGACATACCTCCATTACTGTAAAGGAATATTGTGAAAGGAATATTAATGGTATTCTCTCCCTCCCCCACTGTAATGCTGGGTAGAATTAGGCTCGACTTCTCGTACCTATTTTACCCAACGTGGAGCGGGGTCCTCTTTCGAGACCGGAGCTAGTGCAATAAAGAGAGGTAGGACATAAAAACCTTCGGCAACACCATACACATATATTACCACAGTCAGACACAGGACACTTCAGTGGACATTACAACACAATATAGAGCAATACAAAAACCTTATCTAAAATATTGTGTATCTCGCAGGATACTAGCTTTCTAGATACTAATGACAATACAACAAATCTTAGTAATAGGAGTGCAGTAAATACAGGTGCGCGCGGAGCGCGTGAGGAGGGGGGGGGTTTGTGATCCACCAGGAGGAGGTAGGGGAGACACGGAGAGTGACTTAAAACGGCGAGGAGACAGTTATGGTAATATTGAAAGATGCCCGATATTAGCAAGGGAGTTTAGGTGTTTTCTGTTGGCGAAGATTCTTTGACTAATAACTCTAATTCTTACTTCGGCTTTACGAGCGGGAGCGAGGAATGGAGAGAGTTTTTAGGAGTAGCGTGCGGAGGAGGGGAATATCGTTAATACTCTCCTTCCTTGATATTTAGGTGGAAACAGGTTTCTGTAGGCACAATCTTATTCATTACACATCTTCCAGGTATGATATGTAGACTCTCGCTTTATAACGCGTAACAGAGTCGGAATACTCGTAAATACTATTCCACAATATTACTTAGAGATTAGCCAATAGAACTCCAATGATATTTTAGTCTTTCTTCTGGTTCTAGAGATATGTCTTTAGAAAGATTCGGGGTGACACTCGCACGTACTTTCACTTTAGGTCTCAATCCACATTCTCGTCCTTCAACTGGATATTGTGTTCTGATTTACCCCAATGGAGATTACATAAAGTCACTGCACAATGCTTATTCTAAGAGAGAGGGAGTCACACTTAACCTACTTCACGATTGTTACAGGGTCACTCGTATTTCCTCATAGAGAGAAACAAGGACACGTCATCGGCGATCCGGTCGGACTGAGGGCGTCGTCAGGGCGGGGCGAGCCGAGAGGGCACGGGGCGGCTCGCGAGGGCGTCCTCTCGCGTCCGAGGGTTTCCGGACTGGGCTCCGGCGTAAGGCCTGTAGGAGTGGGGCCGAAGAGGTCTAGGAACCTCTGGGTCAGGTCCCGGCGTCGCGGGGGCGTGGTGAGGTCTCGCCCGGGTGTCCTAGGGAGGGCCGGAAGAGGCGACAGACTGCGGTCTCCCACGACCAGGGGCGCCTTCAGGGGAGGACTGCGGCAGCGGCTGTCACGGGGGCCTGACAGGTGTGTCTGCTCGAAGGCCAAGCGTAGGGAACAGAGACCGAGGGAAGCAGGGAGGTCTTTCCAGGATATTCTGGAGCGAGACCCCTGAAGTTCAGTCTCCGACTGTGGAGATGTCCCTCTCCTCACTACGCCCTGGGAGCAACCATCGATCGTCTCTACCTGGACACTGGGGGAGCGACCATTGATCGTCTCTACCCGAATATTGTGGGAGTGACCACTGATCGTCTCGACTGGAGTGCTGAGGGAGCGACCGTTGATCGTCTCTACCTGGACACTGGGGGAGCGACCATTGATCGTCTCTACTCGAGTACTGTGGGAGCGACCATTGATCATCTCGACCGGAGGGCCAAGGGAGCGACCATTGATCGTCTCAACCGGAGGGCCAAGGGAGCGACCATTGATCGTCTCTACCTTGGTTTTGGGGGAGCGACCATTGATCGTCTCTACCTGGGCTTTGGGGGAGCGACCATTGATCGTCTCGACCGAAGGGCTAAGGGAGCGACCATTGATCGTCTCTACCTGAGCTTTGGGGGAGCGACCATTGATCGTCTCTACCTGGATTTTGGGGGAGCGACCATTGATCGTCTTGACCGAAGGGCTAAGGGAGCGACCATTGATCGTCTCTACCTGAGCTTTGGGGGAGCGACCATTGATCGTCTCTACCTGGATTTTGGGGGAGTGACCATTGATCGTCTCTACCCGAATATTGTGGGAGCGACCATTGATCGTCTCTACCGAGGTCCTAAGGGAGCGACCATTGATCATCTCTACCTGGACGTTATGGGAGCGACCATTGATCATCTCTACCGGGGTCCTAAGGGAGTGACCATTGATCGTCTCTACCTGGATGTTGTGGGAGCGACCATTGATCGTCTCTACCGGGGTCCTAAGGGAGAGACCGTTGATCGTCTCTACCTGGATGTTGTGGGAGCGACCATTGATCGTCTCTACCTGGGAATTGTGGGAGCGACCATAGATCGTCTCTACCAAGTCACTGTGGGAGCGACCATAGATCGTCTCTACCAGAGGGGCGCTGCCTGGAGTGTTGTTTCTGACTCCACCCCTAGCTAACTCGGTGATTCCGCCACGCGAAGGTAGTGTCTTTCGCCTACGGTGGCGGCGGCGTGGTGGTTGAATGTCACAGGGGCGCACGGCCCGGGCTGACATACGTCGTTGTTGCCCGGAGTGGTGGTGGCTGGTGGCAGCTACCCCGTGGGGTCCGAGTGGGGGTGTCGGCATTCTTGTGGGCGAACTCCGTTGTTTCTGGTTCGCCTCGTTGTCAGGGATACTATGGTATTCTCCGGAATATTCCAGAGTACCGTATGTGTGTCCGTCAAAGCCACGCATTTCACCACCGTGTTCTTGAAAAAAGTCACGTCCCTGTGGCTGGAGGTGGAACGCTAGAGTGTTGGAGGTGGTGTAAATGGGCTGGAGGTGTCGGAGTGTGTTCTGCCAGGCGACAGTGTAAGAATTTTCCTCTTGTGCTTGGTCATAGGTGAGGAAGAGGGAGGAGGGGGTGGTGGTGTGCTGGAGGATATTTAACAGGTGGTGTGGCCCGCGGAGCCGGTGGTTCTTGGTAAAGGAAGGGGCCCATACGGCCCCCTTAATCCTCATGTTGCTTGGTGTGGCTGTCGGTGTGGTTGGAGGTTGAATGCTGGATAGAGTGGGCGAAGGCCGGGTTTTGTGCGGCAGTAATGAGGCGTTGAGTCTCTGGGGAGTACAGGTAGGAGGGATTTGGGCCCGATGTAGCTGGACGGTGTGAAGTCGCGGGGAGGTGGGTGGTGTAGGGGTGTGGGAATATCGGGCGGGTGGGCGTGAGAGGCGGCTGGAGCGGGTGGTGGTGGTGGTGAGGGTAGGGGTGGGGGGGAAGGGGGCGTTGGGTGTGAGCGTGTTGTCTTTCGTGCCGCGGGCGTGGTAGAACGTGGTATTGGTGGAGTGGGCATACGGGTGGTGGGCAGGGGAAGGGGGGTGTGGCGAAAGGGTGGTGGTGCGGGCGGAAGAGGTGGTGGTGGGCTGGGGGGAGGGGGTGGCGGCAGGGGCTGGAGATGGGGGAGTGAGGATTGAGGGGGGAAGCCATGGATGGGTGGGGCAAGGGGGAGGAGGGGTGGCGGGGGAGGTGTCAGGTGAGGCGCCTGGGGCAGGTGAGGTGGAGGTGGTAGGGGGGGAGAGGGAGAAGGTGAGGAGGAGATGTAGCACTCATATGTGGTTGTAGATGGCGGGGCGGGAGCTGTGGGGGGTTGGGGGGGTGGGGTCGGGGCGGGGGGAATGGGCGTGCAGAAGGGGCGCACGTGCCTGTTTCGGAGGGTACGGGGAGTGCCGTGGTAGTCCACGACCACCTGGTAAGGGTTGGGGATTTTGGTGATGGTGTGGGGGCCCGTGAAATGGGGGGCAAGTTTGTAGGGAGTGGGAAGTTGGGCGACAACTACGGTGTCACCCGGCTTGAAGGGGTTGGTGGCTGTGTCGGGTTCAAGATCTAAATTCCGCTGTAGGTGGTATATCCGCCTTTTTAGCAAGTGTACCGGGTCCGTGGCGGGGGCGAAGGTGGGCGGTTGCAGGTGATGGCGTAAAGGTAGTAGGAGGGGGGTTTCGCCAAAGATCCTTTCATGGGGGGAAACCCCGTCCTCTCGGGGGCACGAATTCATGCCCCAGTGGACGATTTTGACGTGTGCTGGCCAATCGTTGTCTTTTGTAGCCTCGATTCTGGTCCGTAGCTGATTTGCCAGGGTACGATGGCTGCGTTCACATACCGCGTTCCCTTGAGGCCAATATGGTGAGGAGTGGGAGATTTCGTATCCAAAAATCCTGGCCAGCTCTTCCCAGACTTTTCCGGAGAATTCGGGGGCATTATAGGAATGGATGGCTTGGGGAATGCCAAAGTAGGGGAAAACGTGTCAGAGTAAGGCATCGGCGACAGCGACGGCATGATGTTCTTTAGCGGGGCAGGCTACTACGAACTTGGAATACGTGTCGACAAAAGTGATCACGTACTTATATCCCGATTTAGGAGGGAGAGGCCCTACCACGTCGACTGCTAGGAGCTGCCAGAGTTTGTGGGCGGTGATATGGCCAGAAGGCCCGGCGGTCCGGGTAATGTCTTTCCCGAGCGCGCAGGCGCGGCAAGTTTGAATAATTTCCTTGATGAGGGTGGAGGGGTTCGGGGCCCAGTAGACGTCATTAAACACCTGTAGCAATTTTTTTGTGCCCAAATGGATGCCGTTGTGGGCGTGTAACTGGCGCAGGGTGTCACGTGCCGCATCGGGGGCCAAGAGGATGTGCCCGGACGGGGTTAAAAGGTGGTCGCCCTGTCGGCATAATTTGGGAAACAGGTGGGCTGGAATCCAGGGGGGGCGTTCCTTGTGGTGCCAGAGTTCTAGCAGGTCCGGGTCTGGTTGGACCGCGTGGATGGGAAGGCGGGAGAGGGCATCTGCGTTGGTGTGGAGCTTCCCGGGTCTGTACGAGATCTCATATTGGAATTCCTCTAGGGTGTCACGCCATCGGACGATTTGAGCGTTCTGGGAGTCCGATTGTCGCAGCCACTGGAGTGATTGGTGGTCGGTTATTATAGTGAATTGGGTCCCGGAAAGATAAGCCCTAAAATATTGGAGGGACCAGATTATGACGAGGCATTCTCGCTTGGTGGCGGCATAATTTTTCTCGGCCGGGTTCAGTGTGCAGCTGGCACAAGCGATAATGTGTTCTCAACCGGCCTGTACCTGGGCGAGAACAGCGCCAATGGCGTCAAGGGAGACGTCCGTGTAGAGGCGAAAAGGGAGGGCATAGTCGGGGAAGGCCACGATGGGGGCCGAGATGAGCTTGTCTTTCAGCTGCTTGAAAGCGGTTTGTCGGTCCTCTGTCCAGAGGAAAGGTTCCCCTTTTCTCGTCAGGTCGTGAAGAGGTTTAGCAATCTGTGCAAACCCCTTCACGAAGCGGCGATAGTAGGACGCGAGCCCCAAGAAGGCACGGACGCCGTGGACATCCTGCGGAGGTGGTATGTCCTCTATGGCACGCAGCTTGTCGGGGTCTGGGGAAATTCCTGCTTGGGAAATTGTATGGCCTAGGAACGCGACGGTTTTTGTGGCCAGGACACATTTGGATGGATGTAACTTGAGGCCTGCCTGGCGAATTCGGGTGAAAACTCAGCGAAGGCGCTGCAAGTGGTTGGCCCAGGTTTGGCTAAAAACAATGACATCATCAAGATAGGCCAAACATATCTCCCAAGTGAGGCCGCTTAAGACAGATTCCATCAGCCTGGAAAACGTGGCAAGGGCATTGCAGAGGCCGAATGGCAGGACATTAAATTCATAATGTCGGCCATTACTGGTAGAGAAGGCCGTCTTGCCTCGATGTTCCGGGTGGACGGGGACCTGCCAATATCCAGACTGGAGGTCAAGGGTAGAAAACCAAGACGCCCCGTATAGGGAGTCTAGGGAATCGTCGATGCGGGGGAGGGGAGTAGCATCCTTAATCGTGACGTCGTTCACGCGCGGTAATCAATGCAAAACCGCATCGTGCAGTCTTTTTTTTTCACTAGAACGACGGGGGAGGACCACGGGCTGGTGGAGGGGGAAATAACACCCGCCTCTTCCATCTCGCGCACTTGGCGGTCCTCCTCTTCTCTCTGTCGGGGGTTCTTACGTCGGGAAGGTTGTCGTATCGGAGGGCCTGTCGTATGGATCTCGTGAGACAGGTACGTAGTGTGTCCTATATCTGTGGGCCCTGTCGCAAACAAATCCTGGAACTCCAGGAGGAGGCGGCGTAGGGCGTCTGACTGTTGGTCGGAGAGATGGTCAGGGATGGGGGGAGGGGGGCGGGGCGGTGGGGGGGGACGGGATGCAGGGCTCGGCTTCTTCCATCTCTCCGACGATAAGCCCTTTGGGGAGGGTGAGAGGGGATGGTGCGAGATTGGCGATGCGAATGGCAGCGCGGTGGGGGGGAAGAAGGGTAGGGGAAACGAGGCAGGCAGAAAGGGGTCCGGAGGGGAGGAGGGGGGAGAACAAAACGGATGGGCCCATGCCTCGTGGTGTGCGGGGATGGTAACGGCGGTGGAAATGGTGGCAGGGAAGGAGGGGGCAAGAGTGGGGTGGGGCAGCGCGGGGGAAGGGCGGGGCGAAGAAGGGGGGGAAAAAAAAAGAGAGAGCGCAGGGGGGAGGGGGTTGTGTGGGTCCTCCGGCCGGGGCTGCGGCGTGCAGGTACAAACGGCGGGAGCGGAGCGGGGTGGGGGCCGGAACTGGAGTTGTCGGTTGCGACAGTCGATAGTGGCTCCGAGTTTTTGAAGTAGGTCTAGCCCTAAATATCCGTCATAGCTCCGGCAGGAGGAATCAAAAATGATGAAGGGGTGTTGGGCAGATACTGGTTGGTGGGTGTCGACCCGTAGGGCCCGAGTCTCCCCACGGATAGGCAGGGGGCCATCCCCCGCGTCTACAAGGTGAGTGGTAGTGGGGCGGAGCAGGCCAAACCGTGATTTGTAGCGGGAGAAATAATGGCTGTAAAGGCAGGATCTGGCTGCTCCCGTATCAACTAGTAGTCTGGCCTTCACGCCGTTGATTTTCATCTTGTGGTATACTGGGGGGCGATACTTAGGGGTGATGGCCCCCGCCACCGTGGGTTGGTGCGGGGGCGGGCCTAAAAATCCAGCTGGCTAGGGCTCTCGTGCTCCTGTTCCTGCTCTAGTTCTCCTGGGGGGGGTTCGTCCGCAGGCGCCTGCTCATCCCCTGGGGCTTCGCCTTCTAGGGCGGAAACTTTACGCGAACCCGGGGTTGTGCTTTTGCGGCGAGCAGCTTTCAGCTGGTCCCGTATGTCATGAAGGGGACAATGGGAGTTGCAGGCTGTGAATTCCCACGGGTTGATCAGAATTAAGTTTGGGTTTTCTCGCGGGGCGGGGCGCCGACGAGAGGGGTGCGCCCTGGGTGGGCTAGGCGTCGGGGTCGGGCTGGTGTGGGGCAGGGGCGGACGCGGTGTGGCTGGGGGAGCCGGGGGTCGGGTGGGGAATTTCTTGACAACATTAATTTGTTGTGGAGGAGGGCAGGCGGTCAGGAGGCGCCGTATCAGCTGTATATCCCTATCCATGTCTCCTGTCGGGTCGTGGATAGTAAAGTGTTGCTTCACAACACCTGGGAGTACTCGGAGCAGAGTATTGAATGTGTGCTGATCCCGGGTTTCTTCGTCTGTCTCCGGGTAAGCAGCAGTAATCAGGCGTCTTGCCTGCAACAGGGTATTATCTAAATCCCCGTCATAAGTAAAGCTATCCAATTTGGATAGAGCCACCACTTTCCCTAGTGATGGGGTGATGGCTTGGACCGCGAACTTAGTAAAGTTCTGCCAGGTGAGTTCTGGGACAATTTTTGGCGCAATATTCGCTGCGGCTTTACCCAGTAGTGGTAGTGTGACTGCAATTTTTTGTTGGTCATTATCGAAGCCAATATCTAATAAGGGTTTAACTATTGCAAGATATGTGTGTATGTCATACTGGTCAGGGTCAAACTTGGGTAACTGAACGTGCAGTTTAGTTGCCATTTTCCCAAATATTTCCTGTTTACCTCTCTTCTATGCTCGGATCTAGAACCACCGCTGGCCACCAGTGTAATGCTGGGTAGAATTAGGCTCGACTTCTCGTACCTATTTTACCCAACGTGGAGCGGGGTCCTCTTTCGAGACCGGAGCTAGTGCAATAAAGAGAGGTAGGACATAAAAACCTTCGGCAACACCATACACGTATATTACCACAGTCAGACACAGGACACTTCAGTGGACATTACAACACAATATAGAGCAATACAAAAACCTTAGCTAAAATATTGTGTATCTCGCAGGATACTAGCTTTCTAGATACTAATGACAATACAACAAATCTTAGTACTAGGAGTGCAGTAAATACAGGTGCGCGCGCAGCGCGTGAGGAGGGGGGGGGTTGTGATCCACCAGGAGGAGGTAGGGGAGACACGGAGAGTGACTTAAAACGGCGAGGAGACAGTTATGGTAATATTGAAAGATGCCCGATATTAGCAAGGGAGTTTAGGTGTTTTCTGTTGGCGAAGATTCTTTGACAAATAACTCTGATTCTTACTTTGGCTTTACGAGCGGGAGCGAGGAATGGAGAGAGTTTTTAGGAGTAGCGTGCGGAGGAGGGGAATATCGTTAATACTCTCCTTCCTTGATATTTAGGTGGAAACAGGTTTCTGTAGGCACAAGCTTATTCATTACACATCTTCCAGGTATGATATGTAGACTCTCGCTTTATAACACGTAACAGAGTCGGAATACTCGTAAATACTATTCCACAATATTACTCAGAGATTAGCCAATAGAACTCCAATGATATTTTAGTCTTTCTTCTGGTTCTAGAGATATGTCTTTAGAAAGATTCGGGGTGACACTCGCACGTACTTTCACTTTAGGCCTCAATCCACATTCTCGTCCTTCAACTGGATATTGTGTTCTGATTTACCCCAATGGAGATTACATAAAGTCACTGCACAATGCTTATTCTAAGAGAGAGGGAGTCACACTTAACCTACTTCACGATTGTTACAGGGTCACTCGTATTTCCTCATGGAGAGAAACAAGGACACGTCATCGGCGATCCGGTCGGACTGAGGGCGTCGTCAGGGCGGGGCGAGCCGAGAGGGCATGGGGCGGCTCGCGAGGGCGTCCTCTCGCGCCCGGGGGTTTCCGGACTGGGCTCCGGCGTAAGGCCCGTAGGACTGGGGCCGAAGAGGTCTAGGAACCTCTGGGTCAGGTCCCGGCGTCGTGGGGGCGTGGTGAGGTCTCGCCCGGGTGTCCTTGGGAGGGCCGGAAGAGGCGACAGACTGCGGTCTCCCACGACCAGGGGCGCCGTCAGGGGAGGGCTGCGGCAGCGGCTGTCACGGGGGCCCGACAGGTGTGTCTGCTCGAAGGCCAAGCGTAGGGAACAGAGACCGGGGGAAGCAGGGAGGTCTTTCCGGGATATTCTGGAGCGAGACCCCTGAAGTTCAGTCTCCGACTGTGGAGACTTCCCTCTCCTCACTACGCCCTGGGAGCGACCATCGATCGTCTCTACCTGGACACTGGGGGAGCGACCATTGATCGTCTCTACCCGAATATTGTGGGAGCGACCATTGATCGTCTCGACCGGAGGGCCAAGGGAGCAACCATTGATCGTCTCTACCTTGGTTTTGGGGGAGCGACCATTGATCGTCTCTACCTGGGCTTTGGGGGAGCGACCATTGATCGTCTCGACCGAAGGGCTAAGGGAGCGACCATTGATCGTCTCTACCTGAGCTTTGGGGGAGCAACCATTGATCGTCTCTACCTGAGCTTTGGGGGAGCAACCATTGATCGTCTCTACCTGGATTTTGGGGGAGCGACCATTGATTGTCTCGACCGAAGGGCTAAGGGAGCGACCATTGATCGTCTCTACCTGAGCTTTGGGGGAGCGACCATTGATCGTCTCTACCTGAATTTTGGGGGAGCGACCAATGATCGTCTCTACCCGAATATTGTGGGAGCGACCATTGATCGTCTCTACCTGGATTTTGGGGGAGCGACCATTGATTGTCTCGACCGAAGGGCTAAGGGAGCGACCATTGATCGTCTCTACCTGAGCTTTGGGGGAGCGACCATTGATCGTCTCTACCTGGATTTTGGGGGAGCGACCAATGATCGTCTCTACCCGAATATTGTGGGAGCGACCATTGATCGTCTCTACCGAGGTCCTAAGGGAGCGACCATTGATCGTCTCTACCTGGACATTATGGGAGCGACCATTGATCGTCTCTACCGGGGTCCTAAGGGAGCGACCATTGATCGTCTCTACCTGGATGTTGTGGGAGCGACCATTGATCGTCTCTACCGGGGTCCTAAGAGAGCGACCGTTGATCGTCTCTACCTGGACGTTGTGGGAGCGACCACTGATCGTCTCTACCTGGGAATTGTGGGAGCGACCATAGATCGTCTCTACCAAGTCACTGTGGGAGCGACCATAGATCGTCTCTACCAGAGGGGCGCTGCCTGGAGTGTTGTTTCTGACTCCACCCCTAGCTAACTCGGTGATTCCGCCACGCGAAGGTAGTGTCTTTCGCCTACAGTGGCGGCGGCGTGGTGGTTGAATGTCACAGGGGCGCACGGCCCGGGCTGACATACGTCGTTGTTGCCCGGAGTGGTGGTGGCTGGTGGCGGCTACCCCGTGGGGTCCGAGTGGGGGTGTCGGCATTCTTGTGGGCGAACTCCGTTGTTTCTGGTTCGCCTCGTTCTCGGGGATACTATGGTATTCTCCGGAATATTCCGGAGTACCGTGTGTCCGTCAAAGCCACACCCACGCTACCCATAAATCTTGTTTACCACCCTCTCTCACTCCCATATCTCAAGTAAGTGTAAATCAAGAATAAAATCAATTACCAAAGTCTTTTGGCTAGTGAAAACCATATAAACTTCACGGGTAATATATGCCGCCCTCCAGTATTACCATAACTTTCCCCTAGCCGTCACGAGTCACTCTCCGCACCTCCCCTATCTCCTCCTAGTGAGACTCAACCCCTCTCCCGCGCCCCCGCGGGCGCCTATATTTACTGTACTCCTGATACACTAGGATTGTTTGTGTTGTCATTACTATCAGAGAATCAAGTATCCTGCGAGATACACATATCCTAGATAATGTTTTATATTGCTATATATTGTGCTGTAATATCTGCTGATTTGTCCTGTGTCTGACTGTGGTAATATACGTGTAAAGGTTGTTGCCTAGAGTTTTTGTGTCCTGCCTCTCTTTATTGCACTAAGCTCCGGTCTCGAAAGAGGACCCCGCTCCACGTTAGGTGAAATAGGAACGAGAAGTCGAGCCTAATTTCACCTAGCATTACAGGTACAATACCTTTTCACCGAAGTCTGTGACTGTGTGGCGTATTTGTTGTCTCTGATACTTGCGCTAAGTCAGTCAATGCATGCAATATTTCTCAGTGAACACTCGCTGCACTACTTTTTATGTATGTTTCACACTAAACCATACGCAATATGAAACACTAGCACATGATTCCATCCCAACCTCCTCTTTTATTCCCTTCCTGACTCTATGGCGTATGTGACCGCTTGTTTCCTTAGCGACTGCAGCATATCTCTATGGCGTACATAATGCCTGCTATGGTAGCTCAGTTATTTCACCAATCCAGGCACTATATGTTTAAAAATAAACATTAGCTTCACTATAAAAAGGTAAAATACTCATCATTTATGGGCAGGGTGAAGGAGAGTGGAAACCCCGTTATAACAAACCAGATTCCTGCCTGTAGGCCTAACGGATGATAATGTGCCTCAGTGCTTTACAAACAATATATGTATGTTCCATAGACACAATCACTTCACATTATTGTAAAAACACTGTCCAATCACAATATTTCAATAATGGCTTCTGCCTCGGGTGGGAGGCGGGAAAATTGCGGTTTTAAAGGGATGACTGTCAGCTGCGCATCCCTCCAGCCTGGCTAGTCGTGAGATACTTATGTAATGCTAGGTGAAATTAGGCTCGACTTCTCGTTCCTATTTCACCTAACGTGGAGCGTGGTCCTCTTTCGGGACCGGAGCTTAGTGCAATAGAGGCAGGACACAAAAACTCTAGGCAATAACCTTTACACGTATATTACCACAATCAGACACAAGACAAATCAGCAGATATTACAGCACAATACATAGCAATATAAAACCTTGTCTAGGATATGTGTATCTCGCAGGATACTTGCTTCTCTGATAGTAATGACAACACAATCAATCCTAGTGTATCAAGAGTACAGTAAATATAGGCGCGCGCGGGAGGCGCGGGGGGGGGGGAGGTAGAGTCTCACGAGGAGGAGATAGGGGAGGTGCGGGGAGTGACTTGTAACGGCTAGGAGAAAGTTATGGTAATACTGGAGAGCGGCAGATATTAGCCGTGAAATTTATATGGTTTCCACTAGCCAAGGGACTTTGGTAATTGATTTTATTCTGGATTCACACTTACTCGGGATATTGGAGTGAGAGAGGGTGATAAACAGGATTTATGGGTAGCGTGGGGGAGGGAGAGAATACCATTAATACTTCCTTTCACAATATTCCTTTACAGTAATGGGGGTATGTCTTTATAGGGGAATCTCCAGGCAGCACAGGCTTATTCATTGTATAGCAGGGATGTCACTCGTAAGTATAGTCAATCAGATCTTGTTCCACACTCTCGTCCTTTAACTTCTCACTGTGATCTTATTTACCCCGATATTCTCTATATGAAATCACTGCACAATACTTACATTAGGAGAAATCACACTTAACCTAAATCACTCGTGCTGCAACATCACTCGTATTCATCAGGGGGATAGGCAGGAACATGTCATCAGCGATCCTGCCGGGCTAGGGGCACTGCCAATGCGAGGCGTGCTGAGAGGACACGGGATAACTCGTAAGGGCGTCTTCTCATGTCCTGGGCTTCCCGTGGCTTTCGGGCTTGGCTCAGGCGTGTGGCCCTTGGGACTGGGGGCGAATAGCTCCAGGAACCTCTGTGATAAGTCCCGCCGTAGAGGGATCATGCCCGGGTGTCCTGGGGAGAACCGAGAGAGACTGTGGGCTGTGGTCTTCAGCATCTAGGGGCGCCGACAGGGGCGGGCTGCGGCAGCGACTTCCACTGGGGTCCATCAGGTGTGTCTGCTCTAGAGCCAGGCGTAGGGAACCGAGACCAGGGGAGGCTGTGAGGCCTGTCTGGGTCACTCTGGGACAGGAAGCCTGGGCTCTAGTCTCCTGCTGTGGGGACGTCTCTCCACTCACCTCTCTCTGCACACCCTCGGAGCGACAATAGATCATCTCACGAGGAAGGGAGCGACCATAGGTCGTCTCTACCAAGACACTCTCGGAGCGACCATAGATCGTCTCACGAGGATGGAAGCGACCATGGATCGTCTCTACCGGAGCACTTTTGGAGCAACCATTGATCATCTCACGAGGATGGGAGCGACCATAGATCGTCTCTACCGGAGCACTTTCGGAGCGACCATCGATCGTCTCACGAGGATGGGAGCAACCATAGATCGTCTCTACCGGAACACTTTCGGAGCGACCATAGATCGTCTCACGAGGAGGGGAGCGACCATAGATCGTCTCTACCAAAGCACTTTCGGAGTGACCATAGATCGTCTCACGAGGAGGGGAGCGACCATAGATTGTCTCTACCGGAGCACTTTCGGAGCGACCATAGATTGTCTCTACCGGAGCACTTTCGGAGCGACCATAGATCGTCTCACGAGGAGGGGAGCGACCATAGATCGTCTCTACCGGAGCACTTTCGGAGCGACCATAGATCGTCTCTACCGGAGCACTTTCGGAGCGACCATAGATCGTCTCTACCGGAGCACTTTCGGAGCGACCACAGATCGTCTCTACCGGAGCACTGTCGGAGTGACCATAGATCGTCTCACGAGGATGGGAGCGACCATAGATCGTCTCTACCAGAGAGGCGCCGTCTGGAGTGTCTTTTTCAACTCCACCCCTAGCTGACTCAACAATTCCACTCCACGAAGGTAGTGTCCTTCTCCTACGGTGGCGACGGCGTGGTGGCTGCATGACACAGGGGCGCACGGCCTGGGCTGACATATGTCGCTGTTGCCGGGAGTGGTGGTGACTGGTGGCAGCCCATGGGGTCCGTGTGGGGGTGTCGGCGCATCCTTGGGCATACTAAGCTGTGTTTGGCTTGCCCTGTCGTCAGGGGTACTATGGTATTTTTCGGGGGCACTGTTCTTTAAGCCATGCATTTTAACTTAGGTTTTTCTGCTACACATTGTCTCATCAGAGCAATCACAGTGTTGCCAATGCATTACCTCGGGACAAACACGCGCCCGCTAGAATGCACAAAAACTTGATGCAAATCAGCCGAAAACTTAATTTTGGGAGAATTTTTTGTGCTCAGGAATGCGATTCGCGTGACTGTGAGTCTTCCTACAAAACCACATGGAACGCAATTCGCATGACTGTACCAGACAGGGTTAAGTGTAACTGCAGTTAGTAAAGTTTGTATAACTCCAGTGCTTGTGAAATGTCAAGGGAAGTTGGAAAATATTAAGTGTAGTTATTTGGAAAATAAAGACAGTGACCTTAAGAAGCCAGTGTTTATCTTCGCCTCAGCTGATTTTGTGTGCTGTACACAGGAAGGCTGACCATAGGAAGAGCAACTCACTGGGCAACGTCCTTCCTATACTGAACTACTGCTGTTGGAACCTGTGGCAGTGTGGGGACGAGGATGTGACACTGGTGTCAGGGGTGTGGATTATTTAGGGCTGCAGTGAGTCTAACTTTCGACATGGAAGCAGGGGGTGTGTAGACAAGGTCTCAAGCTGGGCGGGAGGAGGAAATGTCTCTGTCAACAATTGTGAGGCTATTACAGGCACAAAAGAAAGAACTTAAAGAACAATTACAGGCCCAAAGTGAAGAACAGAAAGAGTTCAGAAACAAGATCAAAGAACAATTATAGGCTCTGAATGAAAGACAGAAAGAACTCAAAGAACTATTACAGGCACAAAGTGTACTATCAAAGGCACAGAATGAACAACTATAAACCCAACATGAACAAAAAGAACAATATGAACAACTTCAAGAGGTATCAGAGGAGCAACAGAGAGAATTACAACTGAGGATGCAAGGACAGCTAGATGCTTTCATGGGGGAAATGAAGGAAGAACAGCAACAACTTAAGAAATTGATGCCAATTTAGAGCAGCAGAAGTATGAGAGGGCAGTGCAGCTTGCAACCAGCCTCAAGGGTGCTGCAATGGAAATTCTGAGCCAGATGTCAGTAGAGGAGAGGATGCAGATGGAGGATGCAGATTTGCAACCAGTGCTAGAGTGGCTGCTGCGGAGTGCAACGAGACCATCTTGGTAAGAAGTTGCCAGGTTCAGCCCTGCAACCAAGAGCTATTGGAGTCAGTGGGACCTTCTTCATTTGAACAACGGACTACTAGAGCATCAATGGGAGACACCTGATGGCCTCAGCAAGTATTGGCAACTGGTGGTTCTGAAGAAGATAAGGTCCGAGATCTTGGACAAGTCCCATAACCAGATCACTGGTGGGCACCTCCGAGTGAAGACAACTCTCAGATGGCTGTGACACAGGCTCTACTGGATTGGCATGTGTCAGGATGTTGAAGAGCGGTGTCGGGCCTGTGATGTATGCTGTGCCAAGAAGGGACCCAAGAAACATGGTTGTGCCCCTCTTCAGCTGTACCAAGTGGGTGCACCGATGGAAAGAGTCGTGGTGGACATTGCTGGACCTTTGCCACTCACTGAAAGAGGAAAGTGGTATATATGTGTCGCCATGGACCACTTCACAAAGTGGCCAGAAGCCTATGCCATCCCTGATCAAGAGGCTGCTCAAGTGTTGGTTGACCAGTTTTTCTGTCATTTTGGGATGTCACAAGAGCTACATTCAGACCAGGGTAGAAACTATGAGTCTGCTGTGTTCTGTGAATGCTGCAAGTTATTGGGGATTAAGCAGACCAGGCCGATCCCACTAAGGTCACAGTCAGATGGGATGGTGGAGAAATTCAACTGGACCCTCGTACAAGAACTGGCCAAGTACTGCATTGAGGAACAAACAGAATGGGACCAGAAATTACTTGTGTTGCTGGTGGCATATTGGTCTGCATCCCATGAGTCTACCAGCTACACCCCTGCAAAACTGATAATGGGCCACGAGTTACACTTACCGGTTGACTTGTTAATGGGAAGACCACCTGGTGAAGAGCTGCCTACAGACACCACCGGCTATGTGAAGCATCTTCAGGAAAAAATGGCTGAAGTATGTCATCAAGAGTAAGGAGCCCTCAGGTTTTCAGGAGAGATGATGAAGTGCAAGTATGATGCCAGGGCAAGTGAGGTGGGCATCAAGGATGGTGACCAAGTTTGGTTATACAATCCTCAACGAAAGAAGGGACAGTCACCGAAGCTGCTGTTCAGCTGGGATGTCTCTGAGGAATCATGCTCTCCTGCAGCCGAAGATGTTGAGGAGGACCAAGGAGCTGAAGTGCAAGAGGATGGTGATAGTTTCCCAAGAAAGGATGTGAATTACAAAGAGGACCAAGACCTTCCTGGAGAGATGGACTGTGTGGAGGAGCAAGGACATTATCAGAAGTAGCATAGGAGAAGACCTGATAAGTTGAAGGATTATTTAGTGTATAGTTGGATGTTTCATTAGGATTAAGGTTTATGTTTGTATATACTGTGCAGTTTTGTTGGGATAACAAAGGACTAGGGAGGGGGTAGCGTTAAGAAGTAAGCTTTGCCAGTTGGGTGGTTAAGCTTCTTGACGTTTATCGTAGGTTCCGGTACGAGTCAGAGTTGCCAGTTTGCCTGCTGTTTGTGAGCGTAGTTGTTTCGTAAGTTATGCATTAATTTTTGTGCTCTATTTCTTCATAATGTTTTATTTATGTAATTGCTTGTTAATTATGTAATTTAAGTCAGTATGCTAAATAATTTAGTGTTATGTAATATAACAAAACTCTAGCATGTTTTGGTTGTCTCCTAGTTGGTAACTGTTGTTGCTAGGGGCAGGTACAGGACTAGAATGTTGGAGAAGCAAGGGAGCTTATATAAGGATGGGGAAGAGACTAGTTCGAGTTCAGGTGGGTTTCAGTTCAGCTTTAATGTAGTTTAGTGTCAGTGCAGTGTCTGTGGAAATAGTAGTGTTGTTGGCAAGCATTGTCAGTGCAATGCAGTTTGTATATTTTTGGTACTTGTTGGCAAACAGTGGAAGTATTGTTGCAACCATTAAGTGTAACTGCAGTTAGTAAAGTCTGTATAACTCCAGTGCTTGTGAAAACAGTGAAGTTGGAAAGCATTAACTGTAGTTATTTGGAAAATAAAGACAGTGAACTTAAGAAGCCAGTGTTTATCTTCGCCTCAGCTGATCTTGTGTGCTGTACACCGAGAGGCTGACTATAGGAAAAGCAACTCACTGGGCAACGCCCTTCCTGTACTGAACTACTGCTGTTGGAGCCTGTTGCAGTGTGGGATGGGGACGGAACAATATAAATGATCTATCTCACTCACAACCCAATACACTCTTATGCTGATGACTCGACACTTCATAGTTCTTTCACATTTAGTACCTCCTTTACACAATCTGAAATTATTAATTCCCAAATAAACACAGCAATTTCTCTGAACCAGGACCTTTCTAAAATATGGGGACAAACAAATCTGGTCTCATTTACTGATCAGAAAACCAAATACATTAATTTCTCCAACAGAAAGAATCCCTCGGACTCCCACATAATTTTAAATGATGTCAGTATTCCCATATCCACTACAACTGATATCTATAATCCTAGGTGTCACACTAAACAGCAACCTAAGCTGGACAGCTTATATTAAATCTCTTGCTAAAAAAAAGAAAAAAAAAAGGAAAAAAAAAAAAAAAAAAGGGGACTTCTGTACAGAGTTCGTAAATTCTTCACGGACGAGCAGCTGGCATACAAGTCACGTGCGTTCTCAGATCGAATACTGTTCGCCACTGATGAGTGGATGTGGACAGTGGAGCGCTCGCATTGAGGCTGTTGAACAAAATTCAAAATACAGTCATTACATTAATCAACAATCCTGCCATTGCGCAGGACCTTCCTCCATTATCAGTACGTTATGTTGCTTCTTTAGCATTATTTTGCCGATATTTTTACCGTAAGTGCTCTGATGAACTTCACATTTTCTCCTGAAATACTCGGGCAGCTGGGAGCGCCCATGAAATCACACTCTCTTCCCCGGAATACAGAACCTCTGCTTATCAAAATTCATTTATCCCCAGAACTACTACTCTGGAATTCACTTCCTGGGAGCTACTTCCCATAAACATTTAATCCGCTTTTAATTAAATCTAGTTATTATAAATATTTTAAGAATGGAAGATGCCTTTAGGCACATGGACTTTTTTTTCTTTGTTTTTTTCCTTCCTCCATTCATGGTCTCTCTCTCTCTCCCTTAAAAAAAAAAAAAAAAAAAAAAAAAAAAGCTCATGTCGAGCATTGCATATCCGGCGGCAGCCCGTTATCGTGTGGGCCAAAACTCGTGAGGAAATTCCTGATAATTCTACTGATCAAGGGTGCTGCCGATGTATTTGCACTATCTTAAATGATCCTTACTCTTCCGTAATTCAGTACAGACACAAACACAGCGTGTCAGCTTCCCACATAATTAGCTTGCTGTGGTGGAGTACACAGTTCACTTGACCTAACTTGAGTCATATGGATAATAGGGTTAATACAGCATACTAAAATGGTTAAGCATATAATCAGATTATTAGCTGATTTCTTTACATGGCGACACTCTCCTGAACCGACAACTGACTTTCAATCCTTGCGATAATGCGTCCGCAAACTGTACAATGATGATGTGTGATTTTATAAACCAGTATACATGCATGTAAGTATATCCACATGTATCTGTGCATTGGTGACGTCTTCAAATATTCATTTTCTGTCAACAGGCACAAAAAGGAGACAATTCTAAACCTGAAGGTATTTACTCTCATATTTATTCACCTCCAACCAGATTACAGATAATTATTATTATTTTTTCATCAGGATTCTTGAACTTAGGATTTCGGTACAGAATGAACCTTTAAAACACACACACACACATACAGTTCCTACCCGCTACTAAAGCACGAAGTCTCGGTAAAGGAGAATAGTTAACAATTATGGGTAATTTCACTGGTGACTGTGTGAAGCCCTTCAGTCCAATGGTGTATTCTTGTTTTCATTCTTGCAAGTTCCAGATAATTTCATGCAGCTTATGAGACTTTTCAAACTGTAGGGGTTAGATAGTGCCTTCATGATCTCTTCACTAAAAAAATAGTCTCCCTCCGACTTAGTAAAATCGTTTGTAACCAGAAACTCAGTAAAATCGTATGGAACCAGCAAGAATAAAGCAACAGAATACGTTACCTGATGCATGGAGGTTTGACGCAAGCATCCTTGGCTATACAGTATATGGGTTTATTCCTCGACTAGAGTGTTGGCTTGAGCGACCTTGGTGTAAAACTTGGTGTGGAGAGCAATACATAAAGACATGGATCCTTGGTTTAAGCTTCGGAATATTGTCGCTTAAGAAGAGCAACAAAGCTTAGAGGTAGAGGTTTTACTGGCGGTGTTTGCGCTAGTGTTCAGCACTGGCGTTAGTGCTAATGTTGGTGTTGGTATGAGTGGTGGGCTGAGGTGAGACGTGCGGTGGTGGCAGGCGTGTGGTGGAGGTGGTGGTGGTGGGGAAGAACTTGCCGGTGTGGGCGTGGAGTCTGAGACTGGTGGCAATGAACTCGTCCCACTTCTCCTGCCACCGCTGCATCAGTTCCATCTGGGAATTTTCGTCCAGGCTGCTGTACCTGAGGGTCACGCGGGTACACCTGAACACGCTGTTTACACACCACGTACAGTCGTACACAACAATTTCTGTTCACCCTCTAATCCTATCACTGTATAGAAGAAAGTCATTGCCGAGGTTTCACACCGAATGAAGTCATGTTTTTGCAACGCTACACGAGGAATGCCTAGTAATGGTAATGTTGCCTTGCACTCTAGAGAATATTTGAATTTTAAACCCTAGCTGCGACTTCTTTTCAGCCAGAGAGGAATAAAGGATGAGCAGAAACTATGGCCCACGAATGCTCTTCATAACCTGATAACTTAAATGCACATGTTGAGAGCACTTTAAAGCTGATTCATACCATATACCATTACAATACTGGATCATATTCCCAAGCCTATAATCATGGAAAACAGTTACTTGACGGCAAGGCAGGATAAACTTCTGTATTGCACGCCAGCAATTGCAGTTTAAATTCAAGACCTGTTAGCAGTACTTACAGAATGGAGTTAATAGCTAACTGCTTAAGGAACCTCAGGTCAGCCTTGGCTCCTCCCAGTGCCATGAAGCCCTCGTAAAAGTCGTAGGAGAGTGCCTCAGCGCCCCATGCCCCAGGGTCATCAGAGGATATCACCAAGGGGAAACCTTCTGCGACCAGGGGGGCCACGGGGTGGTTCCTCAAGTCTTTCACCAGTAATAACACCTGATGATGTGGATATATAGTTACCGTCGTAATATTAAGCTAGTATCACTATCCATGTATTATTTTTGTTGACTCATTATTATAAACCTTATATTATTTCTGTAACCTATTATTAACCCTAGCTGGTTTCTCAAGTCATCCTGGTGTCATATGAGGACATCATTTCAAGGAAAATCTTCAGCCACCTGGTTGCGTCAGGAGCATTCCCTAAGTCATTTACCAACAATAATGCCTGCTGAAGTAGTTACGGTCATATTATCAACCTTTTATTAATAATATCTGTATTATTGTGGTTCCTATCATATAGTGGCGACCGTAATGTATTTGCTTGGTTTCTTTCCTCTTCCAAATACTTGTCAGTTTGGCCGACATTCCTTGATTTCCTCACCAGTTCACATCAAACTTAGTAAAACTGTTCCTTGCGCTAATACCGAAAAACTTCTTCCTCATTTTTTTTATTTGGGCCTTTTAAAGGATTTTATGGGGTCAGAGATCAAACCATACAAACAGACACACGTCGTGATAACGTGAACCATGGCATCATGAGCCCGTAGAGTTTACTATCACTTGCGAGGAGACGTTTCTCTCTCTCTCTCTCTAAAACTGAATTTTCATGAGACCGCTGATAATCTTTAGGCCTGAACTATCAATCCTGTGTAATTAACAGGAAAGTGTTTTGATTATTCCCATATCAACATCATCAACCTCTTTATAATTATCCCCTGAAATATTAATCCTGTATTATCATTAACCTCGAATTATTAGCTCTGTGTGGAATGTCAGAGGTGCGAATGATGAGGTGAGAGATTGTCCAGGTGCTTGAGGGTGCGAAAGTTGATATATGTGGAGTAAATGAAACTAAATGGAGAGGTGAGAGTGTGAGAGAATGGGAGTATGGATGGGGTATACATGCAGGAGTAAGTGAGAATGAGAGGGCAAAAGAAGGAGTGTGTATAGTTGTGAGTAAAAGATGGAAGAAGAACATAAGAGAGTATGGATCAGTTGAGTCAAGGATTGTGTGGTAAGATTGAAAGTTGGAATACAAATGTGGGCGATCGTGTGTGTGTATGCGCCAATGCAAGATCGTGCAAGCAGAGTGAGAGAAGAGTTCTGGACAAATGTGGAAGTGTGCATGGAAAAGTTTGGAAGGAATGAGAGAGTGTTTTTGATCAGTGATATGAATGGTAAAGTAGGGAATGTGAAGGTGGATGGAATAGTTGGTGAGTGGGGTGTGCCTGCTGAGACTGATGAGAATGGCAGTGCGTTAGTGGACATTTGTGCTGGGAGGGGGTTGGTGATGGCCAATACCCTCTTCAGGCACAAAATGATCCACAGGTATACATGGCGAGTGATGAGAAGGGTGGGTGGTGAACTGAATGAAAGGAAGGCAATGATTGATTATGTGTGTGTGGATAAAAGGATGCGAAGATGTGTAATAGATGCAAGAGTTTATAAAGGTTGGGGGAGTGGACTTTCTGACCACTACTTGGTGGTGGCCAGAATCAAGATACAAATAAGACGGAGTAATAGAAGAAGGGAAGGACGGGAAGAAGGAGTATGTGCAAGGAGAGTGGAAAGGTTACAAGAGGATGAGAAAAAGGCAGAATATGAGAAAGAAGTGGAGGAACGATTGGGCAAATATGAATTGGAGCAGATGGGGGACGTGGAAGGTGTGTGCAGGATATTCACAGAAGAAGTACAGTATGTGCAGCTTGTGATGTGGTGTGTGGGATGAAGAGAAGACGAAGGGGGGTGCAAGGAACAGCGTGGTGGACCGAAGAGGTGAGACAGGCTGTGGCACAAAAGAAGAAAGCATACAATGAATGGATGAAAAATATGGGCGTGGAAGAAGTTGAGAGGCGGAAGAGAGAGTTATATGTAGAAAGAAAGAGGTAATAAGATTAGTAAGAAAGAGTAAGAAAAGAGTGGATGAGGAATTTGGAAGGAATTTGAGTGTAAAGTGGAGGGACTGTAAGAAAATGTTCTGGAAAGAGGTGAAGAGAGTAAGACAAGGTGGAAGTGAAGTTAGCAGGGGAATGAAAGATAAAAATGGTAGATTACTAGTGGAGAAGGGAGAAAAAATGAGCAGATGGAGAGAACACTTTAAGGAACTGTTGAACATAGAGGATGGAAGTGATGCGAGTATAAGTGGCTGGGGAATGGCCGGGAGAAGGAGGGAGGTGAGAAGACAGGAAGAAATCAGTAGGACAGATGTTGTGGAAGCAATGAAGAAAGTTAAATTGGGGAAAGCCCCAGGAATTGATGGAGTGTGTGGTGAAATGTTGAAGCATGGGGGAGAGATAGTAGTAGAATGGATGTGGAAGATGTGCACATTGGCCTGGGAGGAAGGTAGAGTTCCAGAGGATTGGAAGTCAGGTTTAATTATTCCCTTGTACAAAGGAAAAGGGGAAAAAGAAGTGTGTGGTAATCATAGGGGCATTTGTCTTCTTAGTATAATAGGAAAAGTGTATGGTAGGATACTTATTGACAGAGTTAGGGAAATAACAGAGGAATTAGTTGGAGAACAACAGGGAGGCTTTAAGAAGGGAAGAGGTTGTGTAGATCAGATATTCATTCTTAGATCTTTAGTGGAAAAGTTTCTAGAGAAGGAAAAGAAGTTGTATGCAGCTTTCATGGATTTGGAGAAAGCATATGACAGGGTGGATAGACATGGATTGTGGAAAGTATTAAGAATATATGGAGTGGATGGGAAGTTGTTGAATGTTGTGAAGAGTATGTATGATGGTCCTAAGGCTCCAGTGCCTGTGGATGGTGAACTGAGTGAATTTTTCTCTTTGAAGGTTGGGTTGAAACAGGGATGTGTCATGTCTCCATGGTTGTTCAATCTGTACATGGATGGGGTACAAGGTAGGGTAGTGGATGTTGGAGTGGCCCTGGTGAGAGTGGGTAATGTTTGGAAACTTCCTGTACTGTTGTTTGCATATGATACTATGTTGTTGAGTGAAGACGAAGGGGAGCTGCAGGGCTTGGTGGATGAGTTTGGGAGAGTGTGTAAGGAACGGAATCGAAAGGTGAATGTAGCGAAGAGTAAAGTGATGGTCTTTGAGAGAGGTGAAGTTAGTGAATGTACAGCGAGGTTGGATGGTGAGGAATTGGAAAATGTGAATACGTTTAAGTACTTGGGTAGTGTGATGAGTAAGGATGGAGGTTTGGAGGGTGAAGTGCTTGAAAGGGTACAGCAGGGAAGGAAGGTTGTTGGTTCCTTGAAAGCAGTGATAAGAAACAGGGAAGTGAGCATGGAAGTGAAAAAGTTACTACATGACAGTATTGTGATACCAACTCTAACGTATGGAAGTGAAGCTTGGACGTTGTTGAAAGGGCACAAGTCAAGAGTGAGAGCAGTGGAAATGAGTTATCTAAGAGGAGCCTGTGGAGTCACATGGAGAGACAGGCTGACAAATGAGGATATAAAGAAGCGTTGTGGTGTGGTTGTGGATGTGACAGGAAGCGTTAGGAGGAATACCCTGAGGTGGTTTGGCCATGCGGAGAGGATGGAGGGTGAAAGACTGACGAAGAGAGTGTATGTGAGTGAGGTGGAGGGGGGAGAGGGAGGGGGAGGCCGAGGATGAGATGGAGAGGTATATGAAGGAGGGTGTGTGTGAGTTGGGGGCAGGGCAGTGAAATGGCGGGGGACATGGCGACGTGGAGGCGATTTGTTTGTGGCCACCCCGAACGGGATTGAGGTGTCTGGCAATAGATAGATAGATTAGCTCAGTAACATTAGCCGCTTAATATTATTCTATATTACTATCAACCCTGGATGATGATGATGATGATAATGATGATGATCACATCATTTTGTATTGTTTATAAAAGCTCCAGCATGCTTGCATGCATCAGCCTTTGTCGCCTAATGGCTCCTCTCCACATTGCTCGATCTCTGGCAGCCCCCCCTATTCAGTCCCTTATCCCTGAGGTCATACTCTACGACCTCCTACCATTTTTTTTTTTTTCCGTCTGCTCTTTGCGACCCTACCCCTGACATTCACAGTTCTCACTTTCAGCACTCAGTTGTCATCCTCCATCCTCTTAACATGCCCAAACCATCTCAATCTACCCCTCCTCATCACAATACCAGTACATTCAGATATCATCCTTCCTCTCAACTCTTCAGTCAAAATCCTAGCAACCCCAGGCCTCGCATTCAAGGACGTACTACATCTCCATGTAATCATTGTCGTTTCTGTACGTTTGAGCCTACAATATTCTCTTCCTTTACTGCCCAGGACTCAGCACCATACAGCATTACACTTCTAACACATACTGCATACAAAGACCTATTGACACACGAGGGAGACCCTTCTCAATGGAAGAGGAGACAACAACCTAATGAACTTACTCCAACCATTCCTTACCCTAGCCACTAGCTCCAGCCCCTCCTCTAGCACATAAACTCTAAATAAAACATAAGCAAAGCTACTGTGTCACAACCCTCCATCTGACCAAGCATATACCCTCCTACTTCCCTGCACACCCAACCAAGTGTATAACAGCCCTCCCCCAAACTTTTCTTTTAAAGGTAGGCGTAAGGAGAATGCCTTTAGCACACTCTTGGGCCCTTCTTATTCCTTTTGCAGGGCACATTGAAATCTGTGGAATTTTTATTTTTTATTTTTTCATTATTAATAAAACTACTTAAGACATAGCAATCTACCTATCAAAAGGCACCAGTTCACTGTAAGGTACATAAATATATGAAATTTCATGACTCTGTAGTGAATACTTTCTAAGTTCTGGCCCAGAAACGAAATCTCTATGCCTGCCATGTTGCCCGGCAGCCCTGCCGCCCAGCTCTACAGTAATGACAGACACCTATTGATCCCAATAAGAATACCCTCCTCTGACTTTGTCAGGTAGAGGGTAAAAATAAAACTCCTTCACGTACTCAAGAGACTCGCCGGCACGATCAATCCCTTCATGCCTGACAATCTCTACATGCTCTTCCTGACACACCGCGCGCGCGCGCGCGCGCGCGCACACACACACACACACACACACACACACACACAATACACAAATTATTTTGCAATTTACCTCTAATACTATTACATCTCTTATGCATTTTTCATAAACACTGCACAAAGATGGAGTTACTTCGCACACCCTTGTGGCAAACTGCACATGGCCATACTCCCTCTGCTTGGACGGGTGCTGTTTTGAGAAATGTGTGTGTGTATGTGTGTGTGTGTGTGTGTGTGTGTGTGTGTGTGTTCTTACCTAATCGTATCTTTACAGGAATGCGTAAAGCTCGTTCTGTCCCGTGTTTTAAACAATTTTTATCATACATATCCTTTAATTTATGAATTATTTTGACACACTATTTCATTTGGTAGCGCATTCCACTGATCAATTGCCCTATTTGGGAAACTAAATTTCTTTACGTCTTTATCACCTCTCTTTTTATGCAGGTTTTTGCAGTGCCCTCTTGCTGATGCTTCCCCATAGGTTATGTCTATTTTCTCCTTCCCTGATATGTAGTTACATAGCATAATCATGTCTCCTCTTTTACTGCTCTCCTGTAGTGTTGGGAGATTGTTTTTCAATTCTTTCTTCGTAGTTTAGATCCCTTAAGCTTGGTACCCATCTTGTAGCGACCCTTTGAACTTTATCAATCTTACCTATGTGGTTCTTGAGATGAGGATTCCAGACTACTGATGCATACTCCAGTGTTGGTCTGATGAATGATGATATTATTTTTCTCAGCATGTCTTCACTTATGTATGTGAATGCTATTCTCATATTTGCAAGCAGTGTAAACATGTTCCGTACCTTCTCATTGATGTGGTCAGCCGGAGACAGTGTTATTGATAATCACACCTAGGTCTTTCTTTCTGATATGTGTAGGGTTTTATTTCCTAACCTGCAATCCCAATGTTTTTTTGTTTTTTCCACTTTTACCAAACTTAATTATATGAAACTTGTCCACAGTGAATTCCAATTGCCATATGTTACTCCACCCATTAAGTTTATTTAATTCTTTCTGTAGCTCTCTACAGGAGTTTGTGTTAGTAATTTTCCTTTGTATTTTTGCATCATGGGCAAACATATTTAGACAGCTTTCATTTCCTTGTTACTGTCTATGTCATTTATATACACTAAAAACATAACTGGTGCCAGCACTGTTCTCTGTGGAAATCCGCTAGTCACTTCCCTCCATGATGAGTAATTTCTCCTTAATACTGTTCTCATTTCCCCTTTTCTTAGAAAATCTTGCATCCAACAGTACAGTCTGCCTCGGATTCCTCCTTGATGATAGAGTTTCCATAAAAGTCTGGTGCGGTATTCTGTCAAATACTTTCTTGAAATCTAGATTGATCCTGTCCACCCACCCGTCTCTTTTCTGTAATGTTTCTGCAACTCTGTCACAGTAGCTTAATAGATTAGTAACAAATGATTTTCCCTTTCTGAAACCAAATTGTCGTTCTGTTATCATATTGTGTACTTCTAGATAGTTTACCCAAACTTTTCTTATCAGCTTTTCCAGTATCTTACTTACAACACAGGTTAGTGATACTGGTCGGTAGTTAAGTGGATAGTCTATTCCCTTTCTTGAATAGGGGAACAATGTTTGCTTTCTTCCAAATATCAGGTAGTTTACCTTGACCCAAGGATTCCTTGAATATTAAAGATAATGGTTTACTTAACTCTTTTGCACATTTATGTAGCACCCAACATGAAACTTCGTCTGGACCATTTGGTTTTCCTTTGTCTACTTTACTTAACTCCTCCTGTATTTCTCTTTCTGATATTTGTATATCTGGTAATATGTATGGGCATGCATGTTCCATATCATCGCTCTCAAAATTATTTTCTTCTGTAAAAACTTATTGAAAATTTTTATTTAGTGTTTTACAAATATCTTTCTTTTGTGTGTAAGTGATCCCATTGTCCGTAATGGATTGTATTTTAGCTTTTACTTTGGTTTTGCATTGGATGTAGCTGTAAAATAGCTTCGGTTGATCACTACTTATATATAAAATGTCTTCCTCAAATTGTCTTTGGGCTTCTCTCCTTATTCTTGTGTAATCGTTTCTTGCCTGTTTATAGTTATTATATACCCTCACACTACTGTGTCTTCTGTATCTATTCCACAACAAGTCTCTTTTTTCTTTTGATTTTTCACATTCTGTATTAAACATTTCTTTATTTTCATCTCTGCTTCCTTGTGCTGTGGGATGTAATTTCGGACTCCTATTTCATAAAATTCACAGAATTTTCTATATATAACATTTAAATCTTGTCCTCTAAGCTTTTTTTTTTTTTTTTTTTTCCAAATCTACTGTATTTCTAAGAAGTACTTCTTTAGGTCATGGTAGTTACCCTTTTTGTAGTTTAGGCTCTTTTTGTAACTTTCATTATTGTTAACTGTCATGTGCAATCCTGAAGTTGCAATTTAATACTGCATGGTCCCTTTTGCTGAATGGAGGGTGATACACTCAATCCTCGTAAAGCGCGGCAATCTGGGTCTGGACCACTGCCGCGGTTTACAAAATCCGTAGTTTATAAATAATAACTCTTACGTGAAAAATTAATTAGGGTCTGGACTTTGGCCAACCACCCCCCAAAGCACCCTACCTACACCTATCTAGGCACCACCAAACACAAACATACAAATTTAGGAATATTCAGTGCATGTATTTAATAGAAATAAGCAATGTTAAGGGATCTCACCTTAATCCTATGACGATATTGCTTAAGTGAATGAAGTGGGGTGGTGTTGGGAAGACCTTAGAACCTCTCAGCATGAGGTGGGGGTGCTCCCTCATGCTGTTCTCCCTACTCCAGCTCCTCAGCCTCCCTCAGGAAGCCCTCAAACTCTGCCTCAGAGATGACTGATGCTTTGACGCACTTCCTCAGTTTCTCCCTGGCTTTGTAGATCGTCCTTATGGTCGACTCGTTCCTCCCAAATTCTTTCGCCAGGCTTGCAAACTTCTCTCCTTTCTCAACAAGACAAATGAGCTCCAAACGTTGACTGTACGACAATGGCGGCTGTTTCTTGATGCCATAGTACTTACAGCGCTTCTTCAGGGGTTCGGGAGGGTCCAGGGAAGGTAGGAGGTGAGGGGAAAGTGCACAAAATAGGGTAGGTAGCTCTCGTACCGCACGGCGATGCTCTGTACTGTGCAGGTTGGCGGGGTGAACAACAACAACATGGCGGCATTAGTATGCACACTTGCCACCAGGGACGGGTGGTGATTGGTTGTTGGGTCGCGGTTATCAAATTGAATGCCGCGGTTTACGATTCTCCTCGGAAAAGGCCCACTTCGGTGCCTAGATCCGCGATTTTCGTGACAACAGCGATTTAAGGGTGCCAGCAGTCTGACAGCCACTTTGCTGCGGTTTACAAATCCGTGGTTTATAAACACGCGGTTAACGAGGATTGAGTGTACATTATACTGTCAATATAATTTTCTTGCCTAGTAAATATAATATCTAATACCGATGGTGCATCAAATCCTCTCTTTCTCGTGGTTTCCTTTACATGCTGTGTTAGGAAAAACTACTGAAGAAGATCCAGAGGCTTTTGGTCCCAACAGCTTTTCTGGCTTTTTATATCTGGCGTATTCCAATTTATATTTGGACTGAAATCTCCAGTTAATATATTTCAGATTTCTCCTCCATTCTATTTAATAATGCTCTTAAAATGCCCGCCGCCGACCACCCACCCCGCCACCCCCCACTCCACCACCAGGCCACCGCCACACCACCACCCCAGGAAGACACAACGGGGGGGGCTAATGACCCAGGGCAAGAGGGTCACCCATCCACTACTGACCTGCGCTCCTTTTCCCCGCAACTGCCCCAACACCATGTGAACAAGGATCGGCAACAACCTTGCAGGCGGGACAACCATCGCCAGCAGTGGGGTGGGACTGAACAAGATTCAGTCCCTGGTAACGTTTTGGCGACGGCCATAGTTACCCCCTCAAGGGCAGGAGGCCCTTTAGTGTGCCACGAGGTGTCCATACCCTCCGCCACGTCTAGGGCAAGAGGCCCTTCAGTGAGCCACAAGGTGTCAGTACCCTCCGCCACAGCTAGGGCAGGAGGCCCTTTAGTGCGCCACGAGGTTCCAGCACTCTCCGCCACGTCTAGGGCAAGAGGCCCTTTAGTGTGCCACGAGGTGTCCGTGCCCTCCGCCACATCTAGGGCAAGAGGCCCTACAGTGCGCCACGAGGTTCCAGTATCCTCCGCCACGTCTAGGGCAAGAAGCCCTTCAGTGCGCCACGAGGGGTCAATACCCTCCGCCACATCCAGGGCAGGAGGCCCTACAGTGTGCCACGAGGGGTCAATACCCTCCATCACATCCAGGGCAGGAGGCCCTACAGTGCGCCACGAGGGGCCAGTACCCTCCGCCACATCCAGGGCAGGAGGCCCTACAGTGCGCCACGAGGGGTCATTACCCTCCGCCACATCCAGGGCAGGAGGCCCTACAGTGCACCACGAGGTTCCAGTACCCTACGCCACTCCAAGGGCAGGAGGCCCTAGTAGAAAGTGAAAAGTGGGTCCCAGGGTAAAGAAACCTGGAGCCATGGCTGTGACAGACCCAGGAGAGAGAGTCGCCTGTGCTTCCCTCCCTGTATGTAGGAGAGGACAAGGTCTCCGTGTACACTCCACCTACTGCGTTCCCCTGCGGGAACTGCTCGACACCACCTGGGAGAGTTGCCCCGAAGGTGTCACCAGAGTGAAGGCAAAGTCCGAGACCGGACCTGCCTCCCACTCCTGGGAGATCTCTGTCTTCCTCAGGCACCAGCAGGAGACGAGGCTGCAGTCCAACCCTGACGGCGCGTCCCCTGGCAGACAATTGCAGCCCCAGGACCCCCAGGTGAGCCCAGCAGACTACAGGCGAGGGTAACCCTGACCCCCTCACTCTGCGGAGCCACCGACGCCAGACCCGCCTCCTCCAACTGTTTGGCCCCAGCCCCGAGGGCCACCTCTCAGGTCGAGGCCCCCAGACAGGCAGGCCTCCCTGCACCCCACCGACGAGGCCCCCAGACAGGAGGGCCTCCCTGCAACTCACCGACGGCCCGGACCCGGGCAGTGACTCCCCTGCGGGTAGTGTGTTGCCCGTCACAGGCCGAATGCCCCTGAGGTCCTTCCCCTCGAACAGTGACAGAGTGAATTAACCCAGGAAACACGGGTAAATCAGTGACTCCCCTTAGACCTAAATAAACATGAGGAAGAGGAACAGTGAACAGTGACAGAGTGTGATCCATATGAAACCAGTGGCTAATGTTATTTAACCCAACAGACTCACATGTCCAATAAAGTGAAAGTATTCAATAATAATAAGTAAAGTAATATCACCCTCCCAGAATAAAGAAACTTCCCGTAAGTGTGAATGACAATCAGGGTGCGCGGGAGAACCAAAAATCTGTGCAGAGTGTCGCCGCGACTAGTTAACTGAGTCGAGTGTCGTGATCCGCACCCTGACTTCATTATAGTAATATTCCTCCCCCAGACTCTTAATCTTGTGTATTCCCCTTGTTACTGTGAGTATATATATTTTGGGTTTAAATGAAAGACGGTCATCTACCCTTATAGAACTAAAGACATTGGTATACATGCATCATATCGTGTGTTGAGTACAGTTGTATCTTGTGCCATCAAAGCCTAAGTCTGTGTACCTGTATCCTGTATCCCAAATATCACTCTGTATCATATTGTAACGGTTTTAGAATTAAGGTAATAGATGTGTTAAGGTGGACTGCCTAGTTTTTATGTCCTGTTCCTTTGTTGGTGCTTTACTTCCGGTCCGGAAAGAGGACCCCGCTCAGTCGCTAGTGTTTTTAGGACGAGGAGTCGACCTAAAAACACTCAGCATAACAGCTCTTAAACTCTGAATTGTAATCTCTGCCAGGTCTTCATATTCGCCTCTTTCCCAAGTGTTTGATCTGGGTGGCATGTGCTAAGAAGCAAGATTTGCCAGTTAGGTATTTGAGAAGCTTCTTGCTGCTTCCTGATATTTACAGTGGTTCCGGAATGAGTCAGAGTTGTCAGTTTGCCAGCTGTTTGTGAGCATAATTATTACGTAAGTTATGAATTAATTTTTGTCCGCTTTTTCTCTATAAAGTTTTATTTATGTGATTGTTAAATTATGTAATTCAAGTTTGTATGGAAATTATTTTATAGTAATAAGTAATGTAAGAAAACTTTGGCATGCTTTGGATGTCTCCGAATTGGACTGTTGTTGCTAGGGACAGGTACAGGACCAGAGCGTCTTAAGCCGCGTTTTTGCGAGGCTTTTAGACCAGTATCGACCGGTTTAGACCGGTCTTACTACTGTTCTGGCAAGACAATTAGACCGGTACAGACACGTCCAAAGCAATCCTACCCCACAAGCTGGCCTAGGCGAGACCAGTCTGCACACAAACGTATGCGCGTCAGCAACGGCCAAGAAGGAGGCGAGGAGTGTCCGTGGCAGGGTGTAAACATCGATGGTCAACAATGGTGGACTTGGTAATAAGGTTTAAAAGTACATTTTTAACGCTAGCAGAGCCTGTGATCATCCAAGAAGGGAACCAAATAAATCTTACCATGAAGTAGAGGCTTTGTATTACTACAGACCGCACGAAATAAGATTAATAAAGCATTAATGACCGAGATAAAAATCGAGGGGAAGCATGAAATTTGTGTAATCAACGTCATTGCCCGCCATCTGTTTACATTCTTCTAGGCCACGCCCAGTCACTCATGCAGCCAATAGCAGGCTCAGACAGGATCGGACCAACATTAGCCCGTTCTCGCGATCATTTATGAGTCCAGACCGGTCTAAACCGGTCCAAAGTGGCCCGCGAAAATGCGGCTTTAGAAGGTTCGAGAAGCAAGGAAGGTTATATAAGGATGGGGAGGAGACTAGAGCATGTTTAGTCGGTTTTCAGTTCAGTTTGAGTGGAGTGCAGTGTCACTGTAGTTTGTATATTTTCGGTACTTGTGAAAACTGTGAAGTGTTATTGGTATATAGTGAAGAGTTACTGAAGTTTGTATATCATCGGAACTTGTGAAAATAGTGAGGTGTTGTTGTCATGCATTATGTGTAATTACTTGGAAAATAAAGACAGTGAACTTAGAAGCCAGGATCAGTTTACAGTGCCTGAGCTGATCCTGTGTACTATACAGTACTCCTAAAGGCTGACCATAGGAAGAACAACTCATTGGACAACGTCCTTCCTGTACTGTACTACTGCTGTTGGAGCCTGTGGCAGTGTAGGGTGGGGACGTAACACTGGTATCAGGAGTGGGATTATTAAGAGCTGCAGTGAGTCTATCCCTCGACATGGAGGCAGGAGGTGTGTAAACAAGATCCCGAGCTGGGCAGGAGGAGGTGTCCCTGGCTGCAACTGTGAAGCTACTACAAGCTTCAAAGAAAGAACTCCAAGAACAGTTACAGGCCCAAAGTGGACAATTACAGGCACAAAAGAAAGAACTTGAAGAACAGTTACAAGCACAAAGTGTACAACTGCAGGCACAGAATGAGGGACAGAAAGAACTCAAAGAACAATTACAGACACAAAATGAGGGACAGAAGGAACTCAAAGAACAATTACAGGCACAGAATGAGGGACAGAAAGAAAGATATGAACAGCTTCGGGATGCATTACAGGAACAACAAAGGGAATTACAATTGAGGATGCAAGGACAGCTGGATGCTTTCATGGGGGAAATGAAGGAAGAGCAGCAGCAGTTGAAGGAGGAAGTATAGGCTGAGCTACGGCAGCAGAAGTGTAAGGTAAGGAATAACGTGATGTAGTTCAGACAGCATCTAGACGACCAGGTGAAGCATGTAGACTACCACCTGAAGATTTGCGAGGGAATAGTGATAGTGTGCAGACAACATGTAGACAACCAGCTAAAGATTAGTGAGGGAATAGTGATGGAGTGCAGACAGCATGTAGATAACCAGCTGAAGCATGTAGTCGACCAAGTGAAGATAATTAGTGAGAAAATTGAGGCTGTAGAGAAACATTGCACTGCTGAGCCCCAGGTTAGTGAACAGGGAGCATATGAAAGGAATGGACAGTGTATGGTGAGTCTTGACGGATCCCAGGCACCTAAAGGTAGCATTACAGGGATGAACAATCAGAATGCAAAAGTTTTTGGTCTTATGATGCTCCAGTTTTTAGGCCCTAAACTAGTAAAGTGCATGGCTATAACGGGGGTCCAATTAAAAAGAAACCTCAGGAATTTAATGGTAGAGTATCTTGGGAAGCTTAACGTGCACAGTTTGAGTTACTTGCGGATCAGAATGGGTGGGATGATAGGCAGAGGGCAGTGCAGCTTGCTACTAGCCTTAAGGGTGCTGGAGTGGAAATTCTGGGCCAGATGTCAGTGACAGGAACAGTTACCAGTCCCTAGAAATGCTGGAGTGCATATATGGAACCGTGTACCAGACTGAGGTTTACAGAGCAAGCTTCTGGAGCCGTGTACGGGCTCCAGGAGAATCCCTACAGCAGCTTGCTCATGACCTGAAGAGTATGGCATTTAAGGCATACCCTGGAGCAGCACCTAACTTGTTGAAGGGAGAAACCTGTACTGTACACAGGAATAATCATCTGATAAAGTACCAATATGCTGGGAATCGAACCAGGGACTCTCAGGTGAGAGCCAGGCAGCATACCACTACACCACGACCAGGTAAAAGTTAACTCACGTTGTCACAATCTTGTAACCAACGTCCCTTCGCCCCCACTGTGGGCATTCTGACTTGCCGTAAGTGCTTGGGATAGATTAAAAAGCATCTACTTGCCCGAGTGCCAGGGGGTTAACTCATCCTCTTGATGCCCACAGTGGGGGCGGAGGGACGTTGGTTACAAGATTGTGACAACGTGAGTTAACTTTTACCTGGTCGTGGTGTAGTGGTATGCTGCCTGGCTCTCACCTGAGAGTCCCTGGTTCGATTCCCAGCATATTGGTAATTTATCAGACCTAACCTGTTGGCTATTCTTCTGTGGGACCAGTTCATCGATTCTGTTGATAGTGCAGAGTTGAAAGTGGAACTGAAGCAGGCACAACCCAGAAGCATGCAAGAAGCACTAGCCAGGTCTCTAGAGTCTGAGTCCTACGTCAGGTCCAGTATATCCACCTTTCAGGCAGGTCGAAGGGCAGGATTCAAGGCAAGAAAGGGGCAGGTATGTGAAAGGGAAAATTTTTAGGGAAGTTGCTGGTACTGTGAAAAGCCAGGACACAGGAAAGTGAATTGCAAGAAGTGAAAGAGAGAACAGAAGATCAGAGGAGGTTGCTGCTTCTATGGGAAGCCGGGACACAAGAAGGTGGATTGTTACCAATGGAAGAAAGAGCAAGAATGAAGCAGTGCAGGGAAACCCACGATTGCAAAAAACGGGTGTTGGACATGTGGTGATGTGGGACACTTCAGCTATGGGTGTCCAACTGAGAAGGATGAGGGTAAATTAGTATAGGCTGGTGAAGAGAGGCAACAACCAGCCAGTTTTCCTCGAGAAGCCCCACCACTTAAGAAATGCAGGAGAACCTTGATGAATAGTGTGCGAGAAGACAGAAGAAGAGACGGCACATAATGCAGTAAGAATGGGAATCTTGGCAAGAAATGCCGCTGTATGGTTGTGACAGGGCCAGTGTCAGATGCAGAAGACCTGAAGAAGATGCAGATGCAGATGCAGATTTACAACCAGTACTAGAGTGGCAAGGTATAGATAGGCAAGGTATCAGGAAGGTATTAAAAATATATGGAGTGGAGGGGAAATTGCTGAGTGCTGTGAAGAGCATGTACAGAGTTATGGCTACTGTGTGAGTGGATGGTGAGCTAAGTGAGTTCTTTGATCTAAATGTGGGACTGAAACAGGGATGTGTGATGTCTCCATGGCTGTTGAATATATACATGGATGGGGTTGTAAAGGACGTGCAAGTGGATGTGGGGGTGGCTCTAATGAGTGAGGGTAAGATATGGAAGTTTCCGGTGTTACTGTTTGCTGATGATACAGTATTGTTGAGCGAAGGTGACTGGGAGTTGCATGGTTTGGTGAATGAATTTGGGACGGTGTGTAGGAAGAGGAATCTGAATGTGAATGTAAACAAGAGTAAAGTTATGGTGTTTGAGAGGAATAAAGTCACAGAATGCACAGTGAGGTTGGATGGTGAGGATATGGAGGATGTGAGTGCATTCAAGTACTTGGGTAGTGTGATGAGTAAGGATGGAACTTATGGGGATGAAGTACTTGAAAGGGTACAGCAGGGAAGGAAGGTTGTTGGTTCACTGAAAGCAGTGATGAGAAACAGGGAGGAGAGTATGAAAGTTAAAAAGTCACTGCATGATAGTATTGTGATCCCGACCCCGACATATGGAAGCGAGGGATGGACCCTGCAAGAGGGGAACAAGTCATGACTGAGAGCAGTGGAAATGAGTTACTTGAGAGGAGCATGTGGAGTGACATGGAGGGACAGGTTGATGAATGAAAAAGTGAAGGAACGTTGTGGGGGTGGATGTGGATGTGGTTGAGAAAATTAGGAGAAATACACTGAAGTGGTTTGGACATGAGGAAAGAATGGAGAATGAAAGACTGACTAAAGGTGGCGTTACACTTGACCAAAAGTGACCAACATTCGGGCCAGTTTTGCGAGCCAAAACGGCTAGCTGAGTCGAGTGTCCGTCACACTCGTGTGTTTTTGCGAGCCAAAACGGCTGTGTCGTCTGCCTTGGTGCCTCGCGGTCATTTATAAACATACCACCACGGAGTACCCACTCCCTTTTCCTCAGTTTCTACAACCTCCTAACGTACTTCAGGAACTCCAGAGTCACAAAGCAGTCTACTAGAGTTTTCCTTGCCGCAGGATCCATATCGAAATCTGATTTCTACTTGTTGTTTAGAGACAAAACAGACAGCCTCTGCGGCCTGGTCACCTGAGTGTCTATTTAATTCATGTTACAAGAAAAAAATAAAAGTGAATAAAAACCACATGAATTAAATTGTATTTACTTAACAATTTTAGTTAAAGTTTCCTTCTGTGAATAACAGAATATTTTCTCACCAATTACAAAATTACTATAGGCTCATTTGAGTTCTAATTCCACCAACACGCTGTGAGCGAGAATTGTTAACCATTTCGCCTCGCAAGCGAAATCTCGCTCACCGTGAGTCAGTTTGGCTAGCAAGTTACAAAACTGGCTAGCACGTTAGCCACTTTTGTCCCAGTGTGACGCTGCCTTAAGAGGGTATATGTGGGTGAAGTGGAGGGAGGGAGGAGGAGGGAAAGACCAAAGATGAGGTGGAGGGATGGAGTTGAGAGGTATATGAGGGAGGAGGGAGTGAGTTGGAGGGAGGGCGGTCAACTGGTGGATGAGAGCGACTTGGAGGTGTTTTGTCTGCAGCCACCCTTTGCAGGATTAGGGTATCGGGCTATAGATAGATAGACAGATAAACTAGAGTGGCTGCAGCGGAGTACAGTTTGACCATCTTGGGAAGAAGTTTCCAGGTTCAGTCCTGCGACCAAGAGCTACTGGAGTCAATGGGACCTTCTTCGTCTGAACAACAGTCTACTGGGGCATCTGTGGGAGACACCCGGTGGCCTCAGCTTGTATTGGCAATTGGTGGTTCCGAAAAAGATGAGGTCCAAGATCTTGGATGAGTCCCATAACCACATCACTAGTGGGCACCTGGGAATGAAGGAACTCTATGCCGGCTGCAACATAGATTCTACTGGATTGGCATGCATCAGGGTGTTGAAGAGTGGTGTCAGGCCTGTGATGTGTGTTGTGCCAAGAAAGGACCCAAGAAACGTGGTTGCGCTCCTCTTCAGCTGTACCAAGTGGGTGCACTGATGGAGTCATGGTGGACATTGCTGGACCCTTACCACTCACTGAAAGGGGAATATATTTGTCACCATGGACTACTTCACAAAATGGCCAGATGCCTACGCCATCCCCCATCAAGAGGCTGCTACTGTTGTTCAGTTGTTGGTTGATCAGTTCTTCTGTCGTTTTGGGATGCCACAAGAGCTACATTCAGACCAGGGTAGAAACTTCGAGTCTGCTGTGTTCCGTGAGTGCTGCAGGTTACTGGGGATCAAGAAGACCAGGACGACCCAACTAAGGCCACAGATAGAATGGTGGAGAAACTTCAACTGGACCCTGGGACAAGAACTGGCAAAGTACTGTGTAGAGGGACAAAAAAATGGGACCAGAAATTACCTGCATTGCTGATGGCATATTGGTCTGCATCCCATGAGTCTACAGTACCCGCTACACCCCTGTAAAGCTGATGTTGGGCCCCAAGTTACGTTTACCCGTTGTCTTGTTAATGGGAAAACCACCTGGTGAAGAAATGCCTACAGACACCTCCAGCTATGTGAAGCATCTTCAGGAATGGCTGGCCAAGGTACATCATCAAGTGCGAGGAGACCTTAAGTTTTCAAGAGAGGTGATGGAGTGCAAGTACGATGTCAAGGCAAGTGGGTGAGCTGCAGCGATGGTGACCTAGTTTGGTTATACAATCCTCAACAAAAGAAGGGACAGTTACCAAAGCCGCAGAGCCCATGGGATGGACCTTGCACTGTGCTGGACTGCCTATCAGACGTAACGTATCGTATTCGGGGAGGCAGGAAGTCTCGCCCAAAGGTTGTACATGTGAATCGTCTGTGGCAGTAACGTGGGGCAGGACGGAACAACAGGGATGTCTCCAAGGAATCATGCTCAACCGCAGCTGAGAATGTTGAGGAAGACTAAGGAGCTGAAGTGCAAGAGGATGGTGACAGTTTCCCAAGAGAAGAAATGAATCAGGAAGAGGACCAAGACCTTTCAGGAGAAATGGACTGCGTGGAGGAGCAAGGACGTCGTCGGAAGCGGTACAGAAGACCTGATAAGTTGAAGGATTATTTTGTGTACAGTTACATGTTTCATTAGGATTAAGATTTATGTTTGTATATACTGTGTAGTTTTGTCGGGACGACAAAGAACTAGGGAAAGGGTAGTATTAATAAGCGAGATTTGCCAGTTAGGTATTCGAGAAGCTTCTCGCTGCTTCCCGATATTTACAGTGGTTCCAGTACAAGTCAGAGTTGCCAGTTTGCCAGCTGTTTGTAAATGTATTTCATAAGTTATGCATTAATTTTTGTGCTCTTTTTCTCTATAATGTTTTATTTATGTGATTGCTTGTTAAATTATGTAATTCAAGTTTGTATGCAAAATAATTTACAGTGATATGTAATGTAAGAAGACTTTGGCATGTTTTGGATGTCTCCGAATTGGTAAGCGGTGTTGCTAGGGGCAGGTACAGGGACAGCACGTCCTAGAATAATGGAGAAGCAAGGAAGGTTATATAAGGATGGGGAGGAGACGAGCAAGTTCAGTCGGTTTTCAGTTCAATTTGAGTGTAGTGCAGTGTCAGTGTAGTTTGTATATTTTCGGTACTTGTGAAAACAGTGAAGTGATATTGGTAAATAGTGAAGAGTTATTGAAGTTTGTATATCATTGGAACTTGTGAAAATAGTGAGGTGTTACTGTCATGCATTAAGTGTAATTACTGTACCTGGAAAATAAAGACAGTGAACTTAGAAGCCAATGTCTGTTTACAATAACTGAGCTGATCCTGTGTACTGTACACCTAAAAGCTGACCATAGGAAGAACAACCGACTGGGCAACGTCCTTCCTGTACTGTACCACTGCTGCTGGAGCCTATGGCAGTGTGGGATGGGGATGTAACACGTAAAAATTTGCCACAATTACTTTTCCTTCAGATATATTAATCTCTATTGTAATCAGTTCTACTTGTGAGGGTATATCTAGTTCTATTTCTTTGACTTGTTGGTTTTTCTTTGTTAATATTATAATTCCTCCTTTTTTTTAAGTTCCTATCTCTTCTCCATATATTGTATCCCTCTAGGTTTAGGGTATCGTTTGATATCCTTGGTGTTATATTTGTTTCAGTTAGGCATATAATATGTAGTTCCTTTAATACAACCATTTATCTCTGATAATTTAAATACCATTCCATCTACATTTGAGTATATCAACTTATTCATCTTATTTACGTACTTGTCATGACTTGGGTCTACTACCTTCCTCCTTTTTATTCTCTTCTGGTTATCTACCACTTTCGTACCTGCAATCCAATTACACGCGGGCTCCGATCTAAAAAGCTAATTGGGTGCCAGGATTTTGTTCGTTATCCGAATTCTCGTTAAACGAAGTGAAGAACTTACGGGGAAAATAGAGTTAGGGAGCAAGGCCTCCGAGCCATCTCCCCCAAAACCACCAGAACTGATTTTCTGATCATTTTAAGCTGGAATAAGGGGTTAAGCAAGAGGGTAATACACCTGAAACGTAAAAATAGCATTAATATAAGCAGAATAACATAAATTACTGGTAAAATAGGGATGGGGAAAACAACCAGCCAAGTAACCTCCACCGACCACCAACATCTGTGACAGACAATTTTAAGCACGAATAAAGGGTTAATACACATGAAATACAAAAAACAGCATTAGGTCCCGTCCACACGAGCGGGCAGTGTCCAACGGGCAAACACTGATACCAAATCACATTCCAATTCACACATTTAGAAGGTGGCTGGCGGGCACGAGCGTAGATGACATCATAAACAGGGAAACCACTGGCAAACTATCTATAACACCCTTGCCCGTTGTTGAGGCAATGCTTGCCGTGTGGACAACAAAACAAGTGTGCCCAGTAGTGACCAATGGCAGCCAGAAACTGCTTTTTCTGGAAATACTGCTAAAGAAGCGAGGGATATATGCTCAGCAGGCAGTGCGCATCAGGCATTGCCCACTCGTGTGGACAGGGCCTTAGAAAATGGACAGCTGCAGCGTGACCCTTGTCTCGATTCTCGTAAGTTGGGATGGAGGGGGGTTCATGCTCGTTAGAAAGCGGTGGTGCAAATTTCAAGACTCATATTAGCGAGTGTGGTGTGCATGTGGATGTAATAGGAGGCATTATGAGGAACATACTGAGGTGGTTTGGCCATGTGGAAAGGATGGAGGGTGAAAGACTGACGAAGAGTGAGTGAGGTGGAGGGGGGAAGAGGGAGGGAAAGGCCGAGGATGAGATGCAGGGATGGGGTGGAGAGGTATATGAGAGAGGAGGGTGCGAGTTGGAAGCAGGGCAGTGAAATGGCGGGGGACAGGGCGACGTGGAGGCGATTTGTTTGTGGCCACCCCAAACGGGATTGAGGCGTCTGGCAATAGATAGATAGATAGATAGATAGATAGTATTAGTGAATTCTTGTTAAGCGTTTGTTCATTAACCGAAACTTACCTGTTCTTCAAAAAAATATGTATATATATTTTTCTCTACCTCTGATCTTTCCTCATTCTTTGCTTTTGTCTCCTCCCTCTTCTCTTTTAATAATCCCAGTTCCTCTTGAGTTATGCATCTTTTTATCCATACGTTTTTGAATTCCTCTTTTTCCATAAGATTGCATTTTTTAATATCTCCTCCAGAGTGTTTGCACTCTGGAATGTTACTTTCACAGACCTTGACTTATTTCTCTCATATTTCCCTAGCCTTTTGTGTTCCTCCCATGTCTTTCTTACAGATTTCCTCTGATACTTCCTTCAGTATACTCATTATATTTGCCATCTCCTTTTTGTCTCTCGAAATCTTGTTTTTTTTTTCTTCCTCATCTATACCTGTGATTACTATAGATTTGTTGATATTTGCTAAATCTTTGACCAATTATGGATTGTTTTGGACTATTTTTTCACTTCCTTTTTAATGCTTTTTTCTTCGACTTCTGTTTCTAAGTCTTTCTTTACTTTCACCATTTCAGCATAGTAGTTTCCACATCATTTTGTAGCTTTGCATCACTTCATTCACCGGGGTTATCTTCTCAGTATCACTGTCCTGGTCTGTCAGACTGCTTGCTTGCCTAATTGTCTCTGTATCATTTCTGAACTCTTCCATAATATTCTCCGGGTTGACAACTGTGCTTGCCATTTCACTAATCTTCCTTCTAAGTGTACCCACCTAACAGCTCATCTATTGTTGAGTCTTACTTGTTTACTTCCTTTACTAATTCTCCATTTTCTTCCTTCTGCATGTGCAGTTGCTTCTTAATTTCATCCATTTCACTCTGAAATACCTTCTCTACTCAGTGTTCCCGTTCTACTAGCTTATTGAACGTCTCCATTTCAACTAGATCCTGGTAGAAATCATCATCCTGTTTTCTACCTTTATCCCTTTTCCAAACTCCTTCCAAATTTGCTTTACTAAAGATGGTGCTCATCTTGTGGTACTACCAGCAACAAAATTCTGCTTACAAGTATGTATTCCTTGGTGCACGCAGCAGACAAACCAGCTCATGATCAGCGGATTCCTGCACTAATTCTGTATTCTGTTATTTGAACAAAATTTTTACTTAAACTTCCTCTTATATATCAAAACACCATTTAGTTTAGCCTAGTACAGAACTTGACTCATATGTACTATTTAGGTATGGCCAGTTGTGGCCAAAGTTGGCCAAGCGAGGAGTGATGCAGCGTACGTGCTGTCCCTCTGGTGTCTCAGCTGTGTGTGTGTGTGTGTGTTCGTACCTAATTGTTCTTACCTAATTGTATCTTTACAGGAATGAGTCAAGCTCGTACTGTCCCGTGTCTTAAACCATTTTCATCATACATCTCCATAAATTTATGAATTGTTTTGGCACACAGTATATCATTCGGTGGTGCATTTCACTCATCAATTGCCCTATTTGGGAAAGTAAATTTCCTTACGTCTTTATCGTCGCTCTTTTTATGCAGTTTTTTGCAGTGTCCTCTCGTTGATGCTTCCCCATAGGTTATATATTCATCTGTCTATTTTCTTCTTCCCTTATATGCATTTATAGAGCATAATCATGTCTCTTCCTTCTCCTGTTGTGTTGGCAGATTCAGTTTTTCTAGTCTTTCTTCGTAGCTTAGATCCCTTAAGCTTTGTACCCAACTTGTAGCGGCCCTCTGAACTTTTTCAAGCTTATCTGTGTTTTTTTATTATTCCAGACTACTGATGCATACTCCAGGGCTGATGTGATGAATGATATTATTATCCTTCTCAGCATGTTTTCATTTATGTATGTAAATGCTATTCTCATATTTGCAAGCAGTGTATACATGTTCTGTACCTTCTCTCTGATGTGGTCAGCCGTAGATAGTCTGTTACTGATAATCACACCTAGGTCCTTCTCTCTTTCTGATATGTGTAGGGTTTTACTTCCTAACTTATAATCCCAATCTGGTTTTTTCCCACTTTTACCAAACTTGATTACATGACACGTGTCCACACTGAATTCCATTTGCCATGTATTACTCCATTCATGAAGTTTATTTAATTCTACTTCTAGCTCTTTACAAGAGTCTGTGTTAGTAATTCTCCTTTGTATTTTTGCATCATCTGCAAACATATTTAGATAGCTTTCATTTCCAGTGTTACTGTCTATATCATTTATATACACTAAAAACATGATTGGTGCCAGCACTGAGCCCTGTGGTACTCCACTATAGTAGGACTCGCGCACGTTTGCGGCTGTGGTGTGGTCCGCACCTGTGTACAGTGGTGCCACGTTTTCTATACCGTTATCTCTCTCTCTCTCTCTCTCCTGGCGGGAAATGTGAGCCACCCTGAGTACTTTTGATTCTTTTATAAGTTATTTATAATTGTGCTTTCATCTGTTAATTTGGTTTTGTTATATTTAGTAGTAGATGGAGTGTCAAAGTTACTGTCTGCTGAGAGGTTTGTTACGTTACTGATTCATACACCCCGACGTAGTGGGGTGTGGGTGTAGGTGTGGGTGGGAGTGTGGATGTGGGTTTGTTGGGGTGGTGGTCCAGGGGGGAGGGGAAGTGTGAAGGGGGATTTGACCTGAGACACCCAGGAGGGATTAAGAAGGGAGGGAAGGGGAAGGGGGGGCTGGATTCACCTACCACATGGCGGGAAATGTGAGCCACCCTGAGTACTTTTGATTCTTTTATAAGTTATTTATAATTGTGCTTTCATTTGTTAATTTGGTTTTGTTATATTTAGTGATGCCGACAATGCATTCAATGCATGCCCCTCTCCTGCCTCTCTCTCTCTCTCTCTCTCTCTCTCTCTCTCTGTAGGGAAGCTATCTGTCAGTGCTGCCACTCACAAGAATTATATGAATTATTTCTTTTACTTTGGATATTGGCATATTTCTTCTTTTTTCAGGCTCATTCTATTATATCCATAACTGTAATATTATTAACCACCCTAAAACTACGCTAAAAAACATTAAAAGTGACTGCTATTTCTTTTAGCAACACTGTACAATATGTATGCCATGTTTCTGTGTTACTGTATAAATATTTTATGCATAATTAGATTACTGTTGATTCATCCATCAAAATACACAAGTGTAAGTTTTATTCATCTGAATTTATCGAATTTGTGATGCCTTGTACATAAATAGCTTCCGTTTCACATCGCAAGTTGAGGAAACGTGGCACCATTGTAAACAGGTGCGAGCCACACCACAGGCGCTTACAGGCGCAAGGCCGACTATAGTCACTTCTTTCCATGATGAGTAGTTTCCCCTTAGTACTGTTCTCATTTCTCTTTTTATGAGAAAATCTTGCATCCAACAAAACAGTTTGCCTCGAAATCCTCCTTGATGGTACAGTTTCCATAAAAGTCTTTGGTGTGGTACTGTGTCAAATGCGCTCTTGAAATCTAAATACATACTGTCCACCCATCCTTCTCTTTCCTGTATTGTGTCTGTTACTCTGTTATAGTAGCTCAACAGATTAGTAACACATGATTTTCCTTTTCTGAAACCAAACTGTCTTTCTGTTATCATATTGTGTTCTAGATGATTTACCCAAGCTTTTCTTATAGGCTTTTCTAATACCTTGCTTACAACACTGGTCAGTGATACTGGTCGGTAGCTGAGTGGATTTTGTCTATTCCCTTTCTTGTATAAGGGGACAATATTTGCTTTCTTCCAAATATCAGGTAGTTTACCTTGACTCAAGGATTTCTTGAAAATTAAAAATAATGGTTTACTTAACTCCTTTGCACATTCTCGTAACACCCAACATGAAATTTCATCAGGACCATTTGCTTTTCCTCTGTCTAATTTACTTAACTCCTCCTGTATTACTTTTTCTGATATTTGTATATCTGGCAGTATGTGTGGACATGCATGTTCCACATAGTCCCACTCAAAATTTTTTTCTTCTGTAAAAACTGATTGGAAATTCTTATTTAGTATTTCACAAATATCTTTCTCTTGTGTATAGGTGATTCCCTCGTCCGTAATGGATTGTATTATATCTTTTACTTTGGTTTTGATTCTGATGTAGCTGTAGAATAGCTTCGGTTGATCACTACTTTTATTTATTATATCCTCCTCAAACTGTTTTTCGGCTTCCCTCCTTATTCTTGTATAATCGTTTATTGCCTGTTTGTAATTATAATATGCCCTTTCACTATTGTGTCTTCTGTATCTATTCCACAACAAATCTCTTCTTTCTTTTGATTTTTTACATTCTGTATTGAACCATTTCTTTATTTTCTTATCTGCTTCTTTGTGCTGTGGGATGTACTTCTGGACTCCTATTTCATAAAATTCACAGAATTTTTTATATACAGCATTTAAATCTTGTCCTCTAAGCTCATTTTCCCAATGTGTGTGTGTGTGTGTGTGTGTGTGTTCTTACCTAATTGTTCTTACCTAATTGTATCTTTACAGGAATGAGTCAAGCTCGTACTGTCCCGTGTCTTAGACCATATTTATCGTACATATCCTTAAATTTGTGAATTGTTTTGGCACACACTATTTCATTCGGTAGTGCATTCCATTGGTCAATTGCTCTGTTTGGGAAACTGAATTTCCTTACGTCTTTATCTCCTCTCTTCTTATGCAGTTTTTTGCAGTGTCCTCTTGCTGATGCTTCTCCATATGTTAAGTAATCATTTATGTCTATTTTCTCCTTTCCTGATATGCACTTATATAGCATTATCATGTCACCTCTTTTCCTTCTCTCCTGTAGTGTTGGTAGGTTCAGTTTATTTCGTCTTTCTTCGTAGCTTAGGTCCCTTAAGCTTGGTATCCATCTTGTAGCGGCCCTTTGAACTTTTTCAATCTTGTCTATATGCTTTTTGAGATGAGGACTCCAGACTATTGATGCATATTCCAGGGTTGGTCTAATGAATGATGTTATTATCCTTCTTAGCATGTCTTCAATTATGTATGTGAATGCTATTCTCATATTTGCTAGCAGTGTATACATGTTCCGTACCTTCTCGCTGATGTGGTCAGCCGGAGATAGTCTGTTATTGATAATCACACCTAGGTCTTTCTCTCTTTCTGATGTGTATAGGGTTTTATTTCCTAACTTGTAATCCCAATCAGGTCTTTTTCCACTTTTACCAAACTTGATCACATGACACTTGTCCACACTGAATTCCATTTGCCATGTACTACTCCATTCATGAAGTTTATTTAATTCTTCTTGTAGCTCCCTACAAGAGTCTGTGCTAGTAATTCTCCTTTGTATTTTTGCATCATCTGCAAACATATTCAGATAGCTCTCATTTCCAGTGTTACTGTTTATATCATTTATGTACATTAAAAACATGATTGGTGCCAGCACCGAACCCTGTGGTACGGTACTCCACTAGTCACTTCTTTCCATGATGAGTAGTTTCCTCTTAGTACTGTCCTCATTTCTCTTTTTATGAGAAAGTCTTGCATCCAACAAAACAGTTTGCCTCGAATTCCTCCTTGATGGTACAGCTTCCATAAAAGTCTTTGGTGTGGTACTGTGTCAAAAGCTTTCTTGAAATCTAAATAGATACTGTCCACCCATCCTTCCCTTTCCTGTACTGTGTTTGTTAGTCTGTCATAGTAGCTCAACAGATTAGTAACACATGATTTTCCTTTTCTGAAACCAAACTGTCTTTCTGTTATCATACTGTGTTCTTCTAGATGATTTACCCAAGCTTTTCTTATAAGTTTTTCTAATACCTTGCTTACAACACTGGTCAGTGATACTGGTCGGTAGTTGAGAGGATTTTGTCTATTTCCTTTCTTGTATAAGGGGACTATATTGCTTTTTTCCAAATATCAGGTAGTTTCCCTTGACTCAAGGATTTCTTGAAAATTAAAAATAATGGTTTACTTAACTCCTTTGCACATTCTCGTCACACCCAACATGAAATTTCATCAGGACCACTTGCTTTTCCTCTGTCTAATCTACTTAACTCCTCCTGTATTACTTTTTCTGCTATTTGTATATCTGGTTGTATGTGTGGACATGCGTGTTCCACATAGTCCCTCTCAAAATTTTTTTCTTCTGTAAAAACTAATTAGAAATTCTTATTTAGTGCTTCACAAATATCTTTCTCTTGTGTATAAGTGATTCCCTCGTCCGTAATGGATTGTGTTATATCTTTTACATTGGTTTTGCTTCTGATATAGCTGTAAAACAGCTTTGGTTGATCACTACTTTTTATTATATCCTCCTCAAACTGTTTTTGGGCTTCCCTCCTTATTCTTGTAGAGTCGTTTCTTGCCTGTTTGTAATTATTATACGCCCTTTCACTATTGTGTCTTCTGTACCTATTCCACAACAAATCTCTTCTTTCTTTTGATTTTTTACATTCTGTACTGAACCATTTCTGTATTTTCTTATCTGCTTCTTTGTGCTGTGGGATGTACTTCTGGTCTCCTATTTCATAAAATTCACAAAATTTTTTATATACAGCATTTAAATCTTGTCCTCTAAGCTCATTTTCCCAATCAACTTCTAAGAAATACTTCTTTAGGTCTTGATAATTTCCCTTTTTATAGTTTAGTCTCTTTTTTGTAACTGTCATTGCTGTTTACTGTGTCATATGCTATCCTGAAGTTATAATTTAGTACTGCATGATCGCTTTTGCCGAGTGGAGGGTGATATATTAAACTGTCAATGTCGTTTTCTTGCCTAGTAAATATTAGATCTAGCACTGAAGGTACATCAAGTCCTCTTTTTCTAGTGGTTTCCCTCACATGTTGCGTTAAGAAAAACTCTTGTACGAGATCCAGGAGCTTTTGGTCCCAACAGCTTTCTTGGCTATTTATATCTAGAGTATTCCAATTTATATTTGTATTGAAGTCCCCAGTTAGTATAATTCTTTCCGATTTCTCTTCCATTTTATGTAGCAAGGATCTTATACTCTGAATTGTACTCTCTGCCAGGTCCTCATATTCGTCTCTTTCCCATGTGTTTGATCTGGGTGGCATATACAAATTGGCTACAATTACTTTACCTTCAGATGTGTCGATCTCTACTGCAATCAGTTCTACTTGTGATGGTATATCTAGGTTTATTTCCTTGACTTTTAGATTTTTCTTAGTTAATATTATAATTCCTCCTCCTTTTTTTAAATTTCTGTCTCTTCTCCATATATTGTATTCCTCTAAGTTTAGTATGTCATTGGATATCCTTGGTGTTAATTTTGTCTCAGTTAGGCATATTATTTGTGGTTCATTTTCTCTGACATAATCATTCATCTCTAGTAATTTAGATACCATTCCATCCACATTTGAGTACATCAACTTTATCATCTTGTTTATATACTTGTCATGACATGGTTCTACTAACTTCCTCCTTTTTCTTCCATCCTGTTTGTGTACCACTTTCGTACCTGCAATCCTATTACTTTGTAAAAAAATTTCTTCTTGTCCTCTTCTGATCTTCCCTCATTTTTTGTTTTTGCTTCCTCCCTTTTCTCTTTCAGTAATTCCAGTTCCTCTTGTGTTAGGGATCTTTTTATCCATACATTTTTGAGCTCCTCTTTTTCCATAAGATTCTTTGCATTTTTTAGTATCTCTTCCACAGTGTTTACACTCTGGAAAGTCACCTTTAGAGGTCTTGTCTTGCTTTTCTCGTATTTCCCTAACCTTTTGTGTTCCTCTATGTCTTTACTACAGATTTCCTCTGATACTTCTTTCAGTAAGCTCATTACATTTGCCATCTCCTTTTTGTCTCTAGTGATCTTGTTTTTAATTTCTTCCTCTTCTATACCAGTGATTTGCTATTGATTTATTTATTTCTACTGAATCTCTGACTAACTTTGGATTGTTTTGGATTATTCTTTTCACCTCCTTTTTAATGCTTTTTTCCTCCACCCTTGTTTCTGTCTTTCTTTACTTTCACCATTTCAGCATACGTGGTTTCTACATCATTTTTGTAGCTTTGCACAGCTTCATTCACCTGTGTTATCTCCTCAATATCACTGCTCTGGTCCATAAGACTGCTTGCTTGTCTAATTGTCTCTGTGTCATTTTTTAACTCTTCCATAACACTCTCGTGATTGACTACTGTACTTTCCATTTCACTCACTTTCTTCCTAAGCAGGGTTGCCAGATTCTTGTGACCAAAAGTAGCGGAAACAGGCCTGAAAAGTAGCGAATTTCGGTAGAAAGTAGCCCAACATAAGGTAATTATGTACAGTATATATACATATCTATTTAACTATATATATATATATATATATATATATATATATATATATATATATATATATATATATTTATGCCAGGAAGAAGGAACCAAAGGCCATGAGCCCGCAGTAACAGTTCCCTCCAAGAGAAAAACAAAATACAAGAGCCAAATTCAAGATCCAATCATTTTGAGATGCCTGGACACACTGCGTTTGAGACTGGAGATCATAGTCAGCAGGAAATACAGACAGAGGGAGACAGTTCCAGAGCTGACCTGTTGCATAAATGAAAGACTGGGAGTAACGGTTAACTCTTGCATTAGAGAGTTGGACAGAAAAGGGATGAGAGTTTGCTGCCAGACGGGTGCTACGCGCCCGTCGTAGAGGTGGAGGAATGCAAGCAGACAGTTCAGAGGAGCAGTGACCATTAAAGTAGCGATAGAAAAGAGATAAAGATGCAACAGTGCGGCGAAGAGACAGAGGTTGAAGGGAGTCAGTAAGAGGAGGAGAGTTAATGAGACGAAAAGCCTTTGACTCCACCCTATTGAGAAGAGCTGTATGTGGGGAGCTTCCCCACACATGAGAGTTGTACTCCACACAGGGGCGGATAAAACCCCTGTATAGAGTCAACAATTGTGCAGGGGTAAAGAAAGAGCGGAGTCGGCTTAGCACACCCAATCTCTTGGAAGCAGATTTTACAAGAGATGTAATATGATCTTTCCAAGATAAGTCCCGAGTAAATGAAACCCCAAGCATGTTCAAGGATGATGCAGGATTAAGCTGAATATTATTAAACATTAGTGGGTCCACCTGTGGAAGATTTTGTCGGGTTGATAGGTGTAAGAACTGAGTCTTAGATGCATTAAAAACAACCATATTATTTTTACCCCAGTCAGAGATACGAGCCAAGTCAGACATTAGGTGTGCCATAGTCTCATCCCTTGTTTGTTGAAGTAACTGTTGAGATGGGCGTTGCAGGAACCGAATGGAAAGGTGAAGGGTGGAGTCATCAGCGTATGAGTAGATAGGGTTAGATGTACTGCTTAGATCATTGATGAATAAAAGGAAAAGAGTTGGTGATAGGACAGAGCCCTGAGGAACACCACTGTTGATAGATCTAGGAGAAGAACGATGGCCGTCTACAACAGCGGCTATAGAACGACCAGAAAGGAAGCTAGCAATGCAGGCACAGATAGAAGGATAGAAACCGTAGGAGGACAGTTTGGAAACTAAAGATTTATGCCAGACTCGATCGAAAGCCTTTGAGATGTCAAGTGCAATGGCAAAGCTTTCGCCAAAGTCCCGAAAGGAGGAAGATCGCCAGTGGAGCGTCCCTGACGGAACCCATACTGACGATCGGAAAGAAGGTTGTGATAGGAAAGAATGATGTCTTAAAATTTTTCTATTGAGAATTGACTCGAAAACTTTTGAAATACAGGACGTTAAAGCAATTGGACGATAGTTGGAGGGTTGGGAGTGGTCACCCTTCTTTGGGACTGGCTGAATGAGAGCAAACTTCCAGCAAGAAGGAAAGGTACAAGTTGACAGACAAAGGCGAAAGAGTTTGCCTAGGGAGGGTGTAAGCACAGAAGCACAGTTCTTGAGAACAACAGGAGGGACCCCATCAGGCCCATATGCCTTGTTAGTACTGAGGACAGTGATGGCAGAAAATACATCACCTGAAGAAATTTTAATGTCAGCCATGAGGAAATCAGAGGGGGTATGTGATGGAGGAACAGCACCGGAATCGTCTAAGGTGGAATTGGTGGAGAAAGTCTGTGCGAAGAGATCTGCTTTATCAGTAGAATATATTATATATATATATATATATATATATATATATATATATATATATATATACGCACTCACGAGTTTATACATACAGACGCAAATAATTTAACTTTGCACAACTTACCAGCTGAATGCTGCTGCAGTGTTCCTGTAAGGTTGTTCGAAGTGATGTAAACCTAAAGTTAATTAACACAGAACTCCTTAATTACTGCATCAACCAAATTTATTTCATTTCCTTTTCATTCTCGGAACCAAGCTGTTTTCTTCTTAACAAAACATAACTTTCTTACTGTCTGAAGTTAATCATTTTTTCAACTTGAACTTCTTGGAACTAAGGGAAAATATTTTCTTGCACATCTCATTATAATTACATATTTTAATCATTTAGTAAGTCTCCAAGACCACGTCTTCACAGCTGAAGATTATCAAGAAGGTCTTCTGCATCCACGATCACATATTTGTATACTGAAGAAGCATGTTTCAGCATAGACGTGGGTGGGTCAAATGATGCGCAACAAGTCCCTTTTGTCTTCAAGATATGTTTTGATTATCAAGATTGATGTCAACAGCTCCAGTCCCATTCGATTTCTCAGTTTAGTTTTCACAGATGTGACTCCTGAAAATACCCTTTCAACCAGGGCATTACTGATTTGTAAGCTGTAGCCTAAATGTTCTATGCAAACTGAGCGGTCAGTCAGCATAGGCTCTTCAGTCTCCAGGAGCATTTTTGACAATTATAGCTTTGCCCCAAAATGACGATCCAGATGTTGGAATTTGCCCTTCACAAATGTTGGCCCAGCCAATCGTTAGCAATCTCACACGTTCAGTTCGAATTAAATAGCCAATCAAGAGTTAATACGAGAGTGCGGGAAATTTAAAGAGGGAGGACATGATAAATTATAAATCATTTTCTTTGTGTGTCTTCAAAAGGTAATTATATTTTAAATGATACATAATCACTAATCAATCTTTGACATTCGTCTCATTAGTAGCCCAAGTTAGCCCAACTTATTTTGAAAGTAGCCCAAAAAGTCGCAAGTAGCGAAATTCAAAATTTAGTAGCGAAGGGCTTCCAAAAGTAGCCCAATTCGCTACTTGTAGCCCAATCTGGCAACCCTGTTCCTAAGCGTACTCAATTCCACTGTTAGTTCACTGATGGTTGTGTCTTTCTTATTGGCCTCTCTTCCTAGTTTTTCTATCTCTTCCTTTTGCAAGTGCATTTGCTTCTTTATTTCATCAATTTCATTTTTGAAAGCCATTTCTAGTTTGTGTACACGTTCAACCAGTCTATTGTGATTCTCCACTTCAACCAGTTCTTGGTAGAAATCATCATTTTGCTTTTTACTTTTATCCCTTTTCTTTTCCAAATTTGTTTTACTGAAGTATGTATCCATTTTGTAATACTAAATGAACAGAGTATGTACTTACAGAGTATGCACGCTTTCCCCGTGTTGCTGTAGTATAAACAAACCCAGCTGACTCAACGCATCGTGGTTCTTTGTTGTTTGAACCAGTCTTATTTAAACTTATTATTTCTTTACCTTTTAATAATGAAAAATCATTTAGTCTAACCTGGTACAGAGCTTGACTCATTCAAAGATACTAATTTAGGTAATTGCCACTGGCCGTGTTGTTTTGCTACGGAGCGCCGATGTCCGACGTCTGCATCTGATGACTCCCTGTGTAATTCACCGGGTCGGTCAGGATCACTTGATGGTCGTGATCGTCAGCTTTTACCCTCCCGGAAGGGAGCTGAGAGCTCATATAGTCCGATCTAAGGGCAAGGCTGTGACCTTCACACACGCACACACCCGTCCCCTTGCTCAAGGGGGACAGTAACCACCCACTTCGTCAGTGAAACTTTTCGCAACCTGAGCGAGGCGCGAACTCCCGTCCACAAGTTGGCAAGCGGGAACGTTACCACTGCACCAGCGAGCGGTGTGCGTGTGTGTGTGTGTAATTCAAGGAATTTTTATCTGATCTTAACCAAACTTAGTGAAGGGGATGAGGGTCAAGAACGGAGGAAACGTTTTGTTACAGAGAACACCGTGTCATACGTCATGGTCATAGAACTAAGTTAAACGCTGACCTAACAAAGGCAACTTAACTAGTTTTTACCCTATTCAGACCACACATGGGGAAACAGTTGATGGTACGATAAGGCAAGAGTCAAGTGTTTCAGCTTTGAGATCTCTCAGTCACAAGGAAAAGGTCAAATTTCTACACTGTTACCAAACTAACTTGAACAGTTTTAATCTTATTCTAACGAAATTTGAGGAAATGGTTGTTAGTCAAAAAGGAAAGATTTTGAGCTTCATAGGTGAAAGGTCGAGGTCACAGGACATTGTCAACTAAAACAGTTTTTATCCAATTTAGACTAAACTGCGGAAAATGGATGACGGTAACGCAAGAATTAAGTGATTCAAGTTGAGAACAATCTGACAAAGGTCAGAGTCACAGGGTAAAGCAAAAATTCGACCCAATTATGTGCTTGTCAAAATTACTTGAACTGTCTTGAGCTAGTTTTAAATGAACTTGATGGAAGACCTGAGAGCTAGTCAAGGAAGGGTTGAGAGTAAAATGAGAACTAAGTAACCTGATTTTGACAATCTGTCGAAGGTCAACGTCTCAGGGCAAAATCAAATATTCGGCCGTTTGACCTATTACTGGTCGAGGGTGTTGCACTCACTGCTTCATTTTTATTATCGACATCATCATCATCATTAGTAGTGGTGGTGGTGGTGGTGGTGGTAGCAGCAGCAGTAGTATACCTCATACCAATTAATCTGGCCAGGTCTGTATGGCAACACTTCCCGCCGAGATTCTAGGTGTTTATTTTATTTCGTTCTTGTTTAAACCAATACTCTCATTATTACCATATGTGATACTGAGTTTGTCGAGAATACAATCGTCAAAAGCAATAAAAAATCCGTTATATACTTAACAACAAATGAAATTTTCGTAGGAAGGTAGAGCTATGAGTCAACAAAGTATTATAACAGTCCAAGTCAAGGTCAGCATTCGACCAATTCCTTTATGTCTCCGACAATCCGGAATAGAACAGAAAATTAAAGAAACCTGTTTAATATAAGTATTGGTATAACATTTAAATTTTAAGATCAGTTCGTACTGTGATAATAGAGGAGATATAATGGAATAGTTTTCCTTTAGCCTACTTTGATTTTTGCGATTTTTTCAAACCTCCCTCCTCGCAGAACTCGTCTTTTCATTAGAATTTTTAATTATTCAGAGTTGCGGCACGATTTAAGGGTGCGGACTGATCTTATAATTTGTGTGTTATACCAACGCTTAGATTAAGTATGTATCCTTAATTTTCCGTTATAATAAGGAGTATCGGACACATAAAGGAATTGTTCGAATGCTGACCTTGACTTGGACTGTTGTAATACTTTGTTGACTCATATCTCTATCTTCCTATGAAAACTTCATTGTTGTTAAGTATATAACGGATTTCTTATTGCTTTTGACAATTGTGGTGTCGACAAAGTATCAGATCTGATATCGGTTTAAGCAAGAACGAACTCGAACAAACACCTACAGCCAATCAGAATCTCGACGGGAACAGTGTTGCCATACATGCCTGGCCAGATGAGGTATAGTAATAGAAGTATTATTATTATTATATTATCATCGTCATTAATAAAAATAATAATGATAATAATAATATTATTATTATTATAACCCTGTATTATTAGCACTGTATTTTTTACCTGGAATAACCTTGTGTTATTGACTCTTGTATTTATCTATCTTTTTTTTTATTTACGGTAAATGGAACCAAAGGCTGAGCACCCCTCGAGATTGTTCCTTCCAGTAGAGAGAGAGAGAGAGAGAGAGAGAGAGAGAGAGAGAGAGAGAGAGATCCCTTCATTTTGAAATTCTTGGATACATTGCGTTTAAATAAATGGTAGTCATAGCAGCAGAAAATGCAGACAGAGGAAGACAGTTCCAGAGCTGACCTGTTGCATTCAAGAAGGACTGAGTAACGGTTAACTCTTGCATTAGAGAGCTGGACAGAAAAGAGGGTTAGAGTTTGATGCAGGGTTGCTACGCGCCCTCAGTAATGCAAGACGATTGTTCTAAAGAGCAATAACCATTCAGTTAGCAACAGAAGAGATAATAGTTGCAACAGTCGACCAAGGTTAAAGGGAGTCAGTAAGAAGAGGAGAACTGATGAGATGAAAAGCCTTTGGCTCCAGCCTGTTGAGAGCTGTATGTAGGGAGTCCTCCCCCCCCCCACACATAGGGGTTGGACTCTACTCAGGGGCGAATAAAACCCGTGTATAAAGTCAACAGCTGTGTGGGGGTAAAGAAGGCAAGGAGTCTGCTTAGCTAACCTAATATCTTTGGAGCAGATTTTCCAAGGGAGGCATTATGGTCTTTCCACGATAAATCCCGAGAACAATACCCCAGGGATATTAAGAGCTGATGCAGGATTGATATCAATATTATACTGTTAAATGTTAACAGATACCCGGTACCCCTGTGGACGATTGTGGCTGGTTGAGAGATGCAGAAACTGGTTGTGGATGCATTAAAAACAAGGTTACTTTTACCCAAGTCAGAGACACAAGGCAGGTACAAAAGAAGGAAGAGAGCTGATGACAGGGCAGAATCCTGAGGAACATCACTATTGATAACTAGAAGATCGGTGGCCATTACAGCAGCAGCTATAGAACGATCAGAGAGGTTGCTAGAGATGAAGGCACAGATACAAGCATAGAAACTATAAGAGAGCAATTTGCAAAATAAAGATCTGTGCCAAACTCGATCGAAAGCCTTTTAGCTGTCATGTGAATGACAAAACTTTGGCAAAAGTCCCGAAAGAAGGGTGGCCAGGAATCGGAAAGGAAGGTGAGTTATGGGCATTGGGTGAGAAGATCGTCAGCGAAGAGTCGGAATTGCTGCTGCTACTACTACTACTACTGCCACCACCACCACCACAACTATATAATTAACGCTAGGCGATTGCCCAAGTAACCCCCCTAACATTTAATCCTTTTTCTCACCCACCAGGAGCGTAGAGGCCCAGAATTAGGTTACTATATCACGGAATTAAGTCGAGGATGACCGGGCTCGATCCCCCCCCCCCCGCCCTTCAGACGGAGACCCTTACAGGCACCATCTGGTTGGAGTAACTTAACCAACTAGACCACAAGGCGTTCATTTGGTTCTGTGGTTACCACCCACCGTAGTAAATGGTTTCCTGGATTACATGAAACCATAAGACCTGTTACGCAGTGTAGCCATCTGAAGGTTGCACTACACTGAGTGAGTGGATGGTGTACATCCTCACCTATCATGATCCTGTATTATTTACTTCAGTACTGTAATCCTTCATTAGTATCATCATCATCATCATTATCATCATCGCAATTATTATTAGTTATTATTATTATTACCATTATTACTATTATTAAAACTTTTTACATCCCCGTGGGAAATTTCGCTGGGTTTGTCAATATTCTGTATCATTATTATTATTATTATTACTGTTATTATTATTATACGTGTTCCGTACATGTCAACAAGTGGGTTGGTGGAGGGTTAGTGTCCCTCCCCGTAAAACAAATAACCCAAAGTCAAATGGTCACCCCTTACGGGATTATGGCGTCTGGCAATAGATAGAGAGACGGATCGATTATTATTATTATTATTATTAAAAAGTAGATTGCGAATATTCAGAGATTATTTTGGCCTACGGCATTCAAACTTGGTCAGTTTAGTCGGACAGCTATCAACTTCTAACAGTCAAATATGACGGTAATTCGTCCACAGGATCTCCGGATATTATCTGGAACACACACACATTTGTGTTCACGTTCTCTCAGGAACTACTTAAAGTAGAGCTGAAACTTTACTGGCCGAAGATCTGAAAGGAATATCATCTTCACTGAATGAATAGCCTTCGAAATCGCTTGGGGTAAAAAATTGGGACTTCTCCGGATATTCCAGGTAATCCGGATGTCACCTAATTTTCTATGAAGGATTAAAGCTAGAGCCACCAACTTTGGAGGACTTATAGACTGTGATGACCTAGAGTGACATGCACAAGATCAGCGACCTTGACCTCAAGATCCCTTTACAGCTCGGCTCCTAGCATGCAATGGCTGTGGGATTTTTTTTTTTTTAAATCAAAATTGTCCCTGGATAATTTTATGGTGTTCTGATTATTATTATTATTATTAATGTTATTATTATTATTATTATTATTATTATCATTAGTGGTAGGTGGTGGCGACCATCATCCACTCACTCGGTGTAGTGCTGCCTGCTTCTTCCTTAGCCTTTTTTATTTATTTTTTCTGTGCCTGCCCTCCTCTCTTCCTGTTTCTCCCATCTATCCTGTCACTTCTTACTGCTTTACTTTCCTTTACAGGTGGCTTTACATTGAGTGACAAGCCAAATGGTTTCCTGTAAGCCAAGAAACCATTTACAATGCTGGGTGGTAACCATATAACCAAACCGTACGTGCTCCCCACGTGTCAACAAGTGGGTTGGTGGAGGGTTAGTGCCCCTCCCCATAAAACAAATAACTCTAAGTCAATGGCCACCCCTTACGGGATTATGGCGTCTGGCAATAGATAGAGAGATTATCATCATTTGTACTACTACTTGTGGTAGGTGGGGGCGCTCACCATCCACTCACTCGATGTAGTGCTGCTGTCGGGTGTCTGCCCTTTCCTCTCCTCCATCCTTCTTTCCTTCTATCCTCTTGTCTTTCTTTCCTTCATTCTTTCATTGTCCTGCTTACGGGTGACATTACACTTCCTCTTCTGTCTTTCTTTCCTTCATTCTTTCCTCTTCCTTCTGCCTGTGGGTGACTCTACACTGAGTGGCAAGCCAGATGGTTTCCTGTACACCAGGAAACCATTTACTACGCTGGGTGGTAACCATATAACCAAATTTTGGCGCCTGGTGGTTTAGTGGATAATTATTGCGCTCCAATCGGATTGAGCCGGTGAAGGTTTATATCCAAGGGATGGTTGGGGTTGATTGCTCATGCAATGCCACTCAGGGATGAGTGAGGCTGGTCACTCTCACATTAAATGTCGGGACCAACTGCATAGCCCCGGGCTCCTACGCTCCTCATGGAGCAATGTAGGATTGGATGATGGATGGATGGATATACTACTACTACTACTACTACTTCGACCTTCACCATCTTTACTACTATGATGCAACTACTCTAAACTGGCGACTAGAGTGGGGCACCAACCTGTGTACAGTGTTGCTATGTTTCCCAAACCCGCGATGGGCTGTTATATATGTAAAAGGCAGCACAAACAAGATAAACATATGAATACAATTTTAACGTATGCATTATAATATATGAAAGAACAGTAAACTTACTGTGCATAAAATATTTATACGGCAATACAGAACGTGGCATACATACTGTATTTTAGTGTTGCTAAAAAAAAAATGTAGTTACCTTTATAGGCTTTTACCGTAGTTCTGGGGTGGGTAATAATGCCACATTTATGATTATAAGATAATGTGCAGGAATATAAGTAAAAAATATGCCAATATCTTAGTAAAAAAAAATAATACATTAAACCTTCGTGAGCGGCAACACTCATACAGACCCAGTCTGACCCCGACCTCTTAAAAAAAAAAAAAAAAAGGGGGGGGGGCAAGACTTATACCTCCTGGGTGGTGTGGAAATAAAGTCAACTTTACAATCTGTACAATATAATGTAAAACAAAATAACCAATATGTATCCTAAAATACCATAGATGAGAGAGAGAGAGAGAGAGAGAGAGAGAGAGAGAGAGAGAAGGCAGGCCAGGGGCAGTGTTGAGTGCATTGTAAGGCTGAGGGAGAGATGGAGGAAGGGAGGGAAGGAAGGAGGGAGAGAATGAATGAAAACAAATCACTGCACCGCAACAGCAAGGTCATCTGGTGCCATATGTAAAGCAATGATAAATATTTTTAAATATAATTAGATATAATAAAAACAGAAAACAAATGAAAGCACACGTTTATAAGTCACTCATAAAAAACAAAATTCCTCAGGGTGACGCATATCTCTACCCAGGAGAGAGAGAGAGAGAGAGAGAGCATCGCGGGTATGGAAAACGTTGTAACACTGTACAGTAAACACTTTGATGCCCCACCCTAGCCGCCAGTTTAGAGTAGCAGCACCATACCACCACCACTACTTTCATTTGCGAGATAGACGTGTTAACCCATGCCCCACCGACACCACATATGATACTGAAAGATGAATATGTGTAATAGTTCATATTACTCGAAACCTCAGGAGTAATGGAAGAGATGAGCCGTCATGCAGTGGGTGTCACCTTACCTGGTTTGAAATAGGATTAACCTCCAGTGCCACATTTTTCTCCTTTGCCATGGCCTTTGCCTCTGGGTGCTTGGTGATGGCGTACCCATGACCCAACCTAGTGCAATTCAGCAGCAGCGCGTCGATCACATTTTCGTCACTGCTCATCCCCATCCAGTCTGCCAGTACACATGTTAACTTCTTCAATTCGAGGAAGTTAGTTTCATTATATTTTGCCTGACACACAACACTTACCCTGCTAAGGAGAAACTTCTTGTTAGAGGTACTCTTAAGATATTACTTTTGTCTCTGTTCAATGATTTTTGTTCAGAAACGACTCACTGACCTGAAAACGTTAAAACTGCGATGCGGGGCAAGGTTTCTTCCTATAAAATTATCACTGTAATAAAATTTTCATTTAATATTTTACAGTTACAGCTGCAAAAATTATTCCTTAGTTACTCTGAAGTTCAGAAATGGAAGACCTTCAGTTTAAGTTATTTATTCGCACTCGGATACCTAGCTGAGTACACACACACACACACACACACACACACACACACACACACACACACACACACACACACACACACACACACACACACACACACACAGAAAAAGAGGACTGAATGTACCATCAGTACTAGATCTTATATTTACGAGGCAAGAAAATGATATTGACAATATTATGTATCACTGTCCACTTGGCAAAAGCGACCATGCAGTATTAAATTGCAATTTCAGGATTGCATATGACATAGTTAACAGTAATGAAAGGTACAAAAAGAGCCTTAACTACAAAAAAGGCAACCGTCATGACCTAAGAAATACTTCTTTGAAATTGATTGGGAAAAAGAGTTTTAAGGACAAGATTTAAATGTTATATACAGAAAATTCTGTGTACTTTATGAAACAGGAGTCCAAAATTACATCCCTCGGCACAAAGAAGCAGAAATGAAAATAAAATGGTTTAATAAAGAATGTAAAAAATCATATGACAAAAGAGACTTGTGGAATAGATGCAGAGGACAATAGTGAGAGGGCATATAACAACTATAAACAGGCAAGAAACGAATATACAAGAATAAGGAGAGAAGCCCAAAAACAGTTTGAGGAGGACAGCATAAACAAAAGCAGTGATCAACCGAAGCTATTTTACAGCTACATCCGAAGCAAAACCAAAGTAAAAAATAAAATACAACCCACTACGGATGAGGGGATCCTCTATACACAAGGGAAAGATATTTGTGAAGCACTAAGAATTTCTAATCAATTTTTAGAGAAGAAAATAATTTTGAGAGGGATGATATGGAACATGCATGCCCATACATTACCAGATATACAAATATCAGAAAAAGAAATACAGGAGGAGTTAAGTAAATCGGACAAAAGAAAAGCAAATGGTCCAGACGAAATTTCATGTCGGGTGCTACATGAATGTGCAAAGGAGTTAAGTAAACCATTATCTTTAATATTCAAGGAATCCTTGGGTCAAGGTAAACTACCTGATATTTGGAAGAAAGCAAAATGGAAGAAAGCAAACATTGTTCCCTTATTCAAAAAAGGGAATAGACAAAATCCACTCAACTACCGACCAGTATCACTAACCACTGTTGTAAGATACTGGAAAAGCTGATAAGAAAAGTTTAGGTAAACCATCTAGAAGAACACAATAACAGAAAGGCAGTTTGGTTTCAGAAAAGGAAAATCATATGTCACTAATCTATTAAGCTACTATGACAGAGCTGCAGAAACATTACAGAAAAGAGATGGATGGGTGGACCGTAGGCTATCTATCTATATTTCAAGAAAGCATTTGACAGAGCACCGCACCAAAGACTTCTATGGAAACTGTACCATTAAGGAGGAATCCGAGGCAGACTGTACTACTGGATGCAATATTTTCTCAGAAAAAGGGAAATGAGAACAGTACTAAGGGGAAATTACTCATCATGGAGGGAAGTGACTAGCGGAGTTCCACAGGGCTCAGTGCTGGCACCAATTATGTTCTTAGTGTATATAAATAACATAGATAGTAGCATTGGAAATGAAAGCTGTTTAAATATGTTTGCTGATGATGCAAAAATACAAAGGAGAATTACTAACACTGACTCTTGTAAAGAGGTACAAGAAGAATTAAATAAACATCATGAATGGAGTAATACATGGCAAATGGAATTCAGTGTGGACAATTGTCATGTAATCAAGTTTGGTAAAAGTGGAAAAAGGCCAGATTGGGATTATAAGTTAGGAAATAAACCCCTACACACAACAGAAAGAGAGAAGGACCTAGGTGTGATTATCAATAACAGACTATCTCCGGCAGACCACATCAGTGAGATGGTACGGAACATGTATACACCTGCTTGGAAATATGAGAATAGCATTCACATATATAAATGAAGACATGCTGAGGAAGATAACATCTTTCATCAGACCAGTCCTGGAGTATGCATCAGTAGTCTGGAATCCTCATCTCAAGAAACGCATATAGATAAGACTTAAAAAGTTCAAAGGGCCGCTATAAGATGGGTACCAAGCTTAAGTGATCTAAGCTATGAAGAAAGACTAGAAAAACTGAATCTGCTAACACTACAGAAGAGAAGGAAAAGAGGAGACATGATTATGCTATATAAGTGCATATCAGGGAAGGAGAAAATAGACATAAATGAATATATAACCTATGGGGAAGCATCAGCAAGAGGACACTACAAAAAACTGCATAAAAAGAGAGGCGATAAAGACATAAGGAAATTTAGTTTCCCAAATAGGGCAACTGATCAGCGGAATGCACAACCAAATGAAATAGTGTGTGCCAAAACAATTCATAAATTTAAGGAGATAAATGGTTGAAGACACGGGACTGTACGAGCTTGACTCATTCCTGAAAAGATAATAATAGGTAAGAACAATTAGGGAATAACACACACACACACACACACACACACACACACACACACACACACACACACACACGCGAGCTTTTAATGCGGTTTAAATATATATATATATATATATATATATATATATATATATATATATATATATATATATATATATATACTGGTGGCAAAATGTCCGAGCAACGAAAGTACAGTCTTTGTCATAAATAATTACCTATCTTCCGGTACCCCGTGCCTCTGGCTGGCTCCTTTATGCGCGGCAAGTCACATTGGAGTAAGAGGGGCTGAGGGGGGAGGGGCCAGAGAGAGTAGGAATTAAAGGTGTGTGGGGGGACGAGTGATGGTGCTGGGGTAGAGTGAGGGAGGGGAGGGTGGGTTGGTAGGGAAGGGTGAATGAAATTCAAAGTGGTGGTCATATAATTTGTCTGTTTTCTTTCATTCAGGGCATGATATAATGAAGTTAAAGTTTGGCAGATAATGCTGCATTACACCTTGTATAGTGGCATCAGATAGTAAGCTTCAAATAGGTGGTGATATCAAGGGCTGGCTCGTGAGAGAAATATACTGACGTGACAAACCAAATATTAGTGTAGAGACATCGAGATTGTGTCGGCCAAGATTGTCAACGCGTGGAAGCCAGAGAACGAGAGGATACCTGCCCGCCTCCTCCAGCATACCAAGGACGAGTGGGAGCCATTAAGACGAAACCAGCAAACCATCAACAACACTGTTTCCTCAGTGCCGCGAAGACTGCAAGAAGTTATTAAGGCGGGAGGCCACTGGACTGCACTAAGGCTTTCCTGGTTGCTTTGGCTTGACCAGTGTCAGTAAACATTGGCAGAGATATTTTGGGAGTTTGGGTAGGATTTTGTTTAATTTTCCTTCTAACAGATTATGAGAGATACCATTATTATATCCACCCATGTACACAGACATCAAATTCATTTACATTTTATGTATAATTATTTTAACCCAAGGCGTCACGTCAACGTATGGGTTCGTCAGAACATTTTTTCATGCTGACACCCGTCGATGTACTGGTATGTTTTGCAATTGCTAGATCCGTCATTTGCACGTTTTTCAAGGTTCACGCATGATTTTTGGTAGGCATATAAGGGCCACCTCCCTCTACCCGCCACCAGGCGGGGACACTCCCTGACCCCGAGTGACTCCTGCACGCCATTGTCTCGGTCACTCACCTGTTAGCAGTGACCCAGTAAAGACATTTCGCACCACGGTCTGTCCGATGACAAAATTCAAGCCGCCCTTGATGCCTTCACAGGTGACAGTGATTCCCCAGTCGATGACGATGTGGAGGACAAAGATTACGTGGTGGCTGACGATGAAACAAGCAGCAGTGATGAGGAGGTACCGTCGCCAAGGAAGCAGCGGTATGTTATGTACTGCAGGGCTAGGGGAGGCATGCTTGGACCCCAACCACGTGCACGCACCTCTCTCCAGCTTGTGGACAAAGGGTCTGACAAGGATGAGGACGGAGCCGTAGGTTGTGGTATTCCCTCATGGTTGGGGAGGGAGAGAATTTCGCCACTGGGAGCTGAAGGGGCAGGGAGGAGAAAAATAAAGTATGGGCCTAGTGCTTCGTCTGGGGAAGGCGCAAGTGGTGAAGCAGGTGTGAGTGAAAGTGGTGGTGGCAGAGAGGCAGCTCCCGGGTGAGCACATGGTGCACCTGGGGAATAAGCAGGTGGGGAGCAGCCACGCCCTAGCATCTCTTTCTCCCAGCAGGATTCTCATGCTTCCTCCCCACAGCCCTGTGATGTGGGGAAAGGAAGGAAAGGGAAGAAAAAGGGGAAGGGAGAAGGGAGAGGGAAGAGGGGTGCAAGTGGGGAAGGGCACAACTCTCCACCTCCCCAACCACCCCCACCACCCTCTCCTCCCCACCCTGACGAAGGCGACAATGGAGACGAGGATGGAGTCAGCGGTGTGTCGTGGGACTGGGAAGATGAGAGTGATTTCACTCTCATCATTAACCGCTTCACGGAAGAGTGGCGGTCTGGTTGTACGGTTCCTGGACTCCATGCAGGCTCCACCAGGGTGGATTTCTTCCACCTATACTTTAGCGAGCAGTTTGTGGAGCAAACAAACACATTTGCTAGCAGCCAGCGCCACGAAAGCAACCGTGAAGGAACCACTAGCAGGCACTCCCAACAGTATGACTACTCAGTAACCACAGGTGAGATGGTCATCTTTTTTGCCCTGGTTTTCTTGATGGGTACTGTATGGAAAAGACAAATTCCAGGGTACTGGTCTATGGACTCTATGATCAACACACCTTTCTTTGGGAAGGTAATAGGTTGTTATAGTTTCCTACAAATTCTAAGCCATCTCCACTTTTACGATGCTGACGACCCTGCTAATGCTAATAACACTGACAGAATGAGGAGAATAAGGATGGTATTTGATCACCTGCAGAAAAAATATCAGCTCATCCTTCTATCCTTACAGAGACCTGGTCATAGACAAGAGTCTCAGGTTGTGGAGAGGCAATATTTCTTTTCACCAGTACATACCCACCAAGAGACACCGTTCTGGGTTCAAGATCTTCGTTATATGTGACTGGAAGACTTGTTATGTGCAAGACATAGTCAATCTTGTACACCGGCGCACAGACATAACAGAAGATCAGAGTATAGGACCCTCAGGGGCCGTGGTGAAGACCATGACTGAGGAGTACCTTCATCGTGGTCACGTCTTGTACCTGGACAACTGGTACACTAGCCCCCTTCTTGCTCGGTACCTCCACCTCTACGACACTGGAGTCTGTGGCACAGTCAAGAAAAACTGTCGGCATATGGTCAAGGTTGGAAGGAAGCTTGACAAGAACGAGGTGGTATTTTCCAAGGCAAATAACATCCTTGCCACCATATGGAACCACAAGAGGGAAGTTTTCCTCCTGTTGACGGTACACCGCCCCCTGATGCACCACAGCGAGAGGAGGCTCCACGTTTGGAAACCAGAGTCAGTAATTGACTACAATGTCAACATGAGGCAAGTAAACCAGTCTGACTCCATGATTTCCAGTGTGGAATGTGCCAGGACCACCATGAAGCGGGTACAAAAAGCTATTTTTCCACTTGCTGGACATCACAGTCCTCAATGCCCACTACGCTTTGACTATGGGAGCCTCAGAGACCTTTGAGGGGTTTGTGAGGGAGATGTCTCGGGAAATTATCTCGAAATATGCAGAGGACAGGACCCGCCACCGCCCCCACCCCGCCACTGCTAGCCACACTCCCCTACGCCTCTCAGGACGCCACTTCCCCACCACCATCCCTCCTAAACCGAACCGTCCTAGATCCCAGCGCCACTGTCACGTATGCAGTCACTCCAAAATGAGAGCAACCACTCAGAGAAAAGACACGAGGTACGAGTGTGCTGAATGCAACGCTGGATTGTGCATAGAGCCATGTTTCAAAGAACACCACACCTTAGTACATTACTGATAGCGTGTGTGCTTGCAATATACGATGCTCATTATAATGGCAAGGCCTGTAAATATGTGATAAGTTATATAAGGTGGACAATGGTATAATGTTTGTGGAAAAGTATAATGTAAGTTGAAAAATAGAATGTAAGCTGAAACAACAGTCATAGTGAGTCAACTGTGCAAGTATTTGGTGATTTTCATGTGTTTGGTGAATGAAACAACGCTAATATCACCTATATTATTGTGTGAAAACCAATATATTCTTGTACTACATATAAATTCGCACCAAATTAATAAATATCTACCTATTCTGAGTGGTTTCCAATACTTACCCCTACCACAGAAAACGTGACAGCAGCAGCGTGGCTCCAGAGAACACGATACCAGGTGTTTGGAGGGTCACCTGTCTAGCCCACTTCTAAGCTCAGGTGAGCACTTTTGGGGGTATTTGCCAATGTTTCTCATAAAAAGGGGAGGTTTGAGCAAAAAAAAAAAAAAAAAAAAAAAAAAAAAAAAAAATATGCCTGGATTGGGGGGGGGGGGGGGTCAGTGGTGAAAAATCTGCCGGGACGCGGCAGGTTAAATGGCCTTTTCATATAGAGATGCTATAAAACAGTTGGCATGATGTGACTGTATAGAGGGAGTGTACACCGAGAGCATGATCATATTTACCATGGACACAGCCATGTCAAAGGTTGCATATGATATTTAGTTCCAAAAATTAATCACATATAAAGGCAGAGGACGTTTCTTATACAAACATTACAGAAGTCAAAGCCATCCAGGTTCCATTCTGTGTCCAAAGTCAAAATACACAGGTAAACAGAAATATCTGGCTTCGCACTAATGTTTGATCTGTCACATCTGTATATTTCTCACAAGCCAGCCCTTGATATCAGCACCTATCTAGAGCTCATTATCTGTCACTGCTATAAAAGATGTAATGCAGCATTAGCTACCGAATATTAACTCCTTCATATCATGCCGTGAATGAAAGAAACTAGACAAATTATGTGATCACTACTTTGCATTTCATCCTCCCTCCCCTACCTCCCCTTCCTCACTCCACCCCAGCATCATCAGTTGTCCCCCCACCCACGTTCCTTTCTCTGGCCTCTCCCTCTCAGCCCCTTTTACTCCAGTGTCGCACATAAAGGAGCCAGCCTGAGGCATGGGGTACAGGAGGAAAGGTGATTATTTATGACCACAACTGTAGGTTACCTGGTTACAAAATGTCTGGTGACAAGTTGGCAGGTGACGAAATATCTGGGGCCTGGTGACCAAGTGTTTGCACATAGTAGTGTTTTACTACAAGATTTTTTTTTTTTTTTTTTTTAAATTCCTTCCGACAAGGAGAATATGTTTTCACCCCTGTTTGTTTGTTTGTTAGCTTGTTTGTCTGTTAGCAGGAGTACTAAAAAAAAAAAAAAAAACTAAAAGAGAGATTTGGAACAAATTTGGTGGGTAAATAGCCCATGTCCCAGGGAACAACCATTTAACTTTTGGGACCGATGTCTGTTGGTCTGTTTGTCTTGTAATAACCGAACTGAAACTTATAAATGAATCACACTGCCCTGGCCAAGATTCGATCTCAGGACCCCGTGCTTCATAGGCACGCTCATTACCAGAGCCAAAAGAGAGGATCCTCCTAGTTTGCCTCTAAGCAATGTGGGCTTTTATAGACCCTATTACATCACTCTTTTCTCCTCTTGGTGATTAATTTGGTCAGTTTCGAACACGTGGTTGCGTAGCATTGGAGGCCACCACTGGGGGCGCTGCAGACCAAACCGGACAGCTCAACCCTGGGATGTAAGGACTAAGATGCTGTCAACAACAACAACATTGCCCTCCACGCTTCGTCTCACATCCCACACTGCTGCCAACCAATGTAATAACCGAACTGAAACTTAACAAATTAATCACACTGTCCTGGTCAAGATTCAATCTCAGATCCTCGCATTTATCTTGTGCGCACATTACCACCGAGCCAAAGAGAGGATCCCCGCTTTACCTCTAAGCAACATTGGCTTTTTTATAGACCCCATTACAGTCTGTTAGCAGGGTTACCCAAAAACTAAAAAGAGAAATTTGGACCAAATTTGGTGGGTAGATAGCCCATGTCTCAGGGAACAATCAGTTAACTTGTGAGACCAATCTGGAATGTATTACAGAGTGTGATCAGCCAAAAACTTTTTGCGAAACCCTAATCAGTGATGAGAAAACCTAACTCATTATGAAGAGTGGTGTGAAAATTACACTGTCCTTGTAAGAGAGATGCACTCCACTGACTGGTCCTCTAGTTCTCTCTGGTGTACTGAACTCTTGCAGGAGTCTTGCAATAGTCTGATTTCTCACGGTATCATTTGTTGATACTGGTAGGTCGCCCTCCTGCTGTTGCTGGATGGTGACCATTGATTTCCAGTGAAGCTGTTTATTTAGCAGAATATCAGCAAGACGCTGAGTGAATAAGCTCTTTAACCCCTAAACGCCGGGCTATTTTTAACGCAATCATCACCTCACTACAGGCAATTTCCCATAAATTGCTTGTTTTCAAACCTTAATAGCTCGGAAAGTAAAGCACTCAGGGAAACAGATTAAAGACCATATTACTTACCAACTCTTCCTCTTGCGAATGAAAGTATCCCCACATCTGTAGGTCCTTCACGTTGATGTGTAATGACGTGAGGAAGAGAAATATTTTCCAGCACAATTGCAGGACGTGTTCATGCATCTGCCCACGGTGCTGACTATGGCTTTGCTTTCAACATGATAACTTCTCCACTACTAGATAATTTAGGCACTGTTGCATCCAAGGCATACCTTATGGCACTATGACTGAGCCCTTTTCTAGTATCATTGGAAAGAGGCTTGGCAGGGGTGGATGATGCAACTGCCTACAGGAGGAGCAGATGGAATCAGACAAATAGTAACCTGAAGACATCATTGTACACCTGGCAAAAGCACAGGACAGAATGACTCTTGCCTGTGTGCTATGAAGGGACTCCCTCTCTATCCTTTGGTGTCGAGATGAAATGACAGCTGGTTCAAATGGTGGCAGGAAGACACTTGCATGTATAGCCGCTATCCAGCAGCCTTGTAGCACCCCGACTGTGACGTTTATAGACGTTACCCAGTGGATAGGGGTTAAGAACTGGGAGTCTCTGATTCCTGACATGAGTTTTGAAAATCTGATGAGTAACGAAGACCAAAGTGATAGAAAGGAACACCATATTAGCAATGCTGGCAGTTCATTGTAAGATGTCAGTTCAGCTCATCCTAACTGTTATCAAACAAGTTTTTCTAATTGGTTCTTAGGAGAATGGGAATTATTTGGCGGAATCACTTTTAGGAGGCAAGGGTTGCTGGCAGTATGATGCTCATTACAGCACTTGGTGATTTCATCTAAGAACCAGCAGTGCCACAAGACGCCTTTACCTGACTAAGGTACAGCAGATAAATTTCCTGACTGTCATCACACAATGCACTTGTTCCCCGCTATATAAAAGATGCATAAATATTGCTTGGTGAGTTGTTGTGCACAGTGACGGTGCTGTAACCAGTGATGTCAGATGGTGTCATCCCATATACCTCGTGTTTCGTATGAAAAAGTTTAAAATTTTCAGAATTTCAGCCGGCATCTCGTGTGCCCCATAGTGTACGAGATGAATAAATCCTACCCTGCCTTCACATGGTGACCTCATCATAATACCTCATCGAATTCTTTTTATATTTTAAGTCCTACTGCAGAGTTTATATTATTTTTTTCTTTGAAGATGGCTGTGTGATTAATAATATATTTTCATTTACTAAGACTCACATTTTTTTCTTAGTATTTCAAAGTCATTTTAGAGTATTTTCATCATCTGATGATGGCTATTGTGGTCTTTATTTGGAATACCTTCTCAACCACCCGGGTCTTTTCCCAGAGTACAGAACAGTGAGCTGGCCCCATAACCTAAGAAACAGCAGTGCTGGGCTTGCTGCCAACTACTGTAGGGACCCTGCAGGTGATGGAAGGAGGAATAGCATGAAGGATGACACATAAGCAGCCCAGATGAATATTATAGATGTATAGATGAACTGACAGATTATACTTAATGCAGTTGTGGTCCCTCAGTCATCTGAATGTGAACTCAGTGAACTACTGGCTGAAGCTGTCCCTCTCCTACAGCCCATCATCCTCCATTCTGGGGATGGGGGGGGGGGAGAGTGAGGGACATTTGCATAAACTGACAGCTCCACCGCCTGGGTATTCCAGCCACCAGTTAAAGGCGTCTCTGTTCCTGGCACCTAATGTAATGTCTGTCTATCTTTTGCCAGACGCCTTTATCCCGTAGGGGGTGACCACAAACAAATCTCCTCCATGTCGCTCTGTCCCCCGCCAATTCACTGCCCTGATCCCAGCTCACACCCCCCTCTCTCATAACCTCTCCACTACATCCCTCCATCTCATCCTTGGCCTCTCCCTCCCTCTCCCCCCCCTCCACCTCACTCACATACGCTCTCCTCGTCAGTCTCTCACTTTCCATCCTCTCCACATGGCCAAACCAACTCAGTGTGTTTCTCCTAACACTTCCTATCACATCCACACCACAACGTTCCTTCACTTCCTTAGTAAGTCTGCCTCTCTATGTGACTCCACAGGCTCCTCTCAGATAACTCATTGCCACTGCTCTCACTCTTGACTTCTGTCCCCCTAACAAGGTCCAAGCTTCACTTCCATACGTTACAGGCGGTATCACAATACTGTCATGTGGTAAACTTTTCACTTCCATGCTCACTTCCCTGTTTCTTATCACTGCTTTTCAAGGAACCAGCAACATTTCTTCCTTGTTGTACCCTTTCAAGCACTTCACCCTCTAAACTTCCATCCTTACTCATCACACTACCCAAGTACTTAAACGCATTCACATTTTCCACTTCCTCCTCATCCAACCTTACTGTACATTCACTGACTTCATTTCCCTTGAAGACCATAACTTTACTTTTCCCTACATTAACCTTTAGATTCCGCTTCTTACACACTCTCCCAAACTCATCCACCAAGCCTTGCAGTTCCTCTTCGTCTTCACTTAACATCACAGTATCATCAGCAAACAACAGTACAGTGAGTTTCCAAACACTGCCCTCTCTCATTGGGCCGCTCCAACATCCACTGCTCTACCTTGTATCTCTTTTATAACCCCATCCATATACGGACTGAACAACCATGGAGACATGACACATCCCTGTTTCAACCCAATCTTCAGTTAGAATAATTCACTCATTTCACTATCTGCACGCCCTGCAGCCTTAGCACCCTCATACATACTCATTCATAGGATTCAACAACTTCCCATCTACTCCATATACAGGTATTCTTAATACTTTCCACAATCCTTGTCTATCCACCCTGTTATATGCTTTCTCCAAATCCAAGAAGGCCGCATACAGCTTCTTTCCCTTTTCTAGAAATTTTTCGACTAAAGATCTAAGAATAAATATCTGATCTACACAACCTCTTCCCTTCCTAAAACCTCTCTGTTCTTCTCCAAGTAATTCCTCTGTTATTTCCCTAACTCTGTCAATAAGTATCCTACCATATACTCTTCCTATTACACTAAGAAGACAAATGCCCCTATGATTACCACAGACTTCTTTTCCCCCTTTTCCTTTGTACAGTTGAATAATTATACCTAATTTCTAATCCTCCGGGACTCTACCTTCCTCCCAGGCCAATCTGCACATCTTCCACATCCATTCTACTACTATCTCTCCCCCATGCTTCAGCATTTCACCACACACTCCATCAATTCCTGGGTCTTTCCCCAATTTTGACTTTCTTCATTGCTTCCACAACTTCCATCCTACTGATTTCTTGCTCTCTGTGAATGGAGTAAATAATGACAAAGATAAGGGAGATAGTTCGAACCACAGTTTAGACTCTCAAACAGTGTGCTCAGGTGCAGCTTACACCACCCCGAGAATTTGACTCCTCCTACTTTCCATTCTGTCTACGTCACCTGGGATCAGGTGACTTTCTCAATCACCAACACCACCGTCATCACCAATAACACATTATATCAATTCTATATTATTTGAGTGAGAGAGAGGTGACTCCGCAACTGTTTCGTCAAGCCAGTCTCAGGGGAATACCCCCCCCTCTCTCTCTCTCTCTTTCTGTAAATCAGTATTTCAATTTTCTCTATCGGAATGTCAAGGGTGTGTATTAATTTAAAGTGATAAAAAAAATTACTTTCATACATGTAGGTCGGTAGTAATATTTTGTTCCACTGACCGATTTCTTCGTAATATCTAACCGCTTCACGCAAATTACAGTGAATCTGTCACCATATCACCATAAAATTATATGAAGAGTATTAAGCTAAATGAAAATATAGTCATGGTGCAACGATAATGCTTTAAAATTACATTTGAAATGTCTGGGTTCACAGACTTTCATTTAGCCTATATCAAACACCCTACAGTATCTTGGCGATATTATTGTTTGGAGACGAGACAAGCCTGTTGATATGTTACTTAACCATTTGATGTTCATAATTGAACGTAAATTGCCTAATAATTAATCTCATTAGTTAGATTACATTTCACTGTAAAACTATTCATTCACTACGTAGCCTACTCCCTTGTTGTTTTGAAGGCAGATTTTGATCCCGGACTGCTCCAGGCTTTAACATTTTTTTTTTTTTTTTTTAATTGGTGGCAGTGTCTTTAGCAGGTAGCTTTGCAGATCTCTTCCATATTGTTCCAAACTGAAAAAACCTTTCACAGACTGCCGTGGGATGCAACCTTCTTGTCCCTCGGTCCACTCTAATGTATGCACTTTAGTCTGGCAATTTTTATCATTTGGCATGTGAAACCGTCTCAGTCTAGAGGCTCAGTGTGCTCATCTCTGGAGTAAAAAAAGGTAGGTTTTGCACAAGTCATCTACGATTGGTTGCCTTGACCAGTGACGTCACGTGGGCACCACCCGGGTGCCAGTACAACAGCGTGTTTTGAGCAGCCATACATTTTATGCATGCCCGTAACCACCTTGAGACAGACGAGCTAGCTGCCTCGTCTGGCATCTCCTCTCCCCCTCTCCTACTTTAGCAGCACTCCTCAATCCACCCCCACCCCAAAGTCCAGGGACTTGTTCTGATCGCATTCATAACTTTAAACTGATCCCTGTCATCCTCAACCCGCAGTGCTTGTGGGTGAGTCATCGGGAGTGGATCAGTCCAACTCAGAACATACAACTGTAGCAACATTTTTGAAATTTTCCGAGTTACTTAGTTTAACCCTTACACCACGGGCATGTTTCCGAATGTTTTGTGTGTCCCAAGGGGTTATTCGGGCTCCGACAGACTCTCAAAAAATATTTGCCAAAAATCAGTTATTAGTCCTAGAATATTAAAATTATATATGCATATGGCACATACCTTCAGCTTTCTCCTGGGATGTTTGTTGAGCCTTCGTCGATTACCGTAGGACTTGTGGAGACCTCTGAAGTTGGGTAACGAGTCTCCACTTTACACTTCCCGACAACCCTAAATATGATTACCACAACCAGATATTAACACTGTAAACACTACTCTATGATTAACAAGTAGTTTGGGATCCATACTCCAAAAAAAAAAAAAACTGTGAAAGCAATGAAAATTACGAGCACGTATGACCTTCCCACTTGCGCTAGTTCGCTGTTGGTATTTTGTCATTTATTATTCATAAAACCCCTCACACTTTATATTTCTATTACCATATAACACTTATATATATCTGGAGTCTTTATCCATAAGTTTCCTTCAGTAGTATTAGTTTATTGTCACTGAAGTCATTCAATTTTTCATTCAGTAAAATACGTAGAGAGCCACGGATTCACTTTCACTGTTATAACATCAAGTATTTGTACTCATATTCTTATATTACTAATTACTTACATTTCTATTTACATTTTCTATTGTATTTCCAATATTTACACTGCTATTTTACTTCTATCTATCTATTGCCAGACGCCTCAATCCCGTTTGGGGTGGCCACAAACAAATCGCCTCCAAGTCGCCCTGTCCCCCGCCATTTCACTCCCCTGCTCCCAGCTCACACACCCCTCTCTCATATACCTCTCCACCCCATCCCTCCATCTCATCCTCGGCCTCCCCCTCCCTCTTTCCCCCTCCACCTCACTCACATACACTCTCTTCGTCAGTCTTTCACCCTCCATCCTCTCCACATGGCCAAACCACCTCAGTGTGTTCCTCATAACGCTTCCTATCACATCCACATCAACACCACAACGCTCCTTTATATCCTCATTCGTCAGCCTGTCTCTCCATGTGACTCCACAGGCTCCTCTTAAATAACTCATTTCCACTGCTCTCACTCTTGACTTGTGTCCTTCCAACAACGTCCAAGCTTCACTTCCGTACGTTAGAGTTGGTATCACAATAATGTCATGTAGTAACTTTTTCACTTCCATGCTCACTTCCCTGTTTCTTATCACTGCTTTCAAGGAACCAGCAACCTTTCTTCCCTGCTGTACCCTTTCAAGCACTTCACCCTCCAAACCTCCATCCTTACTCATCACACTACCCAAGTACTTAAACGTACTCACATTTTCCAATTCCTCACCATCCAACCTCGCTGTACATTCACTGACTTCACCTCTCTCAAAGACCATCACTTTACTCTTCCCTACATTCACCTTTAGATTCCGTTTCTTACACACTCTCCCAAACTCATCCACCAAGCCTTGCAGCTCTCCTTCGTCTTCACTCACCAACACAGTATCATCAGTAAACAACAGTACAGGGAGTTTCCAAACACTATCCTCTCTCACCATGGCCACTCCAACATCCACTACCCTACCTTGTACCTCTTTTATTACCCCATCCATGTACAGATTGAACAACCATGGAGACATGACACATCCCTGTTTCAACCCAACCTTCAAAGAGAAAAATTCACCTAGTTCACCATCCACACGCACTGCAGTCTTCGCACCATCGTACATACTCTTCACAGCATTCAACAACTTTCCATCTACTCCATATATTCTTAACACTTTCCACAATCCTTGTCTATCCACCCTGTCATATGCTTTCTCCAAATCCATGAATGCCGCATACAACTTCTTTCCCTTCTCTAGAAACTTTTCCACTAAAGATCTGAGAATGAATATCTGATCTACACAACCTCTTCCCTTCCTAAAGCCTCCCTGTTCTTCTCCAACTAATTTCTCTGTTCCTTCTCTAACTCTGTCAATAAGTATCCTACCATACACTTTTCCCATTATACTAAGAAGACAAATGCCCCTATGATTACCACACACTTCTTTTTCCCCTTTTCCTTTGTACAAGGGAACAATTATACCTGACTTCCAATCCTCCGGGACTCTATTTTACTTACACTATGTTATTCACTGTCACTTTCAGTAACATAAAACTATATTACACTGTTCAATCATATGTACTGTACATCCATTGCTTTCACTTGCTATTTACACATTATTTACAAATTATTTTCACATTATTTTCCTTTCCCACTTGCACTTTTAGAACTGCTTCTGGCTGTGGTAATCAAAGAAGCAGGTAACACAGAGGGGAACCTGGCACTTAGCGCACTGCCAAGAGGTGCGTTTGTGCTCAGGTGTGCGTCAGGTGGTATGTGCACACACCTGGCACCTGCGGATTGCAGCCTTCCTCTTGCCCGTGGCAGGCATTTGCACCAGTCTGTGCCGATCCATGTACGCCCTCTGCTCAAGTCTGTCGGGAAGTGTTACTGGATGGCGCCTTGGAGTTGCTGCTGTCACCCTACCGTATCTTTCAAGCAGCTGCTGAACACAAGTCCTGGTGAACAACCTCAG